>NC_057809.1:615498836-616098836 GCF_018294505.1 Triticum aestivum
CGTCCGCTAGCCGACGGCAAAGAATCTTTGCCGTCTGCTAGCCGACGGCAAAGAACTGGCTGATGGCAAATTAGGTCTTGCCATCAGCCAGTTCTTTGCCGTCTGCTTTTTGGTAGCTGATGGCAAAGAGCTTCTTTGCCGTCTGCTAGCTGACGGCAAAGAGCTGGCAGATGGCAAAGTACCTGATTCCAGTAGTGGTAGGCCCGTTGTAGGCATGCCTGTTATTTCTGTTAACATAGGAGATCATTTTTATCATGGCTTATGTGATATGGGTGCTAGTGCAAGTGCAATACCTCATTCCTTATATATAGAAATCATGCATGATATTGCACCTGCTGAGATAGAGGAAATTGATGTTACAATTAAGCTTGCCAATAGAGATACTATTTCACCAGTTGGGATTGTTAGAGATGTTGAAGTCTTGTGTTGAAAGTTAAATATCATGCTGATTTTCTTGTTCTTGGTTCCCCACAAGATGAATTTTGTCCCATTATATTTGCTAGACCCTTCTTGAATATTGTTAATGCTAAGATAGACTGCAAAAAGGATGTTTTTACTATTGGTTTAGGGGATATGTCTCGTGCATTTAATTTTGCCAAATTTCGTAGACAACCCCATGATAAAGAATTGCCTAGTAAAGATGAAATTATTGGTTTTGCTTCTATTGCGGTGCCTCCTAATGATCCTTTAGAGCAATATTTGCTAGACCATGAAAATGATATGTTTATGAATGAAAGAAGGGAAATAGATGAAGTATTCTTTAAACAGGGACCTATCTTGAAACACAACTTGCCTGTTGAAATCCTAGGGGATCCTCCTCCATCCAAGGGTGATCCCGTGTTTGAGCTTAAACCTTTACCGGATACTCTTAAATATGCTTATCTTGATGAAAAGAAGATATATCCTATTATTATTAGTGCTAACCTTTCAGAGAAGGAAGAGGAGAAATTATTGAAAGCTCTGAAGAAGCAGTAGGCTGCTATTGGATATACTCTTGATGATCTTAAGCGCATTAGTCCCACTCTATGTCAGCACAAAATAAAATTGGAGAAAGACGCTAAACCAGTTGTTCATCATCAACGATGGTTAAATCCTAAGATTAAAGAAGTGGTAAGAAAAAGAAATACTAAAGCTTCTGGAGGCAGGTATAATTTATCCCGTTGCTGATAGTCAGTGGGTAAGTCTTGTCCATTGTGTCCCTAAGAAGGGAGGTATTACTGTTGTTCCTAATGATAAAGATGAATTGATCCCACAAAGAATTGTTACAGGTTATAGAATGGTAATTGATTTTTGTAAACTAAATAAAGCTACTAAAAAGGATCATTACCCTTTACCTTTTATTGATCAAATGCTAGAAAGATTATCCAAACATACACATTTTTGCTTTCTAGATGGTTATTCTGGTTTCTCCCAAATAGCCGTGTCAAAAGAGGATCAAGAAAAGACAACTTTTACTTGCCCTTTCGGTACCTTTGCTTATAGACGTATGCCTTTTGGTTTATGTAATGCACCTGCTACCTTTCAAAGATGTATGACTGCTATATTCCTTGACTTTTGTGAAAATATTGTTGAGGTATTCATGGATGATTTCTCCGTTTATGGAACTTCTTTTGATGATTGCTTAAGCAACCTTGGTCGAGTTTTGCAGAGATGTGAAGAAACTAATCTTGTCTTGAACATATACTTTCTTCTGTGATAGCTAAGAATCACATATATATATCAGGATATTGGGAGAAGTGCCACTTTCTGGTTAATGAAGGCATTGTCTTGGGGCATAAAATTTCTGAAAGAGGTATTGAAGTTGATAAAGCTAAGGTTGACGCTATTGAAAAGATGCCGTGTCCCAAGGACATCAAAGGTATAAGAAGTTTCCTTGGTCATGCCGGTTTTTATAGGAGGTTCATTAAGGACTTCTCTCAAATTTCCAGGCCTCTGACTAATCTTTTACAAAAAGATGTTCCTTTTGTCTTTGATGATGATTGTGTAGAAGCATTTGAAATACTTAAGAAAGCTTTAATTTCTGCACCTATTGTTCAACCACCTGATTGGAATTTACCATTTGAAATTATGTGTGATGCTAGTGATTATGCTGTAGGTGTTGTTCTAGGACAAAGGGTTGATAAGAAATTAATGTTATTCAATACGCTAGTAAAACTCTAGACAGTGCCTAGAGAAACTATGCTACTACTGAAAAAGAACTTTTAGCAGTTGTGTTTGCTTGTGATAAGTTCAGACCTTATATTGTTGATTCTAAAGTAACTGTTCACACCGATCATGCTGCTATTAAATATCTTATGAAAAAGAAAGATGCTAAACCTAGACTTATTAGATAGGTTCTCCTACTACAAGAATTTGATTTGCATATTATTGATAGAAAGGGAGCTGAGAACCCCGTTACAGACAACTTGTCTAGATTAGAGAATGTTCTTGATGACCCACTACCTATTGTTGATAGCTTTCCTGATGAACAACTAGCTGTCATAAATGCTTCTCGTACTGCTCCATGGTATGCTGATTATATAGTTGCTAAATTTATACCACCTAGTTTCACATACCAGCAAAAGAAAAAGTTCTTCTATGATTTAAGGCATTACTTCTGGGATGACCCACACCTATATAAAGAAGGGGTAGATGGTGTTATTAGACGTTGTGTACCTAAGCATGAACAGGAACAGATCCTACGCAAGTGCCACTCCGAGACTTATGGAGGACACCATGCTGGAGACATAACTGCACATAAGGTATTGCAATCCGGTTTTTATTGGCATACCCTCTTCAAGGATGCCCGTAAGTTTGTCTTATCTTGTGATGAATGTCAGAGAATTGGTAATATCAGTAGACGTCAAGAAATGCCTATGAACTATTCACTTGTTATTGAACCATTTGATGTTTGGGGCTTCGATTAGTAGAAGCCATTAAGATGCTTAAATAAGTTATTTTTACGAGGTTTGGAGTTCCTAGATACTTAATGACTGATGGTGGTTCACATTTTATGCATGGTGCTTTTCATAAAATGCTTGCTAAGTATGATGTTAATCATAGTATTACATCTCCATATCACCCACAATCTAGTGGTCAAGTAGAATTGAGTAATAGAGAGCTTAAATTAATTTTGCAAAAGACTGTTAATAGATCTAGAAAGAATTGGTCCAAGAAACTTGATGATGCATTATGGGCCTATAGAACTGCATATAAGAATCCTATGGGTATGTCTCTGTATAAGGTGGTTTATGGAAAGGCATGTCACTTACCTCTTGAACTAGAACATAGGGCATATTGGGCCATTAAAGAGCTCAATTATGATTTCAAACTTGCTGGTGATCAGAGGCTTTTTTGACATTAGCTCGCTTGATGAATGGAGAACCCAGGCCTATGAGAATGCCAAGCTGTTTAAAGAAAAAGTTAAAAGATGGCATGACAAAAGGATACAAAAGCGCGAGTTTAATGTAGCGACCAAACCTCAAACAGTCTGATCTTTGTGCATCAGTGTCATCCCTGGATTCGGTAATGCTGACACGCACAACACTTGAGGATTTATAATAGAGTAGCAATCACACACTTATTACATCGAATGTCTCAAAAGAGAACTTATTACAATAAATATGGCTTAAGGCCATCTAATACGATAACAGCGGAAGGCTTGGAAGATAAAGTGAGTCCATCAACTCCAACGGCATCACTGAGTGAAAGACCACGACCTAAGGCTCCTTACTCGTCGTCTGAAAAGTCTGCAACATAATACGTTGCAGCCTGGAACGGGTCAGCACATGGAATATGCTGGCAATGTAGCACAAGAGAGTAATGAACATGATAAAGCTATCACTATATGCATATATGGCTGGTGGAGGCTGTATGGTTAATATGTTTTGCGGAAAGCTAATTTTTCCCTACTGCAAAGGAATATATTTTATTTAACTACAAAGTTTGTTGAAAAACATTGAGAATGGTAAACCCCATCTCAATCCCAATTAAAAGTAATTAATAATCCAACCAATTTTATATTAAGAGTGATGAGATCCACATGATAATCCAAGAACTAGATACTCAAGATGTCCATAACTGGGGACACGGCTAACCATGATTAGTTTGTACACTCTACAGAGGTTTGCGAACTTTTCCCCACAAGACTCAATCTCCTCCGTTGGATTTCTCGCACTACATAATGTTTGAGAAACGGATGACCGAGACACAGTCTTTCCGAAGAGGTCCCCTTAACCGATAGATAGGCTTGTACACCTACAGTCCCCTACATCTGCTAGCCCATCATGGAAAGGTTTCCCACAACTTACTCAACTATGCCAGAGCCCATAATGGCATGTGGCTGCACACGGAAGTTTCTAGCATGAATAATCTGATGATCCCTTTGCCTGGGTGGCAGTCCATAGGAGAATCACACGGTACCCCGGGATTTCCAAAAATATAGGTAATCACTGGATTCCCAGGTGCTTCAATCCACCCAGATGTGTATTAAAATTGCCACCTTAAGTTAACCATTAATTAACAACTCACATCTGTCATGGATACGCTCAAACCCAAACCACGTCTACGAGCATAGCATAGCAATATAAGCAACGTAGAAGTAACTCTCAAAGGTTTGATAATAAACAGGTGAATAGGTACTACCTCAACTACTTCCCAACCCACAATTTATTCAGATCCTAACCATGCAATTGTTTGAGGATTGATCTAATGCAATAAAACTGGGTAGTAAAGAGGTATGATCAAAGTGTTACTTGCCTTGCTGATGATCCATGAAACCTAGAGACTCGTAGTAGCACGCTTCGCACTCCGGGTACTCTATCGCAATCAAACAAACATACAATAAGCAATCAAGCAAGATGCACGGGAAAACTCAAATAAGAAGATCTAACCAGAGAGTTCAACTTAAGAACTCCGGTTTGCAAAAAGAATCAAATCAAATGAAGCAACAAAACTCAAGCTTCGAAAGAAACAAGCTTCGTTTACTAATCTGAACTAAAGTCAAATTTTATAGTAGCAAAATCTTGTTTAAGTTGATTAAACAGAAAGAGGGCTTCGATACGAAAATATAGGCGCTTGAATCGCCTGATTCTGATAAACGAGCGAAAAGCTAAACTGAAACGAAAATCGGATCAGAAATCGCGATCGAAAATAATCACGAAAAAATCCGAGAAAAAGAAAAACTGACGAACAGACTAACGAACGAACGTTTGCTATCTGCGGCTAACGGGCGAAAATCGTTCGTTAAAACGAACGTACGGACGAACGTCGGCTATATAATTAAACTCGAAAAAAAACCAATCTAACAAAAAAACGCATCTAGGTTTTTACCGAAAAACCGAACCGGTCAAAGAAAAATCGGCGGCGGCGGCGAACTCCGGTGGCTCCGGCGACGGTGAGGCGGCAGTGGGGCTAGCGTGGCGGCTAGGGTTGGTGGGGCGGGCTGGTGGGCTGCGGCCTCGATGGCTTATAAAGCCTCCCCCGGGCGGAGTCCCGGGCGGATACGGCCCAAAGTCGGTTTCCTCTTTTTTTTAAATATCTCGTGCAGAAAAACTAATAAAAGAAATACTAAACAGACTCCAAAAATCCTGAAATAAATTTTCCCCATCCTCTAAAAATCTACCGGACAAGGTGAACATTTATTTGGGACTCTCATGCAATTTTGAAAAAACACATATTTTTCCTAATTCAAATAAAATAGCAATAAAACTCCGAATAAGAATCTTATTTGATTTTAATATTAAATCTCCAATATTTCTTTATTTTTAGGAAGTCATTTTATCCTCTCTCTTTTATTTTTGTAAAATAAATATTCGAAGATAAAATAATTAAAATCAAATGATCCTCTTTTCAAAATTCGAAAAAACTCAAATATGAAAAGAACGAAATTCCCAACTCTCTTTGCGGGTCCTTGAGTTGCGTGGAATTTTTAGGATCAAGCCAAAGTGCAATAAAATATTATATGCAATGATGACCTAATGTATAACATTCCAAATTGAAAATTTGGGATGTTACAAACCTACCCCCCTTAAGATGAATCTCGCCCTCGAGATTCGGGTTGGCTAGAAAATAGGTGAGGGTGATCCTTCCGTAGGTCTTCCTCTCGTTCCCAGGTGGCTTCATCTTCGGTATGGTGACTCCACTGAACCTTACATAACTTGATAACTTTGTTGCGTGTAACTCGGCTAGCAAACTCGAGAATCTTGACTGACTTCTCCTCGTAGGTCAAATTGCTATCCAACTATATCGCTTCCAGTGGCACTGTATCTCTCAGAGGGATATCAGCCATCTCTGCATGGCACTTCTTCAACTAAGAAACATGGAACACATCGTGAACTCCTGACAATCCTTCGGGTAATTCCAACTTGTAAGCAACTTCTCCCATACGTTCCAAAACTTTGTATGGTCCCATAAAACGTGGTGCTAACTTTCCCTTAACTCCAAAACGCTTCACTCCTCGAAGTGGTGATACACGAAGATACACTCTGTCTCCGACTTCATAAACTGTCTCCTTGCGTTTAGAATCTGCATAACTCTTCTGCCTGGACTGGGCTACCTTGAGTCTATCGTGAATCAGCTTAACCTCCTCTTCAGACTCTTTAATCAAATCTGGTCCAAACAACTGTCGGTCTCCAACTTCATCCCATAACAACGGTGTTCTGAACCTCCTTCCGTACAATGCTTCGAAAGGGGCCATCTTCAAACTGGCTTGATAGTTGTTGTAAGAGAACTCTACGTAAGGCAAATTGTCGTCCCAAGTAGATCCATAGTCTAGCACACAAGCTCTCAACATGTCCTCCAAAATCTGATTGACTCTCTCAGTTTGTCCATCTGTCTGCGGGTGAAAAGTTGTACTGAACTCTAGCCTCATTCCCAAAGTTTCATGCAACTGATTCCAAAACTATGAGGTAAACTGGGTTCCTTTATCTGATACAGTGGTCCTCGGAACTTCATGCAAACATATGATCCTGGTCATGTATATCTTTGCCAACTTAGCACTGGTGTAAGTGGTCTTCACTGGGATGAAATGAGCTACTTTCGTCAAACGATCGACTACAACCCACATTGAGTCATAGCCCGAACGATTCCTAGGTAATCCCGTGATAAAATCCATGCCTAGCTTGTCCCACTTCCATTCGGGTATCGGCAATGGTTGTAGCAATCCGGCTGGCTTCTGATGCTCTTCCTTCACTCTCTGACATACATCACAAACTGCTACATACTCTGCAATATCCTTCTTCATTCCGGTCCACCAGAAACTATCCTTCAAATCCAGATACATCTTGGTATTTCCTGGGTGAATCGAATATGGCGAATCATGGGCCTCCTGCAAAATCAGCTTCCTGATCTCCTGATCATTAGGCACATATACACGGTCCTCGAACCATAAGGTATCATGCCCATCCTCGCGAAATCCTTTAGCCTTTCCTTTGATCATCCTTTCCTTTATCTCGGCAATCTCCTTGTCCGTCTTCTGAGCTTCTCTGATCTTATCCATCAAAGTAAACTGAATCTCCAATGTTGCTACATAACCTCTCGGAACTATCTCCAAACATAGCTCGCGAAGATTCTCTGCTAACTCCTTGGGTAACTCTCCGATCATGAGGGTATTGACATGACTCTTGCGGATCAACGCATCGTCTACTATGTTAGCCTTTCCGGGATGGTAGTGCAACTTGATGTCATAATCCTTAATGAGTTCCAACCATCTCCTCTGCCTGAGATTCAACTCCTTCTGCGTGAAGATATATTTCAAACTCTTGTGATCTGTGTATACCTCACAATGGTTTCGGTTGAGAAAATGTCTCCAAGTCTTCAACGCATGCACTACGGATGCTAACTCCAAATCATGCGTAGCATAATTTAACTCATGGGGTTTAAGCTGTCATGAGGCATATGAAACAACTCTTCCTTCCTGCATAAGCACTGCTCCAAGTCCTCGATGAGAAGCGTCGCAATACACTTCATAATCCTTGCGTTGATCCGGCAGGATCAACACTGGTGATGTAACCAAGCATTTCTTTAACTCCTGAAAACTAGCCTCACATTCCTCAGTCCATTTGAACTTGGTGTCCTTATTCAACAACTTTGTCATAGGCTTAGCAATCTTCGAGAAATTCTCAATGAACCTCCGGTAGTATCTTGCGAGTCCAAGAAAACTCCGGATCTCTCCAACTAACGTGGGTGCCTCCCAATTTGTCACAGTGACAAGTTTGGTGGGGTCTACTGCTATTCCTTCTCTGGATATAACATGTCCAAGGAATCCAACTTCCTTCAACCAAAACTCACACTTTCTGAACTTGGTGTATAGCTGATGTTCTCTGAGCTTCCCAAGTACTAATCACAAATGCTCTTTATGTTCCTCTTCATTCTTCGAGTAGACCAGAATATCATCAATGAACACCACAATGAACTTATCCAAAAACTCCATAAACACCTTGTTCATCATGTTCATGAAATAGGCAGGTGCGTTAGTCAGGCCAAATGACATAACGGTATACTCATATAGCCCGTACCTCGTGGTAAAGTTGTCTTAGGTATATCCTGCTCTCGAATCTTCAGTTGGTGGTACCCTGATCGTAGATCGATCTTGGAAAACACCTTAGCTCCTTGCAGCTGATCAAACAAATCATTGATCATTGGCAATGGGTACTTGTTCTTGATCGTCACCTCATTCAATCCTCGATAATCAACAACCATCTCAACGATCCATCCTTCTTCTCCACTAGAAGTACTGGTGATCCCCAAGGTGACGAGCTTGGGAGAATATATCCTTTATCCAGTAACTCCTTAATCTGCTTCTTAATTTCCTCTAAATCCTGTGCGGGCATCCTGTGCGGTCTCTTAGATATTGGCCCTATGCCTGGCAAAAGCTCAATCAAGAACTCGATGTCTCTATCCGGTGGCATGCCTGTCATCTCTTCTAGAAATACACCCGGGAAATCCCTCACCACTGGTACTTCCTCCTATACAACTCCTGATGAGGAATTTACTTGAGTCCTATTCGGCACATGCCGGGATACATACTTGATCCTTCTTCCTTCTGGGGTGGTGAGCAAAATCGACTTACTGGCGCAATCGATGTTTCCTCCATACATCGATAGCCAATCCATACCCAAAATCACATCCAAACCCTGTGATTCCAAAATTATCAGATCCGAGGGGAAAACATGCCTACCTATGGTCAATGGCATCTGAAAACATCCTTGGCTTGCCATATACTCTGCTCCTGGCGAGCTCACTAACATAGGTGTACTAAGAGCTTTGGTGAGCAGCTTATACTTACCCACAAATCCCCTTGATATGTATGAATGTGATGCACCAGTATCAAAAAGAATGACTGTAGTAAATGACTTAACCAAGAACTTACATATTACTGCATCTGGCTGGGCTTCAATCTCCTCCATGTTCACGTGGTTCACTTGTCCCCTGTTGAAATGATTGGGCTTCTTCCCAGAACTTCCATTTCTGTTTCCATTCTTAGCATCAGGACATTCATTGGCGTAATGTCCGGTCTTCTGGCACTTGTAGCAAGTAACATGGCTTAGATCTTTCTTGGCAGGGGTTGCTGGGTTGGAACGGTTCTGTCCGTTGCTTCCTCCATTACCATTTCTGCTCTTGGAGCCACTATGGTTGTGCGAACTTACTCCAGTGTGATTGTGACCTCCATGGTTATGGACAAGTCCTCCCGAGTTCGGCGTAAAACGAGGTCTCTGCTGAGCTCCAGAATTATACTTCCCTTGTCCATACTTCCTCTTACGGTTGTCAATCTGCTGATGCTTCCCTTCAAGCATGAGAGCTCTATCTACCAAATGTTGGTAGTTATTAAAGGTTGCTACCATCAACTACATGCTCAGCTCATCATTCAGTCCTTCTAGAAACTTCTCTTGTTTAGTTGCATCCGTAGCAACGTCATCTGGGGCATAACGTGCTAGCTTGCTAAAGTCATCCATATACTGGCTAACGGTGTGTCCTCCTTGGCGTAAGTTGTGGAACTCATGCTTCTTCATGGGCATAGCTCCTACTAATACATGGGCAGTGCGAAAAGCCTGCTGGAACTGGTCCCATGTAACATTGGCTATAGGATAGGTGACAGTGTAATTCTCCCACCATGAGGCTACTGGTCCATTCAATTGGTGCGCGGCAAAATGCACCTTCTCGGCATTTGTGCATCCTGCAGTGGTTAACTCCCTTCCAATCCTGCGGAGCCAATCATCTGCCACTATCGACTCGGTGCTACTGGAAAACACCGGCGGCTGCAACCTGAGAAAACGGGCTAAGTTGTCAACTGGGGGTGGTGGTGGATTGTTGTCGTTGCCTTGGTTCTGAACTAACAAATGCATGAAGGTATTCTGCTGCTGGATCAACTAAGTGAGCTCCGGTGGAAAGGTAAATCCGGGGTCATGTCTTGGAGGCATCTGAGGGTTTAGAGGGAAGAGAATAGAATAGAATGAGGTCTAGTGAGAAAACACTACCCATATGCACATGAGACAAACACAATCATATCACTCAATTAATCAAGCAAGGGCATACAATCGGTCTAGAACTATCGTTACAAAAGTGCTCAGACTATACTATATACATGGTGGAATACTACTAGTGATATGGTGGTCGACTAGAAAAATTGATCAGTGGAAGACTCCATAATATCTGCTCCAGCTTCATCAACATAGTCATCATCGCTATCGTCGGGGTCTGAGTCGGTGTCGTCGATGATGGTGTAGTTCTCCGGGCAAGTGGAATCGTCGTCTTCTCCTCCTGGCGCGGGGTCTCCCATGAATACTCCTAGCTTCTGAAGGAAATATGCCCTAGAGGCAATAATAAAGTTATTATTTATTTCCTTATATCATGATAAATGTTTATTATTCATGCTAGAATTGTATTAACCGGAAACATAATACATGTGTGAATACATAGACAAACAGAGTGTCACTAGTATGCCTCTACTTGACTAGCTCGTTAATCAAAGATGGTTATGTTTCCTAACCATGAACAAAGAGTTGTTATTTGATTAACGAGGTCACATCATTAGTTGAATGATCTGATTGACATGACCCATTCCATTAGCTTAGCACCCGATCGTTTAGTATGTTGCTATTGCTTTTCTTCATGACTTATACATGTTCCTATGACTATGAGATTATGCAACTCCCGTTTACCGGAGGAACACTTTGGGTGCTACCAAACGTCACAACGTAACTGGGTGATTATAAAGGAGTACTACAGGTGTCTCCAAAGGTAAATGTTGGGTTGGCGTATTTCGAGATTAGGATTTGTCACTCCGATTGTCGGAGAGGTATCTCTGGGCCCTCTCGGTAATGCACATCACTTAAGCCTTGCAAGCATTGCAACTAATGAGTTAGTTGTGGGATGATGTATTACAGAACGAGTAAAGAGACTTGCCAGTAACGAGATTGAACTAGGTATTGGATACCGACGATCGAATCTCGGGCAAGTAACATACCGATGACAAAGGGAACAACGTATGTTGTTATGCGGTCTGACCGATAAAGATCTTCGTAGAATATGTAGGAGCCAATATGGGCATCTAGGTCCCGCTATTGGTTATTGACCGGAGACGTGTCTCGGTCATGTCTACATTGTTCTCGAACCGTAGGGTCCGCACGCTTAACGTTACGATGACAGTTATTATGAGTTTATGCATTTTGATGTACCGAAGGATGTTCGGAGTCCCGGATGAGATCACGGACATGACGAGGAGTCTCGAAATGGTCGAGACGTAAAGATTGATATATTGGAAGCCTATGTTTGGACATCGGAAGTGTTCCGAGTGAAATCGGGATTTTACCGGATTACCGGGAGGGTTACCGGAACCCCCCGGGAGCCAAATGGGCCAACATGGGCCTTAGTGGAAAGGTGAGAGGGCAGCCCACATAGGGCTGCGCCTCCCCCCCTCTCCCTAGTCCTATTAGGACTAGGAGAGGGGCCGGCCACCTCTCTCTCTCTCCCCTTTAAAGGATTCCTAGTTGGACTAGGATTGGAGGGGGGAGTCCTACTCCCGGTAGGAGTAGGACTCCTCCTGCGCCTCCCTCTCTCTGGCCGGCCAGCCCCCCTCCCTCCATCCTTTATATACGGGGGCAGGGGACACCCCAAGACACACAAGTTGATCCTTGAGATCGTTCCTTAGCCGTGTGTGGTGCCCCCTGCCACCAAATTCCACCTCGATCATACCGTTACAGTGCTTAGGCGAAGCCCTGCGTCGGTAGTACATCAAGATCGTCACCATGCCGTCGTGCTGACGGAACTCTTCCTCGATGCTTTGCTGGATCGGAGCCCGAGGATCGTCATCGAGCTGAACGTGTGCTAAGAACTCGGAGGTGCCGGAGTAACGGTGCTTGGATCGGTCGGATCGGGAAGAAGCCGTACGACTACTTCCTCTACGTTGTGTGATCGCTTCCGCAGTCGGACTGCGTTGGTACGTAGACAACACTCTCCCCCTCGTTGCTATGCATCACCATGATCTTGCGTGTGCGTAGGAAAATTTTCGAAATTACTACGTTCCCCAACAGTGGCATCCGAGCCTAGGTTTTATGGTTTGATGTTATTTGCACGAGTAGAACACAAGTGAGTTGTGGGCGATACAAGTCATACTGCCTACCAGCATGTCATACTTTGGTTCGGCGGTATTGTTGGACGAGACGATCCGGACCAACCTTACGCGTACTCTTACGCGAGACCGGTTCCCTCGACGTGCTTTGCACATAGATGGCTTGCGGAAGACTGTCTCTCCAACTTTAGTTCAACCAAGTGTGACTACGCCCGGTCCTTGAGAAGGTTAAAACGGAGTCTATTTGACGAACTATCGTTGTGGTTTTGATGCGTAGGTGAGATGAGTTCTTACTTAAGCCCGTAGCAGCCACGTAAAACTTGCAACAACAAAGTAGAAGACGTCTAACTTGTTTTTGCAGGGCATGTTGTGATGTGATATGGTCAAGGCATGATGCTGATTTTATTGTATGAGATGATCATGTTTTGTAACCGAGTTATCGGCAACTGGCAGGAGCCATATGGTTGTCGCTTTATTGTATGCAATGCAATCGCGATGTAATGCTTTACTTTATTGCTAAGCGGTAGTGATAGTCGTGGAAGCATAAGATTGGCGAGACGACAACGATGCTACGATGGAGATCAAGGTGTCGCGCCAGTGACGATGGTGATCATGACGGTGCTTCGGAGATGGAGATCACAAAGCACAAGATGATGATGGCCATATCATATCACTTATATTGATTGCATGTGATGTTTATCCTTTTATGCATCTTATCTTGCTTTGATTGACGGTAGCATTATAAGATGATCTCTCACTAAATTATCAAGAAGTGTTCTCCCTGAGTATGCACCGTTGCAAAAGTTCTTCGTGCTGAGGCACCATGTGATGATCGGGTGTGATAGGCTCTACGTTCAAATACAACGGGTGCAAAACAGTTGCACACGCAGAATACTCAGGTTAAACTTGACGAGCCTAGCATATGCAGATATGGCCTCGGAACACAGAGACCGAAAGGTCGAGCGTGAATCATATAGTAGATATGATCAACATGACGATGTTCACCATTGAAAACTACTCCATCTCACGTGATGATCGGTTATGGTTTAGTTGATTTGGATCACGTGATCACTTAGAGGATTAGAGGGATGTCTATCTAAGTGGGAGTTCCTAAGTAATTTGATTAACTGAACTTAAACTTATCATGAACTTAGTACCTGATAGTATCTTGCTTGTTTATGTTGATTGTAGATAGATGGCTCGTGCTGTTGTTCCGTTGAATTTTAATGCGTTCCTTGAGAAAGCAAAGTTGAAAGATGATGGTAGCAATTACACGGACTGGGTCCGTAACCTGAGGATTATCCTCATTGCTGCACAGAAGAATTACGTCCTGGAAGCACCGCTGAGTGCCAGGCCTGCTGCAAGAGCAACACCAGAAGTTATGAACGTCTGGCAGAGCAAAGCTTATGACTACTCAATAGTTCAGTGTGCCATGCTTTACGGCTTAGAACCGGGACTTCAACGACGTTTTGAATGTCATGGAGCATATGAGATGTTCCAGGAGTTGAAGTTAATATTTCAAGCAAATGCCCGGATTGAGAGATATGAAGTCTCCAATAAGTTCTATAGCTGCAAGATGGAGGAGAACAGTTCTGTCAGTGAGCATATACTCAAAATGTCTGGGTATAATAATCACTTGATTCAATTGGGAGTTACACTTCCGGATGATTGCGTCATTGACAGAATTCTGCAATCACTGCCACCAAGCTACAAGAGCTTTGTGATGAACTATAATATGCAAGGGATGAACAAGACTATTCCCGAGCTCTTCGCAATGCTGAAAGCTGCGGAGGTAGAAATCAAGAAGGAGCATCAAGTGTTGATGGTTAACAAAACCACTAGTTTCAAGAAAAAGGGCAAAGGGAAGAAGAAGGGGAACTTCAAGAAGAACAGCAAGCAAGTTGCTGCTCAAGAGAAGAAACCCAAGTCTGGACCTAAGCCTGAAACTGAGTGCTTCTACTGCAAGCAGACTGGTCACTGGAAGCGGAACTGCCCCAAGTATTTGGCGGATAAGAAGGATGGCAAGGTGAACAAAGGTATATGTGATATACATGTTATTGATGTGTACCTTACTAATGCTCGCAGTAGCACCTGGGTATTTGATACTGGTTCTGTTGCTAATATTTGCAACTCGAAACAGGGACTACAGAATAAGCGGACACTAGCAAAGGACGAGGTGACGATGCGCGTGGGAAACGGTTCCAAAGTCGATGTGATCGCGGTCGGCACGCTACCTCTACACCTACCTTCGGGATTAATATTAGACCTAAATAATTGTTATTTGGTGCCAGCGTTGAGCATGAACATTATATCTGGATCTTGTTTGATGCGAGACGGTTATTCATTTAAATCAGAGAATAATGGTTGTTCTATTTATATGAGTAATATCTTTTATGGTCATGCACCCTTGAAAAGTGGTCTATTCTTATTGAATCTCGATAGTAGTGATACACATATTCATAATGTAGAAGCCAAAAGATGCAGAGTTGATAATGATAGTGCAACTTATTTGTGGCACTGCCGTTTAGGTCATATCGGTGTAAAGCGCATGAAGAAACTCCATACTGATGGGCTTTTGGAACCACTTGATTATGAATCACTTGGTACTTGCGAACCGTGCCTCATAGGCAAGATGACTAAAACACCGTTCTCCGGTACTATGGAGAGAGCAACAGATTTATTGGAAATCATACATACCGATGTATGTGGTCCGATGAATATTGAGGCTCGTGGCGGATATCGTTATTTTCTCACCTTCACAGAAGATTTAAGCAGATATGGGTATATCTACTTAATGAAACATAAGTCTGAAACATTTGAAAAGTTCAAGGAATTTCAGAGTGAAGTTGAAAATCATCGTAACAAGAAAATAAAGTTTCTACGATCTGATCGTGGAGGAGAATATTTGAGTTACGAGTTTGGTATACATTTGAAAAATTGTGTAATAGTTTCGCAACTCACGCCACCCGGAACACCACAACGTAATGGTGTGTCTGAACGTCGTAATCGTACTTTACTAGATATGGTGCGATCTATGATGTCTCTTACTGATTTACCGCTATCGTTTTGGGGTTATGCTTTAGAGACGGCCGCATTCACGTTAAATAGGGCACCATCAAAATCCGTTGAGACGACGCCTTATGAACTATGGTTTGGCAAGAAACCAAAGTTGTCGTTTCTTAAAGTTTGGGGCTGCGATGCTTATGTGAAAAAGCTTCAACCTGATAAGCTCAAACCCAAAGCGGAGAAATGTGTCTTCATAGGATACCCAAAGGAAACTGTTGGGTATACCTTCTATCACAGATCCGACGGCAAGACATTCGTTGCCAAGAATGGATCATTTCTAGAGAAGGAGTTTCTCTCGAAAGAAGTGAGTGGGAGGAAAGTAGAACTTGACGAGGTAACTGTACCTACTCCGTTATTGGGAAATAGTACATCACAGAAAACTGTTTCTGTGAGACCTACACCAATAAGAGAGGAAGTTAATGATGATAATCATGAAACTTTAGATCAAGATACTACTGAACCTCGTAGATCAACCAGAGTAAGATCCGCACCAGAGTGGTCCGGTAATCCTGTTCTGGAAGTCATGCTACTAGATCATGATGAACCTACGAACTATGAAGAAGCGATGGTGAGCCCAGATTCCGCAAAGTGGCTTGAAGCCATGAAATCTGAGATGGGATCCATGTATGAGAACAAAGTATGGACTTTGGTTGACTTGCCCGATGATAGGCAAGCAATTGAGAATAAATGGATCTTCAAGAAAAAGACTGACACTGACGGTAATGTTACTGTCTATAAAGCTCGACTTGTCGCAAAAGGTTTTCGACAAGTTCAAGGAGTTGACTACGATGAGACTTTCTCACCCGTAGCGATGCTTAAATCTGTCAGAATTATGTTAGCAATTGCCGCATTTTATGATTATGAAATTTGGCAAATGGATGTAAAAACTGCATTCCTGAATGGATTTCTGGAAGAAGAGTTGTATATGATGCAACCGGAAGGTTTTGTCGATCCAAAGGGAGCTAACAAAGTGTGCAAACTCCAGCGATCCATTTATGGACTGGTGCAAGCATCTCGGAGTTGGAATAAACGCTTTGATAGTGTGATCAAAGCATTTGGTTTTATGCAGACTTTTGGAGAAGCCTGTATTTACAAGAAAGTGAGTGGGAGCTCTGTAGCATTTCTGATATTATATGTGGATGACATATTACTGATTGGAAATGATATAGAATTTCTGGATAGCACAAAGGGATACTTGAATAAAAGTTTTTCAATGAAAGACCTCGGTGAAGCTGCTTACATATTAGGCATAAAGATCTATAGAGATAGATCAAGACGCTTAATTGGACTTTCACAAAGCACATACCTTGACAAGATTTTGAAGAAGTTCAAAATGGATCAAGCAAAGAAAGGGTTCTTGCCTGTGTTACAAGGTGTGAAGTTGAGTCAGACTCAATGCCCGACCACTGCAGAAGATAGAGAGATAATGAAAGATGTTCCCTATGCTTCAGCCATAGGCTCTATCATGTATGCAATGCTGTGTACCAGACCTGATGTGTGCCTTGCTATAAGTTTAGCAGGGAGGTACCAAAGTAATCCAGGAGTGGATCACTGGACAGCGGTCAAGAACATCCTAAAATACCTGAAAAGGACTAAGGATATGTTTCTCGTATATGGAGGTGACAAAGAGCTCACCGTAAGAGGTTACGTTGATGCAAGCTTTGACACTGATCCGGACGATTCTAAATCGCAAACCGGATACGTGTTTACTTTAAACGGTGGAGCTGTCAGTTGGTGCAGTTCTAAACAAAGCGTCGTAGCGGGATCTACATGTGAAGCGGAGTACATAGCTGCTTCGGAAGCAGCAAACGAAGGAGTCTGGATGAAGGAGTTCATATCCGATCTAGGTGTCATACCTAGTGCATCGGGTCCAATGAAAATCTTCTGTGACAATACTGGTGCAATTGCCTTGGCAAAGGAATCCAGATTTCACAAAAGAACCAAACACATCAAGAGACGCTTCAACTCCATCCGGGATTTAGTCCAGGTGGGAGACATAGAGATTTGCAAGATACATACGGATCTGAATGTTGCAGACCCGTTGGCTAAGCCTCTTCCACGAGCAAAACATGATCAGCACCAAGGCTCCATGGGTGTTAGAATCATTACTATGTAATCTAGATTATTGACTCTAGTGCAAGTGGGAGACTGAAGGAAATATGCCCTAGAGGCAATAATAAAGTTATTATTTATTTCCTTATATCATGATAAATGTTTATTATTCATGCTAGAATTGTATTAACCGGAAACATAATACATGTGTGAATACATAAACAAACAGAGTGTCACTAGTATGCCTCTATTGACTAGCTCGTTAATCAAAGATGGTTATGTTTCCTAACCATGAACAAAGAGTTGTTATTTGATTAATGAGGTCACATCATTAGTTGAATGATCTGATTGACATGACCCATTCCATTAGCTTAGCACCCGATCGTTTAGTATGTTGCTATTGCTTTTCTTCATGACTTATACATGTTCCTATGACTATGAGATTATGCAACTCCCGTTTACCGGAGGAACACTTTGGGTGCTACCAAACGTCACAACGTAACTGGGTGATTATAAAGGAGTACTACAGGTGTCTCCAAAGGTAAATGTTGGGTTGGCGTATTTCGAGATTAGGATTTGTCACTCCGATTGTCGGAGAGGTATCTCTGGGCCCTCTCGGTAATGCACATCACTTAAGCCTTGCAAGCATTGCAA
This sequence comes from Triticum aestivum, assembly GCF_018294505.1. Lineage (NCBI taxonomy): Eukaryota > Viridiplantae > Streptophyta > Magnoliopsida > Poales > Poaceae > Triticum > Triticum aestivum. Next base: position 615,517,156 of record NC_057809.1, read on the forward strand.
CTAATGAGTTAGTTGTGGGATGATGTATTACAGAACGAGTAAAGAGACTTGCCAGTAACGAGATTGAACTAGGTATTGGATACCGACGATCGAATCTCGGGCAAGTAACATACCGATGACAAAGGGAACAACGTATGTTGTTATGCGGTCTGACCGATAAAGATCTTCGTAGAATATGTAGGAGCCAATATGGGCATCTAGGTCCCGCTATTGGTTATTGACCGGAGACGTGTCTCGGTCATGTCTACATTGTTCTCGAACCGTAGGGTCCGCACGCTTAACATTACGATGACAGTTATTATGAGTTTATGCATTTTGATGTACCGAAGGATGTTCGGAGTCCCGGATGAGATCACGGACATGACGAGGAGTCTCGAAATGGTCGAGACGTAAAGATTGATATATTGGAAGCCTATTTTTGGACATCGGAAGTGTTCCGGGTGAAATCGGGATTTTACCGGATTACTGGGAGGGTTACCGGAACCCCCCGGGAGCCAAATGGGCCAACATGGGCCTTAGTGGAAAGGTGAGAGGGCAGCCCACATAGGGCTGCGCCTCCCCCCCCCTCTCCCTAGTCCTATTAGGACTAGGAGAGGGGCCGGCCACCTCTCTCTCTCTCCCCTTTAAAGGATTCCTAGTTGGACTAGGATTGGAGGGGGGAGTCCTACTCCCGGTAGGAGTAGGACTCCTCCTGCGCCTCCCTCTCTCTGGCCGGCCAGCCCCCCTCCCTCCATCCTTTATATACGGGGGCAGGGGACACCCCAAGACACACAAGTTGATCCTTGAGATCGTTCCTTAGCCGTGTGTGGTGCCCCCTGCCACCAAATTCCACCTCGATCATACCGTTACAGTGCTTAGGCGAAGCCCTGCGTCGGTAGTACATCAAGATCGTCACCATGCCGTCGTGCTGACGGAACTCTTCCTCGATGCTTTGCTGGATCGGAGCCCGAGGATCGTCATCGAGCTGAACGTGTGCTAAGAACTCGGAGGTGCCGGAGTAACGGTGCTTGGATCGGTCGGATCGGGAAGAAGCCGTACGACTACTTCCTCTACGTTGTGTGATCGCTTCCGCAGTCGGACTGCGTTGGTACGTAGACAACACTCTCCCCCTCGTTGCTATGCATCACCATGATCTTGCGTGTGCGTAGGAAAATTTTCGAAATTACTACGTTCCCCAACAGCTTCCTTGTCAGATCATCATTCATCTCTACTAGTATCGTCATTTACTCCTCGTATCCATCGCGTGTAGACTTGAGTTCTTCCTCCAGCTCCGTGATCCTGGTCATCGCATTCTTCAAATCTATCATGCCTGCGCACATCTGGTTCTCCTGGCAACGAATGTGTTGGTTTAACTCCTGGATGAAAGCTGCAATGGATCTATCCTTCCTGGTGCTAATCATCTCCCATTGCTCATCTCGGCGCCCACAAATCTAGTAGATAGTATCCTTGAAATCCTTGTGGTAAACTTCTCCAATGCGTCCCATGGTGATGTGGGCTGCCATACTCTTTCCTAGACTGCAGGTTGGTGCATCAAAGGAAAACTCTATGGGCTCAGTGTCGGGGGCGACTGATCCCTCGGACACCTATGGGACCACGGCGGACCGGGGCCCCTTTCGGTTCAGCAGGGGGCGGAGAGTGCGCAAAGAGCAGATCGAGGCGAAGCGCACGAGCACGCGATCAGTTTACCCAGGTTCGGGCCGCACGGATGCGTAAAACCCTACTCCTGCTTTGTGGTTGTATTGATTTCTTGCTCGGGAGTGATGAGTGCTACAGTACACTCATGCAGCTAGCGAGACCGAGCGTGAGAATGATCGTCCCCCACTCTACGTTGCGCATGGGCCTCCTTTTATATGCTCAGGGGTCACCGACAGGTGGCAACGTAGGCAAGGGTAAAATTGGAAAAGTGTTGCATTGGGTACAGTTATGTGTACAGTGGCTGTACAGTGTATCATACCTAACTCTGACGGCAGGGGACAAGGGCATTAAATGCCCATCTGTGTCGCCCAGACAATGCAAAAAGGGGCCGTCAGGGGCGCCACCGTTTGCCACGATGGCTACCTTGTCAGCGCCTGCTTGCCACCGCATGCCCCTGGCTACACAGCCTCCCGCCACGTACGCCAGGAACGGTCCCAGAGCGACACGTTGGTGGGTGAGCTGGAGCGCGGGCTGCGGGGTAGTAGCTTGCCGCGGCAAGCGCCTTGCCGCGGATGTTGTCTTGTCGCGTCCGGGAGCTTGTCGCTCACCGGGTCTTGTCACGTCCGGGAGCTTGTCGCTCACCGGGTCTTGCCGGGACGCGCAGCGCGTCGCAGCAAGCTTCTCGAGATGCCTTGGTTGGTCTTCCCGGCAAGCTCCTCTTGCCGGGGTCTTGTCTCCTTGCCGGCGAGCTCCTCTTGCCGGGGTCTTGTCTTGCTCTTGGATACTTTGTTCTTGAATGGCTCCAAAGGAACCACGAAGGATCTTGGCGGTCACCCGGCAAGCCTTGCCGCGGGGTGCTGCGACTGCCCATGCACAAGTTCGGGATACTAAGGTACCCCTACTTTAGTACACCGACAGGAGCCCCCGGGCCTGGGCCATACACGGTGCCGAGCGCTGTTGGGCCAGGCCCAAAACAGGGCACGGGCACGCGCGGCCAAGGTTACGCCGTTTCTTACTCTGCATCCACCGCGCCCTCCCCGAACGGCACGCGTCAAACGCGGCGTCGTGGGCGAGATCGTGGGTAGTTGTTTATTTACTGGACGGGGCTGATGCGCGGTGTTCGAGGCATCCACTCCTCACGATCACGGGGTGGGGAGAGGTCGCCTCATCCGTCGCCTTGGTTTTGCACGCCTGCCACGCGGCTCCCATGCGCTTGGGGTCGCGGACGGTGGAGGCGGGAAACTGGGCCGTCGCGGGTCGAGGCAGCGGGTCGGCCCCAGCTCCCTGCTCTTCCCGTGTCTTGATTCGCTGAGCGGGGCGGCCGAGCCCTCACCTCGCTCCTTTATAAAGTGCGGGAGGGGAGGACGGAAGCCCGCATTCTCTCATCTCCTCCTTCCTTCAGCTTCTGCTCCCCTTTCTCTCATTCGCCATGGAGAAAGGGAACCCTGGTCCTTCATCGGTGGCAGTGAGGGTCGCCGCCAGACAGCGCATCCCTCCCTCTCCCGCACCCGTGGTGGCAGAGCCAGCCGTAAGGGGAAGAGGGAGGGGGCGAGGTCGTGGACGAGGTCGAGGACGAGGTCGAGGCGCCTGGGGAGGAGGTGGACGGGGCGGCGCGCCGGCTTCGCCTCCGCCGGCGGTCCCTCTTCCCACGGCGGTCCATATTGGGGACGACCCTTGCGAGTTCTTCGTCAGGCTGCGCCGGGCGCCTCGTCGTCGCCTCCGACTCCCAGCTCCGTTTGCGAGCGCGATGGAGTTGGACCCGCCCGAGACACTGAGATTGCACAGGAGGGGCTGTGGGATCAGCGGCACACGAGTCCGCGTTGAATTCCCAGCCCCTAATGTGATGTATCTTGGTCGAGGGTGGAAGACGTTCGCCTGTATCCATAGCCTGATGGCGGGGTTCACCCTCCATTTTAAGTTGATGGAGGGCGATCTCCTCTCCGTCAAGGTCTTCGGGTGCTTCGGCACTCGGGCAAAGTGCTGCGTGGACAGCTCCTCCGATAGCGAAGGCTCCTCCTCGAGCGAGAGTGACGAGGAGGAGAGCGACAGCGACGACGAGGGTAGCGGGCGGCAGGATGACGGGTCCGACTAGGTGTCGGACGCCGCTCCGTGCGGCACCGGCGACCCCATCATCCGTGTCGCCGGCTCCTTGAACTCCCCGGGGTCATCTCCTTGGGCGGCTGGCGTAGGGAGGCTGCGGAAGAGGAAGAGGGCTGGCGGCAAGGCCGTCAAGTCGGAGTATGAGGGCGTGGTGCCCTCGACAGCGTGCTGACGTCCTGCCGCCTCGTCTTCGAGCCCCGCTTCCGGCGCCGCCATCACCGTCCAGCCTTCGGACGGCCCCCGGGATGTTCTCTTGGTGTCTTCTGGCACCCGTAGCTCGCCTAGGCGCCCCTTTTGCCCTTTTCGCCTCCTTGACCTACCTCCTGAAGAGAGGGACAAAAAAGGGATTACGGGCATCTTATCTTTTTCTATTGTTTGCTTCCCGGTAAGGCAAAACCTTCTTGAATGCCGGTTGGTCCACACATTATCTCCTCCTTCCCCCCCCCCCCCCCCCCCCGGCAAACTTGTGCGCGAGGGACCCTTGCTTTCCTCGATAGAAAAGAGAGAAGAGAAAATAAAGTTATGGAGCCTTATGGCTTATTTTTGCTTACCGGGGGCAAGTGCTGCACAAAATGTCAGATAACATATGCAAGTAACAAAAAGTATGAAATCGACAAGGTGTGTTGAGCACATAATCTTTATGCACGGGGTCTGCGCCCGACTTTGTATGAAGGATTACATGCAACAGCGGCAAGACTCGTACAAAAGGGTGGTTGCTGGACATGGTCTGACAACCGCGCCTTACGGGTAAAGCTTGCGAAGATGCTCAATATTCCAGGAGTTGCTCACTGGTACGCCATCTTCGGTCTCAAGGCGGACAGCGCCAGGCCTAGTGACTCGCTTCACCCCGTAAGGGCCTTCCCACTTCGGCGTCAACTTGTTGGAATTCTTGGCGGACTGAACACGCCAAAGAACAAGGTCGCCTTCCTCGAAACTTCTGGCGTTAACTTTGCGGCTATGGTAGCGGCGCAAAGCTTGCTGGTAGCGAGCGGCTCGCACAGCAGCCTGAAGACGGTCTTCCTCAAGGAGCAGCGCGTCGTCTTGTCGCAGCTGCTCTTGCTCAAGCTCATCATAAGCGAGCACTCGAGGTGACCCGTATACGAGTTCCGTGGGGATAACTGCTTCTGCTCCATAGACTAGAGCAAAGGGTGTATGGCCAGTGGCTCGATTTGGCGTCGTTCTGATCGACCAAAGAACCACCGGTAGCTCCTCGATCCAGTTTCTTCTGCCGCTGGAGGGTAATCTAAGAGCAGTTGAGCTCGCGCCAAAGCTTCTGCCGGAGTGGCGGGCGGCGGCGGCGAACGGTGCGAGGAACGGGATATGCTCGGACTTCTAACTATGTTAGAAGGAGCAATATCTCATCCAAGCGACCGCGCCACGCTCGCGCCAGCATGTTGGCGTGCATGCTGGTCTTGAGCACTCTGGGATCTGCCAGCTTGATCTTGGCCCAACAGACGTATGGTACCATGGGTACCATGACGCTGCTGGTCCTGCGCCTCCTGGGATGGGTGCGGTGCGTGTACGGATGCCGAGGTCTTGGAGTGCGCCCGGTCGTTGTGAGAGCCGACCGCGCCGCCGATGTGCAGCGCAATCTTGTCCTTGGACCTGGTAGCACCATGAGCCCCCTCGTCGGCGCCCGTTCTTCCGTCGGCGTCTACCCCACCAGCCGTTCGCCCCGGCGATGGTGGGCTCGGCGCAGACGGAGCAGCTGCCTCTGAAGCCTTCTTCTTCGGCGGCATCTTGATGAAGATGACGAAGATTCGGCTCGTGCGAACGTCGGATCAGGTTCACACAGCCTCGACGCAGCCCCTACCTGGCACGCCAAAGATGTCGGGGGCGACTGATCCCTCGGACACCTATGGGACCACAGCGGACTGGGGCCCCTTTCGGTTCAGCAGGGGGGAGAGTGCGCAAAGAGCAGATCGAGGCGAAGCGCACGAGCACGCGATCAGTTTACCCAGGTTCGGGACACACGGATGCGTAAAACCCTACTCCTGCTTTGTGGTTGTATTGATTTCTTGCTCGGGAGTGATGAGTGCTACAGTACACTCATGCAGCTAGCGAGACCGAGCGTGAGAATGATCGTCCCCCCCCACTCTACGTTGCGCATGGGCCTCCTTTTATATGCTCAAGGGGTCACCGACAGGTGGCAACGTAGGCAAGGGTAAAATTGGAAAAGTGCTGCGTTGGGTACAGCTATGTGTACAGTGGTTGTACAGTGTATCATACCTAACTCTGACGGCAGGGGACAAGGGCATTAAATGCCCGTCTGTGTCACCCAGACAGTGCAAAAAGGGGCCGTCAGGGGCGCCACCGTTTGCCACGATGGCTACCTTGTCAGCGCCTGCTTGCCACCGCATGCCCCTGGCTGCACAGCCTCCCGCCACGTACGCCAGGAACGGTCCCAGAGCGACACGTTGGTGGGTGAGCTGGAGCGCGGGCTGCGGGGTAGTAGCTTGCCGCGGCAAGCGCCTTGCCGCGGATGTTGTCTTGTCGCGTCTGGGAGCTTGTCGCTCACCGGGTCTTGTCGCGTCCGGGAGCTTGTCGCTCACCGGGTCTTGCCGGGACGCGCACCGCGTCGTAGCAAGCTTCTCGAGATGCCTTGGTTGGTCTTCCCGGCAAGCTCCTCTTGCCGGGGTCTTGTCTCCTTCCCGGCGAGCTCCTCTTGCCGGGGTCTTGTCTTGCTCTTGGATACTTTGTTCTTGAATGGCTCCAAAGGAACCACGGAGGATCTTGGCGGTCACCCGGCAAGCCTTGCCGCGGGGTGCTGCGACTGTCCGTGTACAAGTTCGGGATACTAAGGTAACCCTACTTTAGTACACCGACACTCAGTGACTAGCGTAAATGTCCTTTCTGGAACTTGAACTTGAATCATCCAGCGGTCCTCTTCTGGTAAAGTGGCGTTGTAAGTCCCGGTGAAGCTTGGTATTCCAATGTTCAGGTACCTAGTGACTTCCTTCAAGTGGTGTCCAAAAGGTGTTTCTTCATCCGTTTGTGCAAACTTGTTCCTTGCGTCCGCCATCCTAAAGAGTAGAGAATGGAGAGGAGTCAGATAATGAGAAGAGAGTAGTGATCTAGGGCTTTAGCTTAGTGGTTGTGTCCTACAGTCAGCGTGTGCTCTAATACCATCTTGTAGCGACCAGACCTCAAACAGTCCAATCTCTGTGCATCAGTGTCATCCCTGGATTCGGTAATGCTGACACGCACAGTACTAATTGAGGATTTATAACAGAGTAGCAATGACCCACTTATTACATCGAATGTCTCAAAAGAGAACTTATTACAATAAATATGGCTTAAGGCCATCTAATACGATAACAGCAGAAGGCTTGGAAGATAAAGTGAGTCCATCAACTCCAACGGCATCACTGAGTGAAAGACCACGACCTAAGGCTCCTTACTCGTTGTTTGAAAAGTCTGCAACATAATACGTTGCAGCCCGAAACGGGTCAGCACATGGAATATGTTGGCAATGTAACACAAGAGAGTAATGAACAGGACAAAGCTATCACTATATGCATATGTGGCTGGTGGACTGTATGGTTAATATGTTTTGCGGAAAGCCGATTTTTCCCTACTACAAAGGAGTATATTTTATTTAACTACAAAGTTTGTTGAAAAACATTGAGAATGGTAAACCCCATCTCAATCCCAATTAAAAGTAATTAATAATCCAACCAATTTTATATTAAGAGTGATGAGATCCACAAGATAATCCAAGAACTAGATACTCAAGATGTCCATAACCGAGGACACGACTAACCATGATTAGTTTGTACACTCTGCAGAGGTTTGTGCACTTTTCCCCACAAGACTCGATCCCATCCTTTGGATTTCTCGCACTACATAATGTTTGAGAAATGGATGATCGAGACACAGTCTTTCCGAAGAGGTCCCCTTAACCAATAGATGATTAGAGGGATGTATATCTAAGTGGGAGTTCTTAAGTAATATGATTAATTGAACTTAAATTTATCATGAACTTAGTACCTGGTAGTATTTTGCTTATCTATGTTGTTGTAGATAGATGGCCCGTGCTGTTGTTCCATTGAATTTTAATGTGTTCCTTGAGAAAGCAAAGTTGAAAGATGATGGTAGCAATTACACGGACTGGGTCCGTAACTTGAGGATTATCCTCATTGCTGCACAGAAGAATTATGTCCTGGAAGCACCGCTGGGTGCCAGGCCTGCTGCAGATGTTGCTGATGACGTTAAGAACATCTAGCAGAGTAAAGTTGATGACTACTCGATAGTTCAGTGTGCCATGCTTTACGGCTTAGAACCGGGACTTCAACGATGTTTTGAACGTCATGGAGCATATGAGATGTTCCAGGAGTTGAATTAATATTTCAAGCAAATTCCCAGATTGAGAGATATGAAGTCTCCAATAAGTTCTATAGCTACAAGATGGAGGAGAATAGTTATGTCAGTGAGCATATACTCAAAATGTCTGGGTATCATAATCACTTGACTCAACTGGGAGTTAAGCTTCCTGTTGATAGTGTCATTGACAGAGTTCTTCAATCACTGCCACCAATATACAAAAGCTTCGTGATGAACTATAATATGCAAGGGATGAATAAGACAATTCCCAAGCTCTTCCCGATGCTAAAGGCTGCAGAGGTAGAAACAAAAAAGGAGCATCAAGTGTTGATGGTTAACAAAACCACCAGTTTTAAGAAAAAAAAGGTAAAGGGAAGAAGAAGGGGAACTTCAAGAAGAATAGCAAGCAAGTTGCTGCTCAAGAGAAGAAACCCAAGTCTGGACCTAAGCCTGAGACCGAGTGCTTCTACTGCAAACAGACTGGTCACTGAAAGCGGAACTTCCCCAAGTATTTGGCGGATAAGAAGGATGGCAAGGTGAACAAAGGTATATGTGATATACATGTTATTGATGTGTACCTTAGCAGAGCTCGCAGTAGCACCTGGGTATTTGGTACTAGTTTTGTTGCTAATATTTGCAACTCAAAAGACGGACTAGAGATTAAGCGAAGACTGGCTAAGGACGAGGTGACGATGCGCGTGGGAAATGGTTCCAAAGTCGATGTGATCACCATCGGCACGCTACCTCTACATCTACCTCCGAGATTAGTTTTAGACCTAAGTAATTGTTATTTGGTGCCAGCGTTGAGCATGAACATTATATCTGGATCTTGTTTAATGCGAGACGATTATTCATTTAAATCCAAGAATAATGGTTGTTCTATTTATATGAGTAATATCTTTTATGGTCATGCACCCTTGAAGAGTGGTCTATTTCTGATGAATCTCGATAGTAGTGATACAAATATTCATAATATTAAAGCCAAAAGATGCAGAGTTGATAATGATAGTGCAACTTATTTGTGGCACTGCCGTTTAGGTCATATTGGTGTAAAGCGCATGAAGAAACTCCATACTAATGGACTTTTGTAATCACTTGATTATGAATCACTTGGTACTTGCGAACCATGCCTTATGGGCAAGATGACTAAAAGGCCGTTCTCCGGAACAATGGAGTGAGCAACCGACTTGTTGGAGATCATACATACTGATGTATGTGGCCCGATGAATATTGAGGCTCATGGCGGGTATCGTTATTTTCTCACCTTCATAGATTATTTAAGCAGATATGGGTATATCTACTTAATGAAACATAAGTCTGAAACATTTGAAAAGTTCAAAGAATTTTAGAGTGAAGTGGAAAGTCATCGTAACAAGAAAATAAAGTTTCTACAATATGATCGTGGAGGAGAGTATTTGAGTTACAAGTTTGGTCTACATTTGAAACAATGCGGAATAGTTTCGCAACTCACGCCACCTGGAACACCACAACGTAATGGTGTGTCCAAACGTCGTAATCGTACTTTACTAGATATGGTGCGCTCTATGATGTCTCTTACTGATTTACCGCTATCGTTTTGGGGTTATGCTTTAGAGACGGCTGCATTCACGTTAAACAGGGCACCATCAAAATCCGTTGAGATGATACCTTATGAACTATGGTTTGGCAAGAAACCAAAGTTGTCGTTTCTTAAAGTTTGGGGTTGTGATGCTTATGTGAAAAAGCTTCAACCTGATAAGCTTGAACCCAAATCAGAGAAATGTGTCTTCATAGGATACCCAAAGGAAACTATTGAGTACACCTTCTATCACAGATCCGAAGGCAAGACATTCGTTGCTAAGAATGGATCCTTTCTAGAGAAGGAGTTTCTCTCAAAAGAAGTGAGTGGGAGGAAAGTAGAACTTGATGAGGTAACAGTACCTGCTCCCTTGTTGGAAAGTAGTTTGTCACAGAAACCTGTTCCTGTGACACCTACACCAATTAGTGAGGAAGCTAATGATGATGATCATGAAACTTCAGGTCAAGTTACTACCAAACCTCGTAGGTCAACCAGAGCAAGATCCGCACCAGAGTGGTACGGTAATCCTGTTCTGGAGGACATGTTACCTGACCATGACGAACCTACGAACTATGAGAAAGCAATGATGAGCCCAGATTCCGCAAAATGGCTTGAGGCCATGAAATCTAAGATGGGATCCATGTATGATAACAAAGTGTGGACTTTGGTAGACTTGCGCGATGATCGGCAATCCATCGAGAATAAATGGATCTTCAAGAAGAAGATAGACGCTGATGGTAATGTTACTGTCTACAAAGCTCGACTTGTTGCGAAAGGTTTTCGACAAGTTCAAGGAGTTGACTACGTTGAGACCTTCTCACTCGTAGCGATGCTTAAGTCCGTCCGAATCATGTTAGCAATTGCCGCATTTTATGATTATGAAATTTGGCAAATGGATGTAAAGACTGCATTCCTGAATGGATTTCTGGAAGAAGAGTTGTATATGATGCAACCTGAAGGTTTTATTGATCCAAAGGGAGATAACAAAGTGTGCAAGCTCCAGGATCCATTTATGAACTGGTGCAAGCCTCTCGGAGTTGGAATAAACGTTTTGATAGTGTGATCAAAGCATATGGTTTTATACAGACTTTTGGAGAAGCCTGTATTTACAAGAAAGTGAGTGCGAGCTCTGTAGCATTTCTAATATTATATGTGGATGACAGATTGTTGATTGGAAATGATATAGAATTTCTGGATAGCATAAAAGGATACTTAAATAAGAGTTTTTCAATGAAAGACCTCGGTGAAGCTGCTTATATATTTGGCATCAAGATCTATAGAGATAGATCAAGACGCTTAATTGGACTTTCACAAAGCACATACCTTGATAAAGTTTGGAAGAAGTTCAAAATGGATCAAGCTAAGAAAGGGTTCTTGCTTGTATTACAAGGTGTGAAGTTGAGTAAGACTCAATGCCCGACCACTGCAGAAGATAGAGAGAAAATGAAAAATGTTCCCTATGCTTCAGCCATAGGCTCTATCATGTATGCAATGCTGTGTACCAGACCTGATGTGTGCCCTGCAATTAGTCTAGCATGGAGGTACCAAAGTAATCCAGGAGTGGATCACTGGACAGCGGTCAAGAACATCCTGAAGTACCTGAAAAGGACCAAGGATATGTTTCTCGTTTATGGAGGTGACAAAGAGCTCATCATAAATGGTTACATTGATGCAAGCTTTGACACTGATCCGGACGATTCTAAATCGCAAACTGGATACATGTTTATATTAAACGGTGGAGCTGTCAGTTGGAGCAGTTCTAAACAGAGCGTCGTGGCGGGATCTACATGTGAAGCGGAGTACATTGCTGTTTTGGAAGTAGCGAATGAAGGAGTCTGGATGAAGGAGTTCATATCCGATCTAGGTGTCATACCTAGTGCATCGGGTCCAATGAAAATCTTTTGTGACAATACTGGTGCAATTGCCTTGACAAAGGAATCCAGATTTCACAAGAGAACCAAGCACATCAAGAGACACTTTAACTCCATCCGGGATCAAGTCCAGGTGGGAGACATAGAGATTTGCAAGATACATACGGATCTAAATGTTTCAGACCCGTTGACTAAGCCTCTTCCACGAGCAAAACATGATCAACACCAAGGCTCCATGGGTGTTAGAATCATTACTGTGTAATCTAGATTATAGACTCTAGTGCAAGTGGGAGACTGAAGGAAATATGCCCTAGCGGCAATAATAAAGTTATTATTTATTTCCTTATTTTATGATAAATGTTTATTATTCATGCTAGAATTGTATTAACCGGAAACATAATACATGTGTGAATGCATAGACAAACATAGTGTCACTAGTGTGCCTCTACTTGACTAGCTCATTGATCAAAGATGGTTAAGTTTCCTAACCATGGACATGAGTTGTCATTTGATCAATGGGATCACATCATTAGGAGAATGATGTGATTGACTTGACCCATTTCGTTAACTTAGCACTTGATCATTTTTGTTTACTGCTATTGCTTTCTTCATGACTTATACATGTTCTTATGACTATGAGATTATGCAACTCTCGAATACCAGAGGAACACTTTGTTGTGCTACCAAACGTCACAACGTAACTGGGTGATTATAAAGGTGCTCTACAATTGTCTCCGATGGTACTTGTTGAGTTGGCATAGATCAAGATTAGGATTTGTCACTCTGATTGTCGGAGAGGTATCTCTGGGCGCTCTCGGTAATACACATCACTATAAGCCTTGCAAGCAATACAACTAAAGAGTAAGTTGTGGAATAGTGCATTACGGAACGAGTAAAGAGACTTGCTGGTAACGAGATTGAACTAGGTATTGCGATACCGACGATCGAATCTCGGGCAAGTAACATATCGATGACAAAGAGAACGACGTATAATGTTATGCGGTTTGACCAATAAAGATCTTCGTAGAATATGTAAGAACCAATATAAGCATCCAGGTTCTGCTATTGATTATTGACCGGAGACATGTCTCGGTCATTTCTACATAGTTCTCAAACCCGTAGGGTTCGCACGCTTAAAGTTCTGTGATGATCGGTTTTATGAGTTTATATGTTTTGATGTACCGAAGGTAGTTCGGAGTCCCCGATATGATCACGGACATGACGTGGAGTCTCGAAATGGTTGAGACATAAAGATTGACATATTGGAAGCCTACATTTGGACATCGGAAGAGTTCCGGGTAAAATCAGGATTTTACCGGAGTACCAGAGGGGTTACCGGAATCCCCCCGGGGGCTAATGGGCCTTGTTGGGCCATAAGGGAAAGAGAGAGGGGCCAGCCTAGAGTAGGCAGCGCGCCCCCTCCCTCTGGTCCGAATTGGACTAGGAGAGGGGGGGCGGCGCCCCCCTTTCCTTCTCTTTCTTCCCCTTCCTTTCCCCCTCCTAGTAGGAGTAGGAAAGGGATGAATCCTACTCCTACTAGGAGGAGGATTCCTCCTCCTGGCGCACCAACAAGGGCCGTCCGGCCTCCCCCTTGCTCCTTTGTATACAGGGGCAAGGGCACCTCTAGACACACAAGTTGATCACAAAGATCTCTCCCAGTCGTGTGTGGTGCCCCCCTCCACCATAATCCACCTCGGTCATACTGTAGCAGTGTTTAGGCGAAGCCCTGCTGCGGTAGCTTCATCAACATCGTCACCACGCCGTCGTGCTGACGAAACTCTTCCCCGAGCTCTACTGGATCGTGAGTTCGCGGGACATCACCGAGATGAACGTGTGCTGAACGCGGAGGTGTCGTACATTCGGTACTGAGGATCGGTCGATCGTGAAGACGTACGACTACATCAATCGCGTTGTCATAACGCTTCCGCTTAACGGTCTACGAGGGTACATGGACGACACTCTTCCCTCTCATTTCTATGCATCACCATGATCCTGCGTGTGCGTAGGATTTTTTTTGAAATTACTACGTTCCCCAACAAAAAGTCGGGTTGCAAGGCTGTAAACCTACCACTACTCCTTTGTCTAGTACAGAAAAATTGTCTCTCACAGAAGGAACACGCTTGATCTCAGAAGACAGCACAAGATACATAAGTCTAGTGGGTGCACTTCAATATTTAACTCTCACATGACCTGATATTTCTTTTGTTGTCAACAAGGTGTGTCAATTCCTTCATGCACCTACCACAGTTCATTTGACTGCTGCAAAACGTATAGTTAGATATGTGAAAGATACTATGAGCATTGGCCTTAATTTTAGCAAGTCATCTTCCACTCTTGGTAGTGCATTCTCTGACTCATATTGGGCAGGATGTTTGGATGATAGACGCCCCACTGGCAGTTTTGCAGTGTTTCTTGGATCTAATCCGATATCCTAGTGTGCCAGAAAACAAGCTACTGTTTCCAGGTCCAGCACAGAGGCAGAGTATAAGGCACTAGCTAATGATACTGCAGAGATTATATGGGTGCAATCCATTCTTAAGGAGCTTGGTGTGAGAACTACTCAAGCTCCATGTCTGTGGTGTGACAATTTAGGTGCAACTTATCTCTCAACAAATCTAGTTTTTCATGCAAGAACAAAACATATTGAGATACATTTTCATTTTGTCAGAGAAAGAGTTGCTAGTAAACTTCTAGACATTCGGTTCATACATTCCAAGGACCAGATTGCAGATGGGTTTACCAAAGCCTTGCCCATACGAAGCTTTGAGAACTTCAAGTATAATCTCAACTTGATGAAGTTGTGATTAAGGGAGGGTGTCAAACACCATATTGATGTGTACGTGACAAGGGGTTGCCGCACCATATCTTGCTATGCATATCTTGGTAGTTCGGTTAGGTAGTTAGCTAGAGTCTATCTTCCCTTTGTAATCTTATCTCTATCTAGCTTCCTCTCCAAGATGTAATCTAAACTGTATGCGCTATCAGGGAGATGCACCCCTGCCTATAAACACGTACGGCATCCCCTTGAGTTGAGATACGACGCTTTCTGCCATCGCACAATAATGAATATGTGCGTTAGGCGGAAACGTCTTACCTCGACCTGAGGTGACGTGCTACGTGTTTATAGGCAGGGACGCACCTCCCTGAAGCGCATACATCGTTGAGATCTTATAGGAGGTTTACATCTTGCAGAAGAAGAGATAGAATCGGTTACAGGTGATAGGAAGAGATTACATGTAACTTAAACTGATCATCTATCCTATATCCTACGCCTTGGACGCCTGGGAGTCTCCCTGTCATACGTGACATAATATGGCTCAATATATTGTGTTTGACACCCTCCCTTAATCACAACTTCATTAAGTTGAGATTATGTTTAAAGTCTTCAAAGCTTCGAATGGGTAGAGCCTTGGTGAATCCATCTGCAACTTGATCCTTGGAATGCACAAAACGAATATCAAGTTGTTTTTGAGCCACTCGCTCTCTGACAAAATGAAAGTCAATTTCAATGTGTTTCATCCTGGCATGAAAAACAGGATTAGCAGACAAATAAGTTGCACCCAAATTGTCACACCATAAGCATGGAGCTTGTTTGCTTTTTACACCAAGCTCCCTTAGTAGAGACTGCATCCATATGATTTCAGCTGTAGCATTTGCTAATGCCTTGTATTCTGCCTCAGTACTAGACCTGGAAACAGTGGCCCGTTTTCTTGCACACCATGAAATCAAGTTAGGACCAAAGAACACTGCAAATCCCCCAGTAGAATGTCTATCATCCAAATAGCCTGCCCAGTCAGAGTCTGAGAAAGCATTAAGCAATTGGGATGATGACTTGCTGAAGTTAAGACCAATATTAAGAGTGTTCTTGACATATCTAACTATTCGCTTAGCAGCAGTCATGTGAACAGTGGTGGGTGCATGAAGAAATTGACATACTTTGTTAATAGCAAATCATATATCAGGTCTTGTAAGAGTGAGATATTAAAGTGCACCTACAAGACTTCTGTATTTAGTGTTGTCTTCCTGACTCAAGGTTTGTCCTTCTATGAGAGATAATTTTTCTGAACTAGACAGTGGAGTAGGTGAAGGTTTATAGCCTTGCAAGCCAGCCTTTCTTACCAGATCAGCTGCATATTTTTCTTGAGACAAGTGAAGTCCACCATCATGTTTCTTCACTTCCATCCCCAAGAAATAGTGCAAATCTCCAAGATCCTTAATAGCAAACTCTGCACTGAGGTCCTTCAACAATCCTATTATGGCTTCATCTGACGAGCTTGTAACAGTAATATCATCAACGTAGATGAGAACAAAGATATGAGTATTGCACTTGTTATAAATGAACAGTGAGGTGTAAGACTTAGACGGAACAAAGCCAAGAGTTTGCATCTTTTGACTGAGATGTGAGTACCACGCCCTCGGAGCCTGCTTTAACCCATATAAAGCTTTGTCAAGTCTGCACACATGCAAAGGTGCACTTTTGCTTTCAAACCCAGGAGGTTGTTTCATGTACACTTCCTCTTCCAGAACACCATGGAGGAACGTGTTCTGAACGTCTAGCTGTCTACGACTCCAGCCCCTGGACACAGCAATGGACAAAACAAGACGAATGGTTGCAGCTTTTACCACTGGACTAAATGTATCCTCATAGTCAATACCATGCCGTTGCTTGAAGCCTTTTGCCACAAGTCTTGCCTTGTAACGATCAATAGTGCCATCAGATTTTCTCTTGATCCGAAACACCCACTTGCAATCAATGAGATTTTTACCTTGCTTTGGAGGGACCAAATGCCATGTTTTGTTTCTTTTCAGTGCCATGTATTCTTCATTCATAGCCTTCTTCCAGTTTTCATCAGCTAGGGATTCATAAAGTGTGTAGGGTTCACTTGTAGAACACACCATGCCATATTTCGTAATATGCTTATAATTGATTGGTTGAATTACTCCCTGTTGTAGCCGTGTGCGTCTCGATGGTGGAGTAGTTTGTACTAATGGCGCAGAAGATCCCGTGCAGCCTGTGGGAGCAGCAGGAACTGATCCCGAGGCGGATCTGGGCGAAGCAGCATCGGGTTCAGCAGCAGATTCCACCAGTGGATCTTCTGTGGCGGTAGGCGATGGTGTGCAACGGCGCGGCTCTGCAGAAGATCTCAGCGGACAGGGCTCATCATTGCGCCATGATGAGGGGCTAGCGTCCGCTGCGCCAGAGGCGGGTCCCGCGCCAGTCGGCCGACGCAGATCGCACCGTTTGTAGAAAACGGGCTGGACCGAGAACCGGTCCCCCAAAGGGCCAGTGGGAGGCGGACAGGTGCCACCACGTGATTCGCCCAGGTTGGTGGAGGCGCCTCCGCGACTCGCAGGTTGTCGTATGGCAGACGCGGGCTCGCCCTCCGCGGCGCGCGCGGTTGTTGGCGCTAACGGCGCGGATTTCCGAGGGGATCCTGCCCCCCTGCCAGCAGCGCCGGATCCCGAGGTCAATCCGCTAGGCAGGTCTGCCGCTGCCACAGGAGCTGATCCCGAGGCTGATTTGCTCCCTAGTTCGGGGCACATAAAATATGGCCCTTGTACTTCATTTTCTTCATCATTTTCTGATCCATTTTCTCCTGCAACATGACACAACTCGTGCACAGTGGTTTGAGGGTTAGTCAACATATGATCTGTTGGAAATATGCCCTAGAGGCAATAATAAATTAGTTATTATTATTATATTTCATTGTTCATGATAATCGTTTATTATCCATACTAGAATTGTATTGATAGGAAACTCCGATACATGTGTGGATACATAGACAACACCATGTCCCTAGTAAGCCTGTAGTTGACTAGCTCGTTGATCAATAGATGGTTACGGTTTCCTGACCATGGACATTGGATGTCATTGATAACGCACTACTAGGGAAAACCTTATACACAGAATCTTAGCAGCAGCGCGGTCTAAAAACAGATGCTACTACTAATTAGCAGCAACGAGCTTTAGAAAAGAGCGATGCTAATGACTAAGTAGCAGTAGCGCTCTAGGTGAAAAGAGCGCTACTACTATAATTGCCACGGTGTTGCCTTCAGGAAAGATATAGTAGTAGCGCCCTTCCCGTGGACGCGCTACTGCTAAAGAACTTAGTAGCAGCGGTTTTGCTCAAAACTCGCTGCTGCTAAGTATGACCGCAACTAATTAAGTTTAGTCCCATACTGCTAAGCGAACAAGGTGTTTACCACCATAAATATGTTGCTTCTCAACCTATCTTGAGCACTTGGTCTTCACTGAACTATATGTGTATGATTTGTGGTTGCAATATGAATCCTCGCCTGTACCTATACAGGTACAGTGAGGATTCATGTTGACTATTTAGATTATACACAAAAAGATCAATGATGACCAATGTATATTTTTGATGCTTTTACTAAATAAAAGAAATAACTGCTTCCATTAGCAGTAGCGGTTTTCCCCAAAATGCGCTGTAGATAAGTTAGCTATAGCGCGTCTTCTGTACGTGCGCAACTGCTAGTTCGAGTTAAGCACCCCCCGCATCAAAATTTCGCTAAGTCCTCCTTCCCCCCCCCCCACCGGCATGTTCCCCTACTCCCTGTTGCCGCTGCCCGAGCCCGAGCACGCCTGCGCCCTCACCGTTGCCGCCGCCGCTCTCGACCACACTGTCGCCGCCCTCGATCTCACCACCGCCGCCCTCGACCGAGCCCGCCGAGCACGCCGCCCAGGACCGCCGCCCTCCCGATCCCGAGCCCGCCCTCGCCGCCCCTCCGTCGCCGAGCACCTCCCCGCCACCGTCTCTCCCTCTGTAAGCCCCCCACCCCTCCCCAACCCCCCTCTCTTTGCTTAGTTAGTAGATGATTTTAGTAGTAGTAGATGTTAATTTAGGGTTCATAGATAATGATTTTTAGAAGTAGTGGATATTAATTACTAGTAGTGATGGTAAACTAGTTGTATAATTAGCAGTAGTACATGTTAATTAGTAGTAGATGTAGTAGTTAGATGTTAATTAGTAGTAGTAGATGTGCTAGTTTCTTTCTATTTATAGTAACTTTATATTTAGTAAGAACTAGTTGAATTAATACAACTAGTTTAGTTTTAGTTGAACTAGTTAAGTTTTAGTTGAACTAGTATAGTAAGTAAATTAATAACTAGTTGAACTACTTCATTTTTAGAAAGAACTAGTTTTTTCTTTTTATACTAAGTTTATATTTAGTAAGAACTAGTTGAATTAAGAACTAGTTGAACATGCCATATTTGGTGTTATTTTTTAGTTTAAGCAATTATTTCATGTTTTGGTTACACCTCTGAGTGGCCTATGTTTTGCCGGAGTGTTGATTAATTTCTGTTCCGGCAAATTTCAGGCGCTCGATATGTCCTTTTTTAGCAAAGGTCATGCCGGATTTTTCCGTGAATTCTGGCATGACTTGTGCTAGAATATGTACAAGTTTAATCTTTGAATTATGAACGTAGGAAATGTCGTACTCGGACAACGACAGTCTCCCGGGGGAGTTCAGTTGGTGCCACGATGATCGAGGTATGTGCGACAGGTTCGTTCAGCTGGATGAAGATCGGCGCTTCAGCATTAAGCTCGAGGAGACTTTCGATGTTGAAACGGTACGCAACAACGACAAGTGTTTTTTTCATAATTAAGCATGACTTCAACTATTTCAACGTCTAATTTTCATCTTTTACAATTCGACTAGCTTATCCCATGCCATGCAAGACGCTATGTCTTGGAGAGGATGGGTTTTGAAGACCATGAAAATTTTCAAACAAAGAAAATACACCTAAGGACCCATCATGATATCGATTTTGAAGTAAATATGTATAATTCTCAGAGCGTAACCCATTTTGGTTGCCAAAATTGGGAAGCACTTTGCAAAATGTATGGTTTTTATGAGGGTATGATTGTCAGCATGGATCTTGGTGATCCTGACATCGAGCAAGACAATATGAACATTTGGGTCCTTGTTGATACGCTTCCGATTCTACCGCAATGTGAGTTTCTCAAACATAGTTATTAACTAATTTATATTGTTTATTTCAAAATAGTTGACAGCTTATTTCCATTAACAGCTTATTTTGAATCTTCAAAGAATGTGCAGAAGATGGTAGACAAAACCCACTACACTGATGGCTCCGAATTAACTTATAAGGAGAAAAATCATCTGATTGCTTATTGTACTTTGTTGAGAATTACAATACCTATTATCGAACTCCTCCAAATTATGGTGAATACGTGCCACTAGTGCACGTGTTGAACCACGATAACTTCTATGGAGATACCCTGGTAAGATATTTTACTATTACGACATCCGTGCATCTTTTGCATACTTCTAAAACTAGTACATCATTGCTAACTACGAAGTTATTACTATGTTTTTCAACAAAAAATCCCGATGGATTGTGTGCCTTATCTAATGTATTACAATGGTCGCCTTGAAGTTCTGAACCTACAGCCAGGTCATCCTACGGATCTCACCTGTGCATATCGAATTTCTGAAACCGGTGAACACATGCTAATCAAAGAGTGGAAAAATGTTTGGACATTCGTAAGGAGGTTCTTGGAAGCAACATTAAGCGAAAGGCAAGAATTGGAGACAGGATAATCTGCATTCTCCATAATGGAGAGCGAGGGGCTATCTTGTTTTTTGCTATTTTACCTTAGAGAATATAGTAGGTCCTAAGAGAATGCAGTAGGTCCTATGAGGTACAATATGTTTATTATGTGATACAATGTGTTAGAGTTGAAGATGTGAGGAGTACTTGTGATTACGACTAGTGACCAATGATATGATGATGATGATGATGATGATGATAAGTTGTTAATGATATGATGATGATGATGATATTTATTATATCATTGGGTGAAAGAACCGCGGATTAGTTTCAAGTGGATGTCTGTCCACTTGAAACTAGTCCACACGGTTCTTTCACCCCGTGATGTAATAACTCATTATGATGTAAAAACAATTTGTAAATTCATGTTGTATGAAAATTTGTGTAAAGGTGTACGAATACAACATGAAATAAAAAAGAAATAAAATACAAAATAATAGTAGCAGCGCAGGCAGAGAGAAGCGCTACTACTAATTACTAGCAGCGCTCCTCCTGGAACTCGCTGCTACTAAGTCGATTTAGCCGTAGCGTGGGTGGAGGCACGATACTGCTATTCGTTAGCTGTAGCGCCTTATCAGTAGCGCACCACCCCGCGCTACTGATAGGTCTAAAACCCGCGCTGCTGCTAGCCTTTTCCCTAGTAGTGACGGGATCACATTATTAGGAGAACCAGGTGATACCCCGCGCGTTGCAGCGGGAATTTGTTGTGTTTTTTCAAGTAACATCCACATAGCAAAAAAGATGAAATATTAATCAATAATATGGTAGATTTCATATAGAGGTTATAATAATTAACAATATGACAGATTCAATCTATATGTTATTCAAATTTATTTGTGGTATAAATAGATGTTGTATGGTAGCAGTTTGTAGCATGAACCATATTCTTAGCAGTATACATTTGATGTTGTTCGTGAGTGTCATCTTGGCAGTGGCGAAGCTACGTGTTAGTCTGTGGGGTCAGTTGACCCCATAGCTTTTTAGAAAATAAGCCTAAAACACTATTCATACTGAAAAAAAATCAAAATATACCATTGACCCCACACATACCTTTCGCTAGCCTCGCCGCTGCGTCTTGGTAGTCGACAATGTGTCTAAAGACAGATGATCCCCAAACAATGTGTTAGCAGTGTGTTAAGGTGTGGGCTCACATATAAAAGTAAAAAAAAACATTACTTTTTTTTGTATTCTTCACCATTGCAGTTGCATCTGTGTATTCCTTCTTAGCTTCTCTAATTGAAATGACAAAAGAATATGGCATATCATTGTTTCAAGAATTAAAAGGAAACCTGCAGAAGTCATATGTTGTCTATCAGGGGTAGATGCACAAAGGTAAAAGGTGAAATGAAAATATATAGCCAATGGGTTATGTTATCAAGAGTTTCTTTTTAGTTGAGAAAGGGACCAATGCATTTCCTGATTTCCATTGCTACATTTAGCTAACGCCTAATACAAAACAAAATTGAGAATCTCAATGAAAACTATTGCTAAGATTATCCCTGAAGATCTATTGTTAAGATCATCACATCATTAAACATCGGAAATGCAAAAGGTAACCAAAAAAAGCAGAAATACTATTAGTGAAGTGCTCATAAAACGGACAAAAATTGAACCTCCTCTTGGGCCATAAATCTAAATAAACATGTTAATATTTGCTAGCCCTTGCCTCTGGTTTCAGTTGGCATGAAGCAATGTGTGTCATGCAGCTGTTGCATGGAGAAGGAAAAATATAAGCAGGTAGAGGAATAAAAAATGAGATAATAATAAAGTACAACAGGAATTGAATCTTGTGGCTATATGTGGATTTCTCACTGGCTGGATCCTATTGTCCATGAACATAAGCATCGGTCATATTCTGCATACCTGCAAGAATGAACCCATAACTAAACCAATCAATAACTGCATTTGCAGCAAACAACCAAGGAAATAAAAAGCGTCGTCTGGTATCCAAGAAGAGACGCTACATCAACAAACCGTGTGATCCCCTATACCGAAGCTGTCATCACATGGAAGCGGGAGGGATCAAATAAATTATATTTGGAAGGAGATCGTATGTACAAATCAGATGGATTGTGTCGCTCACCATGATTGTCCTTCACCTTTTTACTCTTGGAGATGGTCATTGAAGAGTACAGGATGAGCAGCTTCTTTGTTTTCTGTCTGTAACCTATGAGCAAGTTCACAATCAGATGGCGTGCAACGGAAACGATTCATGATGGCAGCAGCAGAGCCATTGGAGGATAGCGAGAATGGCGACGGGATGGGATGGGATGGGATGCGTTGGTGGAGGGGACCATGAGTCGGAGATTTATAGAATGGGATTTAGTGCAGAAGCAGAGAAGCTGAAGAGGGTGAGAGAAATCAACCGATGGTACTGAGAAGCTGATGAGACCGATCTGGGGAAGATGATAGGGCGCAACGCCCAACACGGTCTTTTTTTTCCTTTGGGTGAGCGAAGCTAAGTTGTCGATCTGTCGCTCCTCCGGCACCTGGACCGAAGTAGCCAGCTATAGAGCCCATACATCGTACGTGCAAAGAGGCTTCCTCCCACCAGGACCAAAAACAGCCAACTATCTAGCGCACAACTCTGCTAAAAAAACATTCTAGCCCACAACCTGGCTGCTCCAGCCCAAGTCAAAGATTGAAGCGTACGGGTACAGCCCAACTAAATCAAGCAGCGAGCGTATGGAGGCACGCAGCGAACGGGGTGGATGGAAAGGAACGAATCGGTATGTTCCACTTAGCGGTGGCACCTCTTAGTAATTTTGTGAACTATTGATCAGACGGTTGCAGACTCCTGAGCTATATCACATCAAGGGCTAGAACAATTCGAGTGACGTGGCTTCATGAGAAGGCAGGAAAATCATCTAGTGGGGTGCCCCTATTTAGATATAGAAGATGATGTGATGGACAAGATCCAATCCTAAGCCTAACACAAGATCGTGTAGTTCGTATGCTAAAGCTTTTCTAATGTCAAGTATCATTTCTTTAGACCATGAGATTGTGCAACTCCCGGATGCCGTAGGAGTGCTTTGGGTGTGCCAAACGTCACAACGTAACTGGGTGGCTATAAAGGTGCACTACGGGTATCTCCAAAAGTGTCTGTTGGGTTGGCACGCATCGAGACTGGGATTTGTCACTCCATGTAATGGAGAGGTATCTCTGGGCCCACTCGGTAGACATCATAATGTGCACAATGTGACCAAGGAGTTGATCATGGGATGATGTGTTACGGAACGAGTAAAGAGACTTGCCGGTAACGAGATTGAACAAGGTATCGGGATACCGACGATCGAATCTCGGGCAAGTATCGTATCGATAGACAAAGGGAATTGTATACGGGATTGATTGAATCCTTGACATTGTGGTTCATCCGATGAGATCATCGTGGAGCATGTGGGAGCCAACATGGGTATCCAGATCCCGCTGTTGGTTATTGACCGGAGAGTTGTCTCGGCCATGTCTGCATGACTCCCGAACCCGTAGGGTCTACACACTTAAGGTTCGATGACGCTAGGGTTATAGGGAAAGTATGTACGCGGTTACCGAATGTTGTTCGGAGTCCCGGATGAGATCCCGGACGTCACGAGGAGTTCCGGAATGGTCTGGAGGTAAAGATTGATATATAGGAAGTATGGTTTTGGCCACCGTAAGTGTTCCAGGCATCACCGGTAGTGTACCGGGACCACCGGAGGGGTCCGGGGGTCCACCTGGAGGGGCCACGGGCCCCGGAGGCATACATGGGCCAAGTGTGAGAAGGGACCAGCCCCTAGGTGGGCTGGGGCGCCTCCCCACCAAGGCCCATGCGCCTAGAGAGAAGAGGGGGCAAACCCTAAGGGCAGATGGGCCCTAAGGCCCATGCCTGGTGCGCCTCCCTCTCCCCCCCACTTGGCCGCCACCCCAGATGGGGATTGGGGCTGCCGCCACCCCTAGGGTGGAAACCCTAGGTGGGGGCGCATCCCTCCCTCTCCCCCTATATATAGTGGAGGCAAAGGGGCATCCCAACACACGAAGTTCTTCCCCTGTTGGCGAAGCCCTACCCCTCTCCCTCCTCGTCTCTCGTAGTGCTTGGCGAAGCCCTGCTGGAGTCCCGCGCTCCTCCACCACCACCACGCCGTCGTGCTGCTGCTGGACGAAGTCTTCCCCAATTTCTCCTTCTCCCCTTGCTGGATCAAGGCGTAGGAGACGTCACCGGGCTGCACGTATGTTGAACGCGGAGGTGCCGTTGTTCGGTGCTTAGATCAGAATCAACCATGATCTGAATCGCTACGAGTACGACTCTTTCATCCACGTTCTTGTAACGCTTCCGCTTAGCGATCTAGAAGGGTATGTAGATGCACTCTCCTTCCCCTCGTTGCTAGATTACTCCATAGATTGATCTTGGTGATGCGTAGAAAATTTTAAATTTCTGCTACGATCCCCAACAATGGCATCATGAGCCAGGTCTACGCGTAGTTTCTATGCACGAGTTGAACACAAAGCAGTTGTGGGCGTCGATATTGTCAATTTACTTGCCGTTACTAGTCTTATCTTGATTCGGCGGCATCGTGGGATGAAGCGGCCCGGACCGACCTTACACGTACGCTTACGTGAGACTGGTTCCACCGACTGACATGCACTAGTTGCATGAGGTGGCTAGCGGGTGTCTGTCTCTCCCACTTTAGTCGGATCGGATTCGATGAAAAGGGTCCTTATGAAGGGTAAATAGAAATTGGCATATCACGTTGTGGTTTTGGCGTAGGTAAACGTTCTTGCTAGAAACCTATAGCAGCCACGTAAAAACTTGCAACAACAATTAGAGGACATCTAACTTGTTTTTGCAGCATGTGCCGTGTGATGTGATATGGCCAAAAGGATGTGATGAATGATATATGTGATGTATGAGATTGATCATGTTCTTGTAATAGGAATCACGACTTGCATGTCGATGAGTATGACAACCGGCAGGAGCCATAGGAGTTGTCTTAATTTATTTATGACCTACGTGTCAACATAAACATCATGTAATTACTTTACTTTATTGCTAAAACGTTATCCATAGTAGTAGAAGTAATAGATGATGAGACAACTTCAAGGACACGATGATGGAGATCATGATGATGGAGATCATGGTGTCATGCCGGTGACAACGATGATCATGGAGCCCCGAAGATGGAGATCAAAAGGAGCAAATGATATTGGCCATATCATGTCACTATTTGATTGCATGTGATGTTTATCATGTTTTACATCTTATTTGCTTAGAACGACGGTAGCTTAAATAAGATGATCCCTCGCAATAATTTCAAGAAAGTGTTCCCCCTAACTGTGCACCGTTGCGAAGGTTCGTTGTTTTGAAGCACCACGTGATGATCGGGTGTGGTAGATTCTAATGTTCGAATACAATGGGTGTAAGCCAGATTTACACATGCAATACACTTAGGTTGACTTGACGAGCCTAGCATGTATAGACATGGCCTCGGAACACAGAAGACCGAAAGGTCGAACATGAATCGTATAGAAGATACGATCAACATGAAGATGTTCACCGATGATGACTAGTCCGTCTCATGTGATGATCGGACACGGCCTAGTTGACTCGGATCATGTATCACTTAGATGACTAGAGGGATGTCTATCTACCTGGGAGTTCATTAAATAATTTGATTAGATGAACTTAATTATCATGAACATAGTCTAAATTGTCTTTGCAAATATGTTGTAGATAAATAGCTCATGTTGTAGATCCCTGTTTCAATACGTTCCTAGAGAAAGACTAAGTTGAAAGATATGGTAAGAAATGATGCGGACTGGGTCCGTAGTCCGAGGAGTGTCCTCACTGCTACACAGAAGGCTTACGTCCTTGATGCATCGCTCGATGTGCAAACCCCTACAACGCCGTCTGTGGATGTTGTGAACACCTGACAAACACATCCTGATGACTACTTGATAGTTTAGTGCACCATACTTTACGGCTTAGAATCAGGATTCCAATGACGTTTTGAACGCCATAAGACATATGAGATGTTCCAAGAGCTGAAATTGGGATTTCAGGCTCATGCCCGTGTTGAGAGGTATGAGACCTCTGACAAGTTCTTTTGCCAACAAGATGGAGGAGAATAGCTCAGCTAGTGAGCATGTGCTCAGAATGCCTGGGTGCTACAATCACTTAAATCAAGTGGGAGTTAAACTTCCAGATAAGATAGTGATTGATAGAGTTCTCTAGCCACTATCACTAAGCTACTAGATCTTCGTGATGAACTATGACATGCAAGGGATGGAGTTGATCCTGGAGCTGTTCGCGGTGCTTAAGACCGCAAAAGGTAGAAATCAAGAAGGAGCATCAAGTGTTGATGGTTTAATAAGGCCACTGGTTTCAAGAAGGGCAAGGGCTAGAAGGGAAACTTCATGGATGGCAAACCAGTTGCCGCTCAAGTGAAGGAACCCAAGGTTGAACCCAAACCCGAGACTAAGTGCTTCTATTGTAAGGGGAACGGTCACTGGTAGCGGTATTACCCCAAATGCATGGTAGATAAGAAGGCTGGCAACTTCAACAAAGTATATACGTGTTATTAATGTGTACCTCACATGTACTCCTGGTAGCACCTGGGTATTGGATACCGGTTCAGTTGCTATTATTGGTGACTTGAAGCAAAAGCTACGGACTAAACGGAGACTGGCTAAGGGCGAGGTGACGATGTGTGTTGGAAGTGTTTCCAAAGTTGATGAGATCACCATCGCACGCTCCATCTGCCTTCGGGATTAGTATTGAACCTAGATAAATGTTATCAGGTGTCTACGTTGAGCATGAATATGATTAGATCATGTTCATTGCAATACGGTTATTCATTTAAGTTAGAAAATAATGGTTATTCTGTTTACATGAATAATACCTTTCATGGTCATGCACCCTATGTGAATGGTTCAGTGAATCTCGGTCGTGGTAATGCACATGTTCACGCCAAAAGATGTAGAT
The DNA here is from genome assembly GCF_018294505.1 of Triticum aestivum. NCBI lineage: Eukaryota > Viridiplantae > Streptophyta > Magnoliopsida > Poales > Poaceae > Triticum > Triticum aestivum. The sequence continues at coordinate 615,544,197 of NC_057809.1, forward strand.
AGTACCACTTTCTTGTGGCACTGCCGCTTAGGTCATACTGGCGTAAGATGCATGAAGAAACTCCATGTCGATGGATGTTTGGAGTCACTTGATTTTGAATCGCTTGACACATGCGAGCCATGCCTCATGGGCAGGATGACTAAGACCCCGTTTTCAGGTACAATGAAACGGGCAAGTGACTTGTTGGAAATCATACATGCTGATGTATGTGATCCAATGAGAATTGAAGCGTGCGGTGGCTATCGCTATTTTCTCATCTTCACTTACGATTTGAGTAGATATAGGTATATTTACTTAATGAAGCACAAGTCTGAAACGTTTGAAAAGTTCAAGCGATTTTAGAGTGAAGTTAAGAATCATCATAACAACAAGATCATGTTCCTACGATCTGATCAAAGGGGGATTTTCTTAGTTTTGAGTTTGGCAATCACTTAAGACATTGTGGAATTGCTTCGCAGTTGAAGCCACCTAGAACACCACAGCGTAATGGTGTGTCCAGACGTCATAATCGAACATTATGAGATATGGTGCGATCTACGATGTCTCTTACCGATCTACCGTTTCATTTTGAGGCTATGCGTTAGAGACAGCTACATTCACTACAAATAGGACACCATCTAAGTCCGTTGAGACGACGTCGTATGAATATGGTTTGGCAAGAAATCAAAGTTGTCGTTTCTTAATGTTTGGGGCTGCGATGCTTAAGGCTTCAGCCGGAGAAGCTCGAACCCAAAAGCGGACAAACACATCTTCATAGGATACCCAAAGGTGACAGTTGGGTATACCTTCTATCTCAGATCCGAGGGCAAATTATTTGTCGCTAAGAACAGTTCCTTTCTCGAGAAGGAGTTTCTCTCGAAAGAATTGAGTGGGAGGAAGATAGAACTTGATGGGGTTGTCGAACCTTTATTTCAACCAGAGAGTGATGCAACACAGAAAGATGTTTTCTGTGGCGCCTACGTCTGTTAAAGAGGAAGTTAATGATAGTGATCATGAAGCTTCGGATCAAGTTGCTATCGAACCTCATAGGTCGACAAGGATATGTACTACTCCTGAGTGGTACGGTAATCCTGTCTTAGATATCATGTTGTTAGACAACAATGAACCTACGAGCTATGGAGAAGCGATGGTGGGCCCGTATTCTGACAAATGGTTAGAAGCCATGAAATCCGAGATAGGATCCATGTATCAGAACAAAGTATGGACTTTGGTGGACTTGCCCGATGATCGGCAAGCCATTGAGAATAAATGGATCTTTAAGAATAAGACGAACGCGGACGGTAATGTCACCGTCTATGAAGCTCGACTTGTGGCAAAGAGTTTTTCACAAGTTCAAGGAGTTGACTACGATGAGATTTTCTCACCCATAGCGATGCTTAAGTCCGTCGGAATCATGTTAGCATTAGCTGTATTTTTCAATTATGAAATCTGACAGATGGATGTCAAAACAAGTTTTCTTACCAGTTTTCGTAAGAAAGAGTTGTATGTGATACAATCAAAGTTTTGTCGATCCTAAGGATGCTAAAAGGTATGCTGGCTCCAGCGATCCTTCTATGGACTAGAGCAAGCATCTTGGAGTCAGAATATATGCTTTGATGGAGTGATCAAAGCTTTTAGGTTTATACAATGTTTGCTAGAAACTTGTATTTACAAGAAAGTGAGTGGGAGCACTACAACATTTCTGATAAGTATATGTGGATGACATATTGTTGATCCAAAATAATGTAGAATTTCTAGAAAGCATAAACGGTTGTTTGAAGAGTGTTTTTCAAAGGAAGACCTGGATAAAGCTGCTTACATATTGGGCATCAAGATCTATAGAGATAGATCAAAACGCCTGATGATACTTTCAAAGAACGCACACCTTGACATGTTTTTGAAGGAGTTCAAAATAGATCAGTCAAAGAAGGGGTTCTTACCTGAGTTGTAAGGTGTGAAGTTGAGTAAGACTCGAAGATTGACCACGGCAGAAGAAAGAGGAAGGACGAAGGTCGTCCCCTATGCTTTTTTCATAGGCTCTATATGGTATGCCATGCTGAGTACCGCACCAGATGTGTGCCTTGCCACTTGTCTGGCAAGAGGGTACAAAGGTGATCTAGGAGTGGATCACCAGATAGCGGTCAAAATTATCCTTAGAGGAATAAGGAAATGTTTCTCGGTTATGGAGGTGATAAAGAGTTCGACGTAAAGAGTTACGTTGATGCAAGCTTGACACCTATCCGGATAGCTCTGAGTAGAGATACCAGATACGTATAATGGAGCAACAATTTGGAATAGCTCCAAGTGGAACGTGGTAGCAGCATCTACGATATGACATAAAGTTTTGCGAAATACATAGGGATCTGAATATTGCAGACCCGTTGACTACAACCTCCCTCACAAGCATAACATGATCAAACCCAGAACTCATTGAGTGTTAATCACATAGTGATGTGAACTAGATTATTGAGTCTAGTAAACTCTTTGGATGTTGGTCACATGGCGATGTGACCTGTGAATGTTAATCACATGGCGATGTGAACTAGATTATTGACTCTAGTGCAAGTGGGAGACTGTTGGAAATATGCCCTAGAGACAATAATAAATTAGTTATTATTATTATTACATTTCATTGTTCATGATAATCGTTTATTATCCATGCTAGAATTGTATTGATAGGAAACTCAGATACATGTGTGGATACATAGACAACACCATGTCCCTAGTAAGCCTCTAGTTGACTAGCTCGTTGGTCAATAGATGGTTACGGTTTCCTGACCATGGACATTGGATGTCGTTGATAACGGGATCACATCATTAGGAGAATGATGTGATGGACAAGACCCTATCCTAAGCCTAGCACAAGATCGTGTAGTTCGTATGCTAAAGCTTTTCTAAGGTCAAGTATCATTTCCTTAGACCATGAGATTGTGCAACTCCCGGATGCCGTAGGAGTGCTTTGGGTGTGCCAAACGTCACAACGTAACTGGGTGGCTATAAAGGTACACTACGGGTATCTCCGAAAGTGTCTGTTGGGTTGGCACGAATCGAGACTGGGATTTGTCACTCCGTGTAACGGAGAGGTATCTCTGGGCCCACTCGGTAGGACATCATCTTAATGTGCACAATGTGACCAAGGAGTTGATCACGAGATGATGTGTTATGGAACGAGTAAAGAGACTTGTCGGTAATGAGATTGAACAAGGTATCGGGATACCGACGATCGAATCTCGGGCAAGTATCATACCGATAGACAAAGGGAATTGTATACGGGATTGATTGAATCCTTAACATCGTGGTTCATCCGATGAGATCATCGTGGAGCATGTGGGAGCCAACATGGGTATACAGATCGCGCTGTTGGTTATTGACCGGAGAGTTGTCTCGGCCATGTCTGCATGACTCCCGAACCCGTCGGGTCTACACACTTAAGGTTCGATGACGCTAGGGTTATAGAGAAAGTATGTACGCGGTTACCGAATGTTGTTCGGAGTCTCGGATGAGATCCCGGACATCACGAGGAGTTCTGGAATGGTTTGGAGGTAAAGATTGATATATAGGAAGTATGGTTTTGGCCACCGAAAGTGTTCCGGACATCACCGGTAGTGTACCGGGACCATCAGAGGGGTCCGGGGGTCCACGGGCCCCGGAGGCATACATGGGCCAAGTGTGAGAAGGGACCAGCCCCTAGGTGGGCTGGGGCGCCTTCCCACCAAGGCCCATGCGCCTTCCCTCTCCCCCCTGAAGGAAATATGCCCTAGAGGCAATAATAAAGTTATTATTTATTTCCTTATATCATGATAAATGTTTATTATTCATGCTAGAATTGTATTAACCGGAAACATAATACATGTGTGAATACATAGACAAACAGAGTGTCACTAGTATGCCTCTACTTGACTAGCTCGTTAATCAAAGATGGTTATGTTTCCTAACCATGGACAAAGAGTTGTTATTTGATTAACGGGATCACATCATTAGATGAATGATCTGATTGACATGACCCATTCCATTAGCTTAGCACCCGATCGTTTAGTATGTTGCTATTGCTTTCTTCATGACTTATACATGTTCCTATGACTATGAGATTATGCAACTCCCGTTTACCGGAGGAACACTTAGTGTGCTACCAAATGTCACAACGTAACTGGGTGATTATAAAGGAGCTCTACAGGTGTCTCCAAAGGTAGATCTTGGGTTGGCGTATTTCGAGATTAGGATTTGTCACTCCGATTGTCGGAGAGGTATCTCTGGGCCCTCTCGGTAATGCACATCACATAAGCCTTGCAAGCATTGCAACTAATGAGTTAGTTGCGGAATGATGTATTACAGAACAAGTAAAGAGACTTGCCGGTAACGAGATTGAACTAGGTATTGGATACCGACGATCGAATCTCGGGCAAGTAACATACCGATGACAAAGGGAACAACGTATGTTGTTATGCGGTCTGACCGATAAAGATCTTCGTAGAATATGTAGGAGCCAATATGGGCATCCAGGTCCCGCTATTGGTTATTGGCCGGAGATTTGTCTCAGTCATGTCTACATTGTTCTCGAACCGTAGGGTCCACACGCTTGACGTTACGATGACAGTTATTATGAGTTTATGCATTTTGATGTACCGAAGTTAGTTCGGAGTCCCGGATGTGATCACGGACATGACGAGGAGTCTCGAAATGGTCGAGACATAAAGATTAATATATTGGAAGCCTATATTTGGACATCGGAATTGTTCCGGGTGAAATCGGCATTTTACCGGAGTACCGGGAGGTTACCGGAACCCCCCCCCCCCCCCGAGGGTTGTTGGGCCTACATGGGCCTTAAGTGAGAATAGGAGAGAAGGCAAGAGGTGGCCGCGCGCCCCTCCCCTTCCTAGTCCGAATAGGACAAGGGAAGGGGGGCGGCGCCCCCCCCCCTTTCCTTCCTCTCTTCCTCCTATTTCCCCCCTCTCTCTCCTAGTCCAACTAGGAGTCCTACTCCCAGTGGGAGTAGGACTACCCTTGGCGCGCCACACCCTAGCCGGCCGCCTCCTCCCCTTGCTCCTTTATATACGGGGGCAAGGGGGCACCTCTAGACACACAAGTTGATCCACGTGATCGTTCCTTAGCCGTGTGTGGTGCCCCTGCCACCATATTCCACCTCAATCATATCGTTGTAGTGCTTAAGCGAAGCCCTGCGTCGGTAGAACATCATCATCGTGACCACGCCATTGTGCTGACAGAACTCATCCCCGAAGCTTTGCTGGATCGGAGCCCGGGGAGCGTCATCGAGCTGTACGTGTGCTAAGAACTCGGAGGTGCCGGAGTAACGGTGCTTGGATCGGTCAGATCGGGAAGACGTACGACTACTTCCTCTACGTTGTGTCAACGCTTCTGCAGTCGGTCTGCGTGGGTACGTAGACAACACTCTCCCCTCTCGTTGCTATACATCACCATGATCTTGCATGTGCGTAGGAAAATTTTGAAATTACTACGTTCCCCAACAGTGGCATCCGAGCCTAGGTTTTATGGTTTGATGTTATATGCACGAGTAGAACAAAAGTGAGTTGTGGGCGATATAAGTCATACTGCCTACCAGCATGTCATACTTTGGTTCGGCGGTATTGTTGGATGAAGCGGCCCGGACCGACATTACGCGTACGCTTACGCGAGACCGGTTCTCCCGACGTGCTTTGCACACAGGTGGCTTGCGTGTGACTGTTTCTCCAACTTTAGTTGAACCAAGTGTGGCTACGCCCGGTCCTTGCGAAGGTTAAAACGGAGTCTATTTGACAAACTATCGTTGTGGTTTTGATGCGTAGGTGAGATTGGTTCTTGCTTAAAGCCCGTAGCAGCCACGTAAAACTTGCAACAACAAAGTAGAGGACGTCTAACTTGTTTTTGCAGGGCATGTTGTGATGTGATATGGTCAAGGCATGATGATGAATTTTATTGTATGAGATGATCATGTTTTGTAACCGAGTTATCGGCAACTGGCAGGAGCCATATGGTTGTCGCTTTATTGTATGCAATGCAATCGCGATGTAATGCTTTACTTTATCACTAAGCGGTAGCGATAGTCGTGCAAGCATAAGATTGGCGAGACGACAACGATGCTACGATGGAGATCAAGGTGTCGCGCCAGTGACAATGGTGATCATGACGGTGCTTCGGAGATGATGGCCATATCATATCAGTTATATTGATTGCATGTGATGTTTATCTTTTTATGCATCTTATCTTGCTTTGATTGATGGTAGCATTATAAGATGATCTCTCACTAAATTATCAAGAAGTGTTCTCCCTGATTATGCACTGTTGCGAAAGTTCTTCGTGCTGAGACACCACGTGATGATCGGGTGTGATAGGCTCTACGTTCAAATACAATGGGTGCAAAACAGTTGCACACGCGGAATACTCAGGTTATACTTGACGAGCCAAGCATATACAGATATGGCCTCGGAACACGGAGACCGAAAGGTCGAGCGTGAATCATATAGTAGATATGATCAACATAGTGATGTTCACCAAAGAAATTACTCCATCTCACATGATGATCGGACATGGTTTAGTTGATTTGGATCACGTGATCACTTAGAGGATTAGAGGGATGTCTATCTAAGTGGGAGTTCTTAAGTAATTTAACTTAAATTTATCATGAACTTAGTCCTGGTAGTATTTTGCAAATTATGTTGTAGATCAATAGCTCGCGTTGTTGCTTCCCTGTGTTTATTTTGATATGTTCTTAGAGAAAATTGTGTTGAAAGATGTTAGTAGCAATGATGCGGATTGGATCCGTGATCTAAGGTTTATCCTCATTGCTGCACAGAGGAATTATGTCCTTGATGCACCGCTAGGTGACAGACCTATTACAGGAGCAGATGTAGACGTTATGAACGTTTGGCTAGCTCAATATGATGACTACTTGATAGTTTAGTGCACCATTCTTAATGGCTTAGAATCGGGACTTCAAAGACGTTTTGAACTTCATGGACCATATGAGATGTTCCAGGAGTTGAAGTTAATATTTCAAGCAAATACCCGAGTTGAGAGATATGAAGTCTCCAACAAGTTCTATAGCTAAAAGATGGAGGAGAATCGCTCAACTAGTGAGCATGTGCTTAGATTGTCTGGGTACTACAATCGCTTGAGTCAAGTGGGAGTTAATCTTCCAGATAAAATAGTGATTGACAGAATTCTCTAGTCACCATCACCAAGTTAGTAGAACTTCGTGATGAACTATAATATCCAAGGGATGACAAAAGTAATTCCCAAGCTCTTCGTGATGCTGAAATCGACGAAGGTAGAAATCAAGAAAAACATCAAGTGTTAACAAGACCACTAGTTTCAAGAAAAGGGCAAAGGGAAGAAGGGGAACTTCAAGAAGAACAGCAAGCAAGTTGCTTCTCAAGTGAAGAAGCCCAAGTCTGGTCTTAAGCCTGATACTAAGTGCTTCTACTGCAAAGGGACTGGTCACTAGAAGCGGAAATACCCCAAGTGATTGGCAGATAAGAAGGATGGCAAAATGAACATAAGTATATTTGATATACATCTTATTGATGTGTACTTTACTAGTGTTTATAGCAACCCCTCAGTATTTGATACTAGTTCAGTTGCTAAGATTAGTAACTCGAAACGGGAGTTGCAGAATAAACAGAGACTAGTTAAGGGTGAAGTGACGATGTGTGTTGGAAGTGGTTCCAAGATTGATATGATCATCATCGCACACTCCCTATAAATTCAGGATTAGTGTTGAACCTAAATAAGTGTTATTTGGTGTTTACGTTGAGCATGAATATGATTTGATCATGTTTATTGTAATACGATTATTCATTTAAGTAAGAGAATAAATTGTTGTTCTGTTTACATGAATAAAACCTTATATGGTTACACACCTAATGAAAATAGTTCGTTGGATCTCGATCATAGTGATACACATAATCATAATATTGAAACCAAAAGATGCAAAGTTAATAATGATAGTGCAACTTATTTGTAGCACTGCCGTTTAGGTCATATTGGTGTAAAGCACATGAAGAAACTCCATGCTGATGGGCTTTTGAAATCACCTGATTATGAATCAGTTGATGCTTGCGAACCATGCCACATGGGCAAGATGACTAAGACTCTGTTCTTCGGAACAATGGAGCGGGCAACAGATTTATTGGAAATCATACATACTGATGTATGTGGTCCGATGAATATTGAGGCTCGCAATAGGTATCATAATTTTCTGATCTTCACAGATGATTTAAGCAGATATGAGTATATCTACTTGATGAAACATAAGTCTGAAACATTTGAAAAGTTCAAAGAATTTCAGAGTGAAGTGGAGAATCATCGTAACAAGAAAATAAGGCTTCTACGATCTGATCGCGGAGACAAAAATTTGAGTTACGAGTTTGGTCTTCAATTAAAACAATGTGGAATAGTTTCACAAATTCGTGCCACCCGGAACACCACAGCATAATGGTATGTCCGAACGTCATAGCCGTACTTTATTAGATATAGTGCAAATCTATGATGTTTCTTACCGATTTACCACTATCGTTTTTGAGGTTATGCATTAAAGACAGCTGCATCCACGTTAAAAAAAGGGGCACCATCTAAGTCCGTTGAGACGACACAATCCGAACTGTGGTTTAGCAAGAAACCAAAGTTGTCGTTTCTTAAATTTTGGGGTTGTGATGCTTATGTGAAAAAGTTTCGTCCTGATAAGCTCAAAACCAAATCAGAGAAATATGTCTTCATAGGATACCCAAAAGGAGACTGTTGGGTACACCTTCTATCATAGACCCTAAGGCAAGACATTCGTTTCTTATAATGGATCCTTTCTAGAGAAGGAGTTTCTCTCGAAAGAAGTGAGTGAGAGGAAAGTAGAACTTGATAAGGTAATTGTACCTTCTCCCTTATTGGAAAGTAGTTCATCACAGAAATCTGTTCCTGTGACTACTACACCAATTAGTGAGGAAGCTAATGATGATGATCATAAAACTTCAGATCAAGTTACTATCGAATCTCGTAGGTAAACCAGAGTGAGATCCGCACCAGAGTGGTACAGTAATCCTGTTCTGGAAGTCATGTTACTAGACCATGACGAACTTGCGAACTATGAGGAAGCGATGATGAGCCCATATTCCGCAAAATGGCTTGAGGCCATGAAATCTGAGATGGGATTCATGTATGAAAACAAAGTATGGACTTTGGTTGACTTGCCCGATGATCAGCAAGCCATAGAAAATAAATGGATCTTCAAGAGAAAGACGGACGTTGATAGTAGTGTTACTATCTACAAAGCTAGAATTGTCGCAAAAGGTTTTCGACAAGTTCAAAGTGTTGACTACGATGAGAGTTTCTCACTCGTATCTATGCTTAAGTTTGTCCGAATCATGTTAGCAATTGCCGCATTTTATGAAATCTGGCAAATGGATAAACAAAACTGCATTCCTTAATGGATTTCTTAAAGAAGAGTTGTATATGATGCAACCAGTAGGTTTTGTCAATCCTAAAGGTGCTAACAAAATATGCAAGCTCCAGCGATTCATCTATGGACTGGTGCAAGCATCTCAGAGTTGGAATACACGCTTTGATAAGTTGATCAAAGCATATAGTTTTATACAGACTTGCGGTGAAGCCTGTATTTACAAGAAAGTGAGTGGGAGCACTACAGCATTTCTGATAAGTATATGTGAATGACATATTGTTGATCGGAAATAATGTAGAATTATTCTGTAAAGCATAAAGGAGTGTTTGAAAGGAGTTTTTCAAAGAAAGACTTCGGTGAAGCTGCTTACATATTGAGCATCAAGATCTATAGAGATAGATCAAGACGCTTAATTGGACTTTCACAAAGCACATACCTTGACAAGATTTTGAAGAAGTTCAAAATGGATCAAGCAAAGAAAGGGTTCTTGCCTGTGTTACAAGGTGTGAAGTTGAGTCAGACTCAATGCCCGACCACTGCAGAAGATAGAGAGAAAATGAAAGATGTTCCCTATGCCTTGGTCATAGGTTCTATAAAGTATGCCATGCTGTGTACCAGATCTATTGTATACCCTACCACTGAGTTTGGCAAGGGAGTACAATAGTGATCTAGGAGTAGATCACTGGACAGCAGTCAAAATTATCCTTAGTGGAATAAGGATATGTTTCTCGATTATGGAAGTGAAAAAAGGTTCGTCTTAAAGGGTTACGCCGATGCAAGTTTTGACACTAATCTAGATGACTCTAAGTCTCGGTCTAGATACATATTGAAAGTGGGAGCAATTAGCTAGAGTAGCTCCATGCAGAGCATTGTTGACATAGAAATTTGCAAAATACATGCGGATCTGAATGTGGCAGACCCGTTGACTAAGATTCTCTCACAAGCAAAACATGATCACACCTTAGTACTCTTTGGGTGTTAATCACATAGCAATGTGAACTAGATTACTGAATCCAGTAAACCCTTTGGGTGTTGGTCACATGGCAATGTGAACTATGGGTGTTAATCATATGATGATGTGAACTATCGATGTTAATCACATGGTGATGTGATCTAGATTATTGACTCTAGTGCAAGTGGGAGACTGAAGGAAATATGCCCTAGAGGCAATAATAAAGTTATTATTTATTTCCTTATATCATGATAAATGTTTATTATTCATGCTAGAATTGTATTAACCGGAAACATAATACATGTGTGAATACATAGACAAACAGAGTGTCACTAGTATGCCTCTGCTTGACTAGCTCGTTAATCAAAGATGGTTATGTTTCCTAACCATGGACAAAGAGTTGTTATTTGATTAACGGGATCACATCATTAGATGAATGATCTGATTGACATGACCCATTCCATTAGCTTAGCACCCGATCGTTTAGTATGTTGCTATTGCTTTCTTCATGACTTATACATGTTCCTATGACTATGAGATTATGCAACTCCCGTTTACCGGAGGAACACTTTGTGTGCTACCAAACGTCACAACGTAACTGGGTGATTATAAAGGAGCTCTACAGGTGTCTCCAAAGGTAGATGTTGGGTTGGCGTATTTTGAGATTAGGATTTGTCACTCCGATTATCAGAGAGGTATCTCTGGGCCCTCTCGGTAATGCACATCACATAAGCCTTGCAAGCATTGAAACTAATGAGTTAGTTGCGGAATGATGTATTACAGAACGAGTAAAGAGACTTGCCGGTAACGAGATTGAACTAGGTATTGGATACCGACGATCGAATCTCGGGCAAGTAACATACCGATGACAAAGAGAACAACGTATGTTGTTATGCGGTCTGACCGATAAAGATCTTCGTAGAATATGTAGGAGCCAATATGGGCATCCAGGTCCCGCTATTGGTTATTGGCCGGAGATTTGTCTCAGTCATGTCTACATTGTTCTCGAACCGTAGGGTCCGCACGCTTAACGTTACGATGACAGTTATTATGAGTTTATGCATTTTGATGTACCGAAGTTAGTTCGGAGTCCCGGATGTGATCACGGACATGACGAGGAGTCTCAAAATGGTCGAGACATAAAGATTAATATATTGGAAGCCTATATTTGGACATCGGAATTGTTCCGGGTGAAATCGGCATTTTACCGGAGTACCGGGAGGTTACTGGAACCCCCCCGAGGGTTGTTGGGCCTATATGGGCCTTAAGTGAGAAGAGGAGAGGAGGCAAGAGGTGGCCGCGCGCCCCTCCCCTTCCTAGTCCGAATAGGACAAGGGAAGGGGGGTGGCGCCCCCCTTTCCTTCCTCTCTTCCTCCTATTTCCCCCCTCTCTCTCCTAGTCCAACTAGGAGTCCTACTCTCGGTGGGAGTAGGACTTCCCTTGGCGTGCCACACCCTGGCCGGACGCCTCCTCCCCTTGCTCCTTTATATACGGGGGCAAGAGGGCACCTCTAGACACACAAGTTGATCCACGTGATCGTTCCTTAGCCGTGTGCGGTGCCCCCTGCCACCATATTCCACCTCGATTATATCGTTGTAGTGCTTAGACGAAGCCTTGCGTCGGTAGAACATCATCATTGTCACCACGTCGTTGTGCTGACGGAACTCATCCCCGAAGCTTTGCTGGATCGGAGCCCGGGGAGCGTCATCGAGCTATACGTGTGCTAAGAACTCGGAGGTGCCGGAGTAACGGTGCTTGGATCGGTCGGATCGGGAAGACGTACGACTACTTACTCTACGTTGTGTCAACGCTTCTGCAGTCGGTCTGCATGGGTACGTAGACAACACTCTCCCCTCCCGTTGCTGTACATCACCATGATCTTGCATGTGCGTAGGAAAATTTTGAAATTACTACGTTCCCCAACACCCCCCACTTGGCCGCCACCCCAGATGGGGATTGGGGCTGCCGCCACCCCTAGGGTGGAAACACTAGGTGGGGGCGCATCCCTCCCTCTCCCCCTATATATAGTGGAGGCAAAGGGGCAGCCCAACACACGAAGTTCTTCCCCTGTTGGCGAAGCCCTACCCCTCTCCCTCCTCGTCTCTCGTAGTGCTTGGCGAAGCCCTGCTGGAGTCCCGCGCTCCACCACCACCACGCCGTCGTGCTGTTGCTGGACAGAGTCTTCCCCAACTTCTCCTTCTCCCCTTGCTGGATCAAGGCGTAGGAGACGTCACCGGGTTGCACGTGTGTTGAACGCGGAGGCGCCGTTGTTCGGCGCTTAGATCGGAATCAACCACGATCTAAATCGCTACGAGTACGACTCCTTCATCTGCATTCTTGTAACGCTTCCGCTTAGCGATCTACAAGGGTATGTAGATGCACTCTCCTTCCCCTCGTTGCTAGATTACTCCATAGATTGATCTTGGTGATGCGTAGAAAATTTTAAATTTCTGCTACGATCCCCAACATGATCATCATGGTTTCGTTCCCCTTCATCGAGGCCAGTAAGAGAGGATGGTAGAAGAAGGATTTCTTTATGAAGTAAAGCACCGGCATTAGGGTGAAGATCAGCGAAGGGAAATTTGTTCTCATCAAACACAACATCGCGAGAAATGTAGACACGGCCTGTAGAAACATCTAGGCACTTGACCCCCTTGTGTTGTGCACTATATCCAAGGGAAACACACTATTTAGATCGGAACATGAGTTTGCGAGAGTTGTATGGGCGGAGATTGGGCCAGCATGCACACCCAAAGACACGTAGAGATGTGTAGTTGGGCTTGACATGAAGAAGCCGTTTTGTGGGAGTTTCATTGTTTATGACACGGCTTGGGAGCATATTGATGATATGAACGACAGTGAGAAACGCTTCATCCCAAAATTTGAGAGGCATGGAAGCACCTGCTAAGAGTGCGAGGCCAACTTCAACTATGTGCCTATGCTTACGTTCGGCAGAACCGTTCTGTTGGTGAGCATGAGGGCATGACACATGGTGTGAAATGCCAAGCGTTTGGAAAAAAGGAATTTAATTTCTCGTATTCCCCTCCCTAGTCAGATTGAACAGCAATGATCTTGCTATCAAACTTACGTTCAACAAGTGCATGGAAATTTTTGAACACTTGGAAAATATCAGATCTTTTCTTGAGGAGATAGATCCAGGAGAATTTGCTATAGTCATCAATAAAACTGACATAGTATGTATGTCTACCAACAGAACTAGGAGCAGGGCCCCAAACATCAGAAAAAAATTAATTGCAATGGTTGAGTAGAGACACTTGTAGAAATAGGATACGGTAATTGATGACTTTTTGCTCTTTGGCAAGAATCACAAATAGTTTCAATATTTCGCTCACCAACAAACGGGAGCTTATTTTTCCTAAGCAAACGTTCAACAAGAGGAAAAGAAGCATGGCCTAAACGATCGCGCCAACGTGTTGAAGAGAGTTTGACAACACCATAGGCTTGTTTATTGAATCTCCTAAGCTCCGGAATCAACGAGTAAAGCCCTCGAATGCATCTACCTCGATATAGTACCTTCTTCGTGGCCTAATCCTTTATCAAAAAGAAAAAGGATGGAATTCAATAAAGACATGATTGTCAATGGTAATGCGATGAATGGATAGGAGATTTTTGTTGGCACTAGGAACATGTAAAATTTTGCGAAGATGAATTTTACGAGAAGGGGTACGTATAACCGAGTGACCAATGTGACATATGCTCATACCTGCACCACTGGCGGTGTGAATCTGGTCCTTCCCGTGATACTTCTCAGTTCTCACGGAGGGTCACCTTCTCTAGCTCACCCGTGAGGTGATTGGTGGCGCCACTATCAAGGTACCAATTGGTGTCGACGCCATAGGATCCTTCAGCGGCAGCAACAACCTTGTCATCATCTTTAGAGGAGGCATCGTCTTCGTCAAAGCGATACCAGTAGTCTTTGGCAGTGTGACCTGGCTTCCCGCAGATTTGGCAGCGAACGGCATCAGGACGTGAACGACCCGAGCCGCCGCGGCGACCCCTGTTGTTGGTGGAGATGGGGCGACCGCCACGAGAGCCGCCGTTGTTGGTGTTGCCGCTGCTGTGCTTGCCCTTGGCGCGAGGAGGACCGCGATGACGTGAAGAGTAGCCACCGCGCCCGTGAGTTGTTGCGTTTGCCGATGACTTGAACCCGCCGCCAACACTCTGGTGTTGGGCGACGCGCTGGTCGAAGTTGCTCAACATGGAGTAGAGCTCATCGAGAGACATCGGCGTGACGCGAGCATCCAGGGCCGAGACGAGTGGCTGGTAGTCCATGTCCAGCCCGTGAAGAAGATATGAGATCAGCTCATCGTCCTGGATGGGCTTGCCGGCGGCGGCGAGCTCATCAGCAAGGCCACGCATGGCGGCGAAGTAGGCGGACAGTGATTGGTTCCCTTTCTGCGCATTGATCAAGGCAGTGCGGATGTTGTTAACGCGGCTCAAAGACTGCGACGAGAACATACCTGCAAGCACTGTCCACAGAGCATGCGCGGTGGTGACCGCGACGAGCACCTCTTTTGTGAGGTTGTTGAGTAGGTAGCCCAGAACCTGCTGGTCCTCGCTCACCCAGATGGGATGGAGAGGGTTGAGCTCGGTCGACTCCTTCCCCTCCTTGTCCTTGGTGACGAGGAGGCGGGACGGCTCCGTCAGAGTGCCGTCGACGTAGCCATAGAGGCCGGCTCCCCTCAACTGCGGCGAGATTTGGGTGCGCCACAGGACGTAGTTCGTCCGGGAGAGCTTCTCCATGACCTGACCACTTAGGTTGGATTGGGTGGCACTAGAGGAAGACATGGCTGGCACTAGAGGAGATCAAGAGCTAGGGTTTGGAAGAGGAGGCTCTGATACCATGTGCGTTAGGCGGAAACGTCTTACCTCGACCTGAGGCGACGTGCTATGTGTTTATAGGCAGGGGCACACCTCCCTGAAGCGCATACATCGTTGAGATCTTACAGGAGGTTTACATCTTGTAGAAGAAGAGATAGAATCGGTTACAGGAGATAGGAAGAGATTACATGTAACTTAAACTGATGATCTATCCTATATACTGCGTCTTGGACGCCTGGGAGTCTCCCTGTCATGCGTGACATGTACGTGACATAATATGGCTCAATATATTGTGTTTGACAGAATATACTTTGTTTTTTTCCATGTAGTTTTTCTTTGCTTATGTTTGTCATATACATGGACTGACAATATACGCTGCAAGCAAATAATGAACATAATTTGTTTCTTCCGTCTTGTTTTACCTTACTGGAGTATTGTACTGAACCATGCCATGGACGGACACGCATTAAGAAATTAGCAAAACCCGGGCTTATAACCATGCCCACTCACACTGACACCGGGACTCCACCTGAACAACTCCAGACCTCGTCAACGTGGTAGAGATGTCTTTCCCTTTCCCGTTTCCTTCACAACTGTCGAAACCTTTCCCCCAGCTTCAGCTTCAAGTTCAATAGCACTGCGCGTTTCTTCAGTTTCGTCAGAGTGTATCTGTCAGGCTCGATCTAAAGTCTGACGTAGAATTTTAGGAATTCAGTGTAAAAGTAGCAAATTTGTGGAGACAAATGGCTCAGATCTACTTGAATTAAGGAGGTAGGTTTAGGCGAGCCGAAACACGGTGGCTATGGTTACAACCTGATACATAAATCTCAGTCCGCTGTCATCCAGGGGCTCGACCTTATAGCCTTACAAGCAGGTAAAAAGAGAGAAAGGTGCCTGAGAGTGGCAAAAAGCAAAAGGTAAATTTAAACTACAAGAGGCGAACGAGCATCAGCCGTCAGATTGAAGATCTACGGTTGCTGTTGGAGATCGAGGGCGTGAAATAAGTTCCCAACCGACCGTCAGATCGAAGATGGACGTCGTTCCTTGCATCCGGCACTACTGAACAGGACAGGACGCTTCGACAGTTTCAGAGAAACAGAGCAGATTCAGACTAACCGGCCTGACAGTATCTTCAGAAACACTCCTTCAGAGCTGCTTCCCTTATCCTCCTTACCACGATCTGACTTGTTGGTGGTCCCATCCAGCAGCATGACATTGCCGCCCGCTTGAGGTCCAGCTTGCCACAAAGATGGAGCATCAGGAAAGCGCTGCTGCAGCATGGAGTGGTCCTCCCAAATTGCCGTTGTTGCAGGTAACGGAGTCCATCTCACCAGCACCTCACATTGTCCCTTTTTTTCCAGCCGACGCTCCAGAATCAGTTCCGGTTCCACCGGCAGGCAATCCAGGGTGAGGCCAGGAGGTAAATCCGCAAAGCCATGTGTATGATCAGGGACATAAGGTTTGAACTAGGATACATGGAAAACAGGTTTGTAAGACAGTTGACCAACCTTGGAGAGGATCTTGTACGGCTCAAAATACTTAAAGGCCAACTTGGGGTAAGGCTTGTTAATGACAGAATGCTGAGCATAGGGCTGGAGTTTGAGGAGCACTTGGTCACCTTACTGAAACTCTCGATGTGATCTCTTTAAATCAGCATACTGGTTAAGGAGCACTTACTCACCTTCCTAAAACTCTCGATGTGATCTCTTTAAATAAGCGTACTTCATCTTGTTTTGAGCCCAGGCCAACTAATGTTGAAGTAGGACAGAGTGAGCTGCTCTATCTTGCAGCAGAGCACCAACTTCAGCACTATCATCAGTAGGAGAGAAAACCAGCAGTAGGATCTGCACCATATGAGGCCTTGAAAGGGGAACAAGACAGTGAGGAATGGTGAGAAGAGTTATACCAAAACTCAGCCATGGGCAGCCAAGAAGACCATTTAGCGGGAGTGGCATTGACTGCAGACTGCAAATACATCTCAAGACTTTGATTGACTCGCTCTGTCTGGCCATCGGACTGGGAATGATAAGCTGTACTGAGTGTTAACTGAATATCATGTCTTTTGAACAAAATCTTGTAAAAATGTACACTTATAAATCTTATCTCTATCTGATACTGTTGATCTGGGTATACCATGTAAGAATATGTAAGATACTGTAGCTGTTGTGTATGGATGTTTCAGAGGAAAGAACTGTGCACATTTTGTATATCTGTCCACCAGGACAAAAAGGACTGAATGGCCATTGGATTTAGGCAGACCTTCTATCAAATCCATAGAGAGGTCTTGCCAGAACCCTGTGGCACTGGCAGTGACTGGAGAAGGCCAGGTGTCCAGCAGTGTTCATGTTTAGCCTTCACTGCTGTACAAATTCAGTGACATCCCTTTTTAACCCAGTCCAAGCAAAGAATTTCTGAATTCGTTGAAATTTGTTTTGAATGCCCGAGTGACCTCCTAGGGCAGATGCATGTAAAGCTCGGACCAGTTTAGTCTGCAAAGCTGCATTAGCTCCAACCCATATCTTGCCCTCTTTTCGAATAATGCCATCCACCAAATAAAATACATCTTCAAAGCCAACTGCTGAAACATCTACTGTGCAGAGCTGTCCGTTGCAAAGGAATCCAGTACCTCCTGAAACTAGAGAGGTTGGACTACAGAAATGGCCTGTAAATCCAACTGTTGGGCTACGAGAGAGTGAGATTGATCAATCAGATGGCATAAGCTCTTATGACCAGTCTTGATGACAAATATCCTCTGACCAAATAGGATCTCCATTTATCAATGGCTATAATGATGACAAGGAATTCTTTCTCATAGATAGATAGTTTCTGATTTTGCATCCCTAAGGCCTGCTATAATAAGCAATTGGGTGGCCCTCTTGAGAGACAACTACACCCACTCCTGTAGCACAGATCTGTTTCAATGACACTGTTTGGTGAAGTCTGGTAGGGTGAGCACAGGTGTAAATGCCAATACCTTTTTGAGCAGATCAAAAGCTTGTTGCGTAGCAGCCATCCAGATGAAGGGTTTGTTCTTTTGTACTCCCTCCGTTCCAAATTACTCGTCGTGGTTTTAGTTCAAATCTGAACTAAAACCACGACGAGTAATTTGGAACGGAGGGAGTAATAGCAAGGTGCAAGGTTTGACCAAGAGGCCATGGAAGAACTTCGTATAATAGCCTGTTAATTCCCAAAACCATCGTAGTTGAGTTACATTTGCAGGGGTGAGCCTTTGGAGCACTGCTGTAGTTTTTTGTGGATCAGTGGTTACACCTAGGTGAGAAATGATGTGCCCAAGGTATTCCAATTGAGTAACAGCAAACACACACTTGGTTGCCTTGGCAAAGAACTGATTATGCTGCAGGACAGAGAACACCTGCTTCAAATGCTGAACATGCTCGGTTGGGACTATAGATAAGGATGTCATCCATGCAAACTAGCACAAATTTCATCATGAATGGATCAAATATAGCATTCGTCAAACACTGAGAAGTACCCGGGGCATTTGTTAAGCTAAAAGGCATAACTCGGAACTGAAAGTGATCATGTTGGCTTTTAAATGCTGTTTTCTGTTCATCAGCTTCTAGCATTCATTCTGATCTGGTGTAACCACTTCTTAGATCTAGTTTAGAGAAGTAAGTGGCTCCTGTTAGTTCATCCAAAAGTTCTTCCACAGTGGGAATGGAAACTTGTTTTCGACAGTGGCCGTGTTCATCTCCTGTAGTCCACACAGAATCTCCATGTATTGTCCTTTTAACTAGCAAAACTGGAGATGCAAAAGGGCTCATGCTAGGTGTGACAATGCCAACTCTAATCATATCTGCCACTTGTTTCTATATCTCATCCTTCTGATGCGGAGCATACCTGTAAGGCCTTGAGTGAACAGGTGCAATATGTGGCAACAAAGCTATAGCGCGATCAAAGTGCCTATGAGGAGGAACTGTATTTGGTTCAGAGAAAATATCCTCGTATTTGATTTGCAGATTCTGAACCATGGAAGGAACTTCATGCTGAACTTCAGTAGTGTGGGGCAGCACCATAGCTGGGCCCCACAGCTCATTCCCTTTGTACCAAGTGCCAATTTGCTCTAAAGTGGCCTCTGTGACTGTTGAGGGGAGAAGACACCACTACTTGAAGTCTCACTGAATTGCCCTGATAATCAAACTGAATCCAGTTTTGTCCACCCAGTTATATTTCAGGACTGTATTGGACTAACTAGTCAATTCCCAGAACAGCATCATAACCACCCAATCAACCGTGTAAGCTGGGAAAGCTCAGTTGAGCAGGTCAGTATGTCACCATTAGCTACTTTGACATACACCGTGGTCGTGGAAGTAACTGACAGATTTAGTCTGTCGACAAACTCCTGATTAGAAAGCTCCAGAATCAACAAGAGAAGCACCTGATTACCTACCAAGGCCTTGAGACTGATTGTTTTGGTGCTAGCAGTACCCAGAATTGCATTAATCAGGAGGGCCAGAACTGTGGCATTCTGCTGCAGTTTCTAGTTCAGTAACTGCACTCAGCATCATAGACAGCATAGTAGTGTCTGCTGCGATCTCCATGGCTTTCAGTTGTGCAGCTGGAGGGCCAGAACCGCTGATGTTGGGGGAGAGGGGGAACGTATCCGGTGCACCCGATGCCGTACAACATTTTTAAAAATCTGAAAAAGTTCTAGCACATTGACACAACATCAATGTACGTCACCACAAAATTTTGTATCAAAATTCGAAATATTTTTTGAGATACAAAATTGACATCAGTGTGATAATGGGCCAAATCTAAAGCCGAACTTATGTTATTTACTATTCAGTGTTGAATTTTTCATTTTTATTTTAGGAGCTGTGTTTTGAATTTTGACTTGAAATTTTATGACAATCTACATTAATGTTATGTGAATGTGCTACATTTTTTTTAGAATTTTTCAAACATTTAAAATGTGTAACATGAGTTCGGTGCACCGGTAGCACCACAAGCACCGGTGCACCAGATATTCTCCCGGGGGCTATCCTGAACCATGCCACTCACTGACACCGGGACCCCACCCCAACAACTCCAGACCTCATCAAGCAGGCAGAGACGCCTTTCCCTTTCCCGTTTTCTTCACAGCTGTCGAAGCCTTTCCCCGTGTTCAGCTTCAGGCTTGATAGCGCTGCGGGTTTTTTCAGTTTCGTCAGAGTTTACCTTCAGAAACGCTCCTTCATAGCAGCCTCCTTTCTCCTTATCCTTACCACGATCTGGCATGCTGGTGGTCCCATCCATCAGTTTGACATAAGGCTTCACTTCCGTGCCCCAAATTGCTGTCCACGGAGGGTCTTGAATAGTTTCCATCAGTGTATGAAAAACTCTGAATTCATGTCTCATTATCTGTTTACATTCAGTTCACGGTTTTAAGTTCTGTACTGCATGGATGCCAAGAGGATTTTTGTAGCCATTTTTTCCTTTTAGACATTACCTTGGTCAGCACTGCAGCTCTGCTTTATTTATTTTCTTCAGCGCTTTATATTTTTTGTGGAAATATATTTAACGGAGTTAATAATTGCAGAAAATTGGTAATGTGGACTCAGTTATGATTACGAGGCATCTGTGTGATTCTGCTACAGGTATTATTTATCAGTACCTCAATTATTTTACTACCGTATCTGTATGTATCTCATGCTTTCAGCCTTCTACATTTTGTTTCACAGAGGGCTCAGGATAATGTCTGTGAAGAGGATGAAGGCGGGATTTTTCTTATTTATTGTCTGAAGCACATGATGATGGTTGTTATGAGGGTCACATGAAGAAACACACAATGCAGCAGTTAGTTAATAGTTCAAGACCGTATGAAACTGACATGTCTTATATGAACCGTGCTTGGAGTTGGACTGCAAGGAACCAGCAGTTCTTTTCGAATGGCAATATCTTGTATTATCTCTGGGTTTGTGGGGAAAATAGGAGCAGGCCAGGTGACAATATATTGTATTCTCTCTGGGTTTGCGGCAACTCCATCTGTGGAATGATATGGTCTCTAATAGGTGACCATGATTTTTGTAGCAACATGCAATGTCAAAATTATGCATGTGACGTAAAGCCCATGACTTGTACTCCCTCCGTTCCTAAATACTTGTCTTTGTAGAGATTTCAACAAGTGACCATATACGAAGCAAAATGAATGAACCTACACTTTAAAATATGTCTACATACATCCGTATGTTGTAACCATTTGAGATGGCTAGAAAGACAAGTATTTGGGAACGGAGGGAGTAGCAACTTGGCAGGCCAACTTCATAATTTGGCGTTGCCAGTTACAGGAGGTGTTTCAGTGTCAAGTCAAACACATGAACATCACAATCTAAAAGCAAACATGCGGCTTGATTCGCAATCACCCACCACTCGCTGCCAATCATACCGCTTTAGATTTCTTTTTGAGGGGTATACTTCTTTAGGATTTTATAACAGCATACCACTGGTCTTATGTAGGCCTTAGGTGAGCTGACTGTCTACATCTCTAGTCCCTCTCTGTTTGTGATTTGAGGCCTACTCTTCACAAGCCGAACATGATGGCCCATGTTGTTCGTGTATTGCCTGGAGAGGAGGCAATTCGAATGCACTATGCCAATTGCAGTTGCAGGCAATTGGATATGTCCCTATCATTTTCTTTTGCTTGCATCAAATGATCAAATAAGTGTGTTCCTTTTTAGCACATACTCCCTCCGTTCCTAAATATAAGTCTTTCTAGAGATTCCAACAAGTGACTACATACGGAGCAAAATGAGTGAATTTATACTCTAAAATCGTGTCACTAAGTCCTTGTCGTCGGTTCAGCAACTGAAGGAATCCAGTACTGTTAACGCCAAGGTCTGTTGCACGGACCTGATTCAGGGCTTGATGTTAATCAAGAAAATTAGGAAATCCTGTAATGAAGCTTCCAAAAAAATTGTTTATGGCACAGCAGAAGCTCCTCCAAGTTTGGGAAATGAAAAATCGTGTCAAGGACGAGAAGTAGATGAGCTGGGCCACAATTTCCCTCCAGCGGGACCTCTTGATCTCAATCAGGCCCCTAATCAGAGAAATGATGGATACCAAACTTCAGCACAAGTCCATGCTCACACAAGGCAATCAGTTGAGCTAATTGTGGCACCACAGTGCTCATCGCCGGACAGAGCCGAGCCCATGGCGAATGTTCCTGCTGGTATGAACGTCAATCTCTTAGTTGAGCAGGGTAACAACGATGGCATGCTTGTTAATGCAGTGGCACAAAATCCCAGCCATGGCTTCCCTCCAATATTTGGACTTGTTGACCTCAATGAGGCCCCCAATGATGAAGAGTTTATGGAGTGATGAAGTGACAAAGTAGCAGCAGCAGTCCAAGTTGAAGATCTGTGTTCTCTTAATTAGATGCTGCTGCTTCACCTAGTGGCCTCTTTCTACTTAGAAGAAGAATTGAGGCCACCTCACCTGATGGATGTGCAACTCATGTCCAAGGTGATATATTAAGCCTATCATCAGTTCATCACCCGTCTACTCTACTGATATGCAGTACGTGTGCATTTTGTAATCAAATCATGCAAGGTAGAAATGGTTTGCTGTGGTTGTTTCCATCTACACAAGTAACCCTTTCAGTGATGTAGATGTAACCATATAACAACTAATATATGTAGGTATGTTGATGTATGTGTTGAAGAGCTACATATTTATGTTGGTACGAGTTTTAGCTGACTTTAGTAAGAAATTCTGCAGCAGCATGTCATGTGTCAGGTCGTTTCCAAGTGTTCCTGCACCAGGAAATGAAAATGCAGCTACAGTACAAGTGTCTGAACAGGCCTGGCTAATCAAGAGTGATGCCGTCTTTCTTTGTACGCATGAATCGTCATTTAGATTGGAAAGGGTGCAGAAAGCCCATCTACAAACCTACTAATTCCATAAACATTTTTATTGCACGATTTTTTTTATTTTTCGAACATTTGTTTCAAAATTGCGATCATTTTATAATATGCAAACATTTTTAAAAATCACGAACATTTTCTGAATCCACAACATTTATGAATAGTTTAACATTTTATTTGAAAATTATGAAATTTTAATTGTTGAAACTTTTTTTGAAATCCCAAATTATTTAATGTAGAATCAAACAAAGATGGAAAAGGAAACAGAAAAAGGAAAAGGGAAATTTAAAAAACAGGCCGCCTGGACATGGGCCGGCCTAAAAGGCGATCTGTGCCTTCTCCCAGCGCGCAGGACGCACTATAAAAGGTTTCTAAAGCATGGGCCTGCCCATGACGGGCTTTTGCATCTTTGGGGGCAATTTCTATGACGTAAAAAGTAATATCCGTTTTATTATAGGGAAAACTAGCAAAACAGCCCGTTCGTTGCAACGGGGGAAAACAATCATAATCTCCAATGGCCATGACCACACTTTGCTACATCCCAAGATACACTATCACTTTCATTTTCATGAAATCCTTAACAATCTTTGAAAATCATGAATACTTTTATAAAATAATGAAAAAAATACTGAATTCATACACATTTGATACTATTTGCAAACATTTTTCTGAAAACGCGAACATTTTTAGAATGATGAACATTGTTTTGGGAAATTCGTGAAACAATTATTGAAATTAATGAACATTTGTTTTGATTTAACAAATATTTTGTAAAATGCATGATCATTTTTTGAATAGGCAAACATTTAATGAATCATTAGACTATTTTTTAAATCATGAATAGTTATTTTTAGAATATTTTTCAATTCACCAATTTTTTTTGAATTGGCGACATTTTGCTCAATTTAATTAAAATTTTCCAATACACAAACTTTTTTAAAACGATGACTTTTTTTGATTTACAGCAATTTGTTTTCAAAATTCCGATCATCTTTTAAAAATAGCAAACATTTTCTATTTCAAAATTCACTTTTTTCGTTTTTTCGGAACTTTTTGTAATATGAAAAAGAAAACGAAAAATAAACAACGAAATTCAAAAAATAGGCCGCCGTGCATGGCTGGCCCAAACAGGCGCTGTGTCTTGTCCCAGCGCGCAGAGCGCAATATAGAGGTTCCTACTGCATGGGCTGGTCCAGGCAGGGATTCCCTGTTTGAAATTTGTTTTGTTATTTATAGGTGCCATCGATGGGTAATATTTTGCAAGTTATAAATTATTAAACATTGTATTTAAAAATTCACATTTTTAAAATTTTCAGAACTTTTTTAAATACGAAAAAGGAAAACACAAAATGAAAAATGAAATTTTAAAAATAGGCCGTCGGACATGGGCCGGCTCAAACAGGCACTGCGTCTTCTCCCAGCGCACAGAGCGCAGTATAGAGGGTTACTACTGCATGGACCGGCCTAGACAGGGATTCCCTATGTGAAACATTTTTTTATCATTTATAGGTGGCATCAATGGGTAATATTTTGCAAGTTTGGGGGCAATTTCAATGACGTGTCGCCAGAAGCAATAGCTCTTTTATTTTTATTATTAGTTAGAGATTAGTTATATATATAGATACAGACTCTACATGTCTCTTCATATTTTGGATTTTTTTTACTTTTTGTTTGTGACTGTATTCATCTTTGTAATGCAGAGACCGGGTGTAGTGCTTAAAATCTTTGAAGTAATAAAGCGCCCCTTTTCGGAAGAAAAAATGTAGACATGCAGGTGGCCTGACTTCATCGGGTCAACGACGGCGTTGCTCGCTTTACCCAGACCATGCACGAAGATGTCGTGTGCGCCGCATGTGTAACCTTGCTCGCTATGCATGCAGAAGCTCCCATTGCGCAACACAGCAGCAGAAGAACATCAGGGCAACTCCGCGGCACCTCAAATCGGACACACATACTGTCCGTGGACAGGGGCGGAGTCAGGATCAAAATCAAGAGTCACGATGAAAATCAAGAGGAAACATGTATTTGAACTAATGGCTAGATGATTTTTAAAAGGGATAAGTATACTTTTCATCCTCGAACTCTTTCGAGAGTTTAGAAATCGTCCCTCAACTCTAATCCGGAGAGTTTTCATCCCTCAACTATCAAAACCGGATAGTTTTCGCCCCTCGTGCCGCTTCGGGCGGTTTTCGTCCGAGGTGAACAGTAGACCGGTGAACAGTAAATTCAAAAAAAATAGCAACAAAAATCAAAGAAATCTGAAAATTTATGGGATCAAAGTTCCTCGGGGGCGTAAGGTGTGTGCAAATTTTCATACTGTTTGGACATTCCTGGTGCCCATGACAAAGAAAAACTTTAAATGTGTACGTTAGTGAATAGTAAAATAAAAAAATAGAAAACAATTTCAAAAAAATATGAATTTTTTTGGCATCAAAGTTCCTCGGGGGCGTAAGGCGTGTGCAAAATTTCATACTGTTTGAACATTCCAGGTGCTCAAGACAAAGAAAAACTTTAAATATGTACGTCGGTGAATAGTAAAATAAAAAATAGGAAAAAATTCAAAAAATATGAAATTCTTTGGCATCAAATATGCTTAGGTGTGCAATGCGCGTGCAAATGTTCGTGCTCAAATGACATAAGAGGAGCTCTAGCAAAAAAAAACAAAATAGTGCACTTTTTCAAAGTTTCTTTTCGAGCAATTTTTTTTTTTTTGCCACGAGCTCCCACAATGTCCAAACACCATGACAATTTTTAGGCACCTTGAGCACCCGCATCTTAGATGTCAACAATTTTCATATATTTTTTTATGTTTTCTATTTTTTTCGATTTTACTGTTCACCAACGTACATACTTATGGTTTTTCCTTTGTCACGAGCTCCTGGAATGTCCAAACAGTATGAAAAATTGCACGCACCTTGCGCCCCCGAAGAACTCTGATCCCACAAATTTTCAGATTTTTTTTCCTATTTTTTCGAATTTACTATTCATTGATTTACTGTTCACATCGGATGAAAACCGTCCGAATCGGCACGAGGGACGAAAACTATCCGGTTTTGATAGTTGAGGGACAAAATCTATCCGGATTAGAGTTGAGGAACGATTTCTAAACTCTCGGAACAGTTCGAGGACGAAAAGTATACTTATCCCTTTTTAAAATCAACCACACAAGCATAGATATAATGTGTAAGAAGCAAAATCGCATGTCCTATATAAGATAATGTCAACACACACATAATTATGAGACAGTCATTGCCAAAGTAAAAGTAAACTAACCACTTAAGGCATAATAGTTTGAGAAATATGAATATGTCAGTCCTTTTTGTACATCCTTGATATCTAACCTTCAAGCTGCACGGAAAAGAAACACATTTTATAAAATAGAGAATGTAAACACTGATAGATAAAAAAAAACTTAAGCACGTTAACTCCTCACGTTTCATCCCGCGATGATTTTTCGCATGTAAGATAATTTCTCCTAATCTCCCCATGCTTGTTGATATTAAATATGTAAGTCTTTTTTTATGGATCCCGTGTAAGCTGTTCAGATCGACTATTTCAAGCATACTGCCAGTTGACGATTTTACAGAAAATCTCTCCATTAGCTTGTCTGTCAATGTCAGATAGTTGAAAGTTAAACAAATTGAAATACATGAAGGCATGATATTGCGATAGATTTTATTCTACTCCCACATGCTGAAACTTATTCATACAAAATTATTACGCGAAGCTAGATCCAATCAATCTAATTATCAGTTTGTACATTATAATCTGTAACATGGACATGTGATACAATTTGCTACCTTTTTAACATGGAAATTAGAATAGAATAATAAGAGAACTAAACCTAGGTCTCACGGATTACCTTGATATTGATCAGTAGAGCTTCTTCCTTAGGGATGGCAAGCCGGCCGGCCGGTGTGTGCAGTGCGCGGACGGGCAGATCAGGGCTATCGGCAGAGGGGCGTCGTATAATCGTGTATCTACAGGGTAGTATTGCCGCAGGGGGCGCCACGGGGGCTTCTGGTCGTCAATGCAGTCACGTGAGCACAAGCGACGAACACGCTCGTTACTACTCCCTCCGTTCGGAATTACTTGTCACCAAAATTGATGTATCTAGAACTAAAATACATCTAGATACATCCATTTCAATGACGAGTATTTTCGAACGGAGGGAGTAGGTTTCTAGCGAATTGCAAACCATCGTACGCATGAGGCCTGCTCGCCTGCTCATAATTCTCGTTATAGATGGATAATTGGGCTAATAACCGATCTATTTCTCATACATGGGCTTTAAAAATATGACGGAAAATAAAGGAGTGGGGGCAAATATCTCGGCCTGAGTGCGGGCACCGCTGAATATCCTGGGCCTAGCATAAGTGGACCAAAAAAGGAGTGGGGGCATTCGCCCTCACAACGATGCACGTAGATTCGCAACTGTCCGTGAACAGCTTTAGGGGAGCCGGCTCTGATGAGGAAGGAACGATGACAGCGCGTTTTCGGCTCCTTCTTGTGTTTATTGTCATCGCTAAAAGGTCTACGATCTGGATATAGTTTTTGTTACTTTTGGTGTCCATTATAATGTCTTGATAATTAATGAATAGATTAACATTTTTCAAAAAAAAAAGATCATATTTAACATTCCGTTGAATTAGAAATCCTATTTCTACATTTTTTTTAGGGGGGACATGCTCTCCTACATGATATTTGAGTTTAGACCATGTTTGCTGGCAAGAAGGAGAAAAAAAACAAGGATGGCGCCAACTATGTCCATTAGACCGTTTCTTGGATGGATAGGTAGGTCCTGTCGTCAAATCGAAATGCCATTGTTTTGTTTGGAGCATACTTCAGCTGGCTGGCCCGGTCGGCTGAGTTGGGCCTCGGCCCATACGTAGAAATAAAGGGAAACTTTAAAGCAGACCAAAATTATGAAACATTTCAAGCTATGAGAATAGCCCTACAAAATAAAATGATGTTTGTGAATTAAAAAAAAACTCTGGACGATAAAAAAATGTTTGTGGGTTTAATACAAATTAAAAATTGGAAAATGGGTGAATTTTCAAAAGAATAGATTTTCAAAGATCGAATTCAATATTTTTTGCAAATTCAGAAAAATGTTTCACAGCTAAAAAAATAAGTGAATTCAAAATATCCAAAAAAATTAGGATTTTTTGAAAAGTTCATAATTCAGAAAAAAAATCGAATTTAAAATGTTCTTTATGAATTCAAAATATATTCACGAGAATAGTAAAACATTCAAAAAATCAAAAAATATTTATGATTTTTCTAAAATGTTTGCAAAATAAAAAATGTTCAAGAATATGGCAAATAGTCCAAATTTTGAAAATATACACAGATTGCATAAACGTTCACAAATTCATGAAAGAAAAATATATTCATGAATTCAAACAATATTTGAGAAGATGTATCTGGAAGCTGTCTTTTGGATTTTCTGGAGGTAGAAATTTTTCAGGGCCATTGCACAGTACAAAAGCATGGCATCATACATATACAAACGATACAAGTATACCTAAGATTGTGCCGCGTTGGCAATATAATTGGTTGGGGATATTAGCTTTATTTTTGTTTTAACATTTTTGGAGTGGGGATACAAATATGTTCACTGGAGAGAATACACTGCTAGCGTAAATTTACAGACTAATGTTGGATGTAAATTTGCAGACTAGTGTTGGGTGTTTCTGTTTCAGGTGTGAGTATGTCATCCGACGGTGCAATTCTTTGGGCTTTTACTTGCTTTGCGCGGTGCATATACAGGGAGCCCGAATACCCTGCTTCTAGGGTAACAAAATGATCCTGGTTACATCTTACCAAAAAGAACAAGTCCAACAGACAGATGATGTTATGTCAAAAGTAAGTGTTCAGTGTTCATTGTTCAGTCTGCACGAAATGTCCATTCGGCTAAGACGCTATGTTCGCCAGTGTTACAAACTTGCAATCCATTTCACAACGAAAGCAAACATCGGCTGGCAATTTCCATTTGCCAAAATACTTGACACTAATGTTAAGCTAATCTCCTTATCATACTCAACTTAGTACACCCTCCGATTCACATTAATTGTCGCTGACGGCAAGCTACTGTTGTATGCACTGCTTAATCATCGACGAGGAACCTGTGTATTTTGAGATGGTACTCCCTTCGATCCATATTAATTGTCGCACGTCAACTCGGGAAGCGAATCCCAACATCTGACGACATACCCTTGCTGATTTTGTCTCTAATCAACACCATCTCCGTCCACGTCCACCCACTTGGAAGAGTGGGTTTGCATTTCTCACGCCCTGGATTCTTATACAGGTTTAGGGCCTCCAGGTTCACCGCTGCCTCCATGACGTTTCTGGCATACCTCAGGAATTTGTCTTCTTCCCGAAACCCATAGATACTGAGTTGATTCAAATTGTGGTGCTTGAAATCAGGGGGAGATGATTCCCACTCTAGTCCTTTGTCCTTCTCCTCGCTAAACTCATGCATGTACCTCCTCTTCCCCTTTATCATTTCACATAAATGATCTCGCACCTACATTCAATCAGGTCAAAAACTCCTAACTGGTCACGAAAAGTTTGAACTTCGAAAATGAGAGAATTCGATTTGCATATTCAACATGAGGTGGAATAAAAAAAATGAGAGATGGAGAATCGGTACAAGAGCTTAATTATACCATGATGCATAGTTCCTTCAGGTTGGGTGCACCTTGGAGTATGAACATCGTCCAAGTCAGATCGCATTCTTCAGAAATATTGAACAAATTCACAAGACTTAGTTTGCGGAACACCGGTAGCAATTGCTTTCGGCCTTCTGGTTTGACCCAAATCTACAAAAGAGGGGGATAATTTAGAATTATGTTAGCCAAAAATAATGACTACAACCTCTCCATGACACACGTCGTTTTGATAACATTAGTTGCAGACCTTCACTAACCTTTTCACATCTGAAGTTCAAATGCAGGTTGCTTAGGGCATTTCCAGCCGCGCCCTCAGGAAGGCCTCTCCAGGCGTTTTTTTTACGCCGGCGCCGAAAAATCGGCCCAGTCGCGCCCCCAGGACCCCGATTTTCGCCGGCTCGGGCCAAAACTGGTGCCGGCGGACCCAGGCCGAACCCGGCGCCCTGGGGGGCGCTTGGGGAGCCGGCGCAAGCGAAAAAGGCGCGTGGGCCCGCCCTGGAGGCGACCCGAGGGCCTTTTCCCGCCGTTTGTTGACGCTTTTCCCTCGCATCTCTCCCGCTCGCTCGCCCTCCTCCCGCCATTCTCCCCCTTTCTCCCGCCAAACCCTCCCCGCTCGCCTTCCAGTCGCCGCCATGCCGCGCGCGGCGACAAACGCGACTGGCGCCGTGGCCGAAGCAGAGGAAGCCGAGGGCGCCGCCATCGAAGCCGCTGGGCATGTCGAACGCCGAGTGGAGGGTGGAAGTTCAGCGGCGTGAAGCAGTCACCGCCGACAGGCGGAACAGGGCCATCGCCAAGAAGGCCCGCGACAACGCGGCGCGCTTGGCGGCGTCTTTCTCATCGGTCGACCAGGCAGGGATGAATCCGCCCGTCGTCAGCCACGCCCAGTACGCGCCCTGGGGACAGCAAGGCGCCGGATCTCCATGGGGTTCATCGTCGCCCGGCTACGCCGACGGCGACGCGCACGGTGGGTTCAACCCAAACGTGACCTTCCCTCATGGTCACCCCGCTACGCGCACGCCCTCGCCCGCCTTCGTCGGCGTGCAGTACCCTCCATACACCTACTCGCCGCCCGCCGCCTACGCGACCACACCAACGCCCCATCTCTACCGTGGACCGCTGCCCTTCTCGCACCTCGGCGACGCCGACGACACGGGAGCCGACATGGACGACATCATCGCGACAGGATCGACCGCGGCCGCCGCGTCTCCCGGGTTCGCCACCCAGGACGAGGTAGTGGATCTCAGCGGCGACATGGAGGCCGAGCTCGGCTACGTCTACGGCGAGGACGCGCAGGAACCCGAGGAGGAGGAGGAGGAGGATGAGCCGGCTCCTGTTCCGACGAAGGGGCGCCAGAAGAAGAAGAAGAAGCGGGCGGCCAGGTCAGGCGAACCGCGCATCAAGTGGACGTCCAAGGAAGAGGAATGCCTCGCCGAAGCATGGAAAGTCGTCTGCCTCGACCCGACTACCGGCGCGAACCAGAGCTTGGAGACGTACTGGGACCGCATCAAGGCCGAGTTCGACGAACGAAAGCTCGTTGACCCCTACTTCAAAGGCGTCTACATGCAGCGCGGCTCCAAGGTGATGGTGAACCATTGGGGCCGTGTCCAGTTGGCATGCAACAAATGGCATGGAATCGTCGAGGAGGTCGCGGCTCGCCCGGAGAGCGGCGCCAGCGTTGAGGATCAGCTGCTGCGTATGTTCGCCATGTATCGGGGCGACAACCAAGACGTCGACTTCAAACACCTCCACGTCTACAAGCGCATTGACAAGTGCGAAAAGTGGGCGGAAGTCCGGCGTGCCCTCGACAAGGCCAAGGAGACATACAAGCCGGACACGCCGACTCCGGGCGCGTCAGAGGGGCGGCCGGACGGGCACAAGTTGGCGAAGAAGGGGGAAAACGCCGACGCGGCGACCACGCGAGTTCAGGAGTCCATCGAGCATTGCCTCGCCGGCGCGCAGGCCCGGGCCGTCCTGCGCGAAGAGAAGACCGAGGCACGGTGGTCGTCGCTGGTGAAGAACAACGCCATCAAACTCGACCTGCTCCGGACGAACGTCGCAGCGAAGAAGAGGAACACCGACATGGCTTTTCTGATGGGCGGGGCGGACATGCTCCAGAGCAACGACGAGAAGCTCAAGGCGTGGTACCTGATGCAGCGCGGCCTCATCCTGAACGAGCTGCCGACAGCAACGCCGACGACGCCCACGACCACCCGGACGCCAAGCCCAAACGACGCCTTCACGTCGCCGCCCAGCAGTGCCGAAGCCGCGCCGACACAGCCCAGCACCGAAGCAGCTCCGATACCGCCGAGTCCACGCACGCCGACTCCGCCAACGCCTGGAGCCGACCCCGCCGAGTGAATCATTGCGCACGCGAACTCTATTTTTTGTAACGCCAGACTACGTCCGATCGCCGGATTTGCGGCGTCTTTTGTGAGCGGAAACGACCAAGTTTGAATTTCCTGCATCCTGGGACCGGCGCGTGGGGGCGTGACTGGGCGCTAGTTCGCCCCCAGGGACCGAACTAGCGCCGGCTCGCCCCTAGGCCGCTCTATTTAGGCGTCCTGGGGGGCCGAACGGCTGGAGATGCCCTTATGGCTGTTTTACCAAGCAACTCACTTAGCTTGAGCATCTTGTGCCAAGAAAGACCAATATTACCGAGCGCCCAAACAGAAAGGGTCATCTCGAGATAAAAACTCATTAAATTTTAGTACTGTGAGTTTTGGTACCCACTTAAGATCAACCCTCTCAAGATTGCTATCCGAAATCACTAGTTCACGGAGTTGCGGGTGTTCCACTTTCAGCAAAGACAGATCCCCCGTGTCACACTGTCACGGAGTTGCATGTACTGAAAATTTTGGGGAAGTCTGATTCGCCTAACCTCAAATTCTCTAGCCAGAGGCGCGCAAGACCACCAAATGCGTTTGGACACGAATCAAAGAACGACATGAACCGCTTCCCATGACTGAGCAGGTCATCGACGTAACAATCGGTACGCACTTCGGTTAAGATTGCGAGCTCAACCGAATCAACTTTTTGTGTTGCTATGGTGTTGGCAACAGTCTGGCCAATGAAGATGGAGTCATCTCCCAGATAGAATTGCATGGACATCAGGTGAATGGTGTATAGACTTCCGGTCCTGCTTTGTAGTATGCTCCTGGTTGCTTCCAGCACGGTGGCGTTGGCCCGAGCTATATCATGTGAGGTTAATTTTGTCCCTCTTCCGCGCTTGGGCTCAAAAGAACCGACCGTTATAATAATTTTTGAGAGCATGGCAGGGATCTGCTTCCAGCGTCTGGAGAGGATGGTGGTTCTTGCGACGTCGGTTATATCAAGTCGCTCGACAATGTTGAGCAAAACGTCATCGGGCAACTTGCTGAGCCTGTCAACTTCATTGTCGTACATTTTATATAGAAACAAATCAGAGTTGCTTTCTTACTGTCTCATAACAGGTGCAGTGTTTTAATATTTTCCACGGACAAAAATTAAAAAAATATACTTTCCTACAGAAAGACACAATTTTGATAGTACAGTTTTTTTTTTTCAGAAAACTTCCAATCTAATCATCTTCAATCATGGCAGTACAACGAACACCAAAAATAAAAATTACATCCAGATCCGTAGACCACCTAACGACGACTACAAAAACTGAAGCGAGCTGAAGGCGCGCCGCCGTCATCGCCCTTCCATCGCCGGAGTCGGGCATAACTTGTTGTAGTAGACAGTCGGAAAGTTGTTGTGCTAAGGCCCCATAGAACCAGCACCCCAGAACAGCAACCGCCACCGATAAAGAGTAACGTAGATCGAAAGGATCCAAACCGAAGACACACGAACGTAGACGAACAACGACGAGATCCGAGCAAATCCACCAAAGATAGATCTGCCGGAGACACACCTCCACACGCCCACCAACGATGCTAGATGCACCGCCGGAACGGGGGCTAGTCGAGGAGACCTTTATTCCATCTCCAGGGAGCCGCCACCGTCTCGCCTTCCTGAGCAGGAAGCAAACCCTAACATGATTGGAAAAAAACGACTAAAATCGGAGCCCTCCCGCCGGCCCTTGCCAGGATCCACCGCGCCTCCATGGCCCTAGGGCCACCGAAGACGAGGCGGGCCTGTGCCGGCGCCGGCGAGAGGCACTAACCCTAACTTTTTTCTTGGAGGAGAAGGAGGCGGCTGCTGGTGTCTTGACCGACTGCTAGGAAAAAAAAATTTGATAGTACAGTTTCTTGTAATGACCCACAAAAGTATGTAATTACCCAGTCTTGGAAAATTTCGGCGGTTATGGTTTTGGAAAAAAATCAGCATGTGGTTAAAGTTTGACCACGAATTCTGATTATGGTTTCTACTTTTATTATTCCTTGATTTTTTGTTTCCTGCGGTGATGTTGTAAGAGGATCTACAACAAGGGGAAAAGATCAGGGGGACGAACTCACCAGCATGTCGAGGGAGGATTTGCCGATGCCGATCTGGCAGCAGGTCGCGTGGGAAGAGAGCTGCTCGTCTCCTCTTAAAACTGGCGGGTACCGCGGTGCCGCCAGGCCAGGCCAGATTTATATGGCAACTCGGAGACTGAATTCGAAAGAGGGCATGTTTCTGATTGTAGCCCGTAAAGGATTGGCTGGCGGATTGCGATCAAAGAAAGGGATGCGCTTCGGTTTGCGACTGCGGCTCGGAGAGCTGCTGCTGCTTCGAGGCCTCCGACGGACGGCGACAGACGATCAAGGGGCAGTGTAAAGGATTGAGAAAACTCAGCGGCTGTAATGATTCTCATGATGTGTATATCGACGAGGCAACACGTACAAGGGTTAACCGAATATACAATCTATCACATGGTTTGAAGCTAAGCCACAGATAGGTTTAAACCATGGCAGATTAGTTAGGAGGTTGGGATACTGCGCTACTCATCCGAACGAAAAGTCTCAAAACTTGACGTAGGAAGGACTTTGGTCATGATGTTCGCAAGCTGAGCAGATGTGGGTACATGAACAACTTGGATTGTTCTCGTGTACGAAATGTATGTCAAGCTTGATATGCTTTCTCCAGTGATAATGAACGAGGTTGACGGAGATGTTGCCACAAAAAGTAATGGTAGCCTTCTTGACGGGGCAATGTAGCTCAGCAAGAAGTTGTTGAAGCCAGCAACATTCAGCAACTGCAATACTCGGCCTCTACGCTGGATCTAGATACCGTCGGTTGTCGCTCACACGACCAAGAAACGAGACTGCCACCAAGATAGACACATAACCCAGAAGTACTCCAATGAGTGTCAGGGCAGCCGGCCAAGTCTTCATCTGAATATGCTGCAATATCCAAGGATGGAGGACCATGAATTTGTAAGCCATTTTTTTAATTTAGAAAAGGAGGATATACCCCCGGCCTCTGCATCTGGACGATGCATGCAGCCATATTATTAATTATTTACAAAGACCATACAAGGTGATACATCAATAAGCCTAAAGCCACCATCTTGGCAACACCGTTGCTACTCCTATCCCCTTGATGAAGGCGTGCCAAATGTCCGGGCCTAATACCAAACAGACATTGCATCAAAGCCTAACATCTAAAGCCGGGTGTCCCATCCAAGACACTACCTGAATTGGGTCCCACACCGGTCTGGCACACTCACAGTGAGCACCGCACGTTGCAAGGGCTGTCACCTCCTTCATCCCTCGGTCCATCCTCAGAGCAGAACTGAAGCACCGGCCTTGCCAGGCCTATCTGCTATGAACGCCACCATGACGCCAGACAGCTTCCTCCTCCTGCACGAGTCCATCTCCGCGCATCAGACACCGAGTCTCCACAGCACCACGCCGCCGAGATCCGCCACCGTCAATGTGTAAGATGAAGCACCGCTCCACCGAAGTCGCCGTCCTCTAGTCCCTCATGCCCGTGTGCACCTCCAAGAATGACGCCCCCAGGGGGGAAACGACACCAGAGAGCCGCCGTCATCCGATCTACTGATCTAGGGTTTCCCCCGGAGGTAGCAGAGAGTGGCCTTGAACTTCTCCACGACGATGCCTTCAGGAAGGGAACGATGCAGACAGCGTCGCCATCGCCGGCCTTGGCAATAGCCAATAGCAGGTTTTCACCCGGATCTGATCGAAGACCTCCATCTCTCGTGCACGGGTCGCTGCCATCCTTGCCGGGATCTGGATGATCCCGCTGCCAGATCTCAGCAAGGAGAAGCCCCCCCACCGAGACCCGCCGGCCGAGCAGGGGAGGCCGAGACCGCGCCCGCAGGATCAGATCCGCGATGGATCCATGCCCGCGCCGCCGCCCCGGAGTCAGCCCCGCGCGCAGCCCCCACCGCCTGCCGAGGCTCGCCGCCGCGTGCCCCGCGCCCCGCCACCGCTCGCCGAGGCCTGCCACCTCGCGCCAAACCGCGAGCGCCGCAGGACACCGCCGCCTGCCGCCTAGATCCGCCGCCCGCGGAGGAAGGGGAGTCGGGAGAGGGAGTTCCCCCGCCGCCGCCATCTGCCACGCGGGTTTCACCCGACGGCGTCACCCGGCGGCGTCACCCGGCGGCGGCGCGAGGAGGGGAGAGGGAGAGGGCGGCGGCGGCGGCGGCACCTAGGGTTGGAGAGCCCCCGAGTCGCCCAGGGCGGGGGCGACGCGAGGGACGCGAGTATCCCAACTGGGCTCCACATCAGCGCGAGGAAAAATGAATTTGCAAGCCATGAGCCCATGAGTAGATCAATAGTACTATTAAATGCGTCCACATCAGCGCGAGGAGAGTTAGCATTGTTTTTTTTAAGGGACGAAACAAATCAAATTGAAATCGCCTATTTGTAACCAGGGCGTTTCAATAGTAAGTTCAAGGTTTTTAAAATTCAGAGAGAAACTCCATTTTAAGTTGTCTTGAGGTGGGTGTGTAGACGTTGGTTACTAGTGTATGATACTACCTACCTAATGCATAGTATTATATAGAGTTAAATGCACCCGAGGTGCCTAAACTTGTCCTGCACGGTCAGTTTGGTGCCTAAAGTTGCAAAATACATAAAACTAGTGCACGAACTTGTCCAGTCGTGCAAATACGGTAACTCCTTCTGTATTCAAACATACGCCCTCCCTCGTGAAGTGCCAGCATGGCAGTGGCCCACATGTAAGTGGATACGTGCGGGAAGGAATTATTTTGCAGAAACATCTGTTGTATTTCATTTAATCATGTAGAAAAGCCCTCAAATACAGTTTATGCTAGAGAGAAATAACATGAAAAAAAATCTCCATGACAGTGTTTAGATCCTGCACCTCCAGGTTACCAAACGTGGCAAACTATCTGGTATGTACAAGTAATAGCAAGAAAATTTTGTAGACCAATTCCACGTGTTGCTTTGCAATTTTTCTGATGCGTAACCCATCTGTTTTATTTTTTATTTTTTTCCAAGTTCCTATTTAGTTTTATGACACTCAAATTTTCCCATACAAAAATACAATAATTATTGATATGCAGTTACTGTGTACTTTTATTTTTCTTTTATCTTTTCATTGTGTACTTTAAAGAGGTAAAATTAACCTTTTCAAAAATTTATGTGGATTTAAAGTTTTCAACAAATATTTAAGATTACTGTATAAATTTATTATCTTCATTCCGGACCAGAAGGATACATGATTATGGTGTATCTTCATTGTATTTCTGAAATACAAAATTATTAAAAAAATTGACAGCATTGTATTTTTTTGAAATCATTCAACATATATGAAAATTACTGTGTAATAATATTAAATTCTAGAAATGTATCAAAACATGTCAGCCGTGTTTGTAGAATTGTAAGGATAATTTTACACAACAATTTTTTAATACTCGATGAACATATTCTAAAACATGTTGAACCTGACGAATTTTGAAAACACTTTATAACTTTTGAATACATGTGAAACATTTTCCAAAAACATGAAATGCACTAGGGCTTTCTTTTAAGTTTACGGCAGTTGTAACTTTTTCTTCCATTTCTTCTTTCAAAAGGTAAAAACAATATCAAAGACAAAAAAATAAACACAAACTTGGAAAATAAAAATAAAACTTGTGTGGGCCCAAACGAGTGCCATGTATAAAAGAATAGCTTGAAGAGGTACATAGCATCCAAAGCGGATTTTCGGAGCACGGTGGCCACTGGGAATGTTTTTTTAAAGGTTAAAAACTGTTGGCTTTCATAAATGAGATCTCAGCATGGATTCTAAATCGTGCAATTTATTTTTACTATTGGCTTTCATACGTGATTAAATAAAATATGAGGCGATTCTTCATGCGCAGGCTACCCAGCTCCTCCCCTGCTCTCAGCCACTTACATGTGGGCCACCGCCACGCTGTCACACCATTCCGGCATAGCGTACGCCTGAAGGAGGCACCGTATTTGCACAACCAAACAAGTTTGAGCACCAGTTTCATGTATTTTACAATTTTAGGCACCAAACTGACCACGCCGAACAAGTTGAGGCACCCTAGTGTATTTAACTCTATTATATATTAATATCATGTAGTACTCTATTTATTGCCATGCATGACACAAAGTAGCATAGCATTTAATATAATACGGTATCATGATATGATACTACACCCTCTCTTTCTTCATTTAATGACATGACACGTAATCAAAATTGCCTAGTTGGCATGCATGATATTAACTATGATACTACCATTACGACCAGCCTTATGAGGCAAGGCAAGAAAGGTTTAATATTGACAGTTTCTTGGCCTTGACGCCGGAGTCCGAGACCATTTTTGCGTGTCGGCAGATGCGACGCACCACACACTCATGTGCAGTGGCGCAACCAGGATTTTCAACATGGATATGCGGGGTCAACTTTTTTTTTTACAGCACATGAGCTGCCGTGTGGGAGGTGGAGTACCGGAGTAGGGGAGGCAAGGGTTGGGGAGGCACATCATCGATAGGAGCGGGAGGAGCAGCAGTACGCCTAGGGCGCCTCCTTGCAGCATGCGCGCATGGCAAGGGAGAAGGGAGCCATTTCTCCTCGGTGTAGGTTCACTTGAATTTGCCCAACATTCACAATTCTGTAGGCAAATGAGTGCTCCAGTCAGGACTCTTGAAATTATACCTAAATCACTTGGCCACAAATAAGCACCACCAATCTATCACAAATGACATCCAATGTTGAGTTCCAAACAAATTATGCTTTGTGCATCCTCCTGACTATATGTGTGTCTTTGATGTACAGGGAAATCTGTAGGGCGAGGTTTTCTAGCTGTTGGTTCAGTAGGTTGTCCTGGTTAACTTCGGATATTTAAGAATGCTGATATAAATAATCTGCCAGAACTGAGCTTCTCTTGTCTGGTTAGGAGGTTCCTCAATTCATTATCCCACTTTATTAGTGCCATAAAACACAAACATCTGATCTTACACGTTTTTCCTCCTATAAGATGGAATTTAGACATCAAAGCGCAGATCCTTGCAATGCATTATCCCACTATTATTTCTACAGTGATATGCATAAAGATGGAAGTGAGCATAACAAAGCACTTGGATTTAACCTCAAAAGCACTCGGTTTTAACCTCTAAACAGAGCCACGTATCAGTGAACTTATCCCAAAGGAAGCATTCAAATGTGTCACAAAATTTAAATATTTTTGCCATTATCTGCAATTTAAGGGAAAGCAAGTGTACAAGCACAATAACTACTGAATTATGGAGTTCCTGAACTCTTTCCAAAACAGAGGACTTACACACTACTACTACTAGGCCTTTTTTTAAAAAATTATTATGACAAGAAGCGAACAGGCAAAGACATCCCCAATTCTTCAATGATCTGCATGCGCTCATCAGCGTTCCGTGGATATCTCGATGGGCACTTCATCTTGGTATCCAAGTCACCACAGCGTAGACATATCTTCCTGTCATGCAGACATATCTCCACCATATTAACCGCATGTTCCATGACACACCTGATGAATCGCACAAAGATGTCGGCAGGTTGGAAGCCATAGCTTAACCAGATTCTTGTGCTTGAAATCAAGGGCATGTGGCTTCCACTCCACGTCTGCCTTTTCACAGTAACCATTTCTCTTCCGAAACTCTTCATCTCTCGCTGCTGGATTCGAAAGAGGGCCTGTTTCTGATTGTAATCCGGAAAGGACTGCTTTGATTCCGGATTAGCCACTAAAGAAAAGAACTGCTTCGATTGCGGATTGCGGCTCGGAAAGGGGGCTGCTGCTGCTTCGATTGGGGGCTGCCGCTCCCAAAGGGGGAGCTGCTTATTTGGACGCCTCTACTCAAGCACCGGTGGATCCTCATTCGAGGCATCCGACGGCGACGGCGACGGCGAGATGGTGGAGATCGGTGCACGGCAGGCAGCGGCGCATAACTGACACCCGATCCCCTTTCCTCCCCTGGTGGAACCCTAGGGGCCGGCGTGGTTGGGAAGGAGAGCTCCTATTTGCCGCGCGCGGGCGGCAAAAATGGTCGAGCCTTCGCTGAAGGAAGAGCGTATGGGCCGGCCCATTATGAGGAAACGAGCTCACAAGTAAAAAAAAGAAACAAAAATTCATGTGCCCGCAAGAGAGTTCCAACTCAGGACCTCCTTATCTAGAGCTAGCGTTGCTAACCGATGGAACCAGTGAACTCTTATAATAATTAAAGGCGCGAAAGTTTAAGTACCATACACTGTTGAATCTTTTTTTTAAGTACACATAAAATATTGTAATATCCGTTGAACATTTTGAGATACCAGTTGAACATTTTATTAAAATAAGTTGAGTATTTGAAATAATATACGATGACCATTTTTTAAATAAAATATGAATATACACGCTGAACAATTTTCGGACACGTACTGAACATTTGTGAAAATACGTCGAACAATTTACTAATACACATTGAATATTGTGTAATATACACTGAACAAAATTAAGAAACATTGTGAACATTTGTATACTCGTTGAAAAACCAAAAACAAAACAGAAAAATTGCAAAATATATTTACTGAACATTTTTATATCCATTGAACATTTTAAATAATACTTGATGAACATTTTTGAAACAATATGAATATATGTGTTGAACAATTTTTGAATACGCACTCAACATTTAGTAAAAAAACATTGAACAATTTCATAATACACGATGAACATTTTCGTAATACACGATGAACATGTTTGTACGCAAAGGTGAACAATTTTCATAATATACAATGAACATTTTTCTTAATACAATTAAATTTCTTGTAATACACAGTGAACATTTTATATAATACGCAAATAAAAAGAAGAAAACAGAAAAAGAAACAGAACAGAAAATTAAAAAATAATGTAAAAGAAAAAGAAACAGAAAAGAAACCAAAACAGAAAAATTAAAAAAACGAAACAAAACAACAGAAAGCCGGATAAAACAGTGAAAAACTGGAAGCAAAAAACCGCAGAAGAAAATGAAAAAAAAACCTGCAGAAGCAGCGAAGGAAAACAGCACAGGAAATCGTACGTGGGCCGGCCCAAGTGGGGACTCGCTTCAGCGAAGGTGCATCTCCTGGACGCTCACGAGCGTCATATAGGATCCACCGTTGGGAAGATCACCATTTTACCCTGCGGCCTGCGGTGTAGGAATGATGGCACCCACGGGCTAAAGGCCCAACGTGCGATTGCAGCCACCTTGTAGTATTTCTATACCCTAAAAAAAACCTTGTGGTATTTGTAAAAAAAAAACTTGTTGTATTTCTCTACTCTCTGCTACTTCAAAACAATTTTCTCCAAAAAAACAGTGTTTCTTTTAGTTTAT
Source organism: Triticum aestivum (assembly GCF_018294505.1). Lineage (NCBI taxonomy): Eukaryota > Viridiplantae > Streptophyta > Magnoliopsida > Poales > Poaceae > Triticum > Triticum aestivum. The sequence goes on from NC_057809.1 coordinate 615,585,641, forward strand.
GGTAATACGTGTCTAATTCATATAAAAATATCAAAGTATAAGAAACATAGACACCGACCTGACAAAATTAAAAAAGACATCAGAAAGTTAGCCTTTGCACAATGGACCACCTGTCAAAGAAAGAAAATTACAAAGAAGACCAATGACACCCTTGAGCTTGACTCCAACACCGGTCACTTGTCTCTGGCACGACCGCAACAGACACCAAAGAAAAATAATGGATCTCCTCTTCACCCTAACTCGACACGGCTCCATCGCTGGTATGCTGGTTTTCGGAATTCAAAGTAGCTCACCAAAGGTGAAGTCATTACTGTTAAAAGAATCTGGCCGGAGTAACACCTCAGACACACCATCGAACTCCATATCTAGCGGTCCTCAATGGTGCTTGGCACCAATTTGTTCGTCAGAAACACTCACCATCTGTTTGTGCCCCCCCCCCCCTCACCACCCACACACCTCGTAAGGTGGCGCACATTCAGGATTATCATTACATCTTTCATGTTGCTCTTTGAGTTTCTACAGTTGCAAGGTCATTTGCAGTGTAACTACTTAATTTCATTTTATTTTAAATTTTTTAGATGACATTATTTTCATGTTAATTTTTGAAACGTGTGTTTCTAAGAAATTATTGAATAGTTCATACTTCATATATTAATATAAATCCCGGCCCAATTAGACATATTGTAGGAATCCGGTTTTGCGAACCTTTCAGCAGGTTTTGGTCCAGTTATTTTCCTTTTCTTGTTGTTTTCTTTACCATATTTCTTTCCTTTTTTTCTTTTTATTTTTCTCTTGTCTTGTTCCCCTGTTTTATTTTTTCGTTATGTAAATGTTTGAAAATTTCAAGAATTTACACGAAATTTTAAATTTTTAGAATGTTCCGAGTATAAAAATGTCAATGTTAAACATAAATACAATAGATTTTCAAAAAATGGAATTTTTAAAATGTCGGTTTTACAAACTGTTTACAATTTACAAAATTGTCTGCCCTTTAAAAATTGTTGAAATATTTCAAACAAAATTTCATACTTTCAAAGTAAACATTCTCAAATTTTATGTAAAATGTGAGCTTTTTTCAAATTTTATGTAAAATTTCATACTTTCAAAGTAAACATTCTCAAATTTTATGTAAAATGTGAGCTTTTTTCAAAAACTACTCATATACATTTCAAAACAAGTTTGCATTTAAAAATATACTTATTTTACAAAGTATGTTCTCAATTTTTTAAAGTGTTTATTTTTTAAGACAATAAATATTAATGTTGCTGAAAAACAACAGAAACAACTAGTTCAAAACTAGTAAAAAACAGGAAACAGTCGCTCAGCACTTGGCGATAATGATCCGGGTGCAGGTCAACAATTTGAAGCAAAAGGGTGTTATATATGTGGATCCTCCCTATGTAAGGAGTGGGAAGTCCACCAATAGCGACCCCTCAACCCTCTATGCGGCAGCATGGTGTGCAAATCCATATATATATACTCATCGCATTAAGCACCCTATTAAGGGTGTTTTCGTACAGGGTGCACCCCCCGGTATGTTAGGTTTAGTAGCGGGCTGTCCCATATAGTTTTGTTTTTTTCTATGTTTTCCAGTTGGGTTTTTCTTGGATTCTTGTTCCGGTTTTTCTTTGGTTTTCTTCTTCTTTTTTGCTTCTCTTCCTTTTTCAGTTTTTTTCTATTTTTTATTTTTTTTGTTTCAATTTTTGTAAACAATTTTAAAAATTATGAACTTTTAAAATTGATCCTTTTAAAATTCATGAATTTTTAGCCTGTGTTTTTTAATTCATGAACTTTTTTCCAATTTGTGAACTTTTTAGTTGCACGAAGTATTAGCTCCTATTTTTTTTCAAATTCTTGATTATTTAAATTTCGTGCACTTTTTACAAATTTCATGAACTTTTCTAAATTTGTGATTTATTATATTTTTTTGTGAACTCTATCCAGATTTACAACTTTTTAACTTTTATGAACTTTTTTCACATGTCAATTGTCAACTGGGCAACCAACCAACTTGATGCAGGCGAGCGATGTTCGAGTGACAGCTTCGCATTTGCTACACCGACCCTCTATGTGTCGCGTTCGAGGACCAACAACGCCAGCCGGCATTGAGAGCGTTGAATAAGAGGTCTGGCCCTAAGGATGGCAATGGGTAGGGTATAGGCAGGGTAGAGCAATACCATTTATAAATCTATGGAACTTTTCTAAATTCACACACATTTATCAAGAGTTTTGCTTCGGTACACTCCCCTTAAAAGTTTGTATGAATCTTAAAGGTTCTTAAAAAGGTTATCACCATATTAGCTTGCAGATCAAAACGATAGATTGATTTGGATACGTAAGACTATATTACCATTTTTGTTTAAGAGGTACTCCCTCTGTAAAGAAATATAAGAGCGTTTGGTCCATTACTCTTTGGGCCCAGCGGCGGCAATATACAAGGAATGTACCTCTTTAGCTCGTAATTTTCATTCTTTAAGTTCTCTTCACTGCCCTAGGGAGGCCAATATGTTGGCAGATTTACTTGGTAGTAAATGAGAGGACTCTAGAACTGTTGTGTGGAAGAATGAGCCTCCTGCATTTCTAGCTGGTGTATTAGCGAATGATGTAACAAATGTTATTTCAATAAATATAAAATGCCATGTGGGATCTCCTAAAAAGTGTTTTATAAAATCTTGTGGATGATTTACCTACGTAAATAAGGAGGAAAATCAAAAGAGGAAGGAGAAATGTACATACGGAAACACTCTACCCAACATGAAAAGGAAAAGGAACGCTATTATTTTAAGTAGCAGAGAGCAGTCTTTTGGGCAAAGACTAACGTTCTGCTGTTTTTTTAGTTTCATCAGGCATGTGTGTATGTGACTTGTACTATGACCTTTATGATATAAACGAGGCACGTATTACCGCGGAAAAAAAAAGCAGAGAAATAGTACAAGCTGGACCTCGAGGACCGAACAATGGCTGTAATAACATGTTGGGCCTTTAGGCCATCGGTGCCATCATTCCTCCACCGCAGGCCTCAGGGTAAAATAGCGATCTTCCTTGTCCCACACCTCATCCCAGGTGGTGTGTCACACCTACAATACGCTGACGACACCTTGCTATTGTTTGAGTCAGACGACCATAGTGTTGCCTCGATCAAGCTTATTCTTCTTGCCTTTGAGATCCTTTCTGGACTCAAAATAAACTTTCACAAAAGTGAGGTCATTACCATGGGGATGGACGACCAGCAAAGCGCTCGAGTTGCAAACTTACTTAATTGTAAGCTAGGGAGCTTTCCAATTAAGTACCTAGGGCTTCCAGTTTCTCACCGCAAGCTATCGATTTTAGAGTGGGAGCCTCTTTATGGGAAAGTGGCCAACAGGGTTAGCCCGTGGCGAGGGCGTTTTATGTCCTCGGCGGCGAGGCTCATACTAACTAACTGGAGCCTCTCTTCCCTTCCCCTATTCACCATGGGGATGTTCTTACTAGCTGACGGAGTGCACGCTAAGTTAGACACACCTAGATCCCGTTTCTTTTGGGAAGGAACGGGTAACAAACGGAAATACCACTTAGTTAAGTGGGCGGCCGTTTGTAGGCCAAAAAAATTCGGAGGTCTGGGCATCCTTAACTCCAAACTAATGAATGTGGCCCTCCTTTCCAAATGGTGGTGGCGGCTGGCCCAAAATGAGACGGGTCTCTGGGGGCAACTGCTAAAAGCTAAGTACTTTCCGAATGGCACTCCATTCACGGCCTCGGCCAACGACTCCGCGTTCTGAAAAGGGATCCAAGCGGTACGCACCGCTTCTGCTATTGGTGTAAAATTTCAGATCAACAACGGCCTTTCCACTCGGGTTTGGCTCGATCACTGGCTGGGCGCCTCCCCCCTATGGCAAAGCCACCCCAACTTATACCGGATTGCTACTGACACTAACATTTCAGTAGGGGACGCGCTCCGCGCTGACCCCCCGGCGGTTCACTTTATGCGGGCCCTCTCCACCGACGAGCATGTATCTTGGGAGGGCCTGTTACAGCTTATAGGCGCCATTCGCTTAGGAACGGGTGCCGATTCGGTTGAGTGGAGCTTGACTGCTTCCAGGAAATTCTCGGTTAAGTCCCTATATAACAAGCTCACCGAAGGTACATCGCTTGACATAGCTAGGGGGCTATGGAAGGCCGGTCTGCCCTTGAAGATTAAAATCTTCATGTGGCAAATGTTTAGGAACCGGCTGCCCACCTCAGATAACGTGGCAAAACGCAACGATCTAGCGGATGGCACTTGCACTGTATGCGGCCTTGGCGAAGATGCAAACCATATCCTTTTGAAATGCCACCTGGCCAGGTTTGTATGGAGTGCAGTAAGGGAAGCTTTCCATACGAATTGGAATCCAGCCTCGGGGAATGATCTGATTTCCTACTCAAAACTACGAAAGGGACTAGTAGTAGAATCGCTTTGGCGTTGCGTAGGGGCGCTGCTCTAGGCAATTTGGACAACGCACAACAAAATTACGATTGAGAAAAAAATTCCCTAACCACCCCGCGGATGTGATCTTCAAATGTCATCTTTTTTTACAGACGTGGACTCCGCTGGGGAAGGAGCGCGATGCTGAGCGTATGTTGGAGGCCATGACGCGCATCAAGAATATCCAGGTGTTGGCAAGACAAGCTCCGCCGAGCAGCTGAAGCTTTTGGAGATTGCGTGGGAGTTTATGTTAGCTAAGATTTCGCGATGGATGCTGTGTTTGGATGTAATATTGCCGTCGCGTTGAACCTTTGCAGCGTTTTGGACGACGGTCGTGGACCGAACGTTTAAGTTTAGGACATGTCTAGCGGGCACTCCTGAGCGGCCGCCAGGAAAGGAAAGAATCGGTCCCCCGGTCCCATAAAAGGAAATCTCTCCCTTGGTAGCAACACATGCGCGCCAAGCCAACAAATCACGCGCCCAGCGCGGTACCCAGGCAATCATGTGCCCTTCCCTCCCCTCCCGAAGCTCTTATGCCCACTGGCCACCAACTTTTTCTTCCCCACGCCCTTACCTGTTCCCACCTTCTTCTTTCCTAGAAAACAAATGGTTCCCTTGGTCTAGATCTCCATCGCCAAAGCTGCCATGGTAGATGAATCAAAGTGAACTAACAGCAGATCTGGAACAATTTGCCATGAAAAAAAGGGGAAAGAGTGAGGACAGATCAGAATGTACCGGGTAGCACCAACAAGGGTGAAAGAAGAGGTCATCATTTTCTCCTCCTGTTCAGACCCCCTCCTTGACTTCCCCCTCACCAAATTTCTCTTTACAAAAATAGCTTCTCCATTGTTGAAGAGAGCATAAACAGAGATAAAAAAGGGAGATCTTGTACCTGTGCAATTTTAACTGATTTTTTTGCACCTACATCATGGGACAAGCCAACATTTGAAGCATTGTGTGCAACAAAATGCAAAAACCGTGCAATTATATAGGAGAGAGCACATAGATAGTCTTATATCACACATAATGCAGAAGAACTGATGTCCATGTAGAAAAAAGGAAAAAAATAAAGAGAAAAGTATGTTGTAGGTACTGTGAAGCATAACTACCAACTAGACAAAAATCTATTCTGCAGGTGTTTTCTTCCTTTGATCTTTGCACACAATAGTATATGTGACTTTGCAGCTGAGAATTATGGGCAAAAATTTACAGCAGCTCCCCCACCCCCATAACCTGCACATGATGCAAAAAAGAAGCCAAAACTAGAAAATTAGATGCATGTAAACACATGAGGATGCCAACTAATGAATGATTCTTGTGCAACTAAAGGAGTTGAATGCCAACTCATGTGACATTGTTGTGCAATTATTAAAAAAAAGTTGGGAATTCTCCTTAATCGTTCTTGTGCAACTAAAATAGTTGAGGATGCCAACTCATGTGACATTGTCGTGGGACTATAAAAAAAGTTGGGAATGCCAACTCCTGATTGGTTCTTGTGCAACTAAAATAGTTGAGGATGCCAACTCATGTAATATTGTTGTGGGACTATTTGAAAACTCGAGGCTGCCGACTCCCAAATGGTTCTAGTGCAACTATGAAAGTTGAGGATGCCAACTCGTATGATACTGTTGTGCAACTATTTAAAAAGTTGAGGATACCCAGTCCTAATTGATTGTTGTGCAACTAAAAGTTCAGGATGCATCTATAGAAGTTGAGGATACCTCTCCTTGTAGGAGCTGCATCTCCTTCAGTCCTTCTACAACCATTTTTGGTCTGTGAAAAAAGTAAACAAAAAAATTAGTCAAAGCAACCCAATGCATACAAGAAAAATGAGGAAAAACAATTTATATAAAAAATGCCATGAGGTAAGCAACTCAAGATAACTTTTCAAAGCACACCTATAAAACAAAAAAAGAATGTGTGCAACTTGATGCACTGTATGGCCAACTGGGCACACATGAGTGTGCAATAAAAAAATCAGCATACACACTGCCTAACATGATTTAGGCACTGGAGCCAAAACTAAACTAGCCGTCAACCGTGCAACTAGATATCCCTTACCTGTGCAACTGCGTAAGTGTGGCTAAGCCAACTAGGATATGTACTGTTCTGATTTGCAAACTCCTGTACAAACGCATACCCTTGACAACAGGGCACACATGAGTGTGCAATCAAAAACACCACACACACACACACACACACACACACACACACACACACACACTGCATGAACATGATTTACATAGTGTATCCATATGAATACCATCGATTGTGCAACTGGTTAGGCCTCATTGTGCAACTTCAATAGTTGGCTAGCCAACTGAGATTGTATATGTGTCATCCAACTACGTTTGCGTTCCTGTGCAACTATTACAACAAACTAGCCAATTGGTTACTTATATGCATCCAACTTACGAGAAAACAGAGAAACCACACGGATGCACTTACGAGAAAAAGAGAGGTACATAATGCAATGAAGCTCTACAAAGAGTATCATGTTTAACGAGACAATTGCAGTGTAGGCAAGAATAGATGGATCAAAATAGGATCCTGGTCCATACCAATAGTGACAAAATTAGAACAGCTCACCGTGAAAATCCTACTCAAACCCACCATTAAAATCCTAATCGCCGTAAAAACCCACCATAATCCTAATCACCGTAGCTCCTATTGAGCAAGATGCCGAAACGTAGTTGTGCAATTGCCACCACCTTTAACTACCCATTACCATGTGAGATATACAACTAAAAACTTGCATATACAATGCATTACCAAAGTTGCATCATTTAGTAGTAGAGTTGCACCATATAGCACCAAAATTGGCCGACTACCTTCCTGTGAAACTTGTGAAGTCTCTCTGTGCAACTATATATAATTAAGTGTGCAAACTATTCTACCTCTGGTGAAACTTGTAATACCTCTCTGTGCAACTAACCATGCCAAATTTAGCATTGCATATCACTCAATACAAAAAAGAGGCATCGAACTGGATCGATCTCTACCTCCTATAAGAGCTACCATAACGACAAATGCAGTCTAAGCGAGAAATAGATGGATCAACTTGCATCAACTACAGATCCGTGAGTTTGAAAAGTTGGATCGTAAATCATACAAACAATGACAAAAAAAATCTTTAGAACTTCAATTGTTTTTATAGCCTTACATCACTACCAAAACAACCTTGGATCTGTTCATCTAAGAACATTTTCAGTTCATTACTTTCTTATTTGTTATGATGTAACCCAATGAATGTTCAAATCAATGTTGGAGTAAGAGAAACACTACCAAATCAATCAGCCAGCTGGATTGATTACTCCATGTATCACCACTGTGCTAATTAAGCATCCAAGTGAAAACAACTCCAAGGTCCAAGCAACAGGCAACACATGCATATCCTTCTATCACGAGAGCCCAATCTAAATTGCAAGTAGCCAAGTACTACTGTACTAGTAAGTAGAAGCAGACCTCGTATGATGGCGTTGACCCGAGATTGGATCCGGTAGGGGAGGGAGCAGCGTGACGATTGGGGAGGATGCCGTGGTGTGCTGGCCGTCGTTCTTGGCCACACCGCACACGCCGCCCTGGACACCAGCCAGTCCGTCGCCCTTGGCCCCACCATCCACATCAGCAACATCGACTATGGGGAGGAAGTGGAGGAGAAGGGCGACGCCATAGGAAGAAGGGCAGGAGAGAGGTGGCGCCATGGGGAGGAAGGGGAAGGGTAGGGCAGCGCCATGGGGAGGAAGGGGAAGAGTAGGGCGGCGCCATGGGGAGGAAGGGGAAGAGAGGCGCGACAGGGGAGAAGCGGCTGGGGCGCTGCGGCGGAGAAATTGGTCGAGAAAAGGGACGAGAGGATAAGGGTGTGTCGCGTGGCAAGTCTCTCCCCCGACCAGGTAGCACCTGCAAGTGGCACTCGCGACAACACTAGCGAGATCGTGCGGCTAGGAGCCGGCCGCTCGTTTTATCGAAATAGTGCGCATGCACTTTTAAGAAATTGGGTTAAGTTTATTCTGTCGTATCCCGTTGAACTTGATACCCGAGGGCTTTATTAATTTAATTAAAGCCGGACGCTTTCAGCGTCTTCGTTTAAAAAAAATAGCAATCTTCACAACCACGCCGGCAAAAAGAAAAACAAAAACCAAGAGAAGAAAGGGGATTGGGTGTCAGTAATGCGCCGCCGCCTGCCATGCACCCATCTCCACTCTCTCGCCGTCGCCGTCGCCGTCGGAGGCCTCGAATGAGGATCCACCGGTGCTTGAGAAGCCGCGCCCAAATAAGCAGCTCCCCCTTTGGGAGCCACACTCCCCAATCCAAGCATCAGCAGCAGCAGCTCTTTTCCGAACTGCGACCGGCAATCGAAGCAATTTAGCGGCTCCACTCCAAGCCGCAGTCCGCAATCGAAGCGGCTCCGGATTCAAAGCAGTCCTTCCCGGGCTACAATCAGAATCAGGTGCTCTTTCGAATTCGTTCTTCCCTTTTGGATATAGAATAGAATTTTCATCAGTATTTAAACGAGAGTTTCCATTGGTGTCGGGAACCCAGCAGCTATATAAATCTGGCCTGGATTTTGCATGGGTAGGTGCCAAGGTCAAGGCAACATTCAGGTCGCAGAAATACGTCATGATTCATCCTGGTCTTTATTTATTTTAGACACGAAGTGATAATAGCCAGAGACATGGGCAAGCCTCGCAGTTACAAGCGGTCAAGCTCGTGGGCATGCCAATTGGTAAGTAGGATTGATGCTTCACGGTACACATAACCTTCACAACTAATGTTTGCTTACAAGATGTGTCATGCAGCAAGCTAGTAGACGAGATAATAACATGACACAAACACTAATTGCAGAAACACAAGAGAGATCAGATTAAGTAGTACTACTAGTAGTGGGAAAGACCGAAATAAATAAAGATACGATGCTACCACACAAACACAACTAGGACAACTTGTCTTCATCTCCTAGTGTGGATCCATGCATGACAAGTTATCTTCATGATCACTGCGGTGGCACTCGTGCGTCGGGCAGGGTGGATACTTGTCGAGATGTTGAGGTGGGGGTGGTCGCTTGATGTCGATGATGTTGACTACCACGCGTCTTCATCCTGTACAATACAGATGATCAATATCTTCACAGTTCACACGAATGACCAACATTGGACTAACTTTCTATGGTAAGAAGACCAAGTTAGGGTGTTCCCTCGGAAACACCTTCATTTTTCTCAATCTTTTCCTCGCTTGTTCCTGTCCCTGAAATAAACTTAGTGATGTAAGAAAAATAAAGTTTTGGTTGTGTACAATCCAGTTCTAAGAGGGAGCAAAATTTGCGTTAGAACTTTGCATAATGAATCAATAATTACTATATTTAAACTTGCCTTTGTTGCCGTTGTTTTTCTAGCAACCGAAGCTTGACCCTGAAACACTCATACCGGCGATACCGCTGCATGAGGCACTCATGCGGCTAGCATTCTAAACAAGCTGGCGGTATGAGTGCCTCAGGGTCAAACTCAGGTGGCCGGAAGGAGAGAAGAGACCGTAGGAGAGATAGTTGGAAGGTGGAGAGGAGAAGGAGAGAAGAGACCGCGGGAGTGATAGCTGGAAGGCGGAGAGGGGAGAGTGGGATGGACGCACACTTGGAAGGCACGCACGGGAGCCCAATTTTATAGCCGCGGAGAGAAGAGACCGGGAACAAAATAATTGCTACTCTACCAAAATGCACATGCATATGCACCAAAACGCAGTGCCTTGTGTTGGGAGTAGTAGCTACCAGTAGCACCAGTGCACCGGTCTCTGAATAATAAAGTCGGATAGTACAACACACTGTCGCAAAGCTACAGTATCAGTACCGTCCTCCTCTGGTGGATTCACGCACGCAAAAAGAAAATGCAGGACATGGTGGTGTCTCGTTGGAGCAGTAGCGCTGCCACCACTCTACAGTTTTAGGGCAGTGTACTCGGCCATCGGCCTCTCTTCTTCTTAATGGAATCACAGCAGCTCTCCTCCTGCTGTCTTTCAAAAAATAAAACAGTTTTAGGGCAGAGCCTGCTGACAAAGTCGATAGGTCTACAGTTATCATAAGTCTCGTGGAGTCGTGGTGATGGAGCAAGCGCGAGATACGGTTTCTGTGCCGTCTGATGGCATGGTGGAAAATGACATCTGTATAAGTGCCACGTCAACTGAGGGAAGCCAATAGTCAGTAAACCATCGGTGTATTTCCATTTCCCCACAAATTAAAACCATGAGCCTGTTTAACATGTTTTCAAATAACTTTGACCCATAGGGTAGGACTAACTAATTAACATTGTTTCTGACTGTTAGAGTTGTGTCGAATATAGTGTACAAGGTAGGTTACAGTTAGACTTGTAATTGTATTGTGTTTACATAGAATATGTAGTCGTGTTCAAGTAGGACACTTGTATCCTAGGCCTCTCTTATATAGCAGGGTAGATACACGATGTAACCTATGCTAACATAATAGCACCGGGACGCAGGGGAAGCCGGCGGCATGTGCCGGTGTGCAGGGTGACCGGGGGCGGTATTGTAGCGGTGTCATGAGGAGGAGCGCCCATAGTCAGGCTCCCGGGATGTAGCCATATCGGTGAACCTCGTTCTCGGTGTCGTGCTCGTGTGATTGCTTGTACCTCGGATGATCGACGGAGTGCCTCGGATTTATTCTAACAAGTGGTATCATGAGCAAGGTTACGGACAGGCTGTTGCGTTGAGCCGAGTTCGTTCGCTGATTTAGTTCGTCATGGGAGACGATCGTGTATCAGCGGAAGAAAGCGGCGGTCGAAGAAATCGATGGAAGCAGCGGGGCGTAATGCGTGCAAGCTGGCGGCGGTTTGTTCAGAGTCTCGACGAGATGCGATCGAAATCAGCGGCATCAGGAGAGTCGTGAGGCGGTCGGTCGACGGATTGATGGTGCGAGCGTACTCTAGGCGGGCGCTGAGATCGCTGGCGCTTGGTGGCTCGTTGGGCAGCAAGCCCAGGTGGGGCTGGCCGTAGCGATCCGTGCAGGTGGGCAGGGCAAGGCGTGCAACGCGAGCAGGTTCAGTTGGCCGGTGAAGCACGCAGGAAGCGCAACAAAGCAGCGAAACGAGTTTTGTTTGTAAAAAAAAAGGACCGGGTCCTTGTGTGACACGGACTGAGGCAGATCAATCGGTAAGGAAAAAGTCTATCAAGGGACATGCGTACATCAGGAGGCTAAGGATTTGACAAAGCAAATAGCTAGCATTGAGAGTTGAGCCTAGGAGCTACATCACGTGAAGACCGACATTGTTTTGGTTGAATTGCTACTAGTCTACTACTCTTAATGGACGACTTGGTGAATAGTCATCTGGTCAAATTTCGCTGGTTATTTTTCGTCATACTCCCACCGTCGGTTTTTTTTCTTCATCATATTCCGGTTTATTTTCGTCATCCTATCGAAAACAGATGCGCTCGATCCCCTCTCACGCTAGGGTTCGTAGAGGTTGCGCCGCCACCGCTCGGCTCGGCCTCCTCCTTCCCTTCCCTCCCCCCACCTCCAGCCACACCCATCCGACCACCTGCCGGATCACGCGCCGCCACGCCTGCATCGCTCCGGTCTTCTCCCACAACTCGCGCATCGCAATGGCGCTCGCGCCCACGCGGTCTCCTCCATGACCTCTCTCCCTTGCGGCGGCGGCGGCACACATGACGCATCTGACGGCGAGCTCCACAGGTCAACGCATCCTCTCTTCTCTCCCATGGAAGTCCCTCCCCTCTCACATCTCTCTCTGTCTGCGAGCGGTGGCGGCCGGCTACGCGAGAGGTCGATCTGGTCACGCCTTCCCACCATTGACCGCGCTACGTCGCTATCGGAGGGGCACCCTGCCGCTGTCGGGGACTCGCCGTCATTGAAGCACGCCACCACGCCGCCGCTCTTCTGTCTCTCCCTGCTCGCCTCCCGCGGCAAAGACTGACCGCATCCTGCACAATCTTCGTCCGCCCCTCGATTCCGACCCACCTGCGTGAAACAGACCGGCGAAGAAATTTGGGCGCACATCTCGCCTCACCAAAACAATAAGATTGCTTACCTCTCGCGCGTATGACTTGGGGCGGCGGCGGCCGCCGCGGCCGTCAGCCGTTCAGAGCCTCCCACGACGGCACCAACGTCGGGCGGCCAAAGCCCAGCATCAACGCCCATTCCTTTTTTGCGTGTGCACTCTCCTCCATTGCATCCCCCTTCTCCAGCGCGCATGGCTGAACCGTTGGATCGATGGCGTGCGTCTCTGCATGTGCGTGCGAGTGGGCATACGTGATCTGTCCATGGCGGGCATGCGAGTGTGCTGTGTTGGGCGTGTTTGTCCCGTGGATGCCCTGTGCACCTGCAGGATCCAGACGGCTGTCTGTGGCCAAGCTCCGCCATCCTACGCCGTAGGACTGACCCAGGCGACCTGATCAGAGCAGGTTCGATCTGATATACCCTTTTTTCCATGGTCTTCCCACCCCCTCCCCTATCATCCGATGTATCAAGAATCGAGGGTCAAGGCTAATATAGGAGGGTTGATGATCTATAATCAGCAGATCGATGGCCATGAAGATGGAGCCTGGAGCCAAGTAGCAGCTTTCCGGTTTAAGGTTCGGTTATTTGTTCTATTGTTACAATTGTGGGATCATCGATTTGACTCTCAGTGTAGCATATGGCTTTGTTTCTCCAGCTAGCTGATGTAGATGGATAACGCTGTCGCCGCTAATCAAGAGCGCGAGGGTGGCCAGGCGTGGCTGGGTGGTGACCTCGTGCAGATCGCAATCTGGAGGTAGGAAAAGGAGGTGCATGTGTGCTGTGTTCAGGTACTGCATGCCTTCAGCCAATCCATTTATGAGAATTGTAACTTTCTTTTCAATTTCCTCACAGCAATCTTATTCTTTGCAAGGAATTTGAACTCTATTTCAACGTGATCGACATCCCATTGTGATGCACCGTCAGATTGTTACCGTTTTTTTGGAGAAAGTTTGATATGATTTTTCATGGAAGGATTCGCCTGTATTAAATGCCTTACTGAATATAGCATTGGTTGCTTGATTAGCATTACTTCTTGAAGGACAAAACTATTGATTCTTTTTGGCTACAGCAAAAAGTTTTGGATGCAGAGCTGGGTGGTTTCTTCATAGAACTAAGGAGCCAGTAAAAAAACATGAGAATTCGTCACCTGTCTTAGCCATCGCAACCTCCTGAACAAGGTTTGCCAGCATCTAGCTTAATCCTTGTGAATGGTTGGTAGCAGATCTATCTTACAAGCAGAAAACATCTACTTTGTATTTTAGTTTTCTGAATTACATTCATCCCTAGCTGCACTTACAGGTCAAAAACACCCACATACTTCAGTTTTCACAGCCAGCAGACCTAGAAAAAAAAAATAAGTGTATGAGCATGTACCGTATAATTGGGGAGATTAGGGGAATGTATTGACAAGTGACAATCGTATTTCCTTGCGTCCTCGATGCTGCTTCCTTAGCTCACATAGTAGTTCTTTTAATATGTACCGTACTCGATTTGATTGGAAGGCTTCAGGTAATTTGTGTTTGTGTGGTAACATCAGCGGACCTGTACTGCTACGAATTACATCACGGACTATGTGCTACTTTATTAATTGTAGTTTCTTTGTTCAATTAGTTCTCTGAAAAAAAACACTTATTCTCCCGTTGTATATGTTTTTTTTTTGCGAATTCCTGATGTATATGTTTAATACTAATCTTCCAAAGATTGTTGTAAGAAATAATTACATTTACTCTCTTCTCTCATCAGTGGGCTAATTCTATAAAAGAACTAATAAGGAGATTTCTTAGCAGTACTGTATATGTTTGGAGCAGTGAGATAATTCTATCCTATATGACTTTCTTTCTCTTGCCTTTCCTGATTTCGTTTTCCCCTCCATTTTTTTCAGGTTCCAAAGTTTGGCCGCAGCTAGCTTGATATGGAGACATTTCCTATTAGGAGTTAAACTTTGGTTTGGAGGATCGAGCTTTGGCTGTAACTAGCTTTGTTACTTGGTATACCTCTGTCAGCATTCAGGTAAACACTATCTACCACATTGTTTAATCTGGGGTTTACTCTGGTGCCACGTGTACTATATTGCTAGATTTAACTTTAATCTATGAGTTGCTTTGTATCTATTTCGGCATAAATGGTTCATCATACTAGGATTTAATTGGTGATCTTACTTCTGTTGCCTATTGGTGACTATGAAATATATTGCATTTTCATGGAAGCAGGAGCCGGGTATTTGTTGAGCGGGTTGTGTGAGAGGCGGTCGGCGAGCACGGGCTAGACGGGAAGGTGATGCTTGCAATGGCGACCATGCCGGTGGGCAGGGCAAGGTCGATTGTGTCCATTATGGTGTTTCCGAGGGGGAGCGAGGCATCTGCCATCGCGCATCTGAAGAAGTCGATGCTCGGGGCGAGGTTGATCACCGTGGCCGGCGTGAAAGCAGACGGACTTACAAGTTTCTTGGATACGGCGCTTGCCTTTTTCCTGTAGGGGTTTCAGTCCGTAGGAGTAGTATCTGCCAAAAAAAGGGATGGTACGTTTCTTGATTTGCCGGAGCAAAAAGGTGTTGGGTTTCCTGGTATCTGAATCCAAAGTTGCTTTGGACAGTTAAACGCCTAAAACTTACTGATTGTGATGGGAGAAAACTTGAATTACGTACGCAAAAATGTTATTTCCAACATCTTCATAGTAGGATCAGATTTGCTGATTGTTTTCAGACTGCAAAAATCATTGTATTTCATACTCCATGTGAATACCCATTTTTTTGTTGGATAAAAAACAGACAGTTGGTTATTGGGTTATTCATGTTTGTTCTCGGTTTCTCATGTCGCTCTCTTCTCTGTCCAGGGATACGGGTGCCAGGACGACACCATCTTCTGCGGCGTCTTGGACGGGCACGACCAGTCGGGCCACTACGCCGCCAAGGCCGTCCGGGAGTCGCTACCGCAGTCGCTTCTGTGCCGCTGGCAGGAGGCCGTCGCGCTGGCGTCGCTCATCGACGGCGAGAAGAGGCTCAGCAACTGCCATTTTTACCTCTTGAGGCGGTCCTACCTGGCCGCCGCCGCCGCCGCCGTGGACGAGGAGCTCCGCCGGAGCCGGCGCCTCGACGCCGTCAACAGCGGCTGCACGGCTCTGTCCATCGTGAAGCAGGGCGACCTGATGGTGGTCGCGAACGTCGGCGACTCGTGGGCCGTCCGTGTGACCACGTCGGACGACGGGGACGTCACAGCTGTCCAGCTCACCATCGACTTCAAGCCCGGCTTACCCCGTAAGTCATCGTGACAAGACTAGAAGACGGACAGTCCATTCCTGACACGGCCATTGCTCACCCACGTTCGAATCTGAATCGCAGAGGAGAAGGCACGCATCATGCTGTGCGAGGGCCGCGTGCACTGCCTCGACGACGAGCCTGGCGTGCACCGGGTGTGGGTGCCCCACTGGGAGGCGCCGGGGCTGGCCATGTCGCACGCGTTCGGCAACTACTGCGTCAAGGACTACGGCGTCATCTCGGCGCCGGAGGTGACGCAGAGTAGGATCACCGCCCGGGACCAGTTTGTCATCCTGGCCACCGACGGGGTAAGCGACAGATTCTCGCACAGTCACAAAGTATTTTTATGATGTGCCCAAATGATTATGGACCGTACATTGATAATATGATCTAATGGTTAGGATGATGCATCATTTGATAATTCAAGAAAAGGTCATGTCTTTACATAAATGTTCAATTCCCCCTCAGTTTGAGCTTGTAAGGTGTAGTAATTTTTAAAGAATTCAAACTTACCTAATTTTGACCAAGTTTGTAGAATAAAACATAAATATCTACTATAGAAAATTAGTATCATTAGATTCATGATGAAGTATATTTCCATATTTGAATTATTTAGGGGTTGTTCAGAAAGCCTCCACGCCCTCGCCACGGAGCGGATCGGACGGAGCGACCTTCTGGCCACACCGTAGATTATAGTTGCATGCCACTCCGCTCCGGGGCGGAGCTGTGGAGTGGGAGTGAGTCCGAACAGGCCTTTAGTATTGTAGACAATTTTCTGATGTTTTGGTGACCTGATGTATTGATTCTTGAGGTGTGTGACCAACTGATCATGCAGTATGTACTTTCATCTGTTTCTAAATAGATGGTGTTTTTGTACATAGTGAAGAAGCATTGCAAGACTCCATCAGAAAATGGACCCGCGGTAGACTGCATCCGCATCGGCGCATGGGCGATGCCGACATTGGACAGCGGCAGGGTGTGCAAAGTCTGCGCTTCTGATGGACCTTCACCACCAACTGCCATGCTCTCTACCATCCTTCTCGCTCCTCCCCATCTCTATGCCACAGCTCGCAGGCTAGCCCAACCTCTGCTGCCTTCCTTTCTGCCTCACCTCCCCTGAACTATCTGCAGCGGCGTGACCTTCTTTTGTGAGACAGAAACTTGGGCGTGGTTCAGTCTTTTTTTGGGGGCTCAGTTCAGTCTGTGGTATGGTTCAGTTCAATGAAAGAACGAAGATGACTTGCGTGACCTGCTCCTGTGTGAGATAGAAAATTGGGCTTGCAGTTTGGGCTTGCAGAGTTGCAGTTCAGTTTTGGTGTGGTTAAGTTGAGAGTAAAAGATTCTCTCAAATAAAAGTTGAGAGTAAAAGAAAGAAAAAGCAAAAGAGAGAGGATAAGAAATGTGTGCTAGAGAAAAAATCCTTCCATTTTTTTACTCTCCACTGCACCTGGGCTTTCATTAGCTGCGGTTTGGGACTATCCAAATTTTTAAGTGTCATTCTCCTCTCCTATGTAGTACAATTTAGTGCTTTTGCCTACTTATGTTAAGATACAACTATTTAGGAGTTTCTGCCAAGTAAATAGAAGTGCGCTTTTCCTGATGGGCATTAGTATACTTCAGTTCTCTTTTTTGTGTCGGGTATACTTCAGTTCTACTAAAACATCCATCTTATTTGTATGCAAATATTTTTTATCATTCATGTTAGCTCTCTATATATACTAAGTTCAACATGCACACAAAGATGATCCGGTTGAGGTTTAATGGCGTAATGTGTGTCATTGCTCTATGCATGCTGAAAAGGTTATGTACATGGACTAAATTCACAAGGTTATATTACCACCGTCCTAAAAATCTTGTCTTAGATCTATCTACATATGGATGAATCTAACACTAAAACATGTCTAGATATATCCGTATCCACAAATTTAAGACAAGATTTCTGGGACAGATGGAGTAGTTGCTTGAGATTATTCACAGAAAGTGGCATTCTTAGAATGTCTCGGTCACTGGCATTCTTGCAAATCATATAAAATTTCATAAATTACTATGTTTAACCAGAATTAGTTACTTGGAGAAGGAAGAAAGGAGAAAATGTCATATAATGATAACAAAATTTACAATGTCGCTTGATGTGCATGGGATCCTAAAAGTCTTTTGCCCCTCCAAGCATTCATGTGAAGCTCCGCCCCTCATTGACTTGGGATTGATCATATTCATCAAGAATAGGTGGACAATGTGACGATCATCGACGATTTTTGTCTCTCGTACCAATGCATGATGTAGGCGGGGACTTGGGCAAGGGGCGGCAAGGGGGGATGCATCAGGACTCCTCAATTGTGGGTAGCGTAGGTGGCGACTCGGGCCGGGAAGCAACGAGCATCAACACTTCTCAATTATAGGTGGCAGGCTGGGGATTAGGCAAAGAGAGATGGGCGGTTTTACAGGGTAGATAAAAAAAGGCAGTGGCGGGAGGAAAAAGTACAACAATAACATCGGGTCATTGCCGACGGAGGAGAGGCAGGGGTTAACATATTCAAGTGTGGCTAGGCGGAAAGTCGCGAGCGCCAGAGTTGGTGGCGGGTTTAGAGGTATCAAGGGCGTCCACGAAGACAACCTTAATATTTATTTATTTATTTATATGCATAGCCCGTAGCAACGCACGGGCGTACCGGAGGCGATGCAGATCGATTCGCCGCGCTTCAGATCCACCTGCCACCTCGCCGGAGACGAACACCGCCGCGGATGCGAGGGGAACGGGACTGGACCGAGCACCCGCGCCCGTGTCAGTAAGCTCGTTGCGTCCGTCCCCGTTGGTCGCGCCGCACACATCTCGTCGGAGCCCCGAGCCGTGTCGATGCGGTGGTCAGTGGGCGGAGTCGCACGGTCGACGCGCGCGGCGATGCGGCGAGGGGAGGGGAGATGGTCGAGATGTTGGAGTGAGTGGAGGAGAGGTGAATGAGCCACAAGACCGGCCGCGGCATGGGACTGATGCGGTGGTCGGCGGGCGGAGTCACGCGGTTGCGGGCTCGGTGACTCGCTCGGCGATGCGGCGGGGGGAGGGGAGAGGGCGAGAGGTGGCGAGTGAGTGAGCCCCAAGATCTGCCGCGGCATGGGACAGATCCGGCGGTCGACGGGCGGAGTCGCGCGGGCGCCGCCTCGTCGAGGCACGCGGCGATAAGGCGGGGGAGGGGCAAGTGCGAGAGGAAGTGAGTGAGTGGAGGGGAGAGTGGTGAGTGAGTGGGGTTAGGGTTGGGATGCGGCGGAGGGAGGTGAAAAGGCGAGGGGTGGCCAGTGAGCCCAGAGGCCACCGTGCCAAGTGGGCCGTCGAGCCGGCCCGTGAGGCAACTTTGTCGTGCCTGGGCCGGGGAGGCCAGCACGCGTGCTTGGCCGGAAAGTGCCGTGCCTGGCCCATGTAATCCTGGCCGGGCCGTGCCGTGTCGTGTCGGGCCGGCCTATTTTTCCAGGTATACTGTTCCCTAAAAAAATATACTGTAAATAAGGTGATTTCTTTTATAGTTATTTTTAGGGGGCTAAGTTTCGGTGCTGGTTGGGCCGTGGTGGATAGCTAATTTGGGCCTTGTGTGCAAATTTTGCTCAACGATAAAAATGCTAGACTCGCATGTGTAGGAGTTTATGATAAAAAACATAGATATTAAATGTATACATACATGACAGAAACAATAAAAGTGTATACATATATTAAATATGGTTCATAAAAATAAATATTTTTTGTACTTACCTTTCATATACTAAGGGTATCACAATAAAATTGAGAGGAAAAACAAATATACTTGGTTGAAGAAGGTTTGTTTGAATGTTTTTTCTCATCAAATATAGAGGGTAAATATCTATTGTTTTTTCTCATCTTAACATATGTTTTGTTTATATTAATCCCTAATATTTCTCATATAAAAAACAGTTAGCAGGACTTGAGAAGCGTCTGAAACATGCATGGACATCGCTTAGTTTGTTACATGGACATGCCGTTAGTCTTTCTTTTTATTATCAATTTTCATTGCAAAATAGACTTCAATTATTCAGTAATTGTATTTGTGTTATATTGTTTCTGCATGTGAAATTTAACATGTAACTCTTGCAAATTTTTCAAGAGCCCGTGGCAACGCACGGGCACTCTACTAGTACTAGGAGGTGACCACGTTAGGTTTGCTTATGTACTTTGGCATCATGGAAAGAAGCTCGGTTAATTTTCGCAAGGTCAGCCATACAAAGAATCATGACGCCATTGGGCATCGGGTTTGAGGTGGAGAAGTTCATCGGAACTAAAAACCTTGGGTTATGACAGGCATGGATGAAATATTTGTTGGCACAACAGAGATGCTTGAAGGCGTTGCCGGAAGTCAATTCAGTTAAGATGGAATTATCATGTGATGGATGGAAATTCTTGGAAGACGATTTGGGAGCCTCGAGCGTGTCATGCAGTCGAACAAATTCGGCTGGGTCGGACTGGACAGTCTGATGGATCGACGCATGTCTATTGGTACAGAAGACGGTGGTGGGATCGGCGGCAACGACATAGGAGCGTGGTGCTGATGGTGACCGACTTCTGGGCGTGGAAACACGTGCCGCAGGCCTGAGGGCTTGTGTGACTTCGACAAGACTATGGCGCAGGGTTGATTCAAGGTGGTGTACACACGGAGCTTGAAGTCGACGGGGGCACGGGGTGGGACGTAGAACCACCATGGAGTCATGTTGAAGGTGGAGCTGGATGGAGGGGCTACGGTGTAAGGATCCAGAGAATCGAAGCCTATTCAGCGGAATGGAAGAGCGAGGGACACGTAGTTCGGACTGGAGCCCAGTGGTCTGATGGAAGCGTGAAACTCGTCATCGGTCGGTGCTGATCGGTGGTACTCTGTAGTGGGGGTTGAGTGGTGTGGGTACGCGACCCTTGAGACTCGACCGGGACAACAGAGGCTCAACGGGTAATAGCGGCGAGGTGTGCGGTATGCACGGGACATGGAGACGGGTCAGGGCTCTGGTGGTCATACATGTGGTGAGACAACTGCGAAATTGACTCGTGATGACAACAGACAACGGTGAAATTCCTTCAAATTTCAGACAGACGGTCAAGAAAGGAGCGGTGATGTTGAGTTCAGGTAACTCTTATGTGTGACACCCAATATGTGAGTTGTTGATTTTCACGCAGGTCAGTGATCAGTGTGTGATTGCGTTGAACGGAGCTCTGGAAGTTGGGAGCATACACTAGAGTAACAAGGAACTTAATTTTGCTCGAGTGTTGACTGTGGTCAAGAAAGGAGGGACTACAAGTTGCAGGTGGAGTCATATAGAGTCTTTGGAGTAGCAGCGGTACTCAAGGGATAAGCTCAAGTCCAATGTACATGGAAGTTTGACACCGGGACGAACTCAAGGTGGTGGAGAATATTCGTCAAGGTGGAGTTTGTTAGAGTTGTGTCGAATATAGTGTACAAGGTAGGTTACAGTTGGACTTGTAGTTGTATTGTGTTTACATAGGATATGTAGTCGTGTCCAAATAGGACACTTGTATCCTAGGCCTCTCTTATATAGCGGGGTAGACACACGATGTAACCTATGCCACCATAATAACACCGGAACGCAGGGGAAGCCGGCGGCATGTGCCGGTGTGCAGGGCGACCGGGTGCGGTATTGTAGCGGTGTCATGGGGAGGAGCGCCCATAGTCAGGCCCCGGAGATGTAGCCATATCGGCGAACCTCGTTAACAAATTTCGCTGTCGTGCTCGTGTGATTGCTTGAACCTCGGATGATCGACGGAGTGCCTCGGATTTATTCTAACACTGACAAGTGGAGATCGTCTGCCACCGATGACTTGCTGGAAATTTTGCTCTTGCTGTACTTCCTCTCTCTCTCTAACCAGTGTCAACCTTAATTACTCAGTGTCATTTTCGTAAGAGACACGATGTACCAGGGTGGTACAGCGGCGTGGCCATGATTTCTGTACAGAGCACTAGCGAATCTGGCCCCACTGGTCCGGTCACGTCAACCTTCCATCTGTCACGCACGCACAACCGCTCGAGGAGACGCGACCGCGGAGCTGCATGGCTGACGGCAATAAAATTTTTGATGATATGTGTGAGTTGTTGCTCTCCAGCCGGTTTACTAGAAAATTAAAGAACAATTAACTAATGTAGGTCACTCCTTGCACACCGGTAACACTAGGCCTGAAGGTGGTTCATGCATGCATCAGTGAAGACCTTGATTTTGCTTGCCAATCGAGACGCGTGGGACGTCTCTTTCGCGCCGTTGGATTTTCTTCACCCCCCATTTTCGGCGGGCATCCCATTCAATCGCCCCCACCACCCCATAGCGAGAGGTTTTCAAAGTTGCGCTTCAGAGTTTCAAGTTTGAAGAGATGGTGTACATTGGCATTCTAATGTCACCCATTCTCCTGTCGAGCAAATCCCAGTTTGTTGCTAGGGATTACGTTGTGAGAATGAGTAATGCGGAATGAAAGTGTAGGCGCGCAAATAAAAATGAGGCAAAAGGCATTCTTGAAAGGATCATGCACCACCGAACCACCATTACTGCCGACAGAACAAGCCGCCGATGTGTGTTACCGCTCCTCTACCTGACTCGACCGTCGCGGTGGTGGCTAGGAAGGCTTCATGCACATGCTCCTAAAACCAGCGCCCCGGAGCTGCTGTCGTGGCCATAAAACCCTTGAATTCCCTAAAGTGTCTGACGCTGAACCTCGCCGGCACGCGCACACATAGAAAAAACCTAAGTCCACCTTGCCGCCTCAAGGATATGGCAGAGACGAAGCTCTGTTGACTCAGTCTTGATGAACGGACTACAACCGAATTTATTGTGCAATCTTCGATCATGGTATTTTGGTGAATCAAGCACTGATTTGACCGAGCGAAGTCTAATTTGGAAGGAACTTCAAGTAAAGCGTTGAGCCACATAGAAACAGTTTTTCTCTACGGCTAGCTGAGCAGAGGATAAAGTAGTTGAATACAACTAAATGAGCCTGATGAAAGGTGGCACTGCCCGACTAGTGCGCTAGACAAGCTATGCATGGGCATCGAGCGAAGATGATACGTACCATGTGCCTCCTTGCCATGTCGGAGATAAGGAAGCACTGGAATGCCATATTCTTTGACGGAGCGACATCCTGTCTCCCGCTAGTTCTGCACCGGATCGCGGGCGAGAGTAAGGTGTGTATGCAGGCAGGACTGCTACGAGGAGAGTTGGATGCGTTTTTTGTGGAGACGCTGGAGTGGCACATGGCGAGTAATTAGGATAGCTCATAGGAGGTGGATGGCGGCGTAACGCCATGTAATCTCTTGTTGCAACTAAACCGTGGAGGGTTCTTTCCTCTTCTTCTATAGTACGTATATGACACGCGCTCTCATGCATATTCGAGAAAAAAGAGAGGTAGAGGATAAAAGAGTTGAATACAACTAAAGATGGCCGATGAGATGATAAAATACTTAATACAAAGGAGCCAGATGAAAAACTTTGGACCCTAATATTTGGGGAACGACAGCTGGGTTGCCCTTCAGCGAACAATTTGTTCGCTCGTGAAGGCTCCCTCTCGTGAATGTTTCGATCGTTCGCTCTGGTGGATGTACCCTTCAACAATTCATTCACTTTGGTGCGACTTCTGGTTGACCTAAAGGCCCAGCGAACTTTTTTTTGGTGAAAAAAATATCATCAACAAAAAAAGAGACCCTAATCACTAGTAGAAAACAGGTCTATTGTCTCGGTTCGTAAGGGATTTTAGTCCCGGTTCCTGAACCGGGACTAAAGGGTTGTTACTAATACCCCCACCCTTTAGTCCCGGTTCAAACCAGAACCGGGACAGATGGCCTCCACGTGGCCTGTGCGCCGAGCCCAGGCAGGAGGGCCTTTGGTCCCGGTTGGTAGTACCAACCGGGACCAATAGGCATCCACGCGTCAGCATTTCTGTGGCTGGGGTTTTTGGTTTTTTTTGAAAGGGGGAGGGGGTTTGGGGATTTTGGGGGGTTAATTTAGGTATTTCATATATTGTGTTAGCTAGATAGCTAATTAATAAAGAGAAGTGTCCTCTCTTATGTCCGTGCTTGGTCGACATTACGTACTAAACATACGTATAGAGAAGACTGGGCATATGCTAGCTAGTAAGCAAACGAAGGAAACAGAAGATCGTCATGAACATATATGCATACAGAGAGAAGTGATATCGACCACATCTCCTTCTCCGAGAGATTGGTCGAACAACAAGTTCTCGTATATCTATCGTCCGACACTACCGGCTACATATATACAATAATTATCTTTTACAAATATAATCTCTTAAATTACGGACGCATGGTCCACATAGTATTCTCCGTCTTCAGCGATCACGTGGTCAAGAAAGAATGCCGCCAATTCCTCTTGAATTGCTCGCATGCGATCTGGTCCTAGGAGTTCATTCCGCTGCCGAAACATCTAATTTGAAGAAGGGGGTCAATACACACACACACACACACACACACACACACACACACACATATATATATATATGAATGAATGAAACTCAACACAAATGATGGTAATAAACAAAAATTGTGAACATTATTTCTTACGCACTTCATATTGTTTCTCAGAGTACCCGCCCCGCTCACAGGTCGTGTGGCGGATGGACTCGCAGATGTAGTATCCACAGAAATCATTCCCTTGTTCCTGCCACAACCACTTTACAAGAAATAGAGGTCAATTAAACAGATAAGCAAGAATGCCAAATGGTATTGATGAAACTAGCGCTTGAATCAATAGCTAGGAGACGCGCGGAACATGGTACTATAGTAC
Source organism: Triticum aestivum (assembly GCF_018294505.1). Lineage (NCBI taxonomy): Eukaryota > Viridiplantae > Streptophyta > Magnoliopsida > Poales > Poaceae > Triticum > Triticum aestivum. Next base: position 615,610,142 of record NC_057809.1, read on the forward strand.
TTACTTTCGGGTATCTAAATTCCAGCTCCTTCGGGAGTCCCGGGGAATTTGTGCTGAATTTTCTCCAAACACTGCCAGACAAAAGAAAACAATTACTTGATATCAGGAAATGAACAAATTTGCTGATATGATGGATAATGATCGATTTAACTTACTTCTTGAGGATTTCAGTCATGTCCGCATACTCCTGGGGATCTTTTCGTCTCGAGTCCAAGACAGTTACTATTCCCTTGTACATCCTAATCTCCAGGAGAATATAGTGGTAACTGCGCACGCATGCATAACTCATCAATTACATTACTATATCCTGGACTAATATATAAGGGAAACCGAATATGCACAAGACAACACTCACTTGAAGTTGTAAGGAAAGAGTATTATATTTTTGTGTTCATTTATTTTGAATGATCGTAGCAACCTGGCCTCGGTATCTGCGGCATGATCTTTAACCTGAACTGCATCTATGAGATTTGTGTTAATGAACCCAATATCACCGATTTGTCTTTTTTTCAATTCGGCGATCTTCAATCTGCATAATATAGTGAGGATAATTATAAATACATGCAATGAAAGAACTGAGCTATGTAGAGAGACTTAATGACAGAAGTAGTAGTACTTACAGACAGTAGCAGGTGATCGTTGCTTTATCGAGGGCCAATTGATTGAAAAACTGATAGAACTCCTCAAATGGAACATGCAACAGTTCAGTTCCAACGAGGTCATGCTCCGGTTTAACTCTCATATATAAAGTATTCCTCCCCCCAGACTCTCTGCAGGTTTTCATGTACCAATCATGCAATCTTCGCATCATCGTTGTTAGAGATCTTTCATCTTTGACGAGAGGCTTCATGTACTCGTATCTGTGTATCTGCACGTTCAGGAAACCATAATCTACATCGTCGGGCAGATAATCGTCAAGATTGGTATAACCGGGCGCCATCCTCGGATCGACGCTAGGCACCTTGAGCGGGGGGCACGATTGCTTTGCTTGTTCGCCGAGCTGGGCAATTTGTTTCCCAACTCCTCGTCGTTCTTTCAGCCTTTGATCACTGACTGTACTTCCCGACCGCGACGCTTCGGCCCATGTCTTTGCAATAATGCGCTCGTAGTTGCCTTTTGGCGGAGACTTGGGTGGTTTTGCCAGGGCAGCCAGAGTGCGCTTCACTTTCACCGAATCTACCTTCTCCTTCGGAGGTGGATGTCTCTGTGCTTTCAACCCTTCAAACCAGTCATCCTTCTCGGTTCGCGCGATCCTCGCGTTCTCCTCCGGGCTCATCTCATATGGTAACTTCTCTGTAGATTTCAGAGAAGGACCGAATCTGTATTTGCTCCCGCCTCTGGCTGTACTGCTAGACGCCAGCAGAGCAGACGGAGCGGCAGTCTTCTTTACTGCTTGCTTTTTGCGAGGCGGAGGAGAAGGACTACGACGCGTCGGAGCAGCTGCCGGAGCGGCGGCGGGTATCTTCCGCCCTTGCTGACGAGGCGGAGAAGGAGGAGGCTGGCTGCTCGGGCGCGCCGGCGCAGGCGAAGGAGGCGGAGTGCCGCCACGCGCCGGAGAAGGAGCCGGCCGAGGGCCCTGGTCGTCACTCGCCGGAGGAGGAGGCGGTGGAGGAGGCGGAGTGCCCTGACTCGCCGGAGGAGGAGGAGGAGGCGGAGGCGTCCAGTTCGGAAGGTTGATGAGCTCCTTCCGCCATAGGCATGGAGTCTTCAGAGCAGAACCCAGCCGAGTCTCCCCTTCTCCGGTAGGGTGGTCAAGCGAGAGGTCCTCAAATCCCTCCGTTATTTCATCCACCATCACCTTAGCATATCCTTCTGGAATCGGCCGGCAGTGAAAAGTTGCGCCGGGTTCATTAGGAAAAACAGAGCCAACAGCCGCCTTGACCTTCAAACTCATCCATTGCATCATAAGGTGGCAAATTTGAGCCTCCGTGATAGCATCCACGGGATAGCTGGCAGGAGCCGTCAAGACAAGCTCCGGCTGAAGCAGCTCGGTGGAAGCCACGCTGCTTCTCCGCTGAGATGGCGGGGTAGCTTCAGGGGAAGCTTGGGCAGTTCGGTTGCTGCGATTTGCTTCTCGTTCCTCTATCCCGAGTACCCTTGCTTTAAGCGCCTGCAGTTCAGACTGTTGCACTTGCTTCCTCCTCTCCTGGCTTTTGTAACCGCCTGCGTCCGGAAACCCAACCTTCCACGGAATGGAGCCTAGCGTGCCTCGTGTCCGTCCAGGGTGCTCAGGATTCCCGAGGGCCTTTGTGAGCTCGTCGTTCTCTCTGTCTGGAAGGAACGTCCCTTCCCGCGCTGCTTTGATATAGTACCGAAGCTTCTTCAAGGGAATGTCACGTTGCTCGTCCGTCCAAATGCACTTCCCTGTTACAGGGTCCAAGGTTCCGCCAGCCCCGAAGAACCAAGTCCGGCTATGGTCTGGCCAGCTCATTGTCTCTGGTTTGATCCCTTTTTGAACCAGATCATTCTCAGCCTTGGCCCACTTAGGCCGGGCTACCAGGTAGCCACCTGACCTCGTGCGATGGTGATGCTTCTTCTTCGCAGCATTTTTCTTGTTTGTCTCCGACATCTTCTTACTCTTTTCCGATGTCTTGTGGGCCACAAATGCAGGCCAGTCATCTCTGATCTTTTCATATATGCCCTTGAATTCTGGTGTCTCTTTTTTCTCGACAAACCTATTCAGGTCTTTCTTCCACCTCCTGAATAGGTCTGCCATTCTCTTAAGAGCAAAAGACTTGATTAATTCCTCTTTAACTGGCTTCTCCGGATCATCCTCTGGCGGTAGGGTGAAATTTGTCTCCAGCTCAGTCCAAAGATCATTTTTCTGCATATCATCGACGTAAGACACCTCAGGGTCTTCAGTAGCCGGCTTGAACCATTGTTGGATGCTGATCGGGATCTTGTCCCTAACCAGAACCCCGCACTGAGCAACAAATGCCTTCTTTGTTCGGATGGGTTCAGTAGGTTGGCCGTCGGGCGCGATTGCTATGATCTCAAACCTTTCATCCGACCTCAACTTTCTCTTCGGGCCTCGTCTCTTTACCTCAGTTGTGCTCGATCCGGAGGGCTAGAAAAAAGAACAAAGACTTAATTAATATGTGTACATACCAAAACAATGAATGCATCAATTAGCTAGTCAGCACAGGCTTAACTAATATATATACCTGGCCGGACTCGGTTCAGTCACCAGACTCGTTTCGGTCACCGGAGCCGTCCTCACGTTCTTCTTCTTGCACCGGCATTACGTCACCAGAGCCAGCTTCTTCACCCTCTCCTTCCAGAGTACCATCGGTGTCGTTGAGATACAACGAGACGGCATCACTTCCTTCTACGATTATGTCCCTCAACATCGCTTCTCTTGCTTCGTCTCGGGCGATAGTGTCCATAGTTTCTACAAATATTTACAACATGGCAATTATTATTCAAACATGACAAATGGATATATTAGTGGCAAACATAGAACTAGCTAGCTAATCATAGTAAGGAATCATATATATCGGAAACGAGGGTCGTCGAGGGTCGCCGAACGGTAGAGGAAACCCTAAATAGCAAGTATCGTGGGTGTGAGATACAAGTGGCCGTCGGTGTCGGACACTACATCCACGTCCCACAAGTGACGTGGGCGTCGAAGCCCGCGTCACTTGTGGGACGTGGATGTAGTGTCCGACACCGACGGCCACATGTATCTCACACCGACGATACTTGCTATTTAATTAGGGTTTCCTCTACCGCTCGGCGACCCTCGTTCACGATAAAAAAGAGGAAGAAGAAGAAAAAAAAGAGGAGAAGAAAAAAAAGAGGAGAAGAAAGAATAAAGGAGAAGAACTCCTCTATTCTTTCTTCTCCTCTTTTTTTCTTCTTCCTCCTCTTCTTTTTTTATCGGAAACGAGGGTCGTCGAGGGTCGCCGAACGGTAGAGGAAACCCTAAATAGCAAGTATCGTGGGTGTGAGCCCGCGTCACTTGTGGGAAGTGGATGTAGTGTCCGACACCTATGGCCACATGTATCTCACACTGACGATACTTGCTATTTAATTAGGGTTTCCTCTACCGCTCGGCGACCCTCGTTCACTCCTCTTTTTTTTTCTTCTTCTTCCTCTTCTTTTTTTATCCTCTTCTTCCTGTCATGTTCGACGACCCTCGTTCCCGATAAAAATTAAGAAGAAGAAGAAAAAAAGGAGAAGAAAAAAAAGGAGAAGAAGCTCCTCTATTCCTTCTTCTTCTCCTCTTTTTTTTCTTCTTCTTCCTCTTTTTTTTTCTTCTTTGATATCTACTAATGCACTAACCTAAAATCGATAAAATCAGTGATAAAATGCACTAACCTAAAATCGATATCTACTAATAATCAATATCACCAAAAAAATCTATGAACAGAAAAAATAGTATTTTTTCTGAAAATCTATCTTTTGCATATATACATCAACATATATATACACAGAGAACATATATATACATACATATATACATTTTTATAAAAATGCAAAAAACAAAAAATCTAAAAAAATCACATATAAACAGATATACACACATACATATACTCATACATATACATTTACAAAAAACATATATATATTTGCAAAAAAAGGGGGAAGAGGGGGCGGTGCCGGCGCCCTGACCAAAGCGAGGAAGAGGCGACGGCGGCGTGGGGCAGCTGGGGCGCGGCGAGGCAGAGGCGACGACGAGGTAGAGGCGGGGCGGCGACGGCGTCGGGGCACGATGCGGGGTGGCGACGGTGTCGGGGCGGCGCGGGGAGACCGCGACGGCGCGGGGTGGCGCGCGGCGACGGCGTCGGGGCGGCGCGGGGTGGCGACGGCGTCTAGGCGGCGCGGGACGGCGTCGGAGGCAGGGCGACGACGGCGACGGCGAGGCGCAGAGGGGCAGCCTGGCGGCGTCGTCGGGGCGGGATCGAAGAACTGAACGAAAATTTTCACAAGTGTTGTATATATAGACGGAGCATTGGTCCCGGTTCGTCCCGGTTCGTGGCACAAACCGGGACCAATGCCCTCATTTAGTCCCGGTTTGTGCCACCAACCGGGACCAAAGGCCTTCTGCTGCCCCGCGCCCAAAAGTTTAGTCCCACCTCGCTAGTTGAGAGGGCTCGGGAGTGGTTTATAAGCGCTGCTGCGCCCACCCTCTCGAGCTCCTCTCAACTGCAGGCTTTCGGGCCTAATCTATCACTATGTGCCTGTGGGCCTACTGGGCCTCCTGCGGGCCTGAATCCTGGCCCATGGTAGGGTTTCTAGTCGTATTCAGGCCGTGGTGGCCCAGTAGGTGGCATTTTTTTTCATTTTTGCTATTTATTTTTTCCTTTCTACTTAGAACTAAATACTTATAGTTTTTTAATGATTTCTTTTTTCTTTTAGGTCATAAAAATTATAAACTTTCTGTTAGTGCCATTAGTTTTAAAATTTGAATAGTTTAAATTTGAATTTTTTAAAATTTGTGTGAATCACTAGTTTATGAATAGCTTTACTATAAAAATTGATTTTTGAGTCATTCTTTTTCCTGCTATTTAATATTACTCTATTTTATCATTATACTCAATTTGGTAATCTTAGTTAGTCATAACAAATATTATAGGCATTTTTTTCCAGTTTTTTGTTTTGTTTCTGCATTATTTATTTTCTTTTGTTTCTTGCTTTATTTTTTAATTCTTTTAGTTTTAGAAAAATTATAAACTTTCTGTTAGTGCCATTAGTTTTCAAATTTGAAAACACTTTTTTAGTTTTTTTGTTTTCTTTGTTGCTTTATTTATTTTATTTTGTTTTTGCTATATTTTTTAATTCTTTTTGCTTTTAGGTCAGCAAAATTATAAACTTTCTGTTAGTGCCATTAGTTTTCAAATTTGAAAACACTTTTTTTAGTTTTTTTGTTTTCTTTGTTGCTTTATTTATTTTATTTTGTTTTTGCTATATTTTTTAATTCTTTTTGCTTTTAGGTCAGCAAAATTATGAACTTTCTGTTAGTGCCATTAGTTTTCAAATTTGAATATTTAAAATTTGAATTCTTTGAAATTTGTGTGAATCACAAGTTTGTGATTAACTTTAATAAAAAAATGAACATAGATGCACCTACTCGTCTGTTTTCAAATGAACTCTGAAAAAGTTGGCATAGCATACTCGTCTGTTACAAATTGGGCATGGTATCATCATAATAGTTGCGGGAGAAAGTCTTCACTATTTCTTCGCTTGTGTCATTTGCTTATTGCGCCGTAACCATGGATAATCTTCAGCGTTTATCAGGATGCTTGGGTCAGCCTTGACATTGAAGGGAGGAATTTCATGAAACCTTTCATAATCTTCGGACATGTCTGTCTTGCCCTCCACTCCCAGGATGTCCCTTTTTCCTGAAAGAACTATGTGGCGCTTTGTCTCATCGTATGATGTATTCGTTACCTTATCTTTTCTTTTTCTCGGTCTGGTAGACATGTCCTTCACATAGATAACCTGTGCCACATCATTGGCTAGGACGAACGGTTCGTCCGTGTACCCAAGATTTTTCAGATCGACTGTTGTCATTCCGTACTGTGGGTCTACATGTACCCCGCCTCCTGACAGATTGACCCATTTGCACTTAAACAAAGGGACCTTAAAATCTTGTCCGTAGTCAAGTTCCCATATGTCCACTATGTAACCATAATATGTGTCATTTCCCTTCTCGGTTGTTGCATCAAAGCGGACACCGCTGTTTTGGTTGGTGCTCTTTTGATCTTGGTCAATCGTGTAAAATGTATTCCCATTTATCTCGTATCCTTTGTAAATCAATACAGTCAAAGACGGCCCCCTGGACAACAAGTACAACTCATCACAAACAGTGTTGTCACCTCTGAGACGTGCTTCCAACCAACTGCTGAAAGTCCTGATGTGTTCACATGTAATCCAGTCGTCGCACTGCTCCGGGTGTTTGGAGCGCAGACTGTTCTTGTGTTCATCGACATACGGGGTCACCAAGGTAGAGTTCTGTAGAACTGTGTAGTGTGCTTGAGACCAAGAATGCCCGTCCCTGCATATTATTGAGTCCGCTCCTAGCGTGCCTTTTCCAGTCAGTCTCCCCTCATACCGCGATTTAGGGAGACCTATCTTCTTAAGGCCAGGAATGAAGTCAACACAAAACCCGATGACATCCTCTGTTTGATGGCCCATGGAGATGCTTCCTTCTGGCCTAGCGCGGTTACGGACATATTTCTTTAGGACTCCCATGAACCTCTCAAAGGGAAACATATTGTGTAGAAATACGGGCCCCAGAACGACAATCTCGTCGACTAGATGAACTAGGACATGCGTCATGATATTGAAGAAGGATGGTGGGAACACCAGGTCGAAACTGACAAGACATTGCGCCACATCACTCCTTAGCCTTGGTACCATTTCTGGATCGATCACCTTCTGAGAGATTGCATTGAGAAATGCACATAGCTTCACAATGGCTAATCGGACGTTTTCCGGTAGAAGCCCCCTCAATGCAACCGGAAGCAGTTGCGTCATAATCACGTGGCAGTCATGAGACTTTAGGTTCTGGAACTTTTTCTCTGGAATATTTATTATTCCCTTTATATTCGACGAGAAGCCAGTCGGGACCTTCATACTGAGCAGGCATTCAAAGAAGATTTCTTTCTCATCTTTCGTAAGAGTGTAGCTGGCAGGACCTTCATACTGCTTCGGAGGCATGCCGTCTTTTTGGTGCAAACGTTGGAGGTCCTCCTGTGCCTCGGGTGTATCTTTTGTCTTTCCATACACGCCCAAGAAGCCTAGCAGGTTCACGCAAAGGTTCTTCGTCACGTGCATCACGTCGATTGAAGAGCGGACCTCTAGGTCTTTCCAGTAGGGTAGGTCCCAAAATATAGATTTCTTCTTCCACATGGGTGCGTGTCCCTCAGCGTCATTCAGAACAGCTAGTGCGCCGGCACCCTTTCTAAAGATTACGTGTAAATCATTGACCATAGCAAGTACGTGACCACTGGTACGCATGGCGGGCTTCTTCCGGTGATCTGCCTCGCCTTTGAAATGCTTGCCTTTCTTTCGACATTGATGGTTGGTCGGAAGAAATCGACGATGGCCCAGATACACATTCTTCCTGCATTTGTCCAGGTATATACTTTCAGTGTCATGTAAACAGTGTGTGCATGCGTGGTATCCTTTTTTTGCCTATCCTGAAAGGTTACTGAGAGCGGGCCAATCGTTGATGGTCACGAACATCAACGCCTTTAGGTTAAATTCCTCCTGTCCGTGCTCATCCCACGTACGTACACCATTTCCATTCCACAGCTGTAAAAGTTCTTCAACTAATGGCCTTAGGTACACATCAATGTCGTTGCCGGGTTGCTTAGGGCCTTGGATGAGAATTGGCATCATAATGAACTTCCGCTTCATGCACATCCAAGGAGGAAGGTTATACATACATAGAGTGACCGGCCAGGTGCTGTGATTGCTGCTCTGCTCCCCGAAAGGATTAATGCCATCCGCGCTTAAAGCAAACCATACATTCCTTGGGTCCTTTGCAAACTCATCCCAGTACTTTCTCACGATTTTTCTCCACTGCGACCCGTCAGCGGGTGCTCTCAACTTCCCGTCTTTCTTACGGTCCTCACTGTGCCATCGCATCGACTTGGAATGCTCTCCGTTTCTGAACAGACGTTTCAATCGTGGTATTATAGGAGCATACCACATCACCTTCGCAGGAACCCTCTTCCTGCGGGGATCGCCGTGAACATCACCAGGGTCATCTGGTCTGATCTTATACCGCAATGCACCGCATACCGGGCATGCGTTCAGATCCTTGAATGCACCGCGGTATAGGATGCAGTCATTAGGGCATGCATGTATCTTCTCCACCTCCAATCCTAGAGGGCATACGACCTTCTTTGCTGCGTATGTACTGTCGGGCAATACGTTATCCTTTGGAAGCTTCTTCTTCAATATTTTTAGTAGCTTCTCAAATCCTTTGTCAGGCACAGCATTCTCTGCCTTCCACTGTAGCAATTCTAGTACGGTACCGAGCTTTGTGTTGCCATCTTCGCAATTGGGGTACAACCCTTTTTTGTGATCCTCTAACATGCGATCGAACTTCAGCTTCTCCTTTTGACTTTCGCATTGCGTCCTTGCATCGAAAATGACCCGGCGGAGATCACCATCATCGTGCACATCATCTGGTTCCTCTTCATCTTCAGCACCTTCACCCGTTGCAGCATCATTGGGCACATCGTCTGGTTCCTCTTGATCTTCACCAGCTCCCCCTGTTGCAGCATCACGGTATTCAGGGGGCACGTAGTTGTCATCGTACTCTTCTTCTTCGTCGTCTTCCATCATAACCCCTATTTCTCCGTGCCTCGTCCAAACATTATAGTGTGGCATGAAACCCTTGTAGAACAGGTGGGTGTGAAGGATTTTCCGGTCAGAGTAAGACTTTGTATTCCCACAATCAGGGCATGGACAACACATAAAACCATTCTGCTTGTTTGCCTGAGCCGCATCGAGAAACTCATGCACGCCCTTAATGTACTCGGAGGTGTGTCTGTCACCGTACATCCATTGCCGGTTCATCTGCGTGCATTATATATAATTAAGTGTCCAAATTAATAGAAGTTCATCATCACATGCATTAAAAGCAAAGTACATACATAGTTCTCATCTAACAACATATAGCTCTCCAGAGCATCTAATTAATTAAACCATACATTAATTAAAAAAAGGCGATCATAATCGCAACCAAGGTAACAATTGATCCAACGGCATAATGATACCAAGCCTCGGTATGAATGGCATATTTTCTAATCTTTCTAATCTTCAAGCGCATTGCATCCATCTTGATCTTGTGATCATCGACGACATCCGCAACATGCAACTGCAATATCATCTTCTCCTCCTCAGTTTTTTTAAAATTTCCTTCAAGAAATTGTTTTCTTCTTCAACTAAATTTAACCTTTCGACAATAGGGTCGGTTGGAATTTCCGGTTCACATACATCCTAGATAAATAAAATCTATGTCACGTTGGTCCGCATAATTATCATAAACAATAAATGAACCAATAGTTATAAAGATTAATATATATACCACATCCGAATCATAGACAGGACAAGGGCCGACGGGGGCGGATACCAAAACCATCGCACTATATAAGATGCAATAATAAAAGTAAGAAAATGATACAAGTATCTATCTAAACATACAAGTAAGAATATTTTTCCTTTCAGAAAGAAGATAAGAGCAAGAGGCTCACCACGGTGGTGTCGGTGATGAGATCGGCGCGGGTGATCGACGGCGGTGAAGACAGGGGTGGGGCGTGACGGACCGCTAAATCTAGACAAATCTCGAGGAAAATGGAGCTTTGAGGTCGAGCTTCGAGAGGAGAAAGCTTAACTAGTGTGGCTCGGGCATTTCATCGAACACCTCATGTGCATAGGAGGTGAGCTAGAGCACCTAAAGCCCCTCCTCTCGCCGGCCTAGAAAAACAGAGCACTGAGTGCTCTGCTTCGGCGCGAGGGGTATATATAGGCTGCACCACTGGTCCCGGTTCGTGGCATGAACCGGGACTAAATGGGTACCTTTGGTACCGGTTCATGCCACCAACCGGGACCAATGGTGGTGGGCCAGGAGCGAGTCCCATTGGTCCCGGTTCATCCCACCAACTGGGACCAAAAGGTCCAGACGAACCGGGACCAATGGCCCACGTGGCCCGGCCGGCCCCTGGGCTCACGAACCGGGTCCAATGCCCCCATTGGTCCCGGTTCTAGATTGAACCGGGACTAATGGGCTAACCCACCCTGGACCATTGCCCCCTTTTCTACTAGTGAATGGCTATGACCCGAATAATGAAAAAACGCCATGCTACTTTATAAAACCAACATTTCTCTAATTTATATAATTACAATAAATATAAAAAAGGTTGTGTGATCTATAAATAAAATTGTCATTCTAAACTTTAATAACTCCCATATTCTAGATAAAAATATTTTAGCTAGATAAGCCCAAAAATTAGATTCTATACTTACATTTCATTTTTCAAAATACGAAAACAAAATCACGCATGGGAATTGTCATGGTCAAAAAAGGATGCCATTAACAATAAAATGTCATCCTCTCAAATTATAAAAAATGTCATAATCTTAATAATAAAAAATTTATGCTATTAGTAATAAAAAATATCATGTTGTAAATAAGAAACTACCATGTTATTAATAATAAAAGCTATCATGCTATAAATGATAAACTACCATGTGAGAAAGTAGCCTAAAAATCTAGGAATTGCCATGGACTTGTAAAAATGGTAGAGGGCCAAAAAATAGGGGGGTTTGGTTTTTCAAAAATATGGAAAGAGATCGGGATTTTTGGATATTTTTGACCGGATTTTCAAATGAAAGTTCGAATTAAAAACACAAAGTTGGCAAAAAAATAGCCAAGCGCATGTGTCATGCGCCAGTACCATCACACAGTGGCGGCTGTGCTTGGTAATTGACTTTGATTGTTGTGATTCCACAATTTTGGTGTTGCTAAATGTGCATACCGCAGGCCACGGGTTGGAAAAACCACAACAAGATCCCCCCTCCCTCTCGCTCCCGCGACGCGCCCCGCGCGCGCGTCTCGGGAGAAACCCTAGCGCCGCCGGCGGGTTTCCCCTCCTCCTCCCTCCTCTCCCTCGCCGCCGCCAGAGAGGGCGCGCCAGGCGAAGCCTGGTAGGCGCCGGCGGCGGCGGGGATGCCTTGTCTCCTTGGCGGGGACCTCCGGCGCGGGTCGAGGCGGCCGCCTGGGATGCGGCGCTGGCGGCGGGCGCGGCAGCGCGGCGGCGAGCTGGAGCCTGCTGGCGGCGGCTTCGTGGCGGCGGCGTGACTGGCGCGGCGGTGGTGGGCGTGCCTGGTCGCCAGGGCCGGCGGGGTCGAGGCCGGATCTGGGACCTGGCGGCGCGGGCCGAGGGCGGCGCGGGCTGCTAGGCTCTGCCCCTGCCATGGCCACGGCGGGTGGTGGTGCGACGCGGCAGCGGTTGGCTGGTGGGCGGTGGCCGGGATCCGAAGCTTCGGCGGCTGGACGACGGTGTGCCGCGCAGATGGGCTTCTCGATGAGCTTCCTCTGCGATTGGTGGCGGCCCTTGGGATCTCTCCTTGCCGGCGGGCGGGTGTATGTTGGTGGCCTCGCGTGGAGCTGCGGTCGCCGCCGAGGTGGGGCGACACCGAGTTGTCCGATGGGGAGGCAGGCTGGAGGGACGGGAGGCGCCGCCGAGCCCGGGCCACCCGTCGCTGGCACAGGGATGTGCCGGCCCGGATGCGTCCGCTCCCCCTCCTCCCCCGTTCCCCGGCCATGTGTGGGCTGACGCAACTCCGGCGTTATTCGAGGCGGGACGTATGCCGCGGTTTCTTCGGTCGGGTGCACCCTTTGGCCCAAGCTGATCACTTTGGTCGGTCTTGGGGGTGTCTGGATGCAGGGCGGCGGCCCTGGCGGTGGGAGGCTCGACGTTCGTGGGCGGGACTTGCGCCTCGGGTGCGGGCGAGCGGCCACGGCCACGCGGGTGGGTGGTCGCTGGTGGTTGACGGAGCTAGGTTGCATCGGAGGGGTGGGCGTGCTGGGGTTCATTACCTGCCCAATCATGTATTGGCCGACGGTGGCGGCGTCCGTGGACACCGTATCCTTCTTGTAGGCTTCGTCGTAGTGGCCTTTCTCCTTCGAGTTGCTCCGGGTGACGTTGCTCCGGGTGAAAACCCGATCTTTGGGATCGGATGGTGGCGGCTATCGTGGTCGTTCCCTTCTTGGAGGCACCATCTTGGAGTCCTGGCTCCGTCGTTCCCGTCTCACCCCCCCCCCCCCCCCTAGGAGGAGGAGGTCTCCGGTGGCTCCAAGCAGTTCGTCCTTGCGCATATGTAGTGGCTTGGTAGTCGTTGGGGTGGTGTGGCGGTGCCCGGCACCTTTGTATCTTGCTTTGGGTGTGTGTGTCGTGTGCGCTGGTGGCGTGAGTTTGTATCATGGTCCTTGTGGTTTGGTGCTTTATATATAAAGCGGGGCGAAAGCCTTTTTCGGTAAATGTGCATACCGCACATGGCTCCGCCACGCCTGGAGCTTGATCCAGCTCGTGCGTCGACCGGTGTGCTTCCATTCCGGCACGTAGAATGCTCGGGCCGGCGCTCTTATGAAGCGGTCACCATTCTTCAGGCTCCCCGATGTGGGACTAATAATTAAGCTGCATTCTCGGTACACCGTGCAGCGATCAAGCCCATCACGTCCCCCGCGGAAAGCCAGCCCACCCCATTCGTCCAAGTTCCAGGCGACCGACCGAGGGAGAAGAAAGGCATGGAGATTTTCAACCTCGCCCTTCTGGCGAAGCAAGCATGGAGGTTACTTCAGGACCCGGACTCGCTCAGTGCGCGCATACTAAAATCCGTGTATTACCCTTCCTCTGATATTTTGATGGCCGGGGTAGGATCACACCCGTCCACGATATGGCGCTCCATATGCGAGGGAAGGGACATTCTCCGGACTGGTCTAATTAAGCGGATAGGTGATGGTGAGGACACTGACATATGGAACGAAAATTGGCTCCCACGGAACTACAACATGCGGCCATTGAGCACTGTTTCAGATAACCCACCTACACGTGTATCAGAATTAATAGTGCATGCGGCCAGAACATGGGATGAATCATGTTTACAAGACCACTTCCTTCCCATGGATGCGGATATAATCCGACAGATTCCGATTAGCTACAAGCAACAGAGAGATTTCTATGCATGGCAGTACGAGCCGAATGGAGTCTTTTCAGTACGGTCCTGCTACCGCCTAGTTTTAGAGACAAAACTCAGAAGAGAAAGTTGGCTCAATGGGACGTCGGGCAACTCAGACACGGAGCATCAGGAACGACAATGGAAGGCACTTTGGGGGGTGAAAGTCCCGGCCAAGCTGCGGCTATTCGCTTGGCGCCTAGCGCGGGCTTCACTGCCGACGGGTCAGGAGCGGCTTCGACGACATATGGCAGCTGAGGCGACGTGCCCAATCTGTCAAGCGGCTGTGGATTCATGGCGACATGCTTTACTGGACTGTAATATGTCCAAGAGTGTATGGTCCTTGCGCGACGATGATTCTCTTCTTCCAATCTATGGCGACGAGACTACAGATCCAAGGTTGTGGCTGTTTGGTTTGTGCAGTACTCTCAGCAGGGACAAATTCATCTCGGTTGTTGTTACGTTATGGACTATTTGGTGGGCTAGGAGAAAGGCCATCCATGAGCATGAGATGCAGAGTCCGCTGTCCACACACATGTTTATTGAGAAGTACTTGCAGGAGCTCAACGACCTCCAAGCAAAGACCCAAAGTACTAGAACTGCAAGAGCTCTGAAGGCGGGGCATTTTTTGGCATGGATTCCACCGGCTGGGGGAGAGGTCAAACTGAATGTTGACGGGGCTGTAGCAAAATCATCAAATATAGGTGCGGTTGGAGTTGTATGCGGGAGTGAGACTGGTCTTTTCATGAGTGCATCGGTGGAAGTTTTCCATGAAATAACGGAACCAGCAACATTGGAGGCATATGCATGCAGGGAGGCCCTCGCACTAGCCGAGGACTTGGTCGTTCATAAAGTGCGAATTGCATCGGACTGTTTGAGAGTCATGAATGACCTTAAGAGCCCGGGCTATCTGGGTGAGTATTGCATGATCTTGCAGGAGATCAATGAGAGAAAGCAAAAGTTTCAGAGTTGTGAGCTCGTCCATGAACAACGTGCAAGCAATGGTGAGGCACATAGATTAGCTAGAATGGCCACTACCCTAGATATTGGCCGACATGTGTGGCTCATCGATCCTCCGGATCATCTTTGTATCCCCTAAACTTGAGCACATGAAATAAAGCGCGTTGTTCTTCTAAAAAAAAAAGACCGAGGGAGAAGAAAGGAGGGATGCCACCAGTAATTGACGTTTTTTTTCTTTGCAAGTCGCGAGTAATTTTTTTTGCGGGGCGAGTCGCGAGTAATAGACATTGGCGGCAGCCGGCCGGCCGATGATCCATCGAGCTGATGGGCAACACGTACGTGTACGTGTACAGTACGCACTGAATATTCAGTGTCACCTCTGAATTCTGAAGTTGGAGCTTATCATCGGCAATTAGTGCAGGATAGGCACAGGGTGCCACCACTGCTTATTAACTTATACACAGCAGACCAATTGGGAAAATGCTACGTACTGTACTTTATTATTATTATTATTATTATTAGTACTAGATATATCCGGAAACATGTATAATTTCATAATCACTCAAATCGATGGCCAGAATCAGAATGCCACCATGTAAAACGACCTACATTTTGGAAGTAGGTTTTCCTTTTCATCTGAAATTACTGATGTCCATGTGTTGGTCTATTTGTCTGAAAACAACAAGTTAACTGCACAATCTGACGTTCTTCCTCATGAGAAGGAACTGGGAATTACTCAGGTCCTT
The DNA here is from genome assembly GCF_018294505.1 of Triticum aestivum. Classification (NCBI taxonomy): domain Eukaryota; kingdom Viridiplantae; phylum Streptophyta; class Magnoliopsida; order Poales; family Poaceae; genus Triticum; species Triticum aestivum. The sequence goes on from NC_057809.1 coordinate 615,625,546, forward strand.
CTCAACCCTCCAAAAAAGCTGCACAACTTGAGGCGTCGATCAATGAGAAGGTGGCTCTAGAGTGTACAAGAGTGCAGCATTGAGGTGGAGGGCGGGCTCGGCTGAGGTGTCTCGACGCGGTCGAGCAGGCACTCAAATGTGCCCGGCGCGGCGCTGAGGGAGTGTGGCGTGGAGTCGAGGCATGCGCCGGTTGCTCCGCCGTCGCGCCGTCACCGTCGAAGCCTCTATATATGAGAAGCTCGAGCTAATGGTGCTTGAGATTCCATCCTTGTCTGGGTCTGGTCCTTCTCAGCGCAGGCAACTCCGGGAAAACCTTATATCTTCTTGGGATCGAGCGATGGCGGTGCTTTTGCATCGTAGTCCCTCTTCAGGGCATTGATTTGGAGTTTGCTTCAGTTGAAGGTAGCAACGACGCTGGCGACGCACGCCCGGTTGCGCAACTGCCGATGAAAATTGCGCCGACTACAGTCATGGCGGATTTTGGCGGCGTCTTTGATGTCGTTTCCTTGTCGAAGCATCATCGTTGCAGGTTACGTCACCGGGCTCGGGATGTGATATGTCTTCAACGTATCTACTTTTTCAAACACTTTTACCCTTAATTTTGAACTCTAACTTGCATGATTTAAATGAAACTAATCCGGACTAACGCTGTTTTCAGCAGAACTGTCATGGTGTTGTTTATTGTGCAGAAAACAAAAGTTCTCAGAATGACCTGCAAATCCACGGAGATAACTTTTGGAAAATATAAAAATACTGGCGAAAGAATCAAGGCCAGGGGGCTCACACCCTGTCCACGAGGACGGGGGGCACACCCCCTCCCCCTGGGCGCGTCCCCCTGTCTCGTGGGCCCCCTGGAGCTCCACCGACCTCAACTCCAACTCCATATATTCCGTTTCACGAAGAAAAAATCAAGGAGAAAGTTTCATCGCGTTTTACAATACGGAGCCGCCACCAAACCCAAATCTCTCTCGGAAGGGCTGATCTGGAGTCCGTTCGGGCTCCGGAGAGGGGGATTCGTCGCCGTCGTCATCATCAACCATCCTCCATCACCAATTTCATGATGCTCACCGCCGTGCGTGAGTAATTCCATCGCAGGCGTGCTGGACGGTGATGGGTTGGATGCGATTTACCATGTAATCAAGCTAGTTTAGTTAGGGTTTGATCCCTAGTATCCATTATGTTCTGAGATTGATGTTGCTATGACTTTGCTATGGTTAATGCTTGTCACTAGGGCCCGAGTGCCATGATTTCAGATCTGAACCTATTATGTTTTCATGAATATATGTGAGTTCTTGATCCTATCTTGCAAGTCTATAGTCACCTATTATGTGTTATGATCCGACAACCCCGAAGTGACAATAATCGGGATACTTCTTGGTGATGACCATAGTTTGAGGAGTTCATGTATTCACTATGTGTTAATGCTTTGGTCCGGTGCTCTATTAAAATGAGGCCTTAATATCCCTTAATTTCCATTAGGACCCCGCTGCCATGGGAGGGTAGGACAAAAGATGTCATGCAAGTTCTTTTCCATAAGCACGTATGACTATATTCGGAATACATGCATGCCTAAATTACATTGATGAACTGGAGCTATTTTGTGTCACCCTATGTTATAGCTATTACATGAGGAATCGCATCCGACATAATTATCCATCACTAATCCATTGCCTACGAGCTTTTCATATATTGTGCTTTACTTATTTACTTTTCTGTTGTTACTGTTACAATCACTACAAAACTCCTACCGTTACTTTTGCCACTGTCACCATTACTATCATACTACTTTGCTACTAAACACTTTGCTGCAGATACTAAGTTATCCAGGTGTGGTTGAATTGACAACTCAACTGCTAATACTTGAGAATATTATTTGTCTCCCTTGTGTCGAATCAATAAATTTGGGTTGAAAACTCTACCCTCGAAAACTGTTGCGATTCCCTATACTTGTGGGTTATCAGGATGCTCCGGGGAAAACCCTAGATCTGGGTCTCCCAGATCGGACGATGATGGTTGTCGGTGTCAAAACCGGCGGATCTCGGGTAGGGGGTCCCGAACTGTGCGTCTAGGCGGATGGTAACAGGAGACAAGGGACACGATGTTTTTACCCAGGTTCGGGCCCTCTTGATGGAGGTAAAATCCTACTCCTGCTCGATTAATATTGATGATATGGGTAGTACAAGAGTAGATCTACCACGAGATCAAAGAGGCTAAACCCTAGAAGCTAGCCTATGGTATGATTGTTGTTCGTCCTACGGACTAAAACCCTTCGGTTTATATAGACACCGGAGAGGGCTAGGGTTACACAGAGTCGGTTACAATGGGAGGAGATCTACATATCCGTATCGCCAAGCTTGCCTTCCACGCCAAGGAAAGTCCCATCCGGACACGGGACAAAGTCTTCAATCTTGTATCTTCATAGTCCAAGAGTCCGGCCAAAGGTTATAGTCCGGCCATCCGGACACCCCCTTATCCAGGACTCCCTCAGTAGCCCCTGAACCAGGCTTCAATGACGACGAGTCCGGCGCGCAAATTGTCTTCGGCATTGCAAGGCGGGTTCCTCCTCCGAATACTTCATAGAAGATTTTGAACACAAGAATAGTGTCCGGCTCTGCAAAACAAGTTCCACATACCACCGTAGAGAGAATAATATTTGTACAAATCTAATCTGCCGACGTATTCTACAGTATGACATCACACCACAGCCAAGTCTTTATCGAATCGTTTTACTTTCCCACCTCAGCACGTTTTGCGAGGCAGTTTCGTTGGCACGTCTTGTCGAAGCAGAGATCGTGTCCCCTTATTCCGGGATTCTCATCAATACGGGCGTGGGTAACCCAATCGTGCCCGTTGGTACGTCTCCTCGATCGAAGGCGAGTCCCAAACGGTCACAGGGAGGGCGCTTGGTATTCAACCTCTTTATAAAGAGACCAAGGCTCGACTCCTTTCTTTCAATCTCAATTGAATCCGCCTCTCACCTCGAGTTCCAACACTCAAAGCTCCAGATTCAGGCACTTCGGACCTTCGATGATGTCCGGCTCCGACCTTCAAGGTCGGTGGATGCCTTCCTCCGTTACGGAAGAAGACGTGCTAAAGCTAAGAGATGCCAGGTATCTAACCGGCGAAATCTCGCATAGGCTGCCTGCTCAAGGGCGGGTTATTCCCACTCCCAAGCCTGGTGAGAGCGTGGTGTTCGTGTCTCACTTCCTTCGGGGACTAGGCTTCCCGACGGACCCCTTCGTGAGGGGGCTCATGTTTTATTATGGGCTGGAATTTCACGACTTGGCTCCGGAGTCCATCCTCCACATCTCATCGTTCATTGTCGTGTGCGAAGCCTTCCTCCGCATTACTCCTCACTTCGGATTGTGGCTTAAGACCTTCAAAGTTGAGCTGAAGATGATCGAGGGGCAGCACGCGGAGTGCGGAGGTGCTGTTATAAGAAAGAATGCTGACGCTCCATGGCCCGAGGGCTCTTTTCAAGAGGAGTTCAGCTTATGGCAATGACAGTGGCGCCACCTGCCTTTCGCTCGGGTCCCCCACCACAGATAGCATCATGGGTCAATAAAGGGTTGAACTGGGGGCCGTCCAAGGACGTGCCCTCGTTGCAGGGCCGCATTCGAGATCTCCTAGAAAGAGATATCAATATGGTCATAGTGATGCAGGTCATGTTGATTCGCCGGACCCAGCCCTGCAAACGTCGCCCCCTCCGCCTGTGGGAGTTCAATCCGGAGGGACCACGGGCCCTCCAACATTTTATGGGCGCGATGCCCATGGAGATGTACAAATTGTTCTTCGGATCACAAGCAATGTGTCTGGACTCGACCGAGGACGCAGGCCTGAGCTGCAATCGCCCGGATACTCAAGTAAGTAGCCCTGTACCCGGACACGCTATCCGTAAATTTATCATAAACTTGCCCTTAAAAGAGTTGTCCCTCAAACAGGAGTGGATAGCGAAAGCAAAGCTAATCAGGTGTCCGGCCCCCCTCCCTGAGACCACGCTGGATCCCGTGTTAACCAGGATGCTGGAGGTTGTGCCTTTGGAAGAAGGCGAAGGGGGGAACAAGGAAGCTACCGCCTCCCCGAAGGAGGCTGTCAAGAAAGGAGGAATCGAGAATTCCTCCATCCAGGGGAAGAAGAGGACCGCCTCTGAAGACCCGGAGACCATGGTCTCAAAGCGGGGGAAGAAATCTTCGTCAGAGGGTCCTGCACTGGAGGATTCCTCTGCCGCACTGTGCTCCCAAGGGGATCAGCCCTCCACCGAGCCGTAAGTAGAGAGGGGAGTTTTAAAATAAGAGACATCCTTATTCTATTTCTGAGGAAAATAACCGAAATTTTACCTTGTAGTTCGGATCTCAGCCCTTCTCAGCAGAGCTCATCTTCAGGGGATCTTCTTCCGAAGATGATGGAGAGCGGAACGCCTCCCCCTGCCGTACCGCCTTGCGAGGCGGGCGACCCAGAGGTGTCGTCACGGAGGCTTTCTCCGAATCCGGCAGGGCCGGAAGGTAGTCGTATGGCCCCCAAAGCCCTCCGTGTCCGGCCTTCGAAAAAGGCCATCGGACGAGTCCGACACCATCCGGTGCACGGTCGGAGGGGCTGAAGGATCTGCTCGGGCGAGCGTCTATCTCAGAAGAACACCATGCATTGATGGGTACGGTGATTGAAAGGATTTCATCTGCGGAGAGCGGGTTGCACGAGGCCGTCAGGAGTTTACTGACAGGTTTTGAGGTACGCGAAATAATGTACCTTTTGACAGTTCTGCATATATAAGATGCGCCCTATGTAGATAGTAGCCCCTGAGACTCTGTGCGTTGTCAGAAATGACGGCGCGCGGAGGATCATAATCCCAAGTATAATATGTCGCCTTTCCTATGTAGGTGGCGAAGTGTCCGGTGGCTAGCCGGACTGATGAATTTGCCGAATTAAAGCGGCAACTTGACGTGGCAGATGCTGACATCATGCTTGTCAACAAGCGGCTTGACGAGGCACAAGGTATGTAATTTCTTCGAAGACACCTGGTAAGAGGAGCTTGATGCCTGTATCTTACAACATGTGTGCTTGATGCAGATGGTGCCGCTGCCATGGAGAACCTTCGGGCGGAACTTGCCCGAGCCAAGGAGCAGGCCAGGAAAAGCGATGCGGCTGCCTTAAAGGTGACTGAAGAGCTGAAAGCCGAACAGGCTGCTCACTGCTGAAGAAAGAAGGAAATGGCCGATATGGCTGTAAAGTTGAAGAACGCTGCCGACCGCTGCAAGCTTCTTAAAAAAGAAGATCGGGCAGAACAGAAGGACCTGGAGAAGGCCACTACCGAGGCCAAGGATACTCGCTCTGCGATGAGAGCTATGAAGGAGGAGCTACGTCAGGCCGGAGATATTGCGGCTGGAAAGCCCTTTATGCTGCGGATGAAGTTCGGGGATCCTAAATATGCTCCGTTGGACCGGTTGTGGAGTGCGACGGACACTTATCTGGATTTGGCGGCGAGTGTCGCGGCCGCGGCCGAACACTTCCAAGATCAAAAGGATCACGAAGTGGAAAAGCTTTTTTGGTCGCAGTTCCACAATCCAGAGCGTCCACTTCCATTAACCGATCGTTTGGCCGAATGGGCGGAGCTGAATAGGTTATCCGGACTCGCCATGAAGTATGTCGTGAGTCATCTGTGGCCGGAAAGGCCCGAGCCAAAGAGTTATTTTAGCTTGGTGCAGCAGTTCCTTGGTGCGGTGCCGCATATCAATGCAATGAAGAGGTCGGCGTGCAAAGAGGGTGCGCGGATGGCTCTTGCACGTGTCAAGACATACTGGACGGAGATGGAGGCCACCGCTGTTGCATCCCAAGATTCGGACGGAAGCCGAGTACCTGCCGAGCACTATTTTCAGGAAGTTCTGCAGGGCACTCGTTTAATAGAGACGCAGTGCTCAAAGGATATTATGTTTGAATAACATGTATTATTGTAAAACAATGTTTTGATGGAATATAAAAGCTTTTTATACTTGTGCCTTCAAGAATTAAAATACCTCCTGTGCGGCCGTTAATGTATATGTGTATACAACCTGAAAGATGGCAGTCTTTGGCTTCAGTCCCCACGCATATAATGCGGGGGTGTTCATAGAAGGCGCATTTTCACACTGGACCCAACGTCTTGGTCCTATTAAGGAGGTGATAGCGCAGCGAACTAGGCAACCGGACTATAATGCTTTATCACTTTCACTTAGCCATAGGAGTTTGACAGTGGGTGAGGGAGTCCTGGATTAGGGGGTGTCCGGATGGCCGGACTATACCTTCAGCCGGACTCCTGGACTATGAAGATACAAGATTGAAGACTTTGTCCCGTGTCCGGAAGGAACTTTCCTTGGCGTGGAAGGCAAGCTTGGCGATACGGATATTTAGATCTCCTACCATTGTAACCGACTCTGTGTAACCCTAACCCTTTCCGGTGTCTATATAAACCAGAGGGTTTTGGTTCGTAGGACCGAACATCATCAACATACAATCATACCATAGGCTAGCTTCTAGGGTTTAGCCTCCTTGATCTCGTGGTAGATCTACTCTTGTACTACCCATATCATCAATATTAATCAAGCAGGAGTAGGGTTTTACCTCCATCGAGAGGGCCTGAACCTGGGTATGAACATCGTGTCCCTTGTCTCCTGTTACCATCCGCCTATACGCACAGTTCGGGACCCCCTACCCGAGATCCGCCGGTTTTGACACCGACATTGGTGCTTTCATTGAGAGTTCCTCTGTGTCGTCGCTTTTAGGCCCGATGGCTCCTTCGATCATCAATGACGATACAGTCCAGGGCGAGACTTTTCTCCCTAGATAGATCTTCTTCTTCGGTGTCTTTGCACTGCGGGCCAATCCGCTTGGCCGTTTGGAGCAGATCGGAAGGTGCGCCCTTGGCCATCAGGTCAGATTTGGAAGTTTAAACTACACGGCCGACATCCGCGGGGACTTGATCTTCGACGGATTCGAGCCACAGCCGAGCGTGCCGTACTGTCACGATGGGTATGATCTAGCTATGCCGCCGAACAGTGCCCTAGAGGCCGCACACACATCAGTTCCGACCCTCAATTCGGAGCCAATTGCACCGATCGAGGATAAGCGGTTGGACGCCGCCTCGGGGGCTGCGATCTCAACAACGATTGAACTGAACACCAGCCCCGCACTCCGTAAGGCCCGTGACTCCGAGAGGCTGGACTCCTCTCTGGACTCGAAGCCCTCCGCGCCCCTACCGATCGGATCCGATTGGGCACCGATCATGGAGTTCATCGCCGGGGACATCTTTCAGCACTCGTCCTTTGGCGATATTCTGAAGTCACTAAAGTCTCTCTCTTTATCAGAAGAGCCCTGGCCGGACTACCGTCAGCAAGGTGGGGACACGGACGATGAAGAAATTCAAAACCCACCCACCACCCATTTGATAGCTATTGTCGATAATTTAAACGACGTGCTCAATTTAGACTCCGAAGACATCGATGGTATGGACGACGATGTAGGAGACGCACATGAACCAACGCCTATAGGGCACTGGACAGCCACCTCATCCCATGATGTATACATGGTGGACACACCTAAAGGAAGCGACGAGGAGGAACACAGGGATGCAACGAGGGATCGTCCTCTCGAAAAGCAAGCAAAGCGGCGACGTAAGCGCCGCTCCAAGCCCCGCCTCGACAAAGACAACAGCCATACAGACCCAGCCATAGAGCGGGATGAGCCGACGGACGACGAGCATGCGTTAGAGCAACCGTCCGAATAGGACAACTTGGGTAAACAAACCGAACAACCCGTCCCCAGCGAAAACGGCATTCCGGATGACCTTACACCGGATAATCTCATGGAACAGAAGAACCTCCACAAAAGGCTCGTTGCCACTGCACGTAGCCTGAAAAAGTAGAAGCGGAAGCTCAAAACTACAGAAGACGCACTCAAAACTAGATGGAGTAAAGTGCTTAACACCGCAGACAAATACGGCGGCAGTCGCCGCACCAAAAGCTATCCGAAGCGAAAGCTACTGCCCGAATTCGACGAGGAGGCCGTAGCGCCCCCACAGTCACAAAATAAGAAAGCCACCCGGTCGGATAGACCACCCCATGGCCAGCATGGAGCAGCAAGCGGCGCCGCACACAAGCCGGCGCGCGATCCACTTAAGGATTTGCATCAAAAAGATGGCCCAGCCAGATCTATTTACAGGCCAAGTGAGGGAGTCCTGGATTAGGGGGTGTTCGGCTAGCCGGACTATACTCTCAGCCGGACTCCAGGACTATGAAGATACAAGTTTGAAGACTCCGTCCCATGTCCGGAAGGTTCTTTCCTTGGCGTAGAAGGCAAGCTAGGCGCGCGGATATTCAAGATCTCCTACCAATGTAACCGACTCTGTGTAACCCTAACCCTATCCGGTGTCTATATAAACCGGAGGGTTTTAGTCCGTAGGACAACGAATCATACACAATCATAACCATAGGCTAGCCTCTAGGGTTTAGCCTCCTTGATCTCGTGGTAGATCTACTCTTGTACTACCCATATCATCAATATTAATCAAGCAGGACGTAGGGTTTTACCTCCATCGAGAGGGCCCGAACCTGGGTAAAACTTCGTGTCCCCTGTCTCCTGTTACCATCTGACCTTGACGCACAGTTCGGGACCTCCTACCCGAGATCCACCGGTTTTGACACCGACATTGGTGCTTTCATTGAGAGTTCCTCTCTGTCGTCGCCTTTGGGTCCGATGGCTCCTTTGATCATCAGCAACGACGAGGTCCAGGGTGAGACTTTCCTCCCCGGACAGATCTTCGTCTTCGGCGGCTTCGCTCTGTGGGCCAATTCTCTTGGCCATCTGGAGCAGATCGAAAGCTACGCCCCTGGCCATCAGGTCAGGTTTGAAAGCTTAAACTATACGGCAGACATCCGAGGAGACTTGATCTTTGATGGATTTGAGCCTCAGCCAAGCGTGCCGCACCATCTCGAGGGACATGATATAGCTCTGCCCCCGAATAGTGCCCTGGAGGCCGCACACGCTCCGGCCCGACCCTCGATTCGGAGCCTGTTGCATTCGTTGAGGATGAACGGTTGGACGTCACCTCAGGGGCTGCGATCTCAAAGGCGATCGAGCCGAACGACAGCCCCGCACTCCGCATGGCCCATGACTCTGAGGAGCCGGACTCTTCCCCGAGTTCCGAAACTCCCTTGCCCTCGCCGATCGAATCAGATTGGGCGCCTATAATGGAGTTCTCCGCCGCGGATATTTTTCAGCATTCACCCTTTAGTGATATACTGAACTCTCTCAAGTCTCTGTCTTTGTCAGGAGAGCCCAGGCCGAACTATGGCCTGCGAGGTTGGGATTCGGACGACGAAGAAATTCAAAGCCCGCCCACCACCCACTTAATAGCCACTGTCGACGACCTGACCGACATGCTCAATTTCGGCTCCGAAGAATTTGACGGTATGGACGACGAATATGGAGACGAACCGGAACCAGCACCTGTAGGGCACTGGACACCCACCACACCCAATGACGTATTCATGGTGGATACACCGGAGAATATTAACAATGAGGAAAAAGGGGGCGAAAAGAAGGGTAAACCCTCCGAGAAGCACTTGAAACGGCGGCGCAAACGCCGAGCTAAGCCCCACCTCGATCAGGATCCAGCCATAGAGCAGGACGACCCACTAGAGGACGAGCGTGTCTCCGAACAGCCGTCCGAACAGGGTAACACGGGAAGAGAGGACGAACAGTCTTCCCCCGGTCATAACAGAACTCCGGACGATACCACGCTGGACAAAATCATGGAGCAGAAAAGTCTCCAAGAAAGGCTCGTGGCTACAGCACGCAGCCTGAAAAAGCAGAAGCAAAAGCTAAAGACGGCGGAAAATGCACTCAAGACAAGATGGAGCAAAGCAATCAAGACCGCAGACAAATACGGCGGCAGCCGCCGCACCAAAAGCTACCCAAAGAGAAGGCTACTGCCCGAATTCGACCAGGAGGCCATAGAGCCCCCAAACTCGAAAAACAAAAAGGCTACACGGTCGGATAGACGACCTCTTGGCCATTACAAAACGGCAAACGGCGCCGCACCAGATACGGCATGCGACCCAGTCAAAGACTCGCATCATGGCCCAGCCAGGTCCATTTACGGGCCAAAAAAGCGAGCTCTCGCAAGCAACGCAAAAAATCCACCGTAGGAATCCGGCACACCCAGATACAGGGGTGCCGCACACCCTCTATGCTTCACAGATGAGGTCCTGGAATATGAATTCCCGGAGGGGTTTAAACCCGTTAACATAGAGGCATACGATGGAACAACAGACCCTGGAGTCTGGATTGAGGACTATATCCTCCACATACATATGGCTAGAGGAGATGATCTCCACGCCATTAAATATTTACCTCTTAAGCTTAAAGGGCCAGCTCGGCACTGGCTTAAAAGCCTCCCCGAAAACACAATTGGAAGTTGGGAAGAGCTCGAGGACGCTTTCCGAGCAAACTTTCAAGGGACATATGTCCGTCCCCCGGATGCAGACGATCTCAGTCACATAACTCAGTAGCCCGGTGAATCAGCTCGACAGTTCTGGAACAGATTCCTGACTAAAAAGAATCAAATAGTCGACTGTCCGGACGCCGAAGCCCTAGCGGCCTTCAGGCACAATGTCCGAGACGAATGGCTAGCCAGACACCTCGGCCAGGAAAAGCCTAGAACAATGGCCGCACTAACAAGCCTTATGACCCGCTTTTGCGCGGGAGAAGACAGCTGGTTGGCACGATGCAACCCCAGCTCCTCCGACCAGCCGGACTGCCCTGGTACTCAAACCAATAATAGATGGATTCCAGTTTACCAATGTCCTTATGGACGGGGGCAGTGAACTAAACCTGATATATCAGGATACAATTCGAAGCATGGGCATAAACCCAACAAGAATTCGTCACAGCAAAACCTCCTTTCAAGGGGTAGCACCCGGTTCGGATACCCACTGCATGGGTTTTATCCGGCTTATGGTAATATTCGGCTCTGCCGATAATTTTCGTCGCGAAAAGCTCATCTTCCACATAGTCCCATTCTCAGGTCGCTATCAAGCACTAATGGGACACGGAGCCTTCGCTCACTTTAACGCAATACCGCATTATGCGTCCCTCACGCGAAAGATGCCCGGACCTCGAGGCATCATCTCTTTAAAGGGAACGCACTAAAATATACCTCCTCCAAAAGGAGGACTGTGCGGCCGCTTAAACGGACGCACAATAAAACAGCCTCGCCAGCCAAAAAGACTTCAAGTCACAGCAGGCCATGAACCCGGACTCTATGAGTTCGGCAGGAGCCCGTCATCATTGTAGGCTTGTTATGCCGCACTAGGGGCTGCACACAGAGACAATAACGCTCAATTTCACTCATTTTTTACTTTATATTCTTTTTTTATTTTATTCTTTTTTTCCCGCACGACCCATTTTCAAATTAGTTCCTCTCTTTACAGATGAACGTCGTACGGCGCCCGTCCAGGACACGGCACAGCGGAGACACAGGCGCAGACGTGCAGTAGGGACCCGTCCAAAAGGATTCTTTTTTAGATTAAGACCCTGCGTAAACCTTTTTTACTGTCTCTTGCTGCTATATATCCCCTGGTTTATTTCACTGTAACCAAGGAGGAAACTGGCGTCTTGGCATGTGGCCACGTCAGGATTATTGCTCGTACCTGGACACGAGAGGCTTTTTTCTTCTTTTTTTCAATAAAAAAGGAGGGGCACTGTTCCGCACACGCCCGCAAAAGACCGAACACCTTAGGGAGTGTTCAGCGTCGTGAGTTTTGGCACTATATGCATCAGCTCCGAGTCATGATTTTGGTCATATGTTGGGTTGCCCGGCTCCTGTGTTCGGCCGCCTTAAGTTCCGTTCTGTCGGCTAAGGTAGCTCCAGGAGAACTACTGCGATTGCGCCCCGGTTCGGCCGGGCGAGCGCCTCAGTAGAGAAAGCCGAAAACCGACTGTCATGATGTAGCGAGAGACTGGTCGCCACTCGATGACTCATAGGGGTTTATCGAACTCCTCCGTTTTGACGAAGGGCCGCTTCCCAGTCAGGCAAACATGCGTCCCGAATTCGGATAAACGCAGCAGCCACTCCAGGGCTACCTAAAGAGTCCCACTGTCAAGCTCCTATGGCTAAGTGAAAGTGTTAAAGCATTATAGTCCGGTTGCCTGGCCCGTGGCACAATCACCTCCTTTGTAGGACCAAGACGTTGGATTAAGTGTGAATGTGTTTTCCGCGCGCACCCCCGCATTATGTGCGTGGGGGCTGAAGCCAACGACTGCAATCTTTCAGAATTTAAATTAAAACGGCCGCACAGGAGGTGTTATTCATACTTGAAGGAACAAGTCTAAAAATACGCCATTACAATTCATATAACTACTAGTCTATGATTACATATGCTATCATAGGACAACATCCTTTGAACACTGCGTCTCTATTATACGAGCGCCTGCGAGGACTTCCTCAAAATAGTGTTCGGCAGGCAGTCGGCTTTTATCCGAATCACGGGACGCAACAATGGTGGGCTCCATATCCGCCCAGTATGTCTTGACACGGGCAAGAGCCAGCCTAGCGCCCTCCGTGCAAGCTGACCTCTTTAAGAGCTTCAATCCGAGGCATCACGTCAAGGAATTGCTGCACCAAGCTAAAATAGCTTCGGCTTCGATCTCCCCGGACACAAGCGATCCATGGCATAGCTCATGGCGAGTCCAGACAGCCTATTCAGCTCGGCCCATTGGGCCAGGCGATCGTCCACTGCCAGTGGACGCTCCGGATTGGCGAACTGCGACCAAAAGAGTTTTTCCACTTCATGATCTTTCTTCTCTTGAAAGTACCTGGTCGCATCAGCGGCACTCGCCACCAAATCCAGATAGGTGTCCTCCACGCTCCACGCTCGGTCCAACGGGGCGAACTTAGGATCACAAAATTTTCTTCGCAGCAGGAAGGGCTTTCCATCCGCAATCAGTCCGGCTTGACGTAGCTCTTCCTTTGCCGCTCTCATAGCAGAGCGGGCGTCCTTGGCGTCAGCAACGGCCTTCTCTAGGTCCGTCTGCCTGGCTCGACCTTCCTCTTCCAGAAGCTTGCAACGGTCAGTAGCACTTTTTAACTTTTCGGCAAGATCAGCCATCTTTTCTTTGCTTCGGCAATGGGAAGCCTGTTCGGCTTTCAGCTCTTCGCAGGCTCTTCCGGCAGCCGCATCGCTTTTCCTGGCTTGCTCCTTGGCTTTGGCGAGTTCGGCTCTAAGTCCTTCTACGGCCGCCGCACCATCTGCATCAAGCATTTATATGGTAAGATACTAACATAAAGTTACTCTTACTAACAATCGCCGAATAATCTTACACACCTTGGGCATCATCCAGCCGCTTGTTAACAAGCACGATGTCGGCTTCTGCCACGTCAAGTTGCCGTTTTATTTCGGTCAACTCTCGAGTCCGGCTTGACCCCGGACAATTAGCCACCTGCACAGGCAAGGTACCATTTAAAGGACCTGGGATTTAGATCCTCTGCGCGCCGCACATCTTTGCGCCACACAGAGTCTCAGGGGCTACTATCTACACAGGGCGCATGTTATTATGCGCAAATTAACATTGATGTTCGTTGTTAAAACGTACCTCAAAGCCTGCCAATAAACTCTTGGCGGCCTCGTTCAGCCCGCTTTCTGCGGCTGAAATCTTCTCAATCACCGTGTGCATTAACACACGATGTTCCTCTGAAACAGAGGCTCGGCCCAGCAGAACCTTCAGCTCCTCCGACCGAACACCAGATGGTGTCGGACTTGTCCCATGGCCTTCTTCGGAGGCCGGACACGGAGAACTTCGGGGGACCGTATTATCACCTCCCGCCTCTGGCTGATCCGGAGTAACCCTCTGCGACGACACTTCGGTGTCGCCCGCCTTGTTAGGCGGTGTAGAAGGGGCAGGCATTCCGCTCTCTATCATCTCCGGAATAAGGTCCCCCGACGATGAATTCTGCTGAGAAGGGTCGGAATCCGAACTACAAGGTAAGATTTCGGTTAAAACTTCTTAAAGCGTAAATCAAGGACTTCTCTTAAAAGAATGACTCTCTTTTTTTACTTACGGCTCGTTGGAGGGCTTCTCCTTTTGAAGATTTAGTTCGGCCGAGGGGCTTCTCTGCTTCGGGTCCTCTGACGTGGATGCTCTCCCCCATTTTGAAGCTTGAACTTCCGGGTTGTCAGAGGTGGCCCTTTTGTTCCCCCGAAGAGAGGAATTGTCAACTCCCTCCTTCGGAATGGCCTATTTCGAAGAGGCCATGGTTTTCCTATCCGTCCCGTCGCCTCCTTCTGGAGGCGCTGCCTCCAACATCCGGATAAGTACTGGATCTAGTCTGGTCTCGGGGAGGGGAGCCGGACACCGGATCAGCTTCGCTTTCATCACCCATTCCTTCATAATAAGGATAAAGTGGTTAACAAAACAAGTTAATTGTGCGGATAAAAGATCCGGACACAGGGTTACTTACTTTTGTATCCGGGCGATTGCGGCTTAAACCGACATCCTCGGTCACGTCCGGACTCGATTCTTGCGGTCCGAAGAACTATTTATGCATCTCCGTAGGCATCCTGCCCATGAAATTTCGGAGAACTCGCGGCCCCTTTGGGTTGAACTCCCACAAGCGGAGAGGGCGGCGTTGGCCAGGCAGAGTCCGGCGAATCAGCATAACTTGAGTCACCTTGACCAAGTTGAGGTCTCCTTTCAAGAGATCCCTTATGCGGCCTTGCAGTAGAGAAACGTCTCCAGGCAGGCCTCGGTCTAACCCCGTGCTGATCCACGATGTTAAACGTGGTGGGGGACCCGAGCGAAAGGCAGGAGGCGCCACCCAGGTGGTGCCCCGGGGGGAGGTGATATAGAACCACTCCTGTTGCCATAAACCAAGCTCCTCTTGAAAAGTGCCCTTGGGCCACGGAGCATTGGCCATTCTTTTTATAATAGCGCCTCCGCACTCTAAGTGACGCCCCTTGATTATCTTCGGCTCTACCTTGAAGGTCTTGAGCCATAATCCGAAGTGAGGGGTGACGTGGAGAAACGCTTCACACATAACTATAAAGGAGGAAATATGGAGGATGGACTCCGGAGCTAGGTCGTGAAACTCCAGCCCATAGTAAAACATCAGCCCCCTTACGAAAGGATCCGTCGGGAAGCCTAAACCCCGAAGGAAGTGGGAGACGAATACTACGCTCTCACCGGGCTGAGGGCTCGGGATCGCCTGTCCTTGAACAGGCAGCCTATGCAGAATCTTGCTGGTTATGAACCTAGCTTCCCTCAACTTTGATATGTCCTCCTCCGTAACGGAGGAGGGCATCCATCGGCCCTGGAGGTCGGAACCGGACATTGTTGAAGATCCGGTGCGTCTAGAACCTGAAAGCCTAGGGTGTTGGAACTCGAGGCGAGGGGTGAGCGCACTTTGAGAATAGAAGAGGGAACGGGGCCTTGGTCTCTTTATAAAGAGGTAGAATACCAAGAGCCCACCCCGTGACCGTCTTGGACTAGCCTGTAATTAAGGCAGGACGTGCTAAACAGGCACGGTTCGGTTGCCCACGTCCGTATTAATGAGAATCCCGTTAAAGGGGGCACGCGATCTCTGCTTCGACAAGACGTGCCAAGGAAACCGCCTCGTTGAACGTGTTGCGGTGTAACAGTAAAAATAACCCATACAGAAGGCTTGGACGCAGTGTTATGACGCACTGCGGAATACGTCAGCAGATTTGATTTGTGCTTACATTATTCTCTATATGGCAATACATGGAAATTTGTTTTAAAGAGCCGGACACTATCTCTTGGTGTTCATTATCTTCTTGAAGAAACTTGGAGGAGGAACCCGCCTTGCAATGCCGAAGACAATTTGCGCGCCGGACTAGTCGTCATTGAAGCCTGGTTCAGGGGCTACTGAGGGAGTCCTGGATTAGGGGGTGTTCGGCTAGCCGGACTATACTCTCAGCCGGACTCCAGGACTATGAAGATACAAGTTTGAAGACTCCGTCCCGTGTCCGGAAGTTTCTTTCCTTGGCGTAGAAGGCAAGCTAGGCGTGCGGATATTCAAGATCTCCTACCAATGTAACCGACTCTGTGTAACCCTAACCCTATCCGGTGTCTATATAAACCGGAGGGTTTTAGTCCGTAGGACAACGAATCATACACAATCATAACCATAGGCTAGCCTCTAGGGTTTAGCCTCCTTGATCTCGTGGTAGATCTACTCTTGTACTACCCATATCATCAATATTAATCAAGCAGGACGTAGGGTTTTACCTCCATCGAGAGGGCCCGAACCTGGGTAAAACTTCGTGTCCCCTGTCTCCTGTTACCATCTGATCTTGACGCACAGTTCAGGACCCCCTACCTGAGATCCGCCGGTTTTGACACCGACACCAAGGAAGCAAACTCTTGTAAGCAATGCAACACAACCAGTATCCGAACATCACGTCACGCCCAATACAGGGGTGCCGCACACCCCCTATGTTTCACCGATGAGGTCCTGGATCATGAATTTCCAACGGGATTCAAGCCCGTAAACATAGAGGCGTACGACGGGACAACAGACCCTGGAGTCTGGATCGAGGATTATATCCTCCACATACATATGGCAAGAGGAGACGACCTCCACGCCATAAAATACTTACCCCTTAAGCTTAAAGGGCCAGCCCGGCATTGGCTCAAAAGCCTTCCCGAAAATACAATCGGAAGTTGGGAAGGGCTCGAGGATGCTTTCTGAGCAAATTTTGAAGGGACCTATGTCCGCCCTCCGGATGCAGACGATTTCAGTCACATAACTCAACAGCCCGGAGAGTTAGCTCAGAAATTCTGGAACACATTCCTTACTAAAAAGAATCAGATAGTCGACTATCCGGACGCCGAGGCCTTAGCAGCTTTTAGGCATAACGTTCGAGACGAATGGCTCGCCAAGCACCTTGGCCAAGAAAAACCAGGAACAATGGCCGCATTAACAAGCCTCATGACCCGCTTTTGCACAGGAGAGGACAGCTGGTTGGCAAGATGTAGCACCAGCGACCAGAGTACATCCGAAACTAGAGATGGAAATGGAAAACCGCGATGCAACAAGGACCAGCGCCGAAATAAGGAAAACAGTCCGAAGAGCACGGCAGTCAATGCCGGATTCAAAAGCTCGCGGCAGAATCAGAAAAAGCCGCCCCTCAAAGATGACAGGGACGAGTGTCGGTGTCAAAACCGGCGGATCTCGGGTAGGGGGTCCCAAACTGTGCGTCAAGGTCGGATGGTAACAGGAGACAAGGGACACTTTATTTTACCCAGGTTCGGGCCCTATCGATGGAGGTAAAAACCTACTCCTGCTAGATTAATACTGATGATACGGGTAGGACAAGAGTAGATCTACCACGAGATCAAGGAGGCTAAACCCTAGAAGCTAGCCTATGGTATGATTGTGTATGATGAGGGTTGGCCTACGGACTACAACCCTCCGGTTTATATAAACACCGGATAGGGTTAGGGTTACACAGAGTCGGTTACAGTGGTAGGAGATCTTGAATATCCGCACGCCTAGCTTGCCTTCCACGCCAAGGAAAGCTCCTTCCGGACACGGGACGAAGTCTTCAATATTGTATCTTTATAGTCCTGGAGTCCGACGAAGGTATAGTTCGGCTATCCGAACACCCCCTAATCCAGGACTCCCTCAGTAGCCCCCAAACCAGGCTTCAATGACGACGAGCCTGGCGCGCAGATTGTCTTCGGCATTGCAAGGCGGGTTCTTCTCCAAATTCTGTGTACCTGTAAGAATAATGTCCGATTTTCAAATGTTGCGCTCCTTGGCTTCCACACCCAATAATGGCCGTCTTCCACGTGTCAAACGAATGCGAAGAGCCGGGGCATTTTTACATCCACACCCCCGGCCGTATAAACGAGCCTCCTATTTAACAGGATGAGGATTCAGATCCAAACCACACCTCCCCCCTTCTGCGAGAAATCATCAGAGCGCCTCCTGCAAAGGTCCATTCCAACATGGCCAGCCGCCGCAGCTCCTCCTCTCGCCCTTCCAGTCCTATCCCTGGAGACTGGGAGAGTTGCTCCATCCTACATAGCGAATTAGTGTCGCTTCAAGCCAAGGGATTTCTCCCTCAAGCCTACATGGTCTCGGTCCGAGCCGGACTCGCCACTTATCAAGGCGGAAAACAAGCGGAGAGCTCACCTAGTCCCTCTAAAGGGGAGCGGGTGTGCCTGGTCCCTTATCTAATAAGGGGACTGTGATTTCCAATTCATCCCTTTCTCCGCGGGCTTCTGGAGTTCTATGGCCTCCAGCTGCACCACCTTACGCCCGGCTCCGTGTTACACATCGCGGGCTTTGTTGCTCTTTGTGAGCTATTTTTAGGCGTCGAGGCTCATTTCGCGCTGTGGAAGAAGATATTCTGCCTGGTGCCCCATTCCCAAGAGGGGTCCATATATCAAGTGGGCGGAGCCGAAGTATGGCGCATCGCCGGGACCGGATACCTGTCCAGAACCCCGAAGAAGGTGTCCGAGGACTGGCCTTCAGAATGGTTTTATATAGACGACGTCCCCCTGCCGGACCCTATCCGGGCCGGTCTCCCTGAGTTCAACAATGCTCCCCTGAAGAAACGCCTGAGCTGGCGCCCTCGGAGCTCTCAAAGAGAGAATGTCAGAGACGTCCTTTACTTAATGGGCCGGATTAGGCTACTGGCTCATTCCGGACTAACCATGATTAGAGACATGGCCATATGCATTATGCGGGGGGTGCAGCCACTTCAATATAGAAGCCACCCCATGTGGGATTTCAACGGAGAAGATGACGCTACCCGCCACGGCCGCAAGGGGCCGGACTCGGCCGCCGCTCTAATGAAGATCTTGTCCTCTTTGTACAAGGGAGAAGAAGAGGAATTACTCCACGTCGACCCGCAGGGCGGATTTTCCATGTATAATCCCTCGAATTGGGTAAGCGGACAATCGTGCTTCCCCGTTCATTTTATATTCCCATGATTAAATATGTAGTCTAACGACTTCAACGCAGGACTTGCGTCAGGAGGTAAAAAACATAAACAGCCGTCCTCCACAGCCGGAGGACCCAGAACGGTCCCTCGATCTGAACTCCAAAGAGGATCCGGACTTATCGGTGGAGCTTATCGACGGAGTGTTTTATCAGCTAAGCAAGGACGATACCTTGGTAGCTATTATAGCGGATTACCAAGGGTTAATCCCGGCCTCCCAGGTGACAAATACTGGAGCTTTATCCCCTTAAGTGGGGTTCCGTTCTCACGGGTTTCGGTTGTTCTGACAGCAACCGTGTTTTGTAGGGGAGATTCCCGAGGCGGGAAGCCGATCCTGCTGCAGCTAGCCAACGAGGGGCCGCAGGGCCCCGTGGGGCAAAAAGGAACGTAGTCCGGACTGAGATGCCGGAGCACAGGTATAGCGTACCCTCTTTTTCCCTGGTGTTTTACTCCTTCAGGGTATATTAACATTCGTGCTATCTTCAGGACGAAGAGACCCCGCCGGACTACATCCGGAGAGGTTGCCAATCGCGCCTCCACCAGCCAGGCTCCAACGCCCGGCCCGGAAACGGAGGCAAGCACAAGGCACGCACCGGACGCCCCTCCTTCAGAGGATGCGGACAGGCTGTCTGCCACCAATTCCGAGGTGGAGAGTGCCATGAACCACAGGCGTCGCCGGACAGTCCTTCGCGACGCTTGTTTCTCCCAGGAGGCTTTAGATGCCTTCAGTTCGGGAGATGCGTACCTCCGTGCTGCTCAAGATGGTTTAGCCAGAGCCACGGAGCAGTATGTGAAAGACATACGGGTAAGATTTTTTTTGGTAAATATAGACATACCAGTAGCCCCCGAGACTTGAAGCAGTTAAAATAATTGATTTAAGGATCATATAACATGCAGTTTCTGACCGAGAAGAACATCGCGCTGTCCCAGGAGCTGGAAAGGTGCAGGGCCCAGCTAGAGGCCGCACTAACGGCAGCAGGGGGGGTCTAAAGAGACCCCTTCAGGTAAACAATACATCAAAAGATTAGTATTGTGCTGCTTTAAATGCCAAATCTGACAAATGGTATTACAGATGGCGCCGGACTCGATCCGGACAGGCAACAGCTTCTACGCCAGTTAAAAGCTGGTGAAAACGTGCTAACAAAGGTGAGGCGGGAGAAGAATGATCTCCAGGATGCCAACACCAGGCTGGATGTCGAACTGAAAGATGTTCGTGGCCAGCTGTCGGACTCTACTAAGGAGAATCAGCGACTTCGACGCGGCGTATTTAGTAAGTGCTTGAACGAACTTTTGATAAAAAAGAGTTCGGCGAGGAAGTCGTCTAACAGAGTAATGTCTGTAGGTATGCTAACAAGCTATCCTGAAGAGGAGATGCCCGGTACAACGGGCGACCTTATTCCCGAACTGTCGCAACTGCACGAGCGAGTTCGGCAGGCAATGCGAGGCATTGCTTAGGCCTTATGGCCTGCCCACTCCATGCCCGAGGACCTTGGAGAGCTTGCGGAGAAGCTGAAGGGAGCTCGGCGGCGCTTCCGGTTGTGGAAGATATCGGCCCGCCGACAAGGCGCTAGGGAGGCCTGGGCCATGGCGAAGACCCGTTTTACGAAGTCTGACGCAAACCACATGGCCGAGGTCGGACCAGTTGGGCCTGACGGGAAGGAGATCCCTGTAAGCTTAGTATATGGCCAAGTAGAATTGTCCGCAAAGTATTCCCAGCAGGACTGCAAATTAGACAGCCTGTTAGATGGTATAGAGGAGGAATACAGTCAGTCAGGATGACTATGTAATTTATAATTGACATGTGTAATGCCTTCTAGCCGGATTGTAGATCGTTTGTCATTGCCGACCTTTCCGCTTTGACCTCGGGACCTGACGGTCCGGAGTGTGTCCAAATACCATTACGGTTATATAATAACCAAGGTATGCATGGAGACCAGGCGTAGGGGTCATTAGTGCTTTATCAGACAAGTGCCCAACTAGTTATGTTATATTACATGGTTAGTAAGAAACATCTTCCAGAGAGAATAGTTCCGTTAAGGGTTCCTTTCGCTGGGGTGGCGTGCCCTAAAGTGCACGTGCGGACTGCAAATGCAGGAAAACATCTGGGGGCATGTATATAAATAAGTAAAAAAGGTTCATCTTTAGTTCACCGACCGAATATTCCCTTAAGAACGCTAGCTTTCGGCTTCACCCAGTCTGAGGTACACATCCGGCTTATCCGGCAGTAGAAATCGCACAGGTGCTCCCTTTACCGCCTAGCCGAACAATCGGGAACGTAGGGGTAAGCACAGGAGCCAGGCAACCCAGCTTGGCCAAAACTTAAGTCATATCGATGCATATAATGGTGAAGAAAAGGTACATGCGGAAGTTTGACGCATGTTTTGGGCGTGAAACCCATATAAATAAGCTTCTGTAAAGAAGCCCCCATGTTTAAAGAGGGCTGGTAACGCGTCACTTGATGAGCCTTTAAGGGCTATAAAAGGAAAGAGTGGGAGGAGACAAATAAAAACAGAAAAATATATATAAAAATGCACAGAGGAAGGAGACAAACACAGAGTCCGGCGCTAGGCATAGAATCTTCGGAGACGTGCGGCGTTCCATGGGTTCGGTTCGAGTCGGTTATCCGACGCATCTCGCAGGCGGTACGCTCCAACAGTCAGGACTTGGTCAATTATGAAGGGACCTTCCCATTTGGGCTTGAGTTTGTCCTTTTTCTTATCCGGCAGGCATAGAACTAGTTCACCAACGTTGTAATTTTTGGCCTGTACTTCTCTGCTTTGATATCTTCGAGCCTGCTGTTGATAAAATGCGGAACGGGCTTTAGCCACGTCGCGCTCCTCCTCTAAGGCGTCCAGGTTGTCCTGCCGATCAAGCTCGGCTTCTCTTTCTTCGTACATGCGCACTTGAGGTGAGTCATGAATTATGTCGCAGGGCAGAACTGCCTCTACGCCGTACACCATAAAAAATGGTGTGAATCTGATGGTATGATTCAGCGTGGTTCGCAGCCCCCAGAGTATGGAGTCGAGCTCCTCCACCCAGTGCGTATTAGATTCCTTGAGGGACCGCACTAGTCTGGGTTTAATGCCGCTCTTGATGATACCATTTGCCCGTTCGACCTGACCATTAGTTTGTGGGTGATAGACAGAAGCATAGTCGAGCTTAATGCCCATGTTTTTGCACCACAGCTTTACCTCGTCAGAGGTGAAGTTTGTGCCGTTATCGGTGATGATGCTGTGAGGGACGCCGTAACGGTGTACGACCCCGGATATGAAGTCTATCACAGGTCCGGATTCGTCCGTCTTAACAGGCTTGGCTTCTATCCATTTGGTGAATTTATCCACCATGACCAATAAGTATTTTTTCTTGTGGGTTCCGCCTTTAAGGGGTCCCACCATGTCAAGCCCCCAGACCGCAAAAGGCCAAGTGATGGGGATAGTTCGGAGGGCGTTGGGTGGCATATGGCTTTGGTTTGCAAAGAGCTGGCAACCGACGCATCGTTTGACTAAGTCATGAGCGTCTGCTCGGGCCGTCGGCCAATAAAAGCCCATACGGCAAGCCTTGCTTACAAGGGACCGAGCTGCAGCGTGGTGGCCACCGAGTCCGGCATAAATTTCAGCCAACAGACTCCGCCCTTCCTCTTCGGAGATACATCTTTGAAGGACTCGTGTAGTGCTTTTCTTATAGAGCTCTCCCTCGTGGACTTTATAGGCTTTCGATCGCCGCACTATGCAGCGTGCGTCATTTTGGTCATCTGGGAGTTCCTGTCTAGTAAGGTAGGGTAGGAATGGTTCTGTCCATGGGGCGATGACCGCCATTATTACGTGGGCTGAAGGTGTAATTTCGGTGGAAGAGCCTTCGATTATGTTGGATTGTTCGGCGTCGGGTTGTGCGGTTGTGTCCGGACTGTTATCTGAGGGTTCCCCCTCCCATGCTACAGATGGCTTGAATAATCTTTCTAAAAAGATGTTGGGGGGGGGGGACTGCATCTCATTTTGCTCCGATGCGTGCCAGGACATCCGCTGCCTGATTATTTTCTCGGGCTATATGGTGAAACTCTAGCCCCTCGAACCGAACTGACATTTTTAGGACGACATCGCGATAAGCTACCATGTTTGGGTCTTTGGCGTCGAAGTCGCCATTTATTTGGGATATCGCGAGGTTTGAGTCCCCGCGTACTTCCAGGCGTTGAATGCCCATGGATACTGCCATCCGGAGACCATGTAGAAGGGCCTCGTATTCGGCTGCATTGTTGGAGTCCGTGTACATAATTTGGAGTACATATTGGACTGTGTCTCCTGTAGGGGACGTCAAAACGACGCCAGCCCCCAGTCCGGCCAACATTTTGGAGCCGTCGAAATGCATGATCCAGTTTGAATATGTACCGTACTCTTTAGGGAGTTCGGCCTCTGTCCATTCGGCGACGAAGTCGGCTAGGACTTGCGATTTAATGGCTCGCAGTGGTTTGTAGGTTATGTCGAACGGGAGGAGCTCTATGGCCCATTTTGCTATCCGGCCCGTTGCATCGCGGTTGTTGATAATATCGTTGAGTGGTACTTCCGAGGCTACTGTTATAGAACACTCTTGAAAGTAGTGTTGTAGCTTCCGGGATGCCATAAACACCGTGTATGCAATCTTTTGGTAATGCGGGTACCGTGATTTGCATGGAGTGAGGACAGTGGACACGTAGTAAATCGGCCTTTGAAGGGGGAGTTTGTATCCGTACGTTGCCCGCTCGACGACGAGTACTGCGCTGACAACTTGATGAGTTGCGGCAATGTACAATAGCATGGGTTCGCCGGTGTTCGGCGCGGCCAGGACTGGGTTTGTTGCCAAGATGGCCTTTATTTCCTCGAGTCTGGCCGTGGCAGCGTCCGTCCACTCGAAGTGTTCGGTGCGCCTAAGGAGGCGGTAAAGGGGCAATGCCTTTTCTCCCAAGCGGGAGATAAAGCGGCTTAGAGCCGCCATGCATCCGGTGAGTTTCTGTATTTGTTTGAGGTCTTTTGGGACATCCAATTGTGACAAAGCTCGGATTTTAGCTGGATTTGCTTCAATTCCTCTACCGGATGCAATGAAGCCCAGGAGCTTTCCGGCTGGAACGCCGAAAACGCATTTTTCCGGATTGAGCTTAATGTCGTATTTTCAGAGGTTGTCGAATGTAAGCCTCAAGTCGTCTACTAGAGATTCGACATGTCTTGATTTAACGATCACGTCATCTACATACGCCTCCACTGTTTTGCCGATCTGGTTTGCCAGACATGTTTGAATCATGCGCTGATATGTTGCGCCGGCGTTTTTTAGCCCAAAGGGCATTGTGTTGAAGCAGAATGGGCCGTATGGTGTGATGAATGCCGTTGCGGCTTGGTCTGATTCTGCCATCTTGATTTGATGGTAACCGGAGTATGCGTCGAGGAAACACAGCGAATTGTGTCCTGCAGTGGCATCGATGATTTGATCTATTCGAGGGAGGGGGAAAGGATCCTTTGTGCAAGCCTTATTAAGGTCTTTAAAATCGACGCACATGCGCCAGGATTTGTCCTTCTTTGGTACCATCACCAGGTTTGCTAGCCAGTCCGGGTCTTTTATATCTGTAATGAATCCGGCCTCCAATAACTTGGCTAGCTCTTCTCCCATAGCCTGTCTATTTGGTCCGGAGAAACGCCGAAGGGCTTGTTTGACAGGTTTGAATCCTTTCTGGATATTTAAGCTGTGTTCGGCCAGCCTGCGTGGGATTCCTGGCATGTCTGAGGGGTGCCAAGCGAAAATGTCCCAGTTCTCTCGTAGGAACTCTCACAGTGCGGCGTCTACATCAGGGTTCAGTCGTGCCCCGATGGAGGCTGTTTTATTGGGGTCCGTTGGGTGGACCTGGAATTTGACTATTTCGTCCGCTGGTTTGAAGGATGTGGATTTGGATCTCTTATCGAGTATCACATCATCCCTATTAACCGTGGATCGCAGCGCAGCCAGTTCTTCGGCCGCTAAGGTTTCGGATAGTGCCTCGAGGGCCAATGCGGCTGTCTTGTTTTCGACGTGGAGTGCTATGTCCGGATCACTAGCGAGAGTGATAATTCCGTTTGGCCCAGGCATCTTGAGCTTCATGTACCCGTAATGGGGTATAGCTTGGAAAACTGTGAATGCCTCCCGTCCTAATATAGCGTGATATCCGCTTTTGAACGGGGCCACCTGGAACGTGATTTGTTCGGACCTGCAATTATCCGGCGTGCCGAATACCACATCTAGTGTGATCTTTCCGGTGCAGCGCGCTTCCTGACTGGGGATTATTCCTCTAAAGGTTGTGCTGCTTCGCTCAATGCGGTTCCAGTCTATTTCCATCTTTTGGAGGGTTTCCTCGTAAATGAGGTTCAATCCGCTGCCTCCATCCATGAGTACCTTTGCGAGGCGACAGCCGTCCACTATGGGACTGAGGACCAATGTGGCTGGTGCTCGGGCTGTTTGGAATTGAGGTTCGTCACTCGCATTGAAGGTGATAGTCGTGTTACTCCATGGGTTTATTGTCGCTACTTGATAGACTTCAGTGAGGCTGCGGAGTGTTCTTTTTCGCATGTTATTTGATGCGAAAGTCTCAAAGACTGTGAGAACGGAACTGGAATTCTCGGGCTGGCTTCCTTCGACCTCTGGAATTAGGAGGTCCTCACCAATTTTGGCCACCTGCCGGAGTATCCAACATGCCCCGAGGCTGTGAGTTGGAGTGGCGTCCTCTGCACTGTGAATCTTGCAGGGTCCATCTAGCCATTTTTCCAGTACGATTCCATGCCCTCTGGAGGGTTTTGATTTTTTGATATTTAGTCCGGGTGCCTTACTGTGGTGCACCCTCTTAGTTCGGACGGGATTGCTATTCAAGGCCGGAGTATCCCAAAATTTTATTTCGGTTTTCCAAGCACTTTCCATCGCACAGTACTTTTGTACTATGGACGCCAAGTTAGCAAAGCGTGTAATATTACGATGACTTACGGCGTTAAGTATTCCCTCGTCCGTGCAGTTACTGAAAAAGATTGAAATTGCGTCTCCCTCACGGCAGTCCTTTGTCTTGTTCATAACCAGGAGGAATCTGGCCCAGTAATGATGTACTGTTTCTTCGGGCATTTGCCTGATTTGGGAAAGATCGCTTATGATCGGGCGGGCGGGTGTCGTTGAATCTGAGACCTCACCCAATTTACTGTTCGGAGGCCGAAGAACTTCCGAATTCTGAGATCCGGAGTCTTGGATGTTATCCGATGAGTCTAGCCCGTTGCCTGATTTTAGGACCAGGTCTTGGATTGTATCCTCCCCTCCACGGATATCCGGCATGGAGGGTTCGGGAATTCGGACGTAGCTAGTCCTTAAGATAGATGAAGGGTCGCCGCATTGTGCCTCCACCACGGCAACGTGGTGGGTGACGTGGGGAGAGTTAATTTCTCTTAGATCGGGTTTAAGCCCAACCTGGTCGTAATTTGTAGCGACACCCAGTGCGGCGATGCGATCCAAGAGCTAGTTTACAGAAGAGAGCTCCATCGGATCCAATTGCTCGGCGAGTTCTGAGCTGACGTGGAGGTTGCTTTTGATGACCCGGGAGGTCACCGTCGGCGCAACAGCCGAATGGGCGGTCGCGAGAAAACCACCTAGCCGGAGAGTTTGGCCGACAGCCAAGGCTCCTTTTGTAATGGCGCCGTCTTTAAAGACGGGAAGAGGCATCCTTCCTGATCGCGACGGCAGAGAGGAACTCTCAATGAAAGCACCAATGTCGGTGTCAAAACCGGCGGATCTCGGGTAGGGGGTCCCGAACTGTGCGTCAAGGTCAGATGGTAACAGGAGACAAGGGACACTTTATTTTACCCAGGATCGGGCCCTCTCGATGGAGGTAAAACCCTACTCCTGCTAGATTAATATTAATGATACGGGTAGTACAAGAGTAGATCTACCACGAGATCAAGGAGGCTAAACCCTAGAAGCTAGCCTATGGTATGATTGTGTATGATGAGGGTTGGCCTACGGACTACAACCCTCCGGTTTATATAGACACCGGATAGGGTTAGGGTTACACAGAGTGAGTTACAATGGTAGGAGATCTTGAATATCCGCACACCTAGCTTGCCTTCCACGCCAAGGAAAGGTCCTTTCGGACACGGGACGAAGTCTTCAATCTTGTATCTTTATAGTCCTGGAGTCCGGCGAAGGTATAGTCCGGCTATCCGAACACCCCCTAATCCAGGACTCCCTCAACGAGCTATCCAACTTAAATAAAATCCTGGACAGGATATTGTCAAATACACAGTACTCCCGGTAAGCCTGCTAACCATACCCACAAAGATTGTTGGGTCTTCAAACAATCCGACAAACTCAACACCGAACACAAGGGGATCGACACACCAAGTGAAGACGATGACGAACCCCACAAGCAGAGCACTAAGAAGCAAAAGAATTTTCCACAAGGAATAAAAACAGTAAACTCACTTCACATAACAAAACGAACGGCGCCCATAAAGGTACGCGCCATACGGCCTATCCCAAAGGAGCCTCGCCACTGGTTGTTAAAACCAATCACCTTTGATCATCTGGATTACTCTAGAAGTACCAGGAACACAGGCTGGACTGCCTTGGTCCTTGACCCAGTGGTCGGCGGCCTCCACTTTACAAATGTCCTGATGGATGTCAGCAGTGGTCTAAACCTGATATATCAGGACACACTCCGTCACATGGGGATAGACCCAACAAAAATTCGCCATAGCAATACCTCCTTTCAAGGGGTAACGCCAGGTCCGGATACCCGTTGCACGGGTTTTCTCCGGCTAGAAGTCATGTTCGGCTCCCCCGACAACTTCCGTCGCGAAAGACTAACCTTCATATCGTCCCATTTTCAAGCAGCTATCAAGCACTACTGGGACGCGAAGCTTTCGCCCGCTTTAACGCAATACCGCATTATGCGTCTCTTACGCTTAAGATGCCCGGTCCACGAGGCATCATCTCACTAAAGGGAAAACATTGAGTACACCCCCGCGCGGAGGACTGTGCGGCTGCCTTGACTGCCCCACGATAATACGGCTTTACCAGCCTAAATATCTAAGTAGGTCATCAAGACCATGGACACGGCTCGACGAGTCCGACATACACATATAATTGATAAAGGCTTAAATAGCCGTATACCCATGTACTAGGGGCTCCGCGCATGTAAAACAAGAGACAATCAAGCTCAACTCTACCCATTTCAATTATGCTTTGTCTATTTATTATCACTTTTGTTCGGCACAACCTTTTTTCAACTAAGTTCCTCTCTTTTACAGATGAACACCGTGCTACGCCCGTCCAGGATACGACACAACGGAGACACAGGCGCAGACGTGCAGCAGGGACCCGTCCCAAGGATTCTTTTCAGATTAAGACCCTGCGTAAACCTTTTTTTTATTGTCTCTTGTTGATATACATCCCCTGGTTTTTTGGTGTAACCAAGGAGGAGACTGGCGTCTTGGCATGTGGCCACGTCAGAATTTTTGCGCGTACCTGGACACTAGGGGCTTATAATTAAGGGCGCTGTCTCGCCCGCCCTCATAAAGACCGAATACCTTAGGGAGTGTTTGGCGTCGCGAGTTGGGCCTTATATGCATTAGCTCCGAATCATGTCTTTGGTCAAATGTTGGGTTGCCCGACTCCTGTGTTTTGCTGCCTTACGTTCCGCTCTATCGGCTAAGGCGGCACCAGGAGAACTACTGCGATTGTGCCCCGGTTCGGCCAGGCGAGCACCTCAGTAGAGAAAGCCGAAAACTGACTGTCATGATATAGCGTGAGAATGGTCAGCCACTCGATGACTTATCGGAATTTATAGGATTCCTCCGCATTAACGAAGGGCCGTTTCCCGGCCAGGCACATACGCGCCCCGAATTCGGGCGAGCGCGGGCGCCACCAGGGGCTATCTAAGTAGCCTCACTGTCAAGCTCCTATGGCTATGTGAAAGTGATAAAGCATTATAGTTCGGTTGCCTAGTTCGCTGCGCTATCACCTCCTTTGTAGGACCAAGACGTTGGATTAAGTGTGAAAATGCACCTTCTGCGAACACCCCCACATTATTTGCGTGGGGGCTGAAGCCGACGACTGCGTCTTTCAGATTATATATATATATATATATATATATATATATATATATATATATATATATATATATATATATATATATATATATCTTAAAACGGCTGCACAGGAGGTGTTACAATACTTGAAGGCACAAGTATAAAAAGCTTCTACATATTTATCAAAATATTGTTTTACAATAACACATGCTATTCGAATATAGCACCCTTCGAGCACTGCGTCTCTATTATACGAGCGCCTTCCAGAACTTCTGGAAAATAGTGCTCGGCAGGTACTCAGCTTCTGTCCCAATCTTGGGATGCAACAACGGTGGTCTCCATTTCCGCCCAGTATGTCTTGACACGGGCAAGAGCCATCCGCGCACCCTCTATGCACGCTGGCCTCTTCATAGCATTAATATGCGGCACCGCACCAAGGAGCTGCTGCACCATGTTGAAATAACTTTTTGGCTCCGATCTCTCCGGCCACAGGTGATCCAGGACGCACTTCATGGCGAGTCCGGACAACCTATTCAGCTCGGCCCATTCGGCCAGGCGATCGGCCACTGATAGTGGACGCTCTGGATTGTGGAACTACGACCAGAATAGCTTTTCCACTTCGCGATCTTCCTGATCTCGGAAGTGTTCGGTCGCATCAGCAGCACTCGCTGCCAAATCCAGATAGGAGTCCGCCGTACTCCACAACCGGTCTAACGGAGCATGCTTAGGATCACAAAACTTCCTCCGCAGCACGAAGGGCTTTCCATCCGCGATCTCTCCGGCCTGACGTAGCTCCTCCCTCGCAGCTCTCATCGCAGAGCGGGCATCCTTGGCTTCGGCAACGGCCTTCTCTAGGTCCATCTGTTCCGCCCAGTTTTCTTTTTCAAGAAGCTTGCAATGGTCAGCAGCGGTTTTTCAGCTTAACGGCCATCTCGGCCATCTCTTTCTTGCTTCGGCAGTGAGCAGCCTGTTCGGCTCTCAGCTCTTCAAGGTCCTTCCTGGCAGCCGCATCACTTTTTCTGGCTTGCTCCTTGGCTCGGGCAAGTTCTGCCCGAAGACTCTCCATGGCAGCAGCACCGTCTGCATCAAGCACACACACTGTAAGATACTGGCGTAAAAAGCTCCTCTTACCATGTGCCACCAGAGGGATTACATACCTTGTGCCTCGTCAAGCCGCTTGTTAACAAGCACGATGTCGGCATCTGCCACGTCAAGTTCCCGCTTTAGCTCGGCAAATTCATCAGTCCGGCTAGATTCCGGACACTTCGCCACCTACATACAAAGGCGACATTTTAGACCTGGGATTATGATCCTCTGCACGCCATCACTTTTGACAACACACAGAGTCTCAGGGGCTACTATCTACACAGGGCGCATCTTATTGGTGCGCAACTGTCAAAAAGGTGCATTATTTCACGTACCTCAAAACTCGTCAGTAAACTTCTGACGGCCTCGTGCAATCCGCTTTCCGCGAACGAAATCCTTGCAATCACCATGCCCATCAATGCACAGTGCTCCTCTGAGATAGATGCTCACCCTAGCAGATCCTTCAGCTTCTCCGACCGCGCACCGGACGGTGCCGGACTCGTCCTATGGCCTTTTTCAAAGGCCGGATGGGGAGAGCCTTGGAGGTCCATATGGCTTCCTTCCGGCCCTGCCGGATTCAGAGAAACCCTCCGTGATGAAACCTCTGGGTCGCCCGCCTCGCTAGGCGGTACGGCAGGGGGAGGCGTTCCGCTCTCCATCATTTCCGGAAGAAGATCCCCCGAAGACGAGCTCTGCTGAGAAGGGCTGAGGTCCGAACTATAAGGTACATTTTCGGTTACTTTTCTCAGATATAAAACAAGGATTCTGTTCAAGAAAAAAACCTCTCTCTACTTACGGCTCGGTGGAGGGCTGACCCCCTTGAGGGAATAATTCGGCCGGGGTACTCCCCGGCGCAGGGCCCTCTGACGAGGATTTCTTCCCCCGTTTTGAGGCCACGGTCTCCGGGTCTTCAGAGGCGGTCCTCTTCTTTCCCTGAGGAGGGGAATTTCCGGTTCCTTCCCTCCGAACAGCTTCCTTCGAGGAGGCCGTAGTTTCCTTGTCCCCTCCCATGCTTTCCTCTATAGGCGCGACCTTCAACATCCTAACCAGCACGGGATCCGGCGTGATCTCGGGGAGGGGAGCCGGACACCTGATAAGCTTTGCTTTCGCTATCCACTCCTGCTTAAAGAACAACTCTTTAGGGACAAGTTTAATGACAAATATACGGATAGCGAGTCCGGGCACAAGGCTACTTACTTTAGTATCCGGGCGATTGCAGCTCAGACCTGCATCCTCGGTCAAGTCCGGACACATGGCTTGTGATCCGAAGGACAATTTATACATCTCCGTGGGTGTTGCGCCCATGAAATTCTGGAGAACTCGTGGTCCCTCCGGATTAAATTCCCACAGGCGAAGGGGGCGACGTTTGCCGGGCAGGGTTTGGCGGATCAGCATGACCTGCGTTACTTTGACCAGGCTGAGGTCCCCTTCTAAGAGATCCCTGATGCGACCCTGTAACAAGGGCACGTCCTTGGCTAACCCCCAGTCTAGTCCTTTGTTGACCCATGACGCTAGCTGTGTTGGGGGACCCGAGCGAAAGGCAGGTGCCGCCACCCACTTGGTGCCTCTGGGAGCGGTGATGTAGAACCACTCTCGTTGCCACAAGTTGAGCTCCTCTGGAAAAGAGCCCTCGGGCCATGGAGCATTGACATTCTTGCTTATAACAGCGCCTCCGCACTTTGCGTGCCGCCCCTCGGTCATCTTCGGCACTAGTTTGAAGGTCTTGAGCCATAGTCCAAAGTGAGGAGCAATATGGAGGAAGGCTTCACACACGACGATGAAAGATGAAATGTGGAGGATGGACTCCGGAGCTAAGTCGTGAAATTACAGCCCGTAATAAAACATGAGCCCCCTCACAAAGGGATCCATCGGGAAGCCTAGCCCCCGAAGGAAGTGAGACATGAACACTACACTCTCACTAGGCCTGGGAGTGGGAATGACCTGCCCTTGAGCAGGCAACCTGTGCAGGATTTCGCCGGTCAAGAACCTGGCCTCTCTCAGCTTTAGCACGTCCTCCTCCGTAACGGAAGAAGGCAGCCATCGTCCTCGAAGGTTGGAATCAGACATTGTTGAAGATCTAAAGCGCCCAAGATCTGGAGCCTTGGGTGTTGGAACTCGAGGTGAGGGGCGAAATCGTTTGAGATTGAAAGAAAGGAGTAAGGCCTTGGTCTCTTTATAAGAGGTTGAATACCAAGAGCCGCCCCCCCGTGACCGTTTGGGACTCTCCCTTAATCGAGCAAATATGCCAACGTGTGCGATTAGTTTACCCACGTCCGTATTGATGAGAATCCCGTAAATAAAGGGGACACGATCTCTGCTTCGACAAGACGTGCCAAGGAAACTGCCTCGCAAAACACGCTGAGGTGGGACAGTAAAAATGATTCGAATAAAGGCTTGGCCGTGGTGTGATGTCACGCTGCGGAATACGTCAGCAGATTCGATTTGTTTAAATATTATTCTCTCTATGGCAATATGTGGAAACTTATTTTGCAGAGCCGGACACTATCCTTAGTGTTCAAAATCTTTTATGAAGTACTTGGAGGAGGAACCCGCCTTGCAATGCCGAAGACAATCTGCGCGCCAGACTCGTCGTAATTGAAGCCTGGTTCAGGGGCTACTGAGGGAGTCCTGGATTAGGGGGTGTCCGGATGGCCGGACTATACCTTCAGCCGGACTCCTGGACTATGAAGATACAAGATTGAAGACTTCGTCCCGTGTCTGGAAGGAACTTTCCTTGGCGGGGAAGGCAAGCTTGGCGATACGGATATTTAGATCTCCTACCATTGTAACCGACTCTGTGTAACCCTAACCCTTTCAGGAATCTACATAAACCGGAGGGTTTTGGTCCGTAGGACCGAACATCATCAACATACAATCATACCATAGGCTAGCTTCTAGGGTTTAGCCCCCTTGATCTCGTGGTAGATCTACTCTTGTACTACCCATATCATCAATATTAATCAAGCAGGAGTAGGGTTTTACCTCCATTGAGAGGGCCCGAACCTGGGTAAAAACATCGTGTCCCTTGTCTCCTGTTACCATCCGCCTAGACGCACAGTTCGGGACCCCCTACCCGAGATCCGCCGGTTTTGACACCGACAGTGGGGCTACTATATAGCCCCTGGGGGCACCGCGCTCATCTGAATTCGGGGCGCGTGTGTGCCTGGCTGAGAAACGGCCCTTCGTCAATACGGAGGAATCCTAAAGATTCCGGCGGGTCATCGAGTGGTTGACCAGTCTCACGCTATATCATGACAGTCGGTTTTCGGCTTTCTCTACTGAGGTGCTCGCCTGGCTGAACCGGGGCACAATCGCAGTAGTTCTCCTGGTGTCGCCTTAGCCGATAGAGCGGAACGTAAGGCAGCAAAACACAGGAGCCGGGCAAACCCAACATTTGACCAAAGACATGATTCGGAGCTGATGCATATAAGGCCAAACTCACGACGCCGAACACTCCCTAAGGTATTCGGTCTTTTATGAAAACGGGCGGAACAATGCCCTTGGTAATAAGCCCCTGATGTCCAGGTACGTGCAGAACTCTGACGTGGCCACATGCCAAGACGCCAGCCTCCTCCTCGGCTATACTGAGAATCCGGGGGATGTGTATCAACAAGAGACAGTAAAAAAGGTTTACGCAGGGTCTTAATCTAAAGAGAATCCTGGAGATGGGTCCCTGCTGCACGACTGCGCCTGTGTCTCCGTTGTGCCGTGTCCTGGACGGGCGTAGCGTGGTGTTCATCTGTAAAAGAGAGGAACTTAGCTAAAAAGGAAAAGGAATAGTAGTGCGGAATGTACGCTGTACTAGATAAACAATGTATAATTTAAGGCAGGTGAAATTGAGCCTTACTGTCGCGTATTTGACATACACGGAGCCCCTTGTATAGGGGTGTACGGCTGCTAAACCTTTATCAGTTATATGTTTCCTCCGGACTTGCCTAGCCGTGTCCGTGGTCTTGATGACCTTGTAGATGCTTTTGTTGGTAAAGCTGTTTTAATGCATGGCTGTCCAGGCAGCCGCATATTCTTTCGCGTTCGAGGGATGCTCGATATTTCCCTTTAGTGAGATGATGCCTCGTGGACCAGGCATCTTAAGCGTAAGAGATGCATAATGGGGTATCGCGTTAAAGCGGGCGAAAGCTTGGCGTCCCAGTAGTGCTTGATAGCCACTTGAAAATGGGGCGATGTGGAAGGTTAGCTTTTCACGGCGGAAGTTATCGGGGGAGCCGAGCATAACTTCTAGCCGGAGAGAACCCATGCAATGGGCATCCGGGCCTGGCGTTATTCCTTGAAAGGAAGTGTTGCTATGGTGAATTTTTGTTGGGTCTATCCCCATTTTGCGGATTGTGTCCTGATATAGCAGGTTTAGACCACTGCCGTCGTCCATCAGGACATGTGTAAAGTGGAGTCCGTCGATTATTGGATCCAATATCAAGGCAGTCCAGCCTGCTTTCTGGATACTCATAGAGTAATCTTGATGGTCGAAGGTGATCGGTTTTAACAACCAGTGGCGAGACTCCTTTGGGATAGGCCGTGTGGCGTGTATCTCTATAGGCGCCACTCTGTTATTCCCTTTTGTCACGTAAAGTAAGTTTACTGTTTTGACTTCTTGCGGGAAATTCTTTTGTTTTCCGGTGCTCTGCTTGTGGGGTTCGTCATCGTCCTCACTTGGTGTGTCGAGCCCCTTGTGTTCGGCATTGGGTTTGCCGGATTGCTTGAAGACCCAACAATCTCTGTGGGTGTGGTTTGCAGGCTTCCCAGAGGTACTGTGGATTTGACATATCTTGTCCAAGATTTTGTTCAGGTTAGATAGATCGTCCCTATTATCCTTAAGGGGCAGATTTTTCTGATTCTGCCGAGAGCTTTTGAATCCGGCGTTGACCGTCGTGCTCTTCGGGCTGCTTCCCTTATTCCAGCGCTGGTCTTTGCTGTGTCGTGGTTTCCCATTTCCATCCCTGACTTTGGATGTATTTGGGTCGCTTGTGCTGCATCTTGCCAACCAGCTGTCCTCACCTGCGCAAAAGCGGGTCCTGAGGCTTGTTAATGCGGCCATTGTTCTTGGCTTTTCTTGGCCGAGGTGTCTAGCGAGCCATTCGTCTCGAACGCTGTGTTTGAAAGCTGCTCAGGCTTCGGCGTCCGGACAATCGACTATCTGATTCTTTTTAGTAAGAAATCTGTTCCAGAGTTTTCGGGCTGTTGGGTTATATGGCTTAAATCATCCGCATCCGGAGGTCGGACATAGGTCCCTTGAAAATTTGCCCGAAAAGCATCCTCGAGCTCTTCCCAACTTCCAATGGTGTTTTCGGGAAGGCTTTTAAGCCAATGCCGGGCTGGCCCTTTGAGCTTGAGGGGTAAGTATTTTATGGCGTGGAGGTCATCTCCTCTGGCCATGTGTATGTGGAGGATATAATCCTCAATCCAGACTCCAGGGTCTGTTGTTCCGTCGTATGCCTCTATGTTTACGGGCTTGAATCCCGCTGGAAATTCATGCTCTAGCACCTCATCGGTGAAACATAGGGGGTGTGCGGCACCCCTGTACTTGGGTGTGCCGTGTTGTTCGGATATTTGTTGTGTTGCATTGCTTACTAGAGCATGCTTTCTTGGCCCGTAGATAGATCTGGCTGGGCCATCTTTGTGATGCAAATCCTTGAGTGGATCGCGTGCTGGCTTGGGTGCGGCGCCGCCTGCCGCTCTATGTTGGCCATGGGGTCATCTATCCGACCGGGTGGCTTCCTTGTTTTTTGATTTGGTTGGCTCTAGGGCCTCCTCATCAAATTCAGGTAGTAGCTTTCGCTTCGGGTAGCTCTTTGTGTGGCGGCTACCGCCGTATTTATATGCGTGTTGAGTACTTTGCTCCATCTGATTCTGAGTGCATATTCCGCAGTTTTGAGCTTCCGCTTCTGCTTTTTCAGGCTACGCGCGGTGGCGACGAGCCTTTTGTGGAGGTTCTTCTGTTGCAGGAACTTGTCCGGCGTGAGGTCATCCAGACTGTTATCTTCGCCGGGGGCGAGTTGTTCGGCTTGTTTATCCAAGTTGCCCTGTTCGGACGGTTGCTCGATGGCATGTTCGTCGTCCGCCAGCTCGCCCTGCTCCGTGGCTGGGTCTGTATGGTTGTTGTCTCTGTCGAGGTGGGGTTTGGAGCGGCGCTTACGCCGCCGCTTTGACTGCTTTTCGAGGGAACGATCCCTCGTTGCGTCCCTTTGTTCCTCGTCGTCGCTTCCTTTAGGTGTGTTCACCATGTATACATTGTGAGATGAGGTGGTTTTCCAGTGCCCTATAGGCGCTGGTTCCTGTTCGTCTCCTACATCGTCGTCCATACCGTCGATGTCTTCGGAGTCAAAGTCTAGCTATCGGTTAGATCGTCGACAGCGGCTACGAAGTGGGTGGTGGGTGGGCGTTGAATTTCTTCGTCGTCCGCATCCCAATCCTGCCGGTCATAATCCGGCCAGGACTCTCCTGACAAAGAGAGAGACCTTAGTGAATTCAGAATGTCGCCGAAGGGCGAGTGCTGAAAAATATCCGCGGCAGTGAATTCCATGATCGGCGCCCAATCGGATTCGATTGGTAGGGGCGCGGAGGGCTCGGAGTCCAGAGAGGAGTCCGGCACCTTGGAGTCACGGGCTTCGCTGGTGTTCGGCTCAATTGCCATAGAGATTGCAGCCCCCGAGGCGGTGTCCAGCCACCCGTCCTCGATTGGTGCAGTCGCCTCCGAGCTAAGGGTCGGAGCAGACACGGGTGCGGCCTCCAGGGCACTGTTCGGCGGCACAGCTAGATCATGCCCATCGTGACAGTGCGGCGCGCTCGGCCATGGCTCGAATTCGTCGATGATCAAGTCTCCGCGGATGTCAGCCGTGTAGTTCAAACTTCCAAATCTAACCTGATGGCCAGGGGCGTAGCTTTCGATATGCTCCAGATGGCCAAGCGAATTGGCCCGCAGTGCAAAGCCGCCGAATACAAAGATCTGTCCGGGAGAAAAGTCTCACCCTGGACAGCATCGCCAACGATGATCGAAGGAGCCATCGAGCCTAAAGATGACGACACAGAGGAACTCCTAATGAAAGCACCAATGTCAGTGTCAAAACCGGCGGATCTCGAGTAGGGGGTCCCGAACTGTGCGTCTAGGCGGATGGTAACAGGAGACAAGGGACACGATGTTTTTACCCAGGTTCGGGCCCTCTCGATGGAGGTAAAACCCTACTCATGCTTAATTAATATTGATGATATGGGTAGTACAAGAGTAGATCTACCACGAGATCAAAGAGGCTAAACCCTAGAAGCTAGCCTATGGTATGATTGTTGTTCGTCCTACGGACTAAAACCCTCCGGTTTATATAGACACCGAAGAGGGCTAGGGTTACACAGATTCGGTTACAATGGGAGGAGATCTACATATCTGTATCGCCAAGCTTGCCTTCCACGCCAAGGAAAGTCCCATCCAGACACGGTACGAGGTCTTCAATCTTGTATCTTCATAGTCCAGGCGTCCGGCCAAAGGTTATAGTCCGGCCATCCGGACACCCCCTAATCCAGGACTCCCTCAATGGTGTTCTCAATATCACTTCTCCTCCTGGGGGCATCGTCTCGGAGCAAGTGATGGCTGGAGGTGACAAGAGGAGGAGAGGTGGTACATCTACCGCAAGGCTGACGACGGGTCATGGTGGCATGGCGCTGCGGAGTTCCGTCGATGGGCACGTGTGGATGGACACGTGCAGGATGGTGGTGTTATCTGACGCGATGGTAGCGTTGACGGTAGGCCTAGCAAGGTTGGTGCGTCAGTACCTGCTCTGGAGATGGATCAACGGTTGGAGGTGGCGGCGGCCTATGAGAGTGCGCCAGACCGGTGTGTGACCCAGTTCCAACATTGTGGCTTGGTTGGGGCATCCGGTATTAGATGTTAGGAGTTGATGCGATGTTTTCTTGGTATTAAGCTCGGACATTTGACACCCTTCATAAGGGGATAGGAGTAGCGACGTATGTGTTGTCAAAATGGTGACTTCAGGTATAATGATGTATTACTTTGTAAGATTTTTGTGAATAATTAATAAAATGGTTGCATGCATCGTACAGATGCAGAGGCCGAAGGCATATCCTCCTTTTCAAAAAAAATGTATCCTTGCTTTGAAACAAGGCGTAAAATTTCGGTCTTTCAAACAGCATCAACATCTACTCTTTTTTGGTACAAAAATATATCAAAGGTGCATCTCTGTGATAGTAGACACATTGTGTCTATGATCCTATCAAAACTTGCGCTTTCGATACTATAAAATAATGCATATTTGACTTTAATGTGATATCAACTCTGATTTGTTTCAATGCCAAAACGCAGAAAGTCGATCGAGATGACAGGATCAGCAGCTTGCCCGACGACATCTTGGTCAACATCCTCGACCAACTCAACGTACGCGATGCTGCTAGAACCTGCGTCCTCTCCAGATGGTGGCGTCAGCTTCCTGCCATGCTCTCACGGCTTACAATAAGTGCTCACGACTTCCTACCCTCGAAAACTAAAACCAGCTTGTCCAAACATGAATTGGTTTGGAGGACCGATGAAGCTGTGGTCAAAGCCACGAGCATACTGGCATGGAGGGATCCAGGTGGATGCATCATCAATCTCTTGAGGATGACATTCTACTTGAGAGATGATGCCCCCATATTCATTGGGCATGCTGTTAGCAATGCCATGGAGACGCATAAGATTGAGCAAGCCGAATTCACAGTTTTGGCGGACAAGAAATGTGTAGAGTACACCACTGATGATTTGGAGAACAATGGGGCACTGTTCGTGTCATTTTTCAACGAGTGTCCAAATGCATTTACTGGTCTCACACGCCTCTACCTGGAGAAATTGATATTTTCTACATCTGACTTTGTATCCAACATCATGGTCACTTGCAAGCAACTAAAAGATTTAGGTTTTTTCCATTGCTACACCTACACGGAGGGTTTGATAACGCTCGAAGTTGAACACACACAACTAAGTGAGCTATGTATTATCAACTGAGTGATGCCAGAAGCTTGGGTGCAGCTCCATGGGATACCTGAGAAACACCGCAAGATCGAGCGTATCAAGGAAGCTTTCAAGATGTTGGGATGGCCTATCGTGGTCGACGAGCTCTCCCTCATTAAGTTGGGTCCGGTGAGGATGAAACTGGCTTGCAAGTCGCCGGCCATGCTGAATGGCACAGTAGAGGTCTGGTTTAACCACGAAGGGTATCAGATCAAGCTGGAGCTGGAACGGCTGCCGCGGCGGCTGGGGGAGGGGGTGGTGCTCCAGGGGCGGCCCCCTCTGCTCCCCCGCCAGATAGCCAGCAAGGCAAGGGCGGGCCACACAAGCCTGGGTCACACGCGGACAATTCCTCCAAGGCGGCTGCCACCGGTGCGAAGGCGCCCAAATCTTTGGCGGTGGTGCCCCAGAAGGAGGCATCTGGCCCCGGTGCATTGGTGGTGGGTCAAGATGTGGTGATGGGCGAGCTGGCGGACGAGCACGAAGATAGCATCCAAGACACTTCAATAGATACTGAGACTTGGGAAAAACTGGGCGTGATCCCGACTCAAGACACGGCTGTCAGCCTTCCTCCCCTTGCTCGCTCTCTGGACCCATCCTTCAAAGTGCTCGGCTCCAGCATGCCAGCTCTGAATGCGCCACTGCCTCTGTCGCTGGTGGCCATGGACTCCGAGGCCTTGGCTATCTCTCCAGCGCGTGGAGGGGGCTCGGGGATGGACTGCGTCCTCATGGACTCGGACCCTACACCGGCCTCGGACAGGCGCCTGTCGAGCGACTCCGGTCGGCAGGCCAAGAAGACTGCTGGGAGGAAGGTAGGGTGCAAGATGGTGGCCACGGAAGCTGCGGGTTTGGTGGCGGTGCTGGGGGGTGAGTTGGGTGCGGCTTTGGTGGCGCCTGGGCCGGCAACCAAGGCCAAGCGTTCAAGGGCAACCCCGGTGGCGTCCCGGCCTCCAAGCGCACGCGCCAAGGCCAAGCTTGGGGACATGATCTCTATGGAAAGTGCCAAGCTCCATGCTGCTGACAAAAACATGGATGTTTCAGGTAATCCCTCCCCCTCTTATAAGATCCTGAATGCTTTCTCCGATGAGCATCTCACTGAGATTCTTCACGATAGTGGCGTTGTGCTGGATTCCTCGCCTTTGGATATTATCCCGTTAGTTTGCGCGCGTGAAGATGCTCAGGCCGCCCTTGCGGCTGCAGCTGCCAGGTGTGTGGCTGCACAGCCCGTGGACGGCCAGGTCTCAGTACCTATAGGGGCTGGTACTGTCGCTCTGCCCATCGAGGAAGCCGAGGCCGTGGTGGCCTCGGACTTGCCTTCTCCTAGCCGGGTGCCGGCTAGGAAGCGAGTGGCCAAGGCGGTTAGTTCCCGTGGAGTCCGCCTTCACAACCGGATCATTTAATGCGGTATATATTCTGGAATATTCATGGTTGCGGGCATGGGGGCGGCATACGCAACTCCGAGAGTATATGTCCAAAGAACGCATCGACTTTGTCGCGCTCCTGGAGACGATTAAGGCCGATTTTACGTTTAGAGATCTTTTGGCGTACGATCCGCTCCAGTGTTTTGATTGGTTCTGGACTCCTTCCGTGGGCCTTTCTGGTGGCCAATTGTTGGGCTGTAATAAAGATGTTTGTGACGTTATTTTGTGGGAGTCTGGTTCGTTCTATATCGCTGCCACGGTTCATCACCGGGTCTCCCATGCCTCTTGGGTGATCGTAAGTGTTTACGGGCCGGCTGACCATGCGAGGTCTGCTGATTTCTTGGGAGAAATCACAGCTATGGTGGGGGCCAAGCAAGTGTCCAACCTACCAGTTGTGGTGGGAGGAGACTTTAACTTGATCCGCTCGAGGGCGGACAAGAACAACGACAACATTGACTGGGCTAGGGTGTCCCTTTTCAACAATGCCATCGCGCCCGCTGCTCTTAGAGAGATTGCGCGTACAGGGGCGAGATACACTTGGACTAACAAACAGCGGGAGCCAGTTCGATGTGTGCTCGACCGTGTGTTTTGTTCAAGTGACTGGGAGGTTTTGTTTCCCCTCTGTACCTTAGTGGCTGAAGCGCGCATTGGATCAGACCACTCTGATCCTGTCCTCAGGGAGGACAATGTGCGTCACAGCCGTAGATTCTTCTTCGAGACAGCTTGGTTCGAACATGAGGGTTTTTGCCAACTTGTCACAAACCGTTGGACCTTGATTGGTAACCAGGTAGGACGACAACGAGGACCAATTGAGCTCTGGTCCTCTGCGCTGCGGCCTTGCGGGCTTACCTCAGGGGATGGGGGGCCAATCATGGCAGCGAATCTAAAAGGGAAAGGGAGCACCTTGTGGAAGAAATCGCTCACCTAGACGCGCAGGCTGATGTTAGGTCCTTCTCTGGTGATGAATGGGAGATTAGGTACTCCCTAGAACACCAAGTCCTAGCTATTCTTAGGGCGGAGGAGGAGTATTGGCGCCGTAGGGGCGGCGTCAAGTGGGTCGTTAAAGGCGACGCCAACACGACATACTTCCACGCGTACACTAACGGCCGTAAACGCAAGAGTACAATTCTTAGGCTCCATTCGGAGAGTGGGACGTTGGCCACCCAAAATGAAATAGTTAGGCACATCTACGACTTCTTTGTTGAGCTGTTGGGAACAGCCGGAGCAAAGAGCTTAAGACTAAGGGAAGACCTATGGGGACCGCATGAGAATGTATCGCAGCAGGAAAACGACGCCTTGATGGTGTCCTTTTTGCCCCAACATATCGACCGCGCGCTTGCTGGAATGAAGAACGACACGGCTCCAGGCCCGGATGGGTGGCCGGTGGAGTTTTTCAAACGCTTCTGGCCGATGCTTAGGGACCTTTTCCAAGCGATTATCAATGGTTTTGCCCTGGGTACGATGGACCTGTCGCGTCTCAATTGGGGCTATTTGCTTGATTCCCAATGTCAAAGGGGCGGAATCAATTAAGCAGTTTTGGCCGATCACGCTCATTAACGTTCCTTTCAAGATATGTGCCAAAGCTTACGCTTCTAGGCTAGCACCGGTCGCCCAACGTGTCATTAGCAAGAGCCAAACCACGTTCCTTAAAGGCAGGAACATTCTTGAAAGGCCTATTGCTCTTACGGAGATAATCCATGTGTTAAAACGTACGCGTGATCAGGGTGTTATCCTCAAACTAGATTTCGAAAAAGCATACGACCGTGTAAACTGGGAGTTTATACGGGAGGTCCTCCTCAAAAAGGGTTTTGAGGCAGGGTTCGTCCACCGGATCATGCATTTGATCTCAAGTGGCAACACCACGGTTATTGTCAACAGCGAAATGGGGAAGTTTTTCCGTAATAGGAAAGGGCTTAGACAGGGCGACCCCGTCTCCCCACTCATCTTTAACTTCATGGCGGATGCCATGGCAGCCATGCTGTCCAAGGCCAGGGAGGCGGGGCACATCAAGGGGCTTGTCCCTCACCTAATCCCGGGTGGTGTGACACACCTACAATACGCAGACGACACTTTGTTGTTGTTCAAGCAGGACGACCATAGTATTGCTGCGATTAAGCTCCTGATTCTAGCCTTTGAGCTCCTCTCCGGACTCAAAATTAACTTCCTTAAGAGCAAGGTCATTACCATGGGGATGGACGACCAGCTCAGAATGCGTGTCGCAAACCAACTTAATTGTAAGCGCGGGAGCTTACCAATCAAGTACCTAGGGCTCCCTATCTCTCACTGCAAACTTTCGATTTCAGAGTGGGAGCCCCTGTACGGGAAAGTGGCCAACAGGGTAAGCCCGTGGCGAGGGCGTTTCATGTCCTTAGCCGCGAGGCTTATTCTGATGAGCTCGAGTCTCTCTTCTCTTCCCCTCTTCACTATGGGATGTTCTTACTAGCCGACGGTGTGCACACTAAGCTAGACACTCCGAGATCCCGGTTCTTTTGGGAAGGAACTGGCATCAAGAGGAAATACCACCTCGTAAAATGGGCGGCGGTCTGTAGGCCTAAAAAATTTGGAGGATTGGGAATCCTAAATTCCAAACTAATGAATGTTGCCCTCCTTTCCAAATGGTGGTGGCGAATGGCCCAAGATGAGTCGGGGATCTGGGCTCAGCTGTTAAAATCCAAGTATTATCCGAATGGGAACCCCTTCACAGCCTCGGCCAACGGCTCCGTGTTTTGGAGAGGGATCCAGGCGGTGCAGCCTGCTTTTGACATTGGGGCCAGATTCCTGATTAACAATGGTCAATCTACTCGGTTTTGGCTAGACCATTGGCTGGATGCCTGTCGGTGTCAAAACCGGCGGATCTCGGGTAGGGGGTCCCGAACTGTGCGTCTAGGCCGGATGGTAACATGAGACAAGGGACACGATGTTTTTAGCCAGGTTCGGGCCCTCT
Source organism: Triticum aestivum (assembly GCF_018294505.1). Classification (NCBI taxonomy): domain Eukaryota; kingdom Viridiplantae; phylum Streptophyta; class Magnoliopsida; order Poales; family Poaceae; genus Triticum; species Triticum aestivum. Next base: position 615,669,048 of record NC_057809.1, read on the forward strand.
CGATGGAGGTAAAACCCTACTCCTGCTTGATTAATATTGATGATATGGGTAGTACAATAGTAGATCTACCACGAGATCAAGGAGGCTAAACCCTAGGAGCTAGCCTATGGTATGATTGTTGTATGATGGAGTTGTCCTATGGACTAGAACCCTCCGGTTTATATAGACACCAGATAGGGTTAGGGTTACACAGGGTCGGTTACAATGGTAGGAGTTCTTGAATATCCGCATCGCCAAGCTTGCCTTCCATGCCAAGGAAAGTCCCATCCGGACACGGGACGAAGTCTTCAATCTTGTATCTTCATAGTCCTGGAGTCCGGCTGAAGGTATAGTCCGGCTATCCGAACACCCCCTAATCCAGGACTCCCTCAGTAGCCCCCGAACCAGGCTTCAATGACGACGAGTCTGGCGCGAATATTGTGTTCGGCATTGCAAGGTGGGCTCTTCTCCAAATTCTGTGTACCTGTAGGAATAATGTCCGATTTTCTAATGTAGCGCTCCTTGGCTTCCACGCCCAGTAATGGCCGTCTTCCACGTGTCGAACGAATGCGAAAAGCTGGGGCGTTTTTACATCCACACCCCTAGCCGTATAAACGAGCCGCCTATTTAACGGGATGGGGATTCAGATCCAAACCACACCTTCCCCTTTCTGCGAGAAATCATCAGAGCGCCTCTAGCAGAGGTCCATTCCAACATGGTCAGCCGCCGCAGCTCCTCCTCTCGCCCTTCCAGTCCTAAACCTGGAGACTAGGAGAGTTGCTCCATCCCGCATAGCAAGTTAATGTCACTTCAGGCCAAGGGATTTCTCCCTCAGGCTTATATGGTCTCGGTCCGAGCCGGACTCACCACCTATGATGGCGGAAAACAAGCGGAGAGCACACCCAGTCCCTCTAAAGGAGAGCGGGTGTGCCTCGTCCCTTATCTAATAAGGGGACTAGGATTTCCAATTCATCCATTTCTTCGCGGGCTTCTGGAGTTCTACGGCCTCCAGCTGCACAATTTCACGCCCGCTTCTATACTGCATATCACGGGTTTCGTCGCCCTTTCGAGCTATTTTTGGGTGTTGAGGCTCATTTCGCGCTGTGGAAGAGGATATTCTGTCTGGTGCCCCGTTCTCAAGTGGGGTCTATATATCAAGTGGGTGGAGCCGAAGTGTGGCGCATCGCAGGGACCGGATACCCATCCGGAACCCCAAAGAAGGCGTCCGAGGACTGGCCTTCGGAATGGTTTTATATAGACGACGTCCCGCTACCGGACCCTATACGGGTCGGTCTCCCCGAGTTCAACAGTGCTCCATTAAAGAAACGCTTGAGCTGGCGTCCGCGGAGCTCTCAGAGAGAAAGCGACAGAGACGTCCTTTACTTGATGGGCCGGATAAGACTGTTGGCTCATTCCGGACTAACCATGATTAGAGTCATGGCCGTATGCATTATGCGGGGGGTGCAGCCGCTTCAATATAGAGGCCACCCCATGTGGAATTTTAACGGGGAGGATGACGCCACTCGTTATGGTCGAAAGGGGCCAGCCTCAGCTGCCGCTCTAGCAAAGATCTTATCCTCTTTGTACAAGGGAGAAGAGGAGGAATTCCTCCGCGTCAACCCGCAGGGCGGATTTGCTATGTACAATCCTCCGAATTGGGTAAGCGGACAATTGTGCTTTCCCGTTCATTTTATATTCTCATGTTTAAATATGTAGTCTAACGAGTTCAACGCAGGAACTGCGCCAGGAGGTAAAAGATATAAACAGCCGTCCTGCACAGCCCGAGGACCCAGAACGGTCCCTTGATCCGGACTCCAAAGAGGATCCGGACATATCGGTGGAGCTTATTGACGGGGTGTTTCATCACTGAGCAAGGACAATACCTTGGTGGCCATTACGGCTGATTACCCAGGGTTAATCCCGGCCTCCCAGGTGACAAATAACGGAGCCTCATTCCCTTCAGAAGGGTTCCATTCTCACGTATTTCGGTTTTTCTCACGGCAACTGTGTTTTGCAGGGGAGATTTCCGAGGCGGGAGGCCGAATCTGCGGCGACTAGCCAACGAGGGGCCGCAGGGCCCCGTGGGGTAAAAAGGAATGTGGTTCGGACTGAGATGCCGGCGCAAAGGTATAGTGCACCCTCTTTTTCCTTGGTGTTTATTCCTTCAGGATATATTAACGTTCGTGCTATCTTCAGGACGAAGAGACCTCGCGGGACTACATCCGGGGAGGTTGCCAATCGCGCTTCCACCAGCCAGGATCCAACGCCTGGCCCGGAAGCGGAGACAAGCACAAGGCGCGCACCGAACACTCCTCCGACAGAGGATGCGGACAGGCTGTCTGCCACTAATTCCGAGGTGGAGAGTGCCATGAACCACAGGCGTCGCCGGACAGTCCTTCGCGACGCTTGTTTCTCCCAAGAGGCATTAGATGCCTTCAATTCGGGAGATGCGTACCTCCATGCCGCTCAAAATGGTTTGGCCAGAGCCACGGAGCAGTATGTAAAAGACATACGGGTAAGGAAATTTTGGTAAATATAGACATACCAGTAGCCCCCGAGACTTGAAGCAGTGTGAGGAACTGATTTAAGGATCATTTGTTATGCAGGTTCTTACAGAGAAGAATACCGTACTGTCCCAGGAGCTGGAAGAGTGCAAAGCCCAACTGGAGGCCGCACTAGCCGCGGCAGGGGAGCCAAAAGAGACCCCCTCAGGTAAAATACACTTTAAAAGATTAGTGTTTTGCGGCGTGTGTGCAAATCTTACAAATCATATTGCAGATGACGCCGGACTAGATCCGGAGAAGCAACAACTCTTGCGCCGGTTAAAGGCCGGTGAGAGTATGCTGACAAGGGTGAGGCGGGAGAAGAATGATCTTCAGGATGCCAACACCAAGATGGATGTTGAACTGAAAGACGTTCGTGGCCAGCTGTCAGACTCCACTAAGGAGAATCAGCGACTTCGATGCGGCATTTTTAGTAAGTGCTTAAATGAACTCTTGAAAAAGGAGTTCGGCGAGGAAGGCGACTAACAGAGTTATGTCTGTAGGTATGCTAACAGGTCGTCCTGCAGAGGAGATGCCCGGTTCAATGGGTGACCTTCTGCCCGAGCTCTCGCAACTGCACAAGCGAGTTCGGCAGGCGATGCAGGGTGTTGCCCAAGCCTTATGGCCATCCCTTCCCAAGATCGAAGGCCTTGGAGATCTTGCGGAGAAGCTGAAGGGAGCGCGGCGGCGCTTCCGATTGTGGAAGATTTCAGCCTGCCGCCAAGGCGCAAGGGAGGTCTAGGCCATGGTGAAGATGCGGTACACCAAGGCTGACCCAAATCACATGGCCGAGGTCAGACCTGTGGGGCCTGACGGGAAGGAGATCCCTGTAAGCTTAGTATACGACCAAGTAGAATTGGCCGCAAAGTATTCCCAGCAGGACTGTAAATTAGACAGCCTGTTAGATGGTATAGAAGAGGAATACAAACAGTCAGAGTGACTATGTAATTTTTAATTGACATGTAGAATGCCTTCTTGCCGGATTGTAGATCATTTGTCGTTGCCGACCTTTTCGCTTCGACCTCGGGACCTGACGGTACGGAGTGTGTCCGAATACCCTAACGGTTAAGTATAAACCAGAGTCTGCATGGAGACCAGGCGTAGAGGTCATTAGTGCTTTATCAGACAAGTGCCCAACTAGTTATGTTATATTACATGGTTAGTGAGAAACATCTTCCAGAGAGAATAGTTCCGTTAGGGGTTCCTTTCTCTGGGAGGCATGCCCTAAAGTGCATGTCCGGACTGCAAATGCAGGAAAATCATCTGGGGGCAGGTATATAAATAAGTAAAAAAGGTCATCTTTTAGTTCACCGACCAAATATTCCCTTAAGAACGCTAGCTTTCGGCTTCACCCAGTCTGAGGTACACATCCGGCTGATCCGGCAGTAACAATCGCAGAGGTGCTCCCTTTACCACCTAGTCGAACAATCGGGAACGTAGGGGTAAGCACAGGAGCCAGGCAACCCAGCTTGGCCAAAACTTAAGTCATATCGATGCATATAATGGTGAAGAAAAGGTTCATGCGGAAGTTTGACGCATGTGTTGGGCATGAAACCCATATAAATAAGCTTCTGTTAAAGAAGCCCCCAGGTTTCATGAGCGCAGGTAGCGCATCACTTGATGAGCCTTTAAGGGCTATAAGAGAAAAGAGTGGAAGCAGAGAAATGAAGACGGAAAATGTAAAAAATGGACAGAGGAAGGAGACAATAACAGAGTCCGGCGCTAGGCATAGAATCTTCGGAGACGTGGGCGTTCCATGGGTTCGGCTCGAGTCGGTTATCCGACACATCTCGCAGGCGGTACGCTCCACCAGTCATGACTTGGTCGATCTTGAAGGGACCTTCCCACTTGGGCTTGAGTTTGTCCTTTTTCTTATTCGGCAGGCGTAGAACTAGTTCGCCAACATTGTAATTTTTGGCTCGTACTTCTCTGCTTTGATATCTTCGAGCCTGCTGTTGATAAAATGCGGAACAGGCTTTTGCCACATCACGCTCCTCCTCCAAAGCGTCCAAGTTGTCCTGCCGATCGAGCTCGGCTTCTCTTTCTTCGTACATGCGCACTCGAGGTGAGTCATGAATTATGTCGTAGGGCAGAACTGCCTCTGTGCCGTACACCACAAAGAATGGCGTGTATCCGGTGGTGCGATTCGGCTTGGTGCGCAGCCCCCAGAGTACGGAGTCGAGCTCCTCCACCCAGTGCGTATTAGATTCCTTGAGGGACCGCACTAGTCTGGGTTTAATGCCGCTCATGATAAGGCCATTTGCACGTTCGACCTGGCCGTTGGTGTGTGGGTGATAGATAGAAGCATAGTCGAGCTTGATGCCCATCTTTTTGCACCAGAGTTTTACCTCATCGGAGGTGAAGTTTGTGCCGTTATCAGTGATGATGCTGTGGGGGACGCCATAACGGTGTACAACCCCAGATATGAAGTCTATCACAGGTCCGGATTCGGCCGTCTTAACAGGCTTGGCTTCTATCCATTTGGTGAACTTATCCACCATGACCAGTAAGTATTTTTTCTTGTGGGTTCCACCTTTAAGGGGCCAACCATGTCAAGCCCCCAGACCGCGAAAGGCCAAGTGATGGGGATAGTTCGGAGGGCGGTGGGTGGCATATGGCTTTGGTTTACAAAGAGCTGGCAACCGACGCATCGTTGGACCAAGTCCTGAGCGTCTGCTCGGGACGTCGGCCAGTAAAAGCCCGTACGGAAAGCCTTGCTTACAAGGGACCAAGCTGCAGCATGATGGCCACCGAGTCCGGCATGAATTTCAGCCAGCAGGTTCTGCCCTTCCTCTTCGGATATACATCTTTGAAGGACTCTGGTAGCACTTTTCTTATAAAGCTCTCCCTCATGGACTTTATAGGCTTTAGATCGCCGCACTATGCAGCGTGCCTCGTTTTGGTCTTCTGGGAGTTCCTGCCTAGTAAGGTAGGCTAGGAACGGTTCTGTCCACGGGGCGATGACCGCCATTATTACGTGTACTGAAGGTGTAATTTTGGTGGCAGAGCCACCAATTATGTCAGATTGTTCGGCGTCGGGTGGTGCGGTTGTGTCCGGGCTGTTATTTGTGGGTTCCCCCTCCCATGCTATGGATGGTTTAAAAAGTCTTTCTAAAAAGATGTTAGGGGGGACTGCATCGCGTTTTACCCCAATACGTGCCAGGACATCCGCTGCCTGATTGTTTTCTCGGGCTATATGATGAAACTCCAACCCTTCGAACCGAGCTGACATTTTTAGGACAGCATTGCGGTAAGCTGCCATTTTTGGATCCTTGGCGTCGAAGTCTCCGTTTATTTGGGACATCGCGAGGTTCGAGTCCCCGCGTACCTCTAGGCGTTGAATGCCCATGGATACTGCCATCCGGAGACCATGTAGGAGGGCCTCATATTCGGCTGCATTGTTGGAATCCGTGTACATGATTTGGAGCACATATTGAACTGTGTCTCCTGTGGGGGACGTTAAGACGACGCCAGCCCCTACTCCGGCCAACATTTTGGAGCCGTCGAAATGCATGATCTAGTTTGAATATGTGCCGTACTCTTTAGGGAGCTCCGCCTCTGTCCATGTCGAACGGGAGGAGCTCGATGGCCCATTTTGCTATCCAGCCCGTTGCATCGCGGTTGTTGATAATATCGTTGAGTGGTACTTCCGAGGCTACTGTTATGGAACACTCTTGAAAGTAGTGTCGTAGCTTCCGGGATGCCATGAATACCACGTATGCAATCTTTTGATAATGCTGGTACCGTGATTTGCATGGAGTGAGGACAGTGGACACGTAGTAGACTAGCCTTTGAAGGGGGAGTTTGTGTCCGTCCGTTTCCCGCTCGACGACGAGCACTGCGCTGACAACTTGGTGAGTTGCTGCAATGTACAATAGCATTGGTTCACCGGTGTTTGGCGCGGCCAGGACTGGGTTTGTTGCCAATATGGCCTTTATTTCATCGAGTCCGGCCGTGGCAGCATCCATCCACTCGAAGCGTTCGGTGCGGCTAAGGAGGCGATAAAGGGGCAGTGCCTTTTCTCCCAAGCGGGAGATAAAGCGGCTTAGAGCGGCCACGCATCCGGTTAATTTTTGTATTTGTTTGAGGTCCTTTGGGATGTCCAGTTGCGACAAAGCTCGGATCTTGGCTGGATTTGCTTCAATTCCTCTACCGGATACAATGAAGCCCAGAAGCTTTCCGGATGGAACGCCGAAGACGCATTTTTCTGGATTGACTTGATGTCGTATTTTCGAAGGTTGTCGAATGTTAGCCTCAAGTCGTCTACTAGAGTTTCGACGTGTCTTGTTTTGACGACCACATCATCCACGTATGCCTCTACTGTCTTGCCGATCTGGTTTGCCAGACATGTCTGAATCATGCGTTGATATGTTGCGCTGGCGTTTTTCAGCCCGAAGGGCATTGTGTTGAAGCAGAATGGGCCGTATGGTGTGATGAATGCTGTTGCGGCTTGGTCTGATTCTGCCATCTTAATTTGACGGTAACCGGAGTATGCATCGAGGAAACACAATGAATCGTGTCCTGCCGTGGCATCGATAATTTGATCGATGCGGGGGAGGGGGAAGGGATCCTTTGGGCAAGCCTTGTTAAGGTCTTTAAAATCGACACACAGGCGCCACGATTTGTCCTTCTTTGGTACCATCACCAGGTTTGCTAGCCAGTCCGGATGTTTTATGTCTCTGATGAATCCGGCCTCCAATAGCTTGGCTAGCTCCTCTCCCATAGCCTGTCTCTTGGGTTCGGAAAAACGTCGAAGGGCTTGTTTGACAGGTTTGAATCCTTTTAGGATATTTAAGCTGTGTTCGGCCAGCCTGCGTGGGATTCCTGGCATGTCTGAAGGGTGCCAGGCGAAGATGTCCCAATTTTCACGTAGAAATTCTCGCAGTGCGGCGTCCGTATCGGGGTTTAATCGTGCCCCGATGGAAGCTGGTTTATTGGGGTCCGTTGGATGGACCTGGAATTTGACTATTTCGTCTGCTGGCTTAAAGGATGTGGACTTGGATCTCTTATCGAGTATCACATCATCCCTGTTAACCATGGAGCACAGCGCAGTCAGTTCCTCAGCTGCTAAGGCTTCGGATAGTGCCTCTAGGGCTAGTGCGGCTGTCTTGTTTTCGGCACGGAGTGCTATGTCCGGATCACTAGCGAGAGTGATAATTCCGTTCGGCCTGGGCATCTTGAGCTTCATGTACCCGTAATGGGGTATTTCTTGGAAGATTGTAAATGCTTCCCGCCCTTGTAGGGCGTGATATCCGCTGCTGAACGGGGCCACCTGAAATGTGACCTCTTTGGATCTGTAATTATCCGGCGTGCCGAACACCACATCTAGTGTGATTTTTCCTGTACAACACGCTTCCCGACTAGGGATTATTCCTCTAAAGGTTGTGCTGCTTCGCTCAACGCGGCCCCAGTCTAATCCCATTTTTTGAAGGGTTTCCTCATAAATGAGGTTCAATCCGCTGCCTCCATCCATGGGTACCTTGGTGAGGCGAAAGCCGTCCACTATTGGACTGAGGACCAATGCAGCTGGTGCTCGGGCTGTTCGGAATTTAGGTTCGTCGCTTGCATTGAAGGTAATATGGTTCGTCGCTAGCATTGAAGGTAATAGCCGTGTCGCTCCATGGGTTTATTGTTGCTACTTGGTAGACTTCGGCAAGGCTGCGGAGTGTTCTTTTTCACATGTTATTTGATGCGAAGGTCTCGAAGACTGTGAGAACGGTACTGGTGTCCCCGGGGTGGTTTTCTGTGGCCTCCAAAATTAAGAGGTCCTCGCCAATTTTGGCCACCTGCCGGAGTATCCAACATGCTCTAAGGCTGTGAGTTGGTGTGGCGTCCTCTACTATGAATTTTACAGGGTCCATCAAGCCATTTTTCCAGTACCGTTCCATGCCCTGTAGAGGGTTTTGGTTTTTTGGTGTTTAACCCGGGTGCCTTACGATGATGCACCCTCTTAGTTCGGACGGGATTGCTATTCAGGGCCGGATTATCCCAAAATTTTACTTCGGTTTTCCAGGCGCTTTCCATCGCACAATACTTTTGTACTATGGACGCCAAGTCAGCGAAGCGTGTAATATCACGGCGACTTATGGCGTTAAGGATTCCCTTGTCCGTGCAGTTACTGCAGAAGATTGATATTGCATCTCCCTCGCGGCAATCCTTTATCCTGTTCATAACCAGGAGGAATCTGGCCCAGTAATGATGTACTGTTTCCTCGGGTTGTTGCCTGATTTGGGAAAGATCGCTTATGTTCGGGTGGGCGGGTGGCATTGAATCTGAAACCTCGCCCAATCTAAGATTCAGAGGCCGAAGAGCTTCTGAACTCTGTGGTTCGAATTCTTGGATGTTGTCCAATGAATTTAGCCCGTTGCTTGATTCTAAGCTCAGGTCTCGAGTTGCATCCTTCCCTCCGCGGGTATCCGGCTTGGAGGGGTCGGGAATTCGGACGTAACTTGTCCTTAAAATAGATGTAGGGTCGCCGCACTGCACATCTACCACGACGACGTGGTGGGTGGCCTGGGGAGAGTTAATTTCTCTTAGATCGGGTTTAAGCCCAACCTGGTCGTAATCCCTGGCGACCCCCAGGGCGGCGAGGCGATCCAAGAGCTCGTTTACGGAAGAGAGCTCCATTGGATCTAGCTGCTCGACAAGTTCCGAGATGACGTGAAGGTTGCTTTTGATGAACTGAGAGGTCACCGTCGGCACAACAGCCGAACAGGCAGTCATGAGAAAACCACCTAGCCGGAGGGTTTGGCCGATAGCCAAGGCTCCCTTAGCGACGGCGCCGTCTTTCAAGACGGGAGGATGCATCCTTCCTGATTGCGACGGCACAGTTGAACTCTCAATGAAAGCACCAATGTCGGTGTCAAAACCGGCGGATCTCGGGTAGGGGGTCCCGAACTGTGCGTCTAGGCCGGATGGTAACAGGAGACAAGGGACACGATGTTTTTACCCAGGTTCGGGCCCTCTCGATGGAGGTAAAACCCTACTCCTGCTTGATTAATATTGATGATATGGGTAGTACAAGAGTAGATCTACCACGAGATCAAGGAGGATAAACCCTAGGAGCTAGCCTACGGACTAGAACCCTCCGGTTTATATAGACACCGGATAGGGTTAGGGTTAGACAGGGTCGGTTACAATGGTAGGAGATCTTGAATATCCGCATCGCCAGGCTTGCCTTCCACGCCAAGGAAAGTCCCATCCGGACACGGGACGAAGTCTTCAATCTTGTATCTCATAGTCCTGGAGTCCGGCTGAAGGTATAGTCCGGCTATCCGAACACCCCCTAATCCAGGACTCCCTCAATGCCTCTCCCCTTTGGCAAAGTCACCCTAACTTATATCGGATCGCCACAAACATCAACATTTTAGTTGGGGAGGCTATCCATACTGATCCACCTGCGATTCACTTTATGTGGGCCCTAACGAACGATGAGAGTGCGTCTTGGGACGGGCTGGTTCAGCAAATCAGTACCAACCGCCTAGGGACGGGGGTTGACACGATAGAGTGGAGCTTGACAGCTTCGAGAAAATTCTCGGTGAAGTCCCTTTATAACAAGCTAACTGGAGGGCCAGCGCTTGATATAGCTAAGGGGCTGTGGAAGGCAGGCCTGTCCCTGAAGATTAAAATCTTCATGTGGCAAATGCTTAGGAATAGACTGCCTACTTCGGATAACATGGCCAAACGAAACAGTCCGGCTGATGGTACCTGCACGATTTGCGGCCTAGGCGAAGATGCGAACCATGTATTTTTTAGATGCCACTTGGCCAGGTTCGCATGGAGCGCGGTCCGGGAGGCCTTCCACACGAACTAGAACCCTGCCTCGGGGAACCAATTAGTCTCCATTTTCAAGTCCACGAAAGGGACTACTAGTAGAATCGCTTGGCGTTACGTAGGGGCGCTCCTCTGGGATATTTGGACGACGCGTAATAAAATTACGATTGAGAAAAAAAATTCCCCAACCATCCTGCAGATGTGATCTTCGAATGCCACCTATTTTTGCAGATGTGGACCCCACTAGGGAAGGAGCGTGATGCTGAGCGTATGTCAAAGGCTATGGCGCGCATCAAGTCAATTCAGGCATTGGCAAGACAAGATCCGGCGAGTCGGTGAAGCTTTTGGAGGTCTTCTATGGATTGTTTGTTAGCTAGCTCATCGCGTTTGATGGTTAGGCCGAGTGTAATTTCCGTCGCGATGAACCTTTGTTTCGTCTCATGCTGGTCGTGGACCGTTGGTACTATCTTAAGTGTGCTAAGTTGTAACTGTTTGAACCTGGTGCCTTATGGGCTTTGACGCTTCTAGCATCTTCGTTCCAAAAAAAATGTATTATCAATTGTCGTTTTGGCATGGTCAAGCTCACTAGGCTTCCAAAACTCACCCGGTTGGCGTTTTAGCATTGGCTGTCTTATGAAGAACCACCACTGTCAATTGGTTATGTACCATTACTTATGATTCTGAGCCTTTCAAATGTTGCTAGTAGTAGCCACAAAATGGTCGAGTTAAGTAAGTTTCTGTATGAGACCTCTGTTCGAGACCTGAGGTTGGGGTTTAAATTCGAAAAGGTAAGTCGGGATGATTGCTTTGTTTTATCTTCACTTGTTCTCTGCTCATCCTACGTGTTTATTGTTGCAGAGTGTCTGAATAAAAGGTTGGCATTTGTGTTCTGCCAACTAAAGATTGTCAATCTAGTTAACATCCCTGAAGGGTATGATCTCACCTGGACAATGTTCGTTTTTGAAGCGGCGCCGATCCTGGAGGAGCTCTACATGATGGTATATGCTCCTACCTAAAGCTTCTTCTTTAACTAGATTAACCCGTTCCATTTACCTTTGTCATATGTGTGGCATGCATGTAGGTAATGGATCATCCATGTGAAATGCAAACGAACCAAGAGATTAGCGAGAACAAGGGTGTCCAATGGAATCACCTACATCAAATTTCAAGCACCACCGTCTGATCAAGTTCATCATGTTCGGCTTTCATGTTAATGACTACATGGTGGATCATGTCAGGCGTGTCCTCAAAGCAGCAATGAATTTACAAGATGTGTACCCGTATGATAGACTGATATGTGATAAATGCCCATGAAAACTACGATATGTGCACCCGCATGATAGCTTGGTACGTGACATGTGCCCAGGCCCGCATCCGCCGATAAAGTTCCCACTAAAAGTGAGGAGCGGCGTTTAGTGCAAAAGCGAATGCCTCGCGGCATGGGGTCACTTGCCATCATCCACTTCTGAAAGGATCGATATAGTTGACTAGGGGGGGGGGGGCGAATAGGCAACTAACAATTTTTAACTTTGCTTTACCAAATTAAACTTTGCAACAAAGTAGGTTGTCTAGATATGCAACTAGGTGAGCAACCTATATGATGCAACAACAACAAGTACACAAGCAAGCAAGGGATAAACACAAATAAGCTTGCATAAGTAAAGGCACGAGATAACCAAGAGTGGAGCCAGTGAAGACGAGGATGTGTTACCAAAGTTCCGTCCTTTTGAGGGGAAGTACGTCTCTGTTAGAGCAGTGTGGAGGCACAATGCTCCCCAAGAAGCCACTAGGGCCACCGTATTCTCCTCACGCCCTCACACAATGCGAGATGCCGTGATTCCACTATTGGTGCCCTTGAAGGCGGCGACCGAACCTTTATAAACAAGGTTGGGGCTATCTCCACAACTTAATTGGAGGGTCCCAACGACACCACGAAGCTTCACCACAATGGACTATGGCTCCGCGGTGACCTCAACAGTCTAGGGTGCTCAAACACCCAAGAGTAACAAGATCCGCTAGGGATTAGTGGGGGGAATCAATTTTCTCTTGGTGGAAGTGTAGATCGGGGCCTTCTCAACCAATCCCGAGCAAATCAACAAGTTTGATTGGCTAGGGAGAGAGATCGGGCGAAAATGGAGCTTGGAGCAACAATGGAGCTTTTGAGGAAGAGGTAGGTCAACTTTGGGGAAGAAGACTCCCTTATATAATGGGGGGAACAATCCAACTGTTACCCCCCAAAGAAGCCCCGTAGAGAGCGGTACTACCACAGGGGTGGGCGGTACTACCGCTGTGGCCAGTGGTACTGCCAACCCATCTCGCGGTAGTGCTACGCAGAAGAGGGGAGCGAGGAGCAAAGGGGGGGACCTGGACCCAGAGCGATACTACCGTGGTGGTAAGGGCGGTACTACCGCTTAAGGGCGGTGCTACCGCCTCTACTGCCGCAACTAGTGCCACAAAACCTGACATGAGAAAAGAGCCCTTGAGTCGAGGCGGTAGGAGCACGAAATTGCAGCGGTACTACGGCGGAGGGCTTCAAGCGGTACTACCGCTGTTGAGCGGTACTGCCGCTTGTAGCACTCGGGCGGTACTACCGATGTGGCCCGCGGTACTACCGCTGGGACCAAACGATGCACATATGAAGGGGAAAGAGCTCTCCATTGAAGCGGAAAGGCTCAGAGGGTGTGACAAGGATGTGTACGTGTTGATTCCACCCTAGCCTTACCAAAGCGGACCCCCTCTTGATAGTACGGTGATGCCTACGAAACTAGTCCACCAAAATAGAAACAAAAGAGCTGCACCGTATTGAATAACACTCCAAGGGGAGGGAATCGTCTCGTGCCAAAGGATGAAACTCTGAAAAACTCAAGGCACACGATTAGTCCGCAAAAGCATTGTCATCAATCACCAAAACGCCATAGGGATAAATATGCCCTTACAAATTCCTAAGGTTTTGATAAAATAAGGGATGAACATCGACCAAGGATAGCTAGATATTCTTTGTTGCATGCCTGAGAAGATAGATGGATATTGTTGAGGCAGTTTATTTAGTATCGTCCAGTTGTTGTATTTGTCAACTTTTCTTGATTGATATGCTTTTGTAGTTGCAAATGCCTCATATAATTTAGGGGGAATATATATTTTCATCCCTCAACTCTTTGCAAAGTTTTGATTTGATCCCTCAACTTCAAAACCGACAAAACTTAGTCCCTCAACTCTTCAAACCGAATAAGTTTGTCAGCAAACTCGGTATTGATGCTAACTCTGCATGGTTTTGACCGGTCTCCGTTGACACGGAAATTTTCTCTCTTCTACTCACCTATCTCTTCTTCCTCTCATCCCTCTCTAGTGGGCATTTGCTCAAGCAACTGGCGTGCGCACCTGCACTTCCGCCACCGGCACCACTTCGTCATCCAACTAGGCAACACCAGCTAGGAGCACACTGCCGGCACCACTGAGGGAGTCCTGAATTAAGGGGTCCTCGGACAGCCGGACTATATACCTTAGCCGGACTGTTGGACTATGAAGATACAAGATTGAAGACTTCGTCCCGTATCCGGATGGGACTCTCCTTTGCGTGGAAGGCAAGCTTGGATATTTGGATGTGTAGATTTCCTTCTCTGTAACCGACTCTGTGCAACCCTAGCCCCTTCCGGTGTCTATATAAACCGGAGGGTTTAGTCCGTAGGACAAGAACAATCATAATCATAGGCTAGCTTCTAGGGTTTAGCCTCTATGATCTTGTCGTAGATCAACTCTTGTAATACTCATATCATCAAGATCAATCTAGGAGGAAGTAGGGTATTACCTCCATCGAGAGGGCCCGAACCTGGGTAAAACATCGTGTCCCCTGCCTCCTGTTACCATTAGCCTTAGACGCACAGTTCGGGACCCCCTAACCGAGATCCGCCGGTTTTGACACCGACATTGGTGCTTTCATTGAGAGTTCCACTGTGCTGTCGCGATAAGGCTTGATGGCACCTTCGAATTTTCCAGGGTTGTTGTAGACTCAATTCCGCACAATTCCACCGAAGCGATCATTAAACGACACTCGAGGAGGTGGTGGTGGCGGATGCAAGTTCGCTGTACAGAAAAACAACACAGTCGCCCGAGGGCAATGTTGACGTTGAGCCCCCGAGCTCCATGGATGATTCCTCCATGATCTTTGATAGAGATCGAAGTTGATGTTGATGAAGGCCCTCGTCCGATCATGACGATCAGAGGCAGGGCTTAGTCCTTGGTTAAGCCAAGGTGAGCAGTCGAGCCGGTGACGAAGAAGTCGATGTCGCAGTTAAACTACAGACGAGCCATTGATCCTTTTGCCGATCACACATCGGAACTCTCAATTAAAGCACCAATGTCGGTGTCAAAACGGGCGGATCTCGGGTAGGGGTCCCGAACTGTGCGTCTAAGGCGGATGGTAACAGGAGGCGGGGGACACAATGTTTACCCAGGTTCGGGCCCTCTCGATGGAGGTAATACCCTACGTCCTACTTGATTGATCTTGATGATATGAGTATTACAAGAGTTGATCTACCACGAGGTCATAGAGGCTAAACCCTAGAAGCTAGCCTATGGTATGATTGTTGTATATGATATATCGACTAGACCGGTCTCGATTTGTATAATGCACCAGAGGCCTTAGGATAACAAGAGTCCTAGCCGAATACGCCGGTGGGGAGGATTCCTTGTCTTGATCACCAAGTCTTGTGGAATCTTCCTTGTATGCGGCAGCTGTCCGAACTGGCCCATGAGTATACGGCCATGGGGCTCCTCGGCCCAGTCCAACTGATCGGGAGACGACGTGGTGAGTACCCCCTAGTCCAGGACACCGTCAGTAGCCCCCTGAACCGGTCTTCAAGTTGGGGACGCTCCTCGACTCTTCCGAACTGTGCTTCGCCTTCGGTCGTCGGTCTTGAAAACTGGTTCAACAAATCTTCTCATCTTCGATCTTGAGGATCGCCGAAGTGCATTCGAAGAGTTTACATGACGGGTATCCGAGGAGCCCCTTTAAGTTTTCGGCCTTTATCAATGCCTTGTTATTTTTATGCCACACCTCGGGTTTGAAGTTGTTCCCGGGATGTCGGGGTAAATGACCACGAGTAGTCAAGCCGGCTCCCCTCGGCACTTCAGAAAAAATTACAAGCCGATCCGGCTTCCGAAGACCCAAGACGAGGGGCCGCCTTCCCCCTGCCGGCTACACCTCTAGCCGACTGCCGGAAGGCGGCCCGACCTCAACCCTCATGAAGAAAGCCGCGGGAGGGCCGGCTTCGCGAAGCCGGCCACGAGAAGGCCGACTCCCAGAAGCCGCCCCCACGACGTGGTCAAGATTGTACCCTCGAGGCCCGCACCCACATAACGGCGATGGGACGGGGCGTGGCTACAGTGAAGCCTGCCATCCCCGAAACCTGGAGCACGCATGGCACAGTGCGCCGTACGGGGCGGCCATGACCCGTCCGGCGCGACACTGTTGCCATGATGAATACGACGCCACCCACGGCGGGCTGTCAGCGCAGCCCATGGGCGGTGGGCCCCTTTGGGCAGAGAGACATCCGAGGGCGGTCAAGCCTCCCCTAGTCGGCCCAAGACATGGCCAGCTTCCCCAAAGCCGGCTTGCTCCCTCCCTCGAAAGAGACGCCCCATTAAGAGGACAAGACGACGTGAGGCTACAGCGATCGCCTGCCGGGCGGCGGCACTGTAGCCACGCTTACCTCGACAAAGCCCTCATCATCAAGATTGAGGCAACAGTAATCAGCCGCCCACAGGGCCCTAGGCAGTAGGGTCTGCCTGTCGACCCAGATGCCAGCAGCCGGCGGGGCCCACCAGCCGGCGGGCCCCAGCAGCCGGCGCAGAAGCCGGCGAGCGTAGACGCTGACGACTGGGACCCGTTCCCAGTCAGATTACCATCGTACCCCCGGGGGGTAGGCCTATATAAACCCCCCGGGGCACCCATGCAAAGGGTTGATCTCTGCTAGGTTTTAGAGACACATAGAGAGAGGAGTAGAGCTAGCCTGGCCCTTCTTCTTCCTCTCGCCAGACAGCTCAAGGAGCACCTTGTAGTTACTTGTTCATCAAGTGATCATGCGGAGACCCTGCAGAGCAGCAGTAGGGGTATTATCTCCACGGAGAGCCCCGAAGCTGGGTAAGATTCGCCGGCGTGCATGTCTTCGCCTCATCCCGCTTCCAGGCACCGTCGATGTCTTACTGGCTCCCACATAGATAAGCCACCCATTGGCATATGTCGCACCTACCACCCGACACGGGAGGCAGTGTCCTCTTGCGTTCGAGCTCTAACGCCGGACTGCATTCGAGGTATCTTTTGCAGCCGAGCACCAACGCCGGAATGGTTCCGAGCTCCAACGCCAAAATGTATCCGAGCTCCAACGCCGGACTGTGTCCAAGCTCCAACACCGGACTGTATCCGAGCTCCAACGCCGGACTATATCCAAGATGTCATAGATCATCCTGGTTCAAAAAAGTTGAAGGAGTTTAGCCGAGCTTAATGCCGGAAATGCCCTCTATGGAGCTAGCCGTTGGCGCCCGAGCTTTATGCCGGACTTCCTCCAAGGTGGTGCACCACCCCGACCGCGGGCTGATTTTTGTGAATACTTTTAACTGGTGCAGTTTATTCTCTACTGAGGTATATAGCCAGTATATGTATATCCAGTAGCCCTCAAGGTGTGTATCAGTCTAAAACCCGAGATGCACCTGAAGGAAAACATGAAACCGTTGTTCCCAGTAGCCCTTGAGACTCAGGTCGATGCGCGAAATCATCCTGAGGATCAACTCCTAGCTCGGCAGCATACATAGGAATAAAAACGCATTGTAATGTATTAGAGATAATAGTGATCGGAGAATGGGCCCCTGAGAGAGGGTCGTGAGAAGTTGTCGTGATATATTAGCGTGATGCCAGATAGGTCCAGATGGTACTTATTGTTGTCCGAAGATGCGCTTTCCCATAGTTCGATCAAGCCAAACACTGAGTCCTTTTAATTTTCTGCATTGAATAGGCAATGCAGTAGCCCCCGAGACACTGGTCGGGTGACAACACCAGATCAGGGGATCGATGTGCCCCTTTAATATTTGTAAATAATGAGCGCAAAGCCCAGTAGCCCTCGAGCCTTAATGTGGGCACGGGTGGCCGAATTAGGGATCGATATCTAGAGCAAAATCACAGATTACTTGTAATGATTCTATGTATCCAAGTACTTTACATCATTATTTTGACTCCATTTCGACCGTTTATCAGTTGAAAGTGGACCATCGTCGGCCGCTACCCCTTGGTAGATACTACGCAGGGTGTTTCCACAATAACAAAACAACCCATAGCCGACGTCTCGGTGCCCGAAGGCGGTTGTGTTAGCGGAAAAGAGGCAATCAGATATGCGGGGTTTATAACTTTCGATTAGTCATAGGAGCTTTAAACTGGGGAAGCTAGCTATGATCCCCCTGTTAGTGTTCGACGACGTCCGAGGTCAAGCCGTAAACACTTCGGCCAATGTCATGAACGACCCGTCATTTAACATTGTCATCGGATCGCTGACCAGTGTACGCCTATTGTGACAGTCAGTTTTCTGCTTTCTCCACTGAGGTGCTTGACCATGTGAGCTGGAAGCACAATCGCAGTGGTTCTCCCTTTGCACACCTAGCCGAACAAAGCGGAACGTAGGAGGTAAGCACAGGAGCCGGGCAACCCAACTATTGACCGAAGACACAGTTCGAAACCGATGCATATATAGAAATATCTGAGAATGTTTTTGCCGAATCCCTAAAGGCATCCGGCGTTGCACTGCGAGACTAATGCTGGAAAGGCACAAATAGTTTAAAAGTGTCATAGGCTTGAAAACCAAAAAACTTCAGTAAAAACTGGACGTCCGAACTAGATCGGGTGTTCGGTGCCAAATCGAAAATTGGACTTTAGAAAGAAAAAAGTGCTTCTTTCGTGCTTTAACATGACACATCATATCTCAAAACTTCAAGCGGGTCAGCTTACAGCTTCAACCTCCTATCCCGAAGGCGGAGTACTTCTCATTAGGCCAGTTTAGCAAACTAAACTCTAGCGGCTTTGATAAAGAAATAAGGCTCCTCAGCTAGTGACCACATACTTGTGTCGAAAAAAAGGAATGATAAATAATAATAAAAACTTTGCAAGGACTAAGAAGAAAAACAGTTATTATAAAACGGCTCAAATAAACTTAAGAGCCCCCAAGTGACTTGGGTAAAAGAATGATTGTATGTACGAAGTACTTATATCATATGTATGTTCACCCGAACTTTAAACGCGTCTTAACCGACCGTCGTCTTCTCCCTCTTCGGTCAAGGACCGAAAAGTGTTATGTACTCCACCTGTCGAGAATATCGATGGTGTTTCCAATAACCAGGCAATCAGGCCATAAGGCTGTAACAGACAAAGCGGCTCTGGGAACTTATGCTATATTACTGACGAAGTGTAAGAAGCATCTTCGAAGAAAATAGTACCCCCACCGATACCTTTCTTCGGTTGCTCATTGATACGTCTCCAACGTATCTATAATTTTTGATTGTTCCATGCTACTTTATCTACTGTTTTAGGCAATATTGGGCTTTATTATCCACTTTTATATTATTTTTGGGACTAACCTATTAACCGGAGGCCCAGCCCAGATTTGCTGTTTTATGCCTATTTCAGTATTTCGAGGAAAAGTAATATCAGACGGAGTCAAAACGGAACGAAATCAACTGGAGAAGTTATTTTTGGAAGGAAACCCACCTGATGGACTTGGACCCCACGTCAGAAGAGCCACGAGGCGGTCACGAGGGTGGAGGGCGAGCCCACCTGCCTCGTGGGGCCCTCGTAGCTCCACCGACGTTCTCCTTTCACCCATATACCGTCATACCCTAAAACTTCCAGAACAGAGATTAGATCGGGAGTTCCGCCGCCGCAAGCCTCTAGAGCCACGAAAAACCAATCAGGACCCCTTTCCGGCACCCTGCCGGAGGGGGGATCCATCTCTGGTGGCCATCTTCATCATCCCGGTGCTCTCCATGACGAGGAGGGAGTAGTTCACCCTCGGGGCTGAGGGTATGTACCAGTAGCTATGTGTTTGGCCACTCTCTCTCTCGTGTTCTCGACTTCACACGATCTTGATGTATCGTGAGCTTTGCTATTATAGTTGGATCTTATGTTTCTTCTCCCCCTCTACTCTCTTGTAATGGATTGAGTTTCCCCTTTTGAAGTTATTTTATCGGATTGAGTCTTTAAAGATTTGAGAACACTTGATGTATGTCTTGGTGATGAACTTGCGGGTTTCGTGACATTGGGAACCTATGCATAGGGGTTGGCACATGTTTTCGTCGTGATTCTCTGGTAGAAACTTTGGGGCACTCTTTGTAGCACTTTTATGTTGGTTGGATGAATCTGAGATTGTGTGATGCATATCGTATAATCATGCCCACGGATACTTGAGGTGACAATGAAGTATCTAGGTGACATTAGGGTTTTGGTTGATTTGTATCTTAAGGTGTTATTCTAGTACGAACTCTTTTATAGGTCGATCCGAAAGAATAGCTTTGTGGTGGTTCCGTACCCGACCATAATCTCTACGTTTGTTCTCCGCTATTAGTGTCTTTGGAGTGACTCTTTGTTGCATGTTGAGGGATTGTCATATGTTCTATCTATGTTATTATTGTTGAGAGAACTTGCACTAGCGAAAGTATGAACCCTAGGCCTTGTTTCCTATCATTGCAATACCATTTACGCTCACTTTTACCACTTGTTACCTTGCTGTTTTTATATTTTCAGATTACAAATACCTTTATCTATCATCCATATTGCACTTGTATCACCATCTCTTTGTCGAACTAGTGCACCTATACAATTTACCATTGTATTGGGTGTGTTGGGGACACAAGAGACTCTTTGTTATTTGGTTGCAGGGTTGCTTGAGAGAGACCATCTTCATCCTCACGCCTCCTACGGATTGATAAACCTTAGGTCATCCACTTGAGGGAAATTTGCTACTGTCCTACAAACCTGTGCACTTGCAGGCCCAACAACGTCTACAAGAAGAAGGTTGCGTAGTAGACATCAAGCTCTTTTCTGGCGCCGTTGCCGGGGAGGCTAGGTAAGTGAAGGTATATCTTTAGATCTTGCAATCGAATATTTTTGTTTCTTGTTTTATCACTAGTTAGTTTATAAAAGAAAACTATAAAAAATGGAATTGAGTTTGTCTCACATGCTTCACCTTTTTAATATCTTTCGTGAGTATGATGGAAAGTATAATTGTGCTGAAGTGCTAGAGGAAGAGATCTATAAAATGTTTGGCACTAAATATTTGAATGATGATCATGATTCCAATGTTGTTAGTGTGAATTCCTTGAATATCCATGATGCCAATGATATGCAAAGTCACAAGTTTGGGGAAGCTATGTTTGATGAAGATGATATTTTTTGTCCCCCAAGCTTTGATGAGCAAATTTACTATGATGAAAGCATGCCTCCTATCTATGATGATTATTGTGATGACACGTATGCTTTAAAGAATAATGATAACCATAATTGAAAACAATAAGAGCGCTAGCTTTCAGCTTCACCCTGTTTGAGGTCCGGCTCGGGTGACCCGATCGTGACAATCGCAGAGGTGCTCCCTTTACTCCCTAGCCAAACAATCGGGAATGTAGGGGTAAACACAGGAGCGAGGCAACCCAGCTTGCAAATCGCTTAAGTCAACATGGTGCATATTGTGGCATAATACACGAACAAGGAACGAAGCCGTACAAGTATAATCATTTGCAAAAGGAAAGGCTTCATAAAGGAAGCCCCCAAGTAAACGGGGTATTTGAATTTGTGTGTCACAACAAAGTTTTGACAAGGAAATTTTTTACAAGCAACTTTTTCCCAAGAAAGTATAATGCTTGGTCGAACCGGACACAAGTTAAAAATTTAAAACTTTGAGCATGAAGGCAACTTAGCTTGTTAATGTGTTCGGTATTGATGACGCGGTCCGAGCTTGATGCGGGACAAGGTTCCATCCCCCAAGCCGGTCCCGAGGTGGCGGAGCGAAGAGCTCGACACTCCGAAGTGGTGACATAGCGCGACCAATGCAGGCCGGCAGAGTGATGCCGAAATCCCCAGCGTGGGTAAGTGAAGTGATGACGAAGCACCCGGTCTAGCCAAGGTGACGTCGGTGCGCCGAGGTGACAGTGCCGCCCAACCCGGATCATTTACCTATGCACAGAAAATAGTGCAAGCCGGAGATAGCAGTAATAATAAGAAAAAAAGTGTTGCGTAATTAATAATTTATGCAAAGTGAATGATTAAAGGAATATGGCCGTGTGCCGAACACCCAACGAGGTAGCACCCTCCATATGACGCCAAAGTCTCCGAGGCAACCAAATATGTCGGTATGGCAATTCGACCAACAAGGTTATCATGCGAGCCAATTTATGCCGATTGGGATGATGATGTCGGCTTGCCGAAGTGATCGCATGACGCAGCCAAAGTTGATTACCTACACACATAAAATAGTGAGGTCCAAAAAGATAATATAAATATGTATATAATCCTTGCATAATTGCTTTTCACAAAAAATAATCTATTCAAAAAGACGTGGCCCGGCACCAAAGTCAATGTCGATGCAGGGCATCGGCGTGACGCGGTGAAGGCGTGGCAAAGCCTGAATTCACAGGCCGGTCCGAGTTCCGGATGCGGCATTCGCCGAACTGTATACGGAAACTGACCGAACCACCACGCGGCCGTCGTTAATGCGGCCACCATTTGATAGACCTGTGTATAGGTGATGAAACAAACCAGAGTAATAATTCCTTGGGAAAAATAAACCCAAGCAGGAAAAAAACTAGGATTAATAGCACCTGGTTTATCTGTTGTGGCAATCTCAAGAGAGGTTACTCCCAAAATTGGGACTCGATCCGCACACCCATTGCCTGATGGACGATAGGGCGATGGCGTAGCGATGCTGGCAAAGGTTGGCTCGCCGAGGCAAAGCCCCCGGTCCAGCTAACATGACGAAGCTGGTCGGCTGGTGACGCCGAAGTCACCAGAGTATGTTGATGAAGATATGGTGAAGCCCCCGGTCCAGACGAGGTGACGGAGCAGGTCGGTATGAGACGTTGCAGCTGCCATGTCAGCCGAGGCGTTGAAGCAGTTCGGCGTGATGGACATCGGCTTGAAGAGGCAACAGTGCGGCGATGCCGATGCAGGTCGTGACGTGGTCAATGCCGGCTTGATGAAGTGACCATGCGGCGATGCCGGTGTGCCCGCGCCCGTGTGATCTGTGGGGCGGCGATGTTGGTGATGATTTATCCTTTGCGATTTCGAACTCTTGTTCGGCTTGCCGAGATGATTGAAGAAGTTGAGGTCGGCTCAATGAAGTGACGACCCGTCTAGCGCAGGTCTGCCGCCGTACAACAATATTGCCGGACTGGTTTGACACCAGCTTGATGGTGAAGATTACCTCAGAGGAGGCTTAGGATTTTATGGGCACGTGTTTAAAAATGACGCATAGTACCCTAGAAGAAAATTCCTTTAAAAAGGTTGTCCAATGTCACGTTCACAAACAAACATGAATTCGGGTCGGACCTGTATTCGCGCAGAAAACAAATCCGAAAAGTGATGCACTAATCGGAAGGTTCCCGTAGTTTGGACGGTCGGATCGAGCAGAAATTTTGAGGGGTGGTCGATGTAGGAATTACGCAGCCGATCAACGGTTGGATCTTCCAAAGTACGTCCGATCTAGAAGCTGGACACCACGCCCTAAACTCATCCAGATTCCCGTCCGGATTCGGCAGGGCTCCGGTATATCGTGGATTGCCAGAGATTCCTCCATCGGAACTCGACGAAATTTTCCAGGGTTGTTGTAGACTCAATTCCGCACAATTCCACTGAAGCGATCGTTAAACGACACTCGAGGAGGTGGTGGCGGCGGATGCAAGTTCGCTGTACAGAAAAACAGCACGATCGCCCGAGGACAATGTTGATGTTGAGCCCCCGAGCTCCATGGATGAATCCTCCATGATCTTTGATAGAGATCGGAGTTGATGTTGATGAAGGCACTTGCCCGATCATGATGATCGGAGGCAGGGCATAGTCCTTGGTTAAGCCAAGGTGACCAGTCGAGCCGGCGACGAAGAAGTCGACGTCGCAGTTAAACTGCAGACAAGCCATTGATCCTTTTGCCGATCACACAGCGGAACTCTCAATGAAAGCACCAATGTCGGTGTCAAAACCGGTGGATCTCGGGTAGGGGGTCCCGAACTGTGCATCTAAGGCGGATGGTAACAGGAGGCGGGGGACACAATGTTACCCAGGTTCGGGCCCTCTCGATGGAGGTAATACCCTACGTCCTTCTTGATTTATCTTGATGATATGAGTATTACAAGAGTTGATGTACCATGAGATCGTAGAGGCTAAACCCTAGTAGCTAGCCTATGGTATGATTGTTGTATATGATATATCGACTAGCCCGACCTCGGTTTATATAATGCACCAGAGGCCTTAGGATAACAAGAGTCCTAGTCGAATACGCCGGTGGGAAGGAGTCCTTGTCTCTATCACCAAGTCTTGTGGAATCTTCCTTGTATGCGGCAGCTGTCTGAACTGGCCGATGAGTATACGGCCATGGGGGTCCTCGGCCCAATCCAAATGATCGGGAGACGACATGATGAGTACCCCCTAGTCCAGGACACCGTCAGCACCCATCATGGAGTTCACTGCCGCGGATATCTTTCACCACTCACCCCTGGGTGACGTGTTGAACTCATTAAGGTCTCTGTCCTTGTCAGGAGATTCTTGGCCGAACTGTGTCCGGCTCGAGTGGGGAGCAGACGACGAAGAAATTCGTCCCCCACCCACCACCCACTTCATAGCCATTGTCAATGACTTAACCGACGTGGTTGACTTCGACTTCGAAGACATCGACGGTATGGACGACAATGCAGGAGAAGAACAGGAACCACCATGTGTAGGGCGATGGACATCCAGCTCATCATATGATATTTACATGGTGGACACCCCTAAAGAAAACAATGGCGATGAGGCAACGGAAGATAGCCCCTTGGGGAAGCAATCTAGACACCGGCGTCATCGGCGCCGCTCCAAGCCCCGCCATAGCAATAATAGTGATACCGGCACAATAGATAACAATCCGGATGGTGCCGAAGATGAAGAAAATCCTACCCAGCCAGGCTTCGAGCAGGCCGAGCAAGAGAATGGGCAAGCTAGCCCTAAAGAACAGGCAACTGATGGAGAATCGAAGGACGATAATTACATGCCTCTCTACGAAGCCGAAGTGAGCCTTGGCGACGAAGAATTCATCGTGCCCGAGGATCCCGTCGAGCAGGAGCGCTTCAAACGCCGGCTTATAGCCACTGCAAAAAGCCTGAAGAAAAAGCAACAACAGCTTCAAGCTGATCAAGGTCTGCTAACTAACAGATGGACCGAGGTCCTAGATGTCGAGGAACACGGAATCGAGTGCCCTAGCAAAAGCTACCCAAAGCACAGGCTGCTGCCTCAACTCGAGGAAGAGGCTGCAAAGCCCACGCTACCAGCGCATGATGTGGTTGACCAGCCACCCCGTGGCCGCGACAAAACGACGTACCAGCCCAAAGTCCAGACTGCACCCCGCCGCCAATCAAACGATAATACCAAGGCCCGGGGCTACACGTAGGACCTGCGAGATGTATTGGAAAACAAAGCAGGATAGTTGAGGGAGTCCTGGATTAGGGGGTGTTCGGATCGCCGGACTCCAGGACCATGAAGATACAAGATTGAAGACTTTGTCCCGTGTCCGGAAGGAACTTTCCTTGGCGTGGAAGGCAAGCTAGGCGATGCGGATCTTCAAGATCTCCTACCATTGTAACCGACTCTGTGTAACCCTAACCCTATCCGGTGTCTATATAAACCGGAGGGTTCTAGTCCGTAGGACAAGCAACTTCATCATACACAATCATACCATAGGCTAGCTTCTAGGGTTTAGCCTCCTTGATCTCGTGGTAGATCTACTATTGTACTACCCATATCATCAATATTAATCAAGCAGGAGTAGGGTTTTACCTCCGTCGAGAGGGCCCGAACCTGGGTAAACAAAGTGTCCCTTGTCTCCTGTTACCATCTGACCTTGACGCACAGTTCGGGACCCCCTACCCGAGATCCGCCGGTTTTGGCACCGACATTGGTGCTTTCATTGAGAGTTCCTCTGTGTCGTCGCCTTTAGGCCCGATGGCTCCTTTGGTCATCAACAACAATGAGGTCCAGGGTGAGACTTTTCTCCCCGGACAGATCTTCGTCTTCGACGGCTTCGCTCTGCGGGCCAATTCGCTTGGTCATCTGGAGCAGATCGAAAGCTACACCCCTGGCCATCAAGTCAGGCTTGAAAGCTCAAACTGCACGGCTGATATCCGCGGAGACTTGATCTTCGATGGGTTCGAGCCACAGCCAAGCGCGCCACACTATCTCGAGGGGCATGATCTAGCTCTGCCTCCGAACAGTGCCCTGGAGGCCGCGCATACACCGCTTCCGACCCTAGACTCGGAGCCTATTACTCCAAGCGAGGATGAGCGGTTGGACGTCACCTCGGGGGCTGCGATCTCAAAGGCAATCAAGCCGAACGTCAGCCCTGCACTCCGCACGGCCCATGACTCCGAGGAGCCGGATTCTTCTTCGAACTCCGAGCCTCCCGCGCCCCTGCCGATCGAACCCGATTGGGCGCCTATAATGGAGTTCACCCCCACGGACATCTTTCAGCACTCGCCTTTCGACGATATCCTAAACTCTCTAAAGTCTCTCTCTTTATCAGGAGAGCCCTGGCCGGACTATGGTCAGCAAGGTTGGGATTCGGACGACGAAGAAATTCAAAGCCCACCCACCACCCACTTAGTAGCTACTGTTGACAATTTAAACGACGTGCTCAACTTCGACTCCGCAGACATCGACAGCATGGACGACGATGCAGGAGATACAGATGAATCAACGCCCATAGGGCATTGGACAGCCACCCCATCTGACGATGTGTACATGGTGGATACCCCTAAAGGAAATGACAACGAGGAAAAAGGGGATGGAACAGGGGATCGATCCCTTGAAAAGAAATCAAAGCGTCGGCGCAAACGCCGACCCAAGCCCCGTCTCGATAAAGACCCAGCCATAGAGCAGGATGAACCGGTAGATGACGAGCATGCCTTAGAGCAACCGTCCAAACAGGGCAACTCGGATAGAGAAACCGAACGTCCCTCCCCCGGCCATAACGGAACTCCGGACGACCTTACGCCGGATAAATCCATGGAGCAGAAAAGTCTCCAAAAGAGGCTTGTTGCAACTGCACGAAGCCTGAAAAAGCAGAAGCGGAAGCTAAAGACAGCGGAAGATGCACTCCGTATTAAATGGAACATAATAATCAACACCGCAGACAGATACGGCGACGGTCGCCGTACTAAAAGCTATCCAAAGAGAAAGCTACTGCCCGAATTCGACGAAGAGGCCCTAGAGCCCTCGCACTCAAAAAATAAAAAAGCCATGCGGTCGGATAGACGACCCAATAAGGCGGCAAGTGGCATCGCACTCAAATCGGTATGCGACCCACCTAAGGAGTCGCATCATGGCCCAGCCAAGTCCATTTATGGGCCAAAAAAGCAAGCTCTTGTAAGCAATGCAAAAAAGCCATCATCAGAATCCGACACACCCAAATACAGGGGCGCCGCACACCCCCTATGCTTCACCGATGAGGTTCTGGACTATGAGTTTCCAGAGGGATTCAAACCCATCAACATAGAGGCGTATGATGGAACAACAAACCCCAGAGTCTGGATCGAGGACTATATCCTCCACATACATATGGCTAGAGGAGATGATCTTCACGCCATCAAATATTTAACCCTTAAGCTCAAAGGGCCAGCCCGACACTGGCTTAAAAGCCTTCCCGAAAACACAATTGGAAGTTGGGAAGAGCTCGAGGATGCTTTCCGAGCAAATTTTCAAGGGACCTATGTCCGCCCCCGGATGCAGACGATCTCAGCCACATAACTCAACAGCCCGGAGAATCAGGTCGGCAGTTCTGGAATAGATTCCTTACTAAAAAGAATCAGATAGTGGATTGTCCAGACGCCGAAGCCTTAGCAGCTTTTATGCATAATGTCCAAGATGAATGGCTCGCCAGACACCTCGGCCAGGAAAAGCCAAGAACAATGGCCGCACTCACAAGCCTCATGACCCGCTTTTGCGTAGGAGAGTACAGCTGGTTGGCAAGATGCAGCCCCAGCGACCCAAGTACATCCGAAATCAGGGATGGAAACGGAAAACCGCGACGCAACAAGGATCGTCGCCGAACAAAAGAAAAAAGTCCGAAGAGCGCGGCAGTCAATGCCAGATTCAAAGGCTCGCGACAAAATCGAACAAAACCACCCCTCCAGGATAATAGGGATGATCCGTCCAACTTAAACAGAATCCTGGACAGGATATGTCAGATACACAGTACTCCTGGGAAGCCTGCTAACCATACCCACAGAGATTGCTGGGTTTTTAAACAATCCGGAAGACTCAACGCCGAACACAAGGGGCTCGACACACCAAGCGAAGACAAGGACGAACCCCAGAAGCAGAGCACCAGGAAACAAAAGAACTTCCCACAAGAAGTAAAAACAGTGAACTTACACTAGTAGAAAAGGGGGCAACGGTCCAGGGTGGGTTAGCCCATTAGTCCCGGTTCAATCTAGAACTGGACCCGGTTCGTGAGCCCAGGGGGCCGGCCGGGCCACGTGGGCCATTGGTCCCGGTTCGTCTTGACCCTTTGGTCCCGGTTGGTGGGACGAACCGAGACCAATGTGCCTGGCTCCTGGCCCACCACCATTGGTCCCGGTTCGTGGCTTGAACCGGGACCAAAGGCTCCCATTTAGTCCCGGTTCATGCCACGAACCGGGACGAGTGGTGCCGCCTATATATACCCCTCGCGCCGGAGCAGAGCACTGAGTGCTCTGTTTTTCTGGGCCGGCGAGAGGAGGGGCTTGTGGTGCTCTAGCTCACCTCCTATGCACATGAGGTGTTCGATGAAATGCCCGAGCCACACTAGTTAAGCTTTCTCCTCTCGAAGCTCGACCTCAAAGCTCCATTTTCCTCGAGATTTGTCTAGATTTAGCGGTCCGTCACGCCCCACCCCTGTCTTCACCGCGGTCGATCACCCGCGCCGATCTCATCACCGACACCACCGTGGTGAGCCTCTTGCTCTTATCTTCTTTCTGAAAGGAAAAATATTCTTACTTGTATGTTTAGATAGATAGTTGTATCATTTTCTTACTTTTATTATTGCACCTTATATAGTGCGATGGTTTTGGTATCCGCCCCCGTTGGCCCTCGTCCTGTCTATGATTCGGATGTGGTATGTATATTAATCTTTATAACTATTGGTTCATTTATTGTTTATGATAATTATGCGGACCAACGTGACATAGATTTTATTTATCTAGGATGTAAGTGAACCGGAAATTCCAGCCGACCCTATTGTCGAGAGGTTAAATTTAGTTGAAGAAGAAAACAATTTCTTGAAGGAAAAAATAAAATAAATTTGAGGAGGAGAAGATGATATTGGAGTTGCATGTTGCGGATGTCGTCGATGATCACAAGATCAAGATGGATGCAATGCGCTTGAAGATTAGAAAGATTAGAAAATATGCCATTCATACCGAGGCTTGGTATCATTATGCCGTTGGATCAATTGTTACCTTGGTTGCGATTATGATCGCCTTTGTATTAATTAATGTATGGTTTAATTAATTAGATGCTCTGGAGAGCTATATGTTGTTAGATAAGAACTATGTATGTACTTTGGTTTTAATGTGATGATGAACTTCTATTAATTTGGACACTTAATTATATATAATGTACGCAGATGAACCGGCAATGGATGTACGGTGACAGACACACCTCCGAGTACATTAAGGGCGTGCAAGAGTTTCTCGATGCGGCTGAGGCAAACAAGCAGAATGGTTTTATGTGTTGTCCATGCACTAAATGTGGGAATACGATGTCTTACTCTAACCGGAAAATCCTTCACACCCACCTGCTTTACAAGGGTTTCATGCCACACTATAATGTTTGGGCGAGGCACGGAGAAATAGGGGTTATGATGGAAGACGATGAAGAAGAAGAGTACGATGACAACTACGTTCCCCCTGAATACCGTGATGCTGCAACGGGGGGAGCTCGTGAAGATCAAGAGGAACCAGACGATGTGCCCAATGATGCTGCAACGGGTGAAGCTGCTGAAGATGAAGAGGAACCAGACGATGTGCCCAATGATGATGATCTTCGCCAGGTAATTGTCGATGCAAGGACGCAATGCGAAAGTGAAAAGGAGAAGCTGAAATTCGATCGCATGTTAGAGGATCACAAAAAAGGGATATTCATAAACACTGTAATATTAAATAGCAGGAATCTTTTATAGTAAAGTTATTCATAAACTAGTGATTCACACAAATTTTAAAAAATTCAAAGTTAAACTATTCAAATTTTAAAACTAATGGCACTAACAGAAAGTTTATAATTTTTTTGACCTAAAATAAAAAAGAAATCACTACAAAATATAAGTATTTAGTTCTAAGTAGAAACAAAAAAAACAAAAAATGCCACCTACTGGGCCCCCACGGCCTGAATACGACTAGAAACCCTACCATGTGCCAGGATTCAGGCCCGAGGGAGGCCCACTAGGCCCACAGGCACATGTTGCAGTGTTAGGCCCGAAAGCCTGCTTTATAGAGGAGCTCGAGAGGGATGGCGCACCGCACCTTATAAACAGGTGCGCCTCCCTCTCAACTAGCGAGGTGGGACTAAATACTTGGGTTCGGGGCAGCACAGGCCTTTGGTCCCGTTTGGAGGTACGAACCGGGACCAAAGGGTGCATTGGTCCCGGTTCGTAGCACCAACCGGGACCAATGCCCCCTCTTTAGTCCCGGTTGGTGCCACCAACCGGGACCAACGGCCGCCACTTCCCGCCCTTTGGGCTGCTGAAAAGGGACCTTTGGTCCCGGTTGGTGGCACCAACCGGGACTAAAGGGGGGCATTAGTCCCGATGTGTGCCACGAACCGGGACCAATGCGCCGTCTATATAAGCAAGACTTGTGAAAAATTTCGTTCAGTTCTTCGATCCCGCCCCGACGCCGCCCTCTGCCCCGACGCCCTGCACCTCGTCGTCGTCGCCCGTGCATGTCGTTGCCGCCCGCGCCCCGCGCCGCCCCGTCGTCGCCCGCACCGCCCCGACGTCGTCAACGCCCCCGCCGTCGCCCCTGCCCCGCGCCGCCCCGAGCCCGCCGTCCCCGTCGCCGCCCCGATCGAGCCCGTCGTCGCCGTCGCCGTCGCCCCTGCCCCGCGCCGCCTTGCGCCGCCCCGTCGTCGCCCGCGCCGCCCCGACATCGTCGCCGCCCCGGCCGTCGCCCCTGCCCCCCGCCGCCCCGAGCCGGCTGTCCCCCCGCCACCCCGAGCCGGCTGTCCCGGCGCCGCCCCGAGCCCGTCGTCGCCGTCGCCGACGCCCTCGCCGCCGCCGCCGTCGCCCTCGCCGGCAGCACCCGTTGTGAGCCGCCGCCGTCGAGCAATTTTTTATATATATGTTTTTTCATATATGTATTAATTTTTTTGTTTATAGCTATATGATGAATGGATGTGGCTATATATGTATGTACGAATACAATGTTCATAAATTTTTTTGTTTATATATGTATTAATTTTTTATTTAGGTTGTTAGTAGATATCGATTTTAGGTTAGTGCATTTTAATTAGGTTAGTGTAGAGGAAAAAGTAAAATAAGGAAAAGGAAGAAAAGAGGAAGAAGGAAGAAGGAAGAAGAAGAAGAAAAAGAATGAGAGGGAAAAGAAGAAAAAAGAAGAGGAGAAGAAGAAAGGAATAGAGGAGAAGAAGAAAAAATAGATTTTTTTTATTTTTTCTTCTTCTCCTCTATTCTTTTCTTCTTCTCCTCTTTTTTTTCTTCTTTTTTTCTTCTTCTTCCTTCTTCCTTCTTTCTCTTTTCTTCCTTTTCCTTATTTTCCTTTCTCGAGGGATAAGAAGAAAAAGAAGAGGAGAAGAAGACAAAGGAATAGAGGAGAAAGAAGAAAAACTTCAACACGAGGGGGGGGGTACCGATACCCCCTCCCCGATAACATTATTTTCCCATGTATATGTATGCCGCGTCGTTGTCGATATAACGAGGGTGTCGAGGATCGCCGAGGGATCGAGGGTCGGGAACTAGGGTAGAGGGTCAAGGGTCGTTAAGGGGTCAAGGGTCGAGGGTTTCAGGGTCGAGGGGTCGAGGGTTCCAGGGTCGAGGGTTCCAGCAGGGTCGTCTAGGGGTCGAGGGTTCCAGGGTCGTCGAGGGTTTGAGGGGTCGAGAGAGGTTTCCTAGTGTCAAAGTATTGAAGAAATCCATGGCTTCATCATTAGCCGGAAGTAACCAGGGCATGATGGTACGAAGTCTTCCAAAGTTATTTTGGAATGGTGTCCCAGATAGGATAATTTGCCTTTTTGTATGAATTTCAGCAACTGAACTTTGTACGAAAAAGCGAATTATCCTATCTGGGACTCCGTTCCAAAATAACATTGGAGAGCTTCGTACCATCATGCACCTGTTATTTTCGCCTAATGATGAAGACATGGTTTTGTTGAATCCTTTGACACTAGGCAACCTCCCGACCACTCTGCGATCCTCTCGAACATGAGAGGAAGAAGAGGGTAAAAAAGAAGAGGAAGAAGAAAAAAAGAGGAGGAGAAAGAATAGAGGAGTTCTTTTTTTCTTCTTCCTCTTTTTTCTTCTTCTTCCTCTTTTTTTTATCAGGAACGAGGGTCGTCGAGGGACATAGATGTTGTGTCGTCGTTGTTGATATACCCCCTCCCGATAGCTTCAACACGTGGGGGGGGGGTCGATATTACCCCCTCCTTGAAGCGTTGTCGAGGCCACCCCAAACCCTTGAAGCGTTGTCGAGGCCACCCCAAACCCTAGAGAAGCAGCGCCTAGGCCACTAATTAATATATATGATTCCTTACTTTGATTAGCTAGCTAGTTCTACGTTTGCCACTAATATATCCATTTGTCATGTTTGAATAATAATTGCCATGTTGTAAATATTTGTAGAAACTATGGACACTATCGCCCGAGACGAAGCAAGAGAAGCGTTGTTGAGGGACATAATCGCAGAAGGAAGTGATGCCGTCTCGTTGTATCTCAACGACACCGATGGTACTCTGGAAGGAGAGGGTGAAGAAGCTGGCTCTGGTGACCTAATGCCGGTGCAAGAAGAAGAACGTGAGGACGGGTCCGGTGACCGAAACGAGTCCGGCGACCGAGCCGAGTCCGGCTAGGTATATATAGTTAAGCCTGCGCTGACTAGCTAATTGATGCATTCATTGTTTTGGTATGTACACATATTAATTAAGTCTTTGTTCTTTTTTCTAGGCCTCCGGATCGAGCACAACTGAGGTAAAGAGACGAGGCCCGAAGAGAAAGTTGAGCTCAGATGAAATGTTTGAGATCATAGCAATCGCGCCCGACGGCCAACCTATTGAACCCATCCGAACAAAGAAGGCATTTGTTGCTCAGTGCGGGGTTCTGGTTAGGGACAAGATCCCGATCAGCATCCAGCAATGGTATAAGCATAAGAACAAAGACCCTGAGGTGTCTTATGTCAATGATCTGCAGAAAAATGATCTTTGGACTGAGCTGAAGTCAAATTTCACCCTACCGCCAGAGGATGATCCGGAGAAGCCAGTTCAAGAGCAATTAATCAAGTCTTTTGCTCTTAAGAGGATGGCAGACCTATTCAGGAGGTGGAAGAAAGGCCTGAATAGGTTTGTCGAGAAAAAAGAGACACCAGAATTCAAGGGCATATACGAGAAGATCAGAGATGACTGGCCTGCATTTGTGGCCCACAAGACATCGGAAAAGAGTAAGAAGATGTCGGAGACAAACAAGAAAAATGCTGCGAAGAAGAAGCTTCACCATCGCACGGGGTCAGGTGGCTACCTGGTAGCCCGGCCTAAGTGGGCCAAGGCTGAGAATGATCTGGTTGAAAAAGGGATCGAACCAGAGACAATGAGCTGGCCAGACCGTTGCCGGACTTGGTTCTTCGAGGCTGGCGGAACCTTGGACCCTGTAACAGGGAAGTGCATTTGGACGGACAAGCAACTTGACATTCCCTTGAAGAAGCTTCGGTACTATATCAAAGCAGCGCAAGAAGGGACGTTCCTTCCAGACAGAGAGAACGACGAGCTCACAAAGGCCCTCGGGAATCCTGAGCACCCTGGACGGACACGAGGCACGCCAGGATCCATTCCGTGGAAGGCTGGGTTTCCAGACGCAGGCGGTTACAAAAGCCAGGAGAGGAGGAAGAAAGTGCAGCAGTCCGAACTGCAGGCGCTTAAAGAAAGGGTACTCGGGATAGA
Organism: Triticum aestivum; assembly: GCF_018294505.1. Classification (NCBI taxonomy): domain Eukaryota; kingdom Viridiplantae; phylum Streptophyta; class Magnoliopsida; order Poales; family Poaceae; genus Triticum; species Triticum aestivum. The sequence goes on from NC_057809.1 coordinate 615,702,747, forward strand.
GGAACGAGAAGCAGACCGGGAGAAACGAACTGCCGAAGCTTCCCCTGAAGCTACCCCGCCATCTCAGCGGAGAAGCAGCGTGGCTTCCACCGAGCTGCTTCAGCCAGAGCTTGTCTTGACGGCTCCTGCCAGCTATCCCGTGGATGCTATCACGGAGGCTCAAAATTGCCACCTTATGACGCAGTGGATGAATATGAAGGTCAAGGCGGCTGTTGGCTCTGTTTATCCTAATGAACCCGACGCAACTTTTCACTGCCGGCCGATTCCAGAAGGATATGCTAAGGTGATGGTGGATGAAATAACGGAGGTATTTGAGGACCTCCCGCTTCACCACCCTACCGGAGAAGGGGAGACTCGGCTGGGTTCTGCTCTGAAGACTCCATGCCTATGGCGGAAGGAGCTCATCAACCTTCCAAACTAGACGCCTCCGCCGCCTCCTCCTCCTCCGGCGAGTCAGGGGACTCCGCCTCCTCCACCGCCTCCTCCTCCGGCGAGTGACGATCCGGGCCCTCGGCCGGCTCCTTCTCCAGCGCATGGCGGCACTCCGCCTCCTTCTCCAACTACGCCGGCGCGCCCGAGCAGCCAGCCTACTCCTTCTCCGTCTCGTCAGCAAGGGCGGAAGAGACCCGCCGCCGCTCCGGCAGCTGCTCCGGCGCGTCGTAGTCCTTCTCCTCTGCGTCGCAAAAAGCAAGCAGTAAAGAAGACTGCCGCTCTGTCTGCTCTGCCGGCGTCTAGCAGTACAGCCATAGGCGGGAGAAAATACAAATTTGGTCCTTCTCTGAAATCTCCAGAGAAGTTACCATACGAGATGAGCCCGGAGGAGAACGCGAGGATCGCGCGAACCGAGAAGGATGAATGGTTTCAAGGGTTGAAAGCACAGAGACATCCACCTCCGAAGGAGAAGGTAGATTTGGTGAAAGTGAAGCGCAGTCTGGCTGCCCTGGCAAAACCACCCAAGTCTCCGCCGGAAGGCAACTATGAGCGCATTATTGCAAATACATGGGTCAAAGCGTCGCGGTCGGGAAGTACAGTCAGTGATCAAAGGCTGAAAGAACGACGAGTAGCTGGGGAACAAATTGCCCAGCTCGGCGAACAAGCAAAGAAATCGTGCCCCCCGCTCAAGGTGCCTAGCGTCGATCCGAGGATGGCGCCCGGTTATACCAATCTTGACGATTACCTGCCCGACAATGTAGATTATGGTTTCCTGGACGTGCAGATACACATATACGAGTATGGGAAGCCTCTCGTCAAAGATGAAAGATCTCTAACAATGATGATGCGAAGATTGCATGAGTAGTACATGAAAACCTGCAGAGAGTCTGGGGGAGGAATACTTTGTATGTGAGAGTTAAACCGGAGCATGACCTCGTTGGAATTGAACTGTTGCATGTTCCATTTGAGGAGTTCTATCAGTTTTTCAATCAATTGGCCCTCGATAAAGCAACGGTCACCTGCTACAGTCTATAAGTACTACTACTTCTGTCATTAAGTCTCTCTATATAGCTCAGCTCTTTCATTGCATGTATTTATAATTATCCTCACTATATTATGTAGATTGAAGATCGCCGAATTGAAGAAAAGACAAATCGGTGATATTGGGTTCGTTAACACATATCTCATAGATGCAACTGAGGTTGAAAAAAGGCCCGAAGATACCGAGGTCAACTTGCTACGATCATTCAAAAGAAATGAACACAAAGATATAATACTCTTTTCTTACAACTTCAAGTGAGTGTTACTGTCTTGTGCATATTCAGTTTCCCTTATATATTAGTCCAGGTTATAGTAATGTAATTGATGAGTTATGCATGCGTGCGCAGTTTCAACTATATTCTCCTGGAGATTAGGCTTGAGAAGGGAGTAGTAATTGTCTTGGACTCGAGACGAAAAGATCCCCAGGAGTATGCGGACATGACTGAAATCCTCAAGAAGTAAGTTAAATCGATCATTATCCACCATATCAACAAATTGTTCATTTCCTGATATCAAGTAGTTGTTTTCTTTTGTCTGGCAGGGTTTGGAGAAAATTCAGCACAAAATCCCCGGGACTGCCGAAGGAGGTGGAATTTATATACCCGAAAGTAAGTACTATAGTACCATGTTCCGCGCGTCTCCTAGCTATTGATTCAAGCGCTAGTTTCATCAATACCATTTGGCATTCTTGCTTATCTGTTTGATTGACCTCTATTTCTTGTAAAGTGGTTGTGGCAGGAACAAGGGAATGATTTCTGTGGATACTACGTCTGCGAGTCCATCCGCCACACGACCTGTGAGCGGGGCGGGTACTCTGAGAAACAATATGAAGTGCGTAAGAAATAATATTCACAATTTTTGTTTATTACCATCATTTGTGTTGAGTTTCATTCATTCATATATATATATATATATATATATATATATATATATATATATATTGACCCCCTTCTTCAAATTAGATGTTTCGGCAGCGGAATGAACTCCTAGGACCAGATCGCATGCGAGCATTCAAGAGGAATTGGCGGCATTCTTTCTTGACCACGTGATCGCTGAAGACGGAGAATACTATGTGGACCATGCGTCCGTAATTTAAGAGATTATATTTGTTAAAGATAATTATTGTATATATGTAGCCGGTAGTGTCGGACGATAGATATACGAGAACTTGTTGTTCGACCAATCTCTCGGAGAAGGAGATGTGGTCGATATCACTTCTCTCTGTATGCATATATGTTCATGACGATCTTCTGTTTCCTTCGTTTGCTTACTAGCTAGCATATGCCTAGTCTTCTCTATACGTATGTTTAATACGTAACGTCGACCAAGCACGGACATAAGAGAGGACACTTCTCTCTATTAATTAGCTATCTAGCTAACACAATATATGAAATACCTAAATTAACCCCCCAAACCCCCCAAATCCCCTCCCCCTTTCAAAAAAAAAAACAAAAACCAGCCACATAAATGCTGACGCGTGGATGCCTATTTGTCCCGGTTGGTGCTACCAATCGGACCAAAGGCCCTCCTGCCTGGGCTCGGCGCACAGGCCACGTCGAGGCCCATCTGTCCCGGTTCTGGTTTGAACCGGGACTAAAGGGTGAGGGTATTAGTAACGACCCTTTAGTCCCGGTTCAGGAACCGGGACTAAAGGCCCTTACGAACCAGGACAATAGGCCGGTTTTCTACTAGTGTTACTTCACGTAACAAAACGTGTGGCACCCATAAAGGTACGCACAATACAACCTATACCTAAGGGGTCCCGCCACTGGTTATTAAAACCAATTACTTTTGATCAGCTAGACTATTCTAGAAATGTCAAAAACGCAGGCTGGACTGCCCTGATACTCGATCCAATAATTGGCGGATTCCAGTTTACAAATGTCCTTATGGACGGCGGCAGTGGACTAAACCTGATATATCAGGATACAATCCATCGCATGGGGATAAACCCAGCAAGAATCCGCCGCAGCAAAACCTCCTTTCAAGGGGTATTACCTGGCTCGGACACCCATTGTATGGGTTTTCAAGTCGCTATAAGCACTACTGGGACGCGGAGCTTTCGCTCGCTTTAACGCAGTACCGCACTACGCATCTCTCACGCTTAAGATGCCCGGTCCACGAGGCGTCATATCTTTGAAGGGTACGCACTAGTGTGCGCCTCCCCCAAAACGGAGGACTGTGCGGCCGCTTAGACAGCTGCACAATAAAATGGCCTCACCAGCCAAAAGACTTTTCGACATAGGTCATTAAAGGGCACGGACCCGGAATAGATGAGTTCGGCACAAGTCCATCATCAACACAGGCTTAGAGGCCATATACCCCCGTACTAGGGGCTATACGTAGAGACAATAAAGCTCAATTTTATATATTTTTTAGTTTATACTTTGTTTATTATCAAATTTTTGTTCCGCACGACCCATTTTCAATTCAGTTCCTCTTTCTTACAGATGAACGTCGTGCGGCGCCCGTCCACGATACGGCACAGCGGAGACACATGCGCAGACGTGCAGTAGGGACCCGTCCTAAGGATTCTTTTTAGATTAAGACCCTGCGTAAACCTTTATTACTGTATCTAGCTGCTATACATCCCCCGGTTTCCTCTGCTATAACCAAGGAGGAGGCTGGCGTCTTGGCATGTGGCCACGCTAGAATTTTTGCACGTACCTGGACACTAGGGGCTTTTTAAAATAATAAAGAGTGTTGTTTCGCCCGCACTCACAAAGACCGAACACCATAGGGAGTGTTCGGTGTCGCGAGTTTTGGCACTATATGCATCAGCTCCGAATCATGTCTTTGGTCAAATGTTGGGTTGCCCGGCTCCTGAGTTCGGCTACCTTACGTTCCGCTCTATCGGCTAAGGTAGCACCAGGAGAACTACTGCGATTGTGCCCAGGTTCGGCCGGGCGAGCACCTCAGTAGAGAAAGCCGAAAACTGACTGTCATGATGTAGCGTGAGACTGGTCAGCCACTCGATGACTTATCGGAATTTATCAGATTCCTCCGCTTTGACTAAGTGCCGTTTCCCGGCCAGGCACATATGCGCCCCGAATTCGGGCGAGCGCAGTCGCCATTAAGGGGCTACCTAAATAGTCCCACTATCAAGGTCCTATGGCTAAGTGAAAGTGTTAAAGCATTATAGTCCGGTTGCCTAGCCCGCTGCGCTATCACCTCCTTTGTAGGACCAAGACGTTGGGTTAAATGTGAAAATGCGTCTTCTGCGCGCACCCCCGCACTATGTGCGTGGGGGCTGAAGCCAACGACTTCCATCTTCCAAATACTTGAAGGCACAAGTCAAAAAATGCCACTAAAATTTATCAAAATACTGCTTTATGATTACATATGCTATCATAAAATAGCATCCTTCGAGCACTGCGTCTCTATTACACGAGCGCCTTCAAGGACTTCCTGAAAATAGTGCTTGGAGGGTACTTGGCTTTTGTCCGAATCCCGGGATGCAACAACGGTGGTCTCCATATCTGCCCAGTATGTCTTGACACGGGCAAGAGCCATCCGTGCGCCCTCTATGCATGCTGACCTCTTCATTGCATTAATGTGCGGCACTGCGTCAAGGAGCTGCTGCACCAAGCTAAAATAACTCTTCGGCTCCGACCTCCCCGGCCACAGATGACCCATGACATACTTCATGGCGAGTCCGCACAACCTATTTAGTTCGGCCCATTGAGCCACGCAATCGTCCACTGCTAGTGGACGCTCTGGATTGAGGAACTGCAACCAGAAAAGCTTTTCCACTTCGTGATCTTTTTGATCTCGAAAGTGTTCGGTCGCATCGGCGGCACTCGCCGCCAAATCCAGATAGGTGTCCTCCACACTCCACATCCGGTCCAATGGAGCGAACTTCGGATCACAAAATTTCCTCCGCAGCGTAAATGGCTTTCCATCCGCAATCTGTCCGGCTTGATGCAGCTCTTCCTTTGCTGCTCTCATCATAGAGCGAGCATCCTTGGCATCAGCAACGGCCTTCTCTAAGCCCGTTTGCCTTGCCCGGCCTTCTTCCTCAAGAAGCTTGCAACGGTCAGCAACACTCTTTAACTTTACGGCCATATCGGCCATCTCCTCCTTGCTTCGGCAATGGGCAGCCTGTTCGGCTTTCAGCTCTTCAAGGGCTTTTCCGGTGGCTGCATCGCTTTTTCTGGCTTGTTCCTTCGCTCGGGCGAGTTCCGCCCTAAGACCCTCCACGGCGGCCGCACCATCTGCGTCAAGCACACACACGGTAAGATATTGACATAAATCTCTTCTTACTAGCCGCCGACCGATGAATTACACACCTTGAGCATCATCAAGCTGCTTGTTGACAAGCGCGATGTCGGCATCCGCCACATCAAGTTGCCGCTTCAGTTCGGCAAAATCACCAATCCGGCTTGACTCCGGACACTTAGCCACCTATATATAAAGGTGCCACTTAAAGGACATGGGATTAAGATCCTCTGCGCGCCGTCAATTTGGACGATGCACAGAGTCTCAGGGGCTACTATCTACACAGGGCGCACCTTACTTATGCACAACTGACACAAGTATACATTATCTAACGTACCTCAAAACATGTCAGTAAACTATTGACGGCCTCATGCAATCCGCTTTCTGCGGATGAAATCCTTTCAATCACCGTGCCCATCAATGCACGGTGCTCCTCCGAGATAGAGGCTCGCCCCAGCAGAATCTTTAGCTCCTCCGACCGAGCACCAGACGGTGCCGGACTTGTCCTATGGCCTCTTTCGAAGGCCGGACGTGGAGAACCTTGGGGGCCGCATGGCTATCTTCCGCCCCTGCCGGATTCGGAGAAACCCTTTGCGACGACACCTCAGGGTCGCCCGCTTCGCTGGGCGGTACGAAAGGGGGAGGCGTCCCGCTCTCCATCATCTCCGGAAGAAGATCCCCCGAAGACGAACTCTGCTGAGAAGGGCTGAGGTCCGAACTACAAGGTAAGATTTCGGTTAAATCTTCTCAGATATAAATCAAGGATTTCTCTCAAAAGGAAAATCTTTCCTACTTACGGCTTGCTGGAGAGCTGGTCCCTTTGAGGGCGAAGTTCGGCCGAGGAGCTCCCCGGCGTCGGACCCTCTGACAAGGATGTTTTCCCCCGCTTCGAGGCCATGGTCTCCGGGTCGTCAGAGGCGGCCCTTTTCTTTCCCTTAGGAGAGGAATTGTCGGTTCCTCCCTTCGGAGCGGCCTCCTTCGAGGAAGCCATAGTCTCCATGTCCTCCTCTTTACTTCCCTCCAAAGGCATTATCTTCAGCATCCTGGCAAGTATGGGATCCGGCCTGGTTTCGGGAAGGGGAGCCGGACACCTGATCAGCTTTGCTGTCGCTATCCACTCCTGTTTAAAAGGACAACTCTTTAGGGGCAAATTTACGACAATTATGCGGATAGCAGATCCGGGCACAAGGTTACTTACTTGAGAATCCAGGCGATTGCAGCTTAGGCCTGCATCCTCGGTCAAATCCGGACACATCGCTTGTGATCCAAAGAATAGTTTATACATCTCCGCGGGCGTTGCGCCCATGAAATACTGGAGAGCCCGTGGTCCCTCCGGATTAAACTCCCACAGGCGAAGGGAGCGACGTTTGCCAGGTAGTATTCGGCGAATCAGCATGACCTGCGTCACTTTAACCAGGTGGAGGTCTCCTTTTAAGAGATCCCTAATGCGGCCCTGCAACAAAGGCATGTCTTTCGATAATCCCCAATCTAGCCCTTTGCTGACCCACGACGCTAGCCGTGGTGGGGGACCCGAGTGAAAGGTAGGAGATGCCACCCATTTGGTGCCCCTTGGAGCGGTAATATAGAACCACTCTTGTTGTCACAAGCCAAACTCCTCTTGAAAAGATCCCTCGGGCCATGGAGCATCGGCATTCTTGCTTATAACCGCGCCTCCGCACTCTGCGTGCCGTCCCTCGATCATCTTCGGCTCCACGTTGAAAGTCTTGAGCCATAACCCTAAGTGAGGAGTAACACGGAGGAACACTTCACACACGACGATGAATGAGGAGATATGGAGGATGGACTCCGGAGCTAAGTCATGGAATTCCATCCCATAATAAAATAGCAGCCCCCTCACAAAGGGATCCATTGGGAAGCCTAACCCCCGAAGGAAGTGGGATATGAACACCACGCTCTCACCAGGCTGACGATCGGGAATGGCCTGCCCTTGAGCAGGCAGCCTATGCAGAATTTCGCCGGTCAAGAAATTAGCCTCACTTAGCTTCAGTACGTCCTCCTCCGTGACGGAGGAGGGCATCCATTGGCCTTGAATGCCGAAACCGAACATTGTCGAAGGTCCGATGCGCTTGGAATCTGGAGCCTAGGGTGTTGGAACTCGAGGCGACGGGCGAACTCGTTTTGAGGGTAAAAGAAAGGAGTAGGGCCTTGGTCTCTTTATAAGAGGTCGAATACCAAGAGCCCTCCCCGTAACCGTTTTGGACTCGCCTTTAATCAAGGGAACATGCTAACGGGAACGATTGGGTTACCCATGACCGTATTGATGAGAATCCCGTAAAAAGGGCACACGATCTTTGCTTTGACAAGACGTGCCAAGGAAACCGCATCGCTAAACGTGCTGAGGTGGAAAAGTGAAGACAATTTGTATAAAGAGCTTGGCCGCAGTGTTATGACGCACCGCGGAATACGTCAACAGATTTGATTTGTGTTAATGTTATTCTCTCTATGGCAATATGTGGAAACTTGTTTTGCAGAGCCGGCCACTATTCTTGGTGTTTAAAATCTTCTTGAAGAATTTGGAGGAGGAACCCGCCTTGCAATGCCGAAGACAATTTGTGCGCCGGACTCGTCGTCATTGAAGCCTGGTTCAGGGGCTACTGAGGGAGTCCTGGGTTAGGGGGTGTTCGGATAGCCGGAATATACCTTCGCCGGACTCCAGGACCATGAAGATACAAGATTGAAGACTTCGTCCCGTGTCCGGAAGGAACTTTCCTTGGCGTGGAAGGCAAGCTAGGCGATGCGGATGTTCAAGATCTCCTACCATTGTAACTGACTCTGTGTAACCCTAACCCTATCCGGTGTCTATATAAACCGGAGGGTTCTAGTCCGTAGGACAAGCAACTTCATCATACACAATCATACCATAGGCTAGCTTCTAGGGTTTAGCCTCCTTGATCTCGTGGTAGATCTACTCTTGTACTACCCATATCAACAATATTAATCAAGCAGGAGTAGGGTTTTACCTCCGTCGAGAGGGCCCGAACCTGGGTAAACAAAGTGTCCCTTGTCTCCTGTTACCATCTGACCTTGACGCACAGTTCGGGACCCCCTACCCGAGATCCGCCGGTTTTGACACCGACAATAGTCACGATCGATCTACGGATCACGGGGACGCACCCCAACGCGTGACAAAAATCGTCACGCCCGATACACTAACAAATTCGGCCGGGTCGAATACAATGAAACCCGGCACAGAGGCGCCGCACACCCCCTATGCTTCACTAATGAAGTAATGGATCATGAATTCCCAGAAGGGTTTAAATCCGTGAACATTGAATCATACGATGGCACCACAGACCCCGCGGTATGGATAGAAGATTTTTTTCTCCACATTCACATGGCCCGCAGAGATGAACTACACGCCATCAAGTACCTCCCACTAGAACTAAAGGGACCAGCTCGGCATTGGCTGAATAGCTTGCCGGCAAACTCCATCGGGACTTGGGTGAACCTGGCAGACGCATTCCTTGATAACTTCCAGAGCACTTATGTACGCCCACCGGATGCTGATGATCTAAGTCACATAACTCAGCAGCCTGGAGAGTCAGCCAGGAAATTTTGGACCCGGTTCCTAAGCAAAAAGAACCAAATTGTTGACTGTCCGGATGCCGAAGCCCTAGCGGCCTTTAAACATAACATCCATGATGAATGGCTTGCCCGACATCTCGGTCAGGAAAAGCCAAAGCCCATGGCAGCTCTCACAACACTCATGACTCACTTTTGCACGGGCGAGGATAGCTGGTTGGCCCGTAGCAACAATACAGCAAGCAATCCAGGCACATCGAAAGCTAAAGATAGCAACGATAAATCACGACACAACAAACACAAGCGCCGCAAAAATGGTGATAATGCCAAAGATACGTCAGTCAATGCCGGATTCAGTGGCCCCAAAGCTGGTCAATGGAAGAAACCATTCAACAAAAACAATTCAGGCCCGTCCAGTTTTGACCGCATACTCGACCATCCAGGCCAAATTCATGGCACCCCTGGAAAACCAGCCAACCACACCAATAGAGAATGCTGGGTCTTTAGACATGCCGGCAGGTCAGGCATTCCCTCCTATATTCGGTGAAAACGGTGAATATGATACGCGCAAGCCACATTCCCAAGTGGAAACGTGCACTAAGGGAGGTCTATACAATCGAACCAAAGTTCAACCCATGGTCCTCTTGGCCGATCACCTTCGATCGCACGGACCACCCTACCAGTATCCGTCATAGCGGTTCGGCCGCATTGGTCCTCGACCCCATCATTGACGGATTCCACCTCACACAAGTCCTTATGGACGGAGGCAGCTGCCTAAACCTGCTTTACCAGGATACATTGCGCAAAATGGGCATCAACCCTTCAAGGATCAAGCCCACAAAAATCACCTTTAAAGGTATAATATCAGGTGTAGAGGCCTGTTGCACGAGCTCAATCACACTGGAAGTGGTCTTCAGATCTCTGGACAATCACCGTACTGAAGACTGAGTCTTCGACATCGTCCCCTTTTGTATCAGCCATCAGGCACTGCTCGGACGAACCGCATTTGCAAGGTTCAACGCGGTGCCACATTATGCCTATCGTAAATTAAAGATGCCCGGTCCACACGGCGTCATCACAGTTAATGGCAGAAACAAATTTCCCCGCCTGGCCGAAGAGTCTACCACCACTTTAACACCAAGAACAATGAACGACACCTTACAGTCGAACCTCGAGTCGAAGGCAAAGCTCCCGGGCACCAACAAAGGAATCCGAACTACTACGCGGCAGGATAGCCCGGCTCGCCCGGAAATAAATTAAAAACACTCCGGAAAAGGATAGAACAAGCCACATGCTGTGGCTCAACCGCCAGGTGGCGCAAAACTATTTCTTATGATTTCTTTATAGGTTCACCTCTACGTTGGCCATGATGGAAGGCGTGGGAACAGTTCGAGCGCATCAAGGAATCTCTAGATATTCCCCTGTAATCATCCGACTACACCCCGGATCCGAACACAACTCCCGCACGCCTGGTATCAGCAGGTTCCGCAATGATATTTCTTTTTATCACATCACTTGTACTCATACGAATTGACGTATTACTCAAATACAAAATGTGGATTTATATGATGCTCACCTATTACTATTTCTTATTTAAAATTCCTTTGTTAAAAGGAGGTTGCTTATCGCAATATGCCTCAATATGCCAGGGGCTTCATCATGCCCATACTACGGTAAAAAAGTCCGAACACCTTCACGGTAGTTTGGCACCCCGAACTTATAGCATTATATGCATCAGCTCCGAATCATGTCTTGGGTCAATAGTTGGGTTTGCCCGGCTCCTATGTTTTGGCACCTTACGTTCTTCTATATCGGTTAAGGTAGCACTGTGAGAACTATTGTGATTGTGTCCCGGTTCTTTCGGACGAGCACCTTAGTAGAGAAAGCCGAAAACTGACTGTCATGATGTAGCAACAAGAGCTGGTCAGCTATTCGAGAGGTTCTAAAATCTTTAAGGATTTCTTCCGCATAATGCTATAACCATTGCAGCGTGCGATGATCGGCCTTTTCTGATCAGGCGCTTATAGAGCCCCTCGTGCGGACTTCCGAACACTAGGGGCTGCGCCTACCTTCCTCGAAACAACTCCTATGGCTAAGTGAGAGTGATAAAGCCCTATAGTCCGATTGCTTGGTTCGCTGTGCTGAACACCTCCTTTAGGGACCCAAAACTGGGATAAAGAGTGCTCAGGTTTATCCCGAACACCCCCGTACTCACTACGTGGGGGCGGAAGCCGACGACTGGCCGACTCTCAGAATTATTATATACAACGGCCGCATAGGATGAAAAACATTCATACGAAAAAGCAATAGATGATAAAAAATGCTCTTGTTCAAATATTACAACGGACGAACATGACCGTATTCATGGAAATATAATGTCCTTGGTGCATTGCTCCGTCGCAAGGCGGGCTCCTTTCAAGACACCTTCATAATACAGTTCGGGCTTGCGGTGCTCCTTCCCCTCCAGTGGTCCCTCGGTCATCAGTTTCTCCGCATCCATCTTCCCCCAATGCACCTTGGCATGGGCGAAGGCCATTCGCGCACCCTCTACGCAGACCGACCGCTTGATGACTTCGAGTCGAGGGTAGGCACCTACAAGCCGCTTCACGAGCCCGAAGTAGCTGCATGGAATCGGCTCAGCAGGCCACAACCGGATAATTAAATCCTTCATGGCTAATTCGGCCGCCTTGTGCAGCTCAACCAACTGCTTCAGCTGATCGGAGAAAGGCACCGGATAATTCAGCACCAGATACTGCATCCAGAAGAGCTTATCCGCAATATTCCCCCCTTTGGCTCGGTAGAATTGGGTGGCATCAGATATGCTGTGCGGCAGCTCTGCAAATACCCCTGTATACATCAAAACTCAAGATTGTCAAATTTGATTTTTCTCATCTCCTATACTTGCTTTTTATAGAAAAAGCCTTACCAACCACAATCTTCCTCACCTCCTGGATTTCCTTCAGGGAACCTTGGGCTTCGCCCCGGGCATCACTTGCGGCTTGGCGAGCCTGGGAGAGTTCGGATTCTGTCCCTGCTAAACTCTGCTCCATGGTCTCGCATTTCTGCACGGCCTCTTGAAGCTCTCGCTCAGCCTCAATAACTCTGGCCTCGTGCTTCTCACGGAGCACCTGCTCTGCGGCTGCTTTCCTCTCGGCTTCGGCCACAGCCTTCTTCAAGGTCTCAATCTCGGCCGACGCCCCTAGAGCACATTATCAAAAGATTGTTATCATGCACACTCATCCTTTCGTGCTACAAAAACAAGGTTTCTACATACCTTGATTATCCTCCAGCTGTCTCTTCACTTGGCCAAGTTCTCCTTCGGCCCGCTTCAGACTACGCCTCAGTCCGGATACTTCCGCAGCTTGAGAGGCCGCAGTCGCTACAGATACCTGCTGATTACAAAGAGTGATAAATATCATCAAGTGAGTCTCCTGTGAACATGAATTTGATCCCCTGTCCGCTTCTTTCTTTCACCGAACAGTGTATTAGGGGCTACTATCTATACCATGACATTATCCCAAGAACTCATAAAACATACCTCAAAGCCTCTTATGAGGCTGACATAGGATTCGTACAGTCCACTCTCAGTGGACTGAATCTTCTCAATCACCGCACCCATGAGGGCACGGTGTTCATCAACGATGGAGGCACCCTTCAGCGCCGCCAATAAAGTATCTGTCACCCCTGGTTGAACAGAGGCGGCCGGTGGATGGGACTCGGGGACCTTATGGGTCTCTAGAATCGTGTCCGGCTTGGGTCCGGATTCAAGATGACCTCCGCCGTCGATACCCACAGAGTTTTTCTCTCCCGTGTAACCGGCCTTAGAAGTATGGCCTCCTGGCGCCACCTTCGCGACCTTCTCCCCTCCTCCGTGGCCTGTGTCCTTCTGGGACGAAACCTCGGTTTTGTTCCTACGTTTGGAGGAGGAGGCCTTCAGGGGTGTCCCGCTCCCCATAGCGTCCGAACCCAGCAGATCCTCTGACGAGGATTGCTCGGCGCGGGGCTTCGCCGGACTGAAAAAGAAAAGCACGACTCAGATTAGAATGTGATGCCATGACAAGTCCGGACGCATGAGTGTGTTCGGATTTTATGCTTACGAGTTCACCAGGGGCTCGACCCTGGGATCCCACTCCGGGCTGCTATCGGTGGCGCCGGTGGACTCCTCTTAAAGAAGGGTTTTTCCCCTCTTAGGTGAATCGGCCTCCAAGGAGCTGGAGGCCGTTCTTCCCCCCTGCGGGGGATTCGTCCTCCTCCTCCCCGTCCTCTTCAGAGGAAGAATGGGCATTGGAGTCTTCGGATTTTGTGTCCGTGGTACCACGGCGACGGAGGCCGCCCTGGTCTTCTTGGCCTCCTTCTTGGTCTTTTTCTTCGGCGCTTTATATGGCGCTGGGACCAGCATCTTCGTCGGGAGTGGGCCGGCCGGTTCTTCTGGCAGAGGGGCAGGACAGTAGATCCGCCCCGCCTTCTTCGCCCAGCCCTAGGAAAAATGATGGGAACTACGTTAAATGTCTCCCTGAGGATGTACGTACAAAATGCATGAATTATCAAACATTTAGTTGCTTACCGAACTTGCGGGGCGGGACAGTTGGTATCCGCGGTCATCAGTGGAGTCCGGCCACGGTTTGCCGGACTTGAAAAGCACCTTCCGGATGTCCTTTTGTGTAGAGCCAAAGAGCTCTAGCAGGGTCTGGTGCTTGGCCGGGTTGAACTCCCATAGATTGCAAGCTCGGTGTTGACATGGTAGAATCCGGCGAACCAACATCACCTGGACTATATTGACGAGCTTGACGCTCTTGTCTTCCATGTCTTGGACGCGCTTCTGGAGCTCTGATAGCTCGTCAGACGAAGCCCAGCTCAGGCCCTTCTCGTGCCATGACGTAAGTCGCAGGAGGGCACCGGATCTGAACTCCGGAATGGCGGTCCACTCCTTGCCACGCGGCTCGGTGATGTAGAGCCACTGCTGCTGCTACTCCTTGACGGAATCATTGAAAGTCTATGTCGGCCATGTGACATTGGGCATCTTGCTCACCATGGCGCCTCCGCATTTGGCATGCTCGCCGCTCACTACCTTGGGCTTTACATTAAAAACCTTCAGCCATAAGCCGAAGTGCGGCAGAACACGGAGAAAGGCCTCGCACACGACTATGAATGTCGAGATGTTGAGAAAGGAATTTGGGGATAGATCATGGAAATCAATCCCGTAATAGTACCTGACGCCGCGAACAAATGGGTGGAGGGGAAACCCTGGCCCGCGGACAAAATGAGGGAGAAATACCACCCTCCCATGGGGTCCCGGGGTGGGGACTATCTGTCCCGCCGTCGGAAGACGGTGGCCAATTCTCTTGGCCAGATACCCGGCCCACCGAAGCTTTTTGATGTCCTTCTCCCGGACGGTAGAGGCCATCCACTTGCCTCCTGCTCCAGATCCGGACATCTTCGGGAAGCCTTTTTGGGCGACGAAGAGAAACGCTTGGGCACTAGGGCTCGGGCAGAAAGGAATGGATGAATAGGGAAGGGCGTGGGTGAAAGGGAAGACTCTCATCCCCTTATAAGGGTCCTGTGCCTCCCCACTTGCCCGCTAAAATCGCTTATTCCCCAAATGCCACGTTTGATGGCACGGTTGGGTTACCCACGTCTATATTGATGAGGATCCCATGATAAGGGGACACGATCTCTGCTTCGACAAGACGTGCCGATAAAACCACTTCGCGATATGTGCGATGGCTGGTTGTGAAAAATGGTTCGAATAATGACCGAATCGTGGTGTCACTACAAGAAATATGTCAACTAGTGTCCTTTTGTCAGTGACCCTGGAAGAATTGGTCATAGATCTATGACCATTTCAGACCAATTGGTCAAAAGCTGTTCGGGGGGCTCCAAACCCTAAACCATTGTGACCATTTTGGTCAGAAAGGTCGTAATTTCCTTACACGAAATGATCATAAAGCAAACAACGCTAGTCCGATGACTTATTTCTAGTTGTTAATGACCAATATAGATGGTCATAGCCTTGTAAATTATGGTGGGTTGCTATGACTAGGCGCCACCTCATCAGTTTTGCCTATGTGTCATGTCCATGTGGCAGTTTTTGCCCTAGGTTCTGAAGCAACCTATATTTCTGTCATTCCCAAAATTCCCAAAAAAATCTCGTAAATTCTTTGGGTCATATCTTCGTCAAATATGTAAAAATCTTCCTTGCCTAGTTCAAAAATAATTAAAAAATATTCATTTTCCTATTCTTTCAGAGTAATAGTTTGTGAAGGAAGTACCACTTTGGCATGTCCAAATAGTATCCATTTTCTACAGTGCTTTCCTATGCCCAAATAACCATCCTCCACCAAATGCCAGCTCAATCCATTCATTATTTTGAGCCGAGTTTCAACATTCATATTTATGTCCAGTGTGGTGGTTTGCAAAGCAAGTACCACCTAGGCTCCTCCTTTTGAGCTGAAAATTTGTGAAGACGGTCTTCTTAGTAACTGATCATCCTCAGCCAAAACTCACGCCCATTAGCCATGTACATTTCCCGTACCGCTAATCAAACACTTGGCTGCTTATTCATGTTTGAGCATCGATCGGTCTCCTCATGAGAATCTTATATTATGATTTTCTTCCTAGCACCTACCTGGGGAGTGTCCAACCCACTTGACATGCCTAGGCCGCCCAGAACACATGGCAACGCCACGGTCACGCGGTGACCACGCGGCGGGCATGCGAGCTTACGCGCTCTAGAGTTGGGGCCCTCGGCCACCGTCCAAACCTCGATGTCTCTCCATCAAACCATGTATTTCTGATTAAATAGATACTTATTTACCTAGAAATGATTTTTGAAAAAAATAAAGAGCAAACTATGAGGCAGCTGCAGTTCAAATTTGACCCGCTTCCAACTGAATCGACGGGAATTTGTCTTTTTCACCAGAGGTGGATCAAAATTTTTGACACCCAACAATTTTGTCAATTGTGCATTAAATATGGCCTAGTATTTTATAAAATTGATTAGGTCCAATTTGGCAACAAATATATGGTAGGTCCTTCACAAAAAAAACTCATTTCAGGCACTCAAAAAATGGAAAATGGTTTTTTCGTCCAAATAAAATGAAAACTTCCTTAGGCAAGATTGTTTGCCATTCCAATATGCACCCTTGTGCACAATATGAGATCATTTGAACAAACTATGCCATGAATGTGGCCATAAGATTGATCATTTGGTTTGAAAGCCATGAATCTTCACACTTGATAGCTCATTTCTGAGAACACTTTTTTAAAATAATTACCAAATTAAAAGTTTATTATTTTTCGTGGAAACTTGTTCACATATAATGACACAATGTGAAGGTTTTCCAATTTTTTGATTTTTTTGAATTTTTTATGCCTGTTTCAAAATGCGGTCAAAACGGCGGGCTTGACCGTTCCTAGGTAGTGGTTGAATATTTGATTATTTTTTTGTGTTTCTCTGATTAAATAGATACTTATGTACCTAAAAATGATTTTTGGAAAAAATAAATAGCAAACTATGAGGCAGCTGCAGTTCAAATTTGACCAGCTTCCATCTGAATCGGCGGTAATTTGTCTTTTTCACCAGAGGTGGATCAAAACTTTTGACACCCAACCATTTTGTCAATTGTGCATTAAATATGTCCTAGTATTTTATAAAAATGATTTGGTACAATTTTGGAACAAATATATGGTAGGTCCTTCACAAAAAACCTCATTTCGGGCACTCGAAAAATGGAAAATGAATTTTTCGTGCAAAGAAAACGAAAACTCCCTTTGGCAACATTGTTTGGAATTCGAAGATGCACCCTTGTGCACAATATGAGATCATTTGAACAAACTATGCCATGAATGTGGCCATAAGATTGATCGTTTGGGTTGAAATCCATGAATCTTCACACATGATAGCTCATTTCTGAAACACTTTTTAAAAATAATTACCGAATTACAAGTTTATTATTTTTCCTGGAAACTTGGTCACACATAATGACACAATGCGAAGGTTTTCTAATTTTTTGATTTTTTTGAATTTTTTATGCCCGTTTCAAAATGCGGTCAAAACGGCACGCTTGACCGTTCCTAGCTAGTGGTTGAATCTTGAAATTTTTTTGGTGTTTCTCTGATTAAATAGATACTTATGTACCTAGAAATGATTTTTGGAAAAAATAAAGAGCAAACTATGAGGCAGCTACAGTTCAAATTTGACCCGTTTCCAACTGAATCAACGGCAATTTGTCTTTTTCACGAGAGGTGGATCAAAACTTTTTAGACCCAACCATTTGGTCAATTGTGCATGAAATATGGCCTAGTATTTTAGAAAAATGATATGGTCCAATTTTGCAATAATTATTTGGTAGATTCTTCATAAAAAACCTCCTTTTGGGCACTCGAAAAATGATTAAAAATAACTAGAAAGATTAGAAATGCATACAAATTGGTACTTATCCATAAAATGTGGTCTAACTCTAGTGAAAATTTGTGAGGTGACCTTTTGCAAAATATTTTTGATAGCTACTTCACAAAATCCCTCTATTTTTTAGTACTTGGAAACTATTTAAATCACTGGTTTTCCGAACCAATCGGAACTCTTCCCACGGATCGATGACATGATGCCCATCCATCCATCCATCTCTCCATCCCACATCCATCCATCCATTTATCTACAGAAAAAATAAAAAAATGGAAAAGAGATACCCCACCCGCAGCCCAAACCCTCGCTCAGATCCCCCTTCCTCCGTCTCATTCCCCTCGTCCCTGGCGGCGGCGCACCACTCGTATCTTCCTCTCTCCACCAAACCCTACCCACCAACGCGAGCTCCTCTCCCCCGCACCACTCCTCGCCGCCGCCACCACCACCACCTACGATGCCCGATCCCGCCCTCCGGTGGCGCCGAGCTCAACACGGTGACCCCATCCCTCCGCTCCTTCCTCTCATCGGGCCACATCGGGCGCGCGCGTCCTCAAGTGGCCAAGCGCGACCCTCGATTCAGCCGAGGCCGCCGCCCACGCCCGCGGGCCACCACCCGCTCCTCCTCGCCTCTATTCCTCCGCCCGCTAACCCACCCCGTCCCTGATGCCTCACTCGGCGCCTTCCGCCGCAGGGCCGTCTCGCTCGCAACACCCTCGGCACCGCACGTCCACCGCCACCTTCGCTGGCTCCTCGCCGACGCCCCCGCCTCGTGCACGAGCGGCCGGAGCACGCCGTCCACCCCGCGCACGCGGCCCTCGATGCGCTCGACGTCTTCGGTAATGGAAGTTCCCGGATCCCTCGGTTTCCTTCTTTGGTTTTTTCCTCCATTGACTGGCTTAGCTTCACTGACTGACGGGGAACTGATTTGGGCGTCTGCAGATATGGTGCAGGACATCAAGGACCTGGAGCACCCCTACTCGCTGGAGCAGATATAGTGTGTGCTCTCCCAGTAGTCCGTCTCCGTCTCCCAGTAGTCTGTCTCCGTCTCCATATCCGGTACGTATACCTGCAAGATTGTGCTGCTCAAGGTTTTCTAGTGATTATTCTCATCCTATATTATTCTTATTGCAAGCCCGATGTGTCTCCTCATCATCTACAACAAAGGATCCCCATTGCCCGCCACCAGCCTGTAGCAGAGGATCCCCACTCTGTTGGGCACAACACGAACACCCAAAACAGGTAAACAATTGGTAGCATGTCCAACATCATCTCCTATCTGCACTGTGCTCTGTCATTTTCTTCAGTCTGTATGTAATATAACTGCAGAACACATCTGAAACTTTGTATCCTATCTGCACTGGAGCCGCTGTCAGTTTCCCAGTAATTTTACCGACATTTAGCAGACTAAATTAATAAAACAAGAATCTTGGTTTGTACTTGGTAACCCCATCACATGTCTCATTTTGGGGAGGAATTTCAGTAATAGCTGACAGAGTTCTGTTGTGCCGTAACAGATCATCAGCATACACAACCAGTGGAACTGCTACAAAGCACCAGAAGAAGGCGAAGCAAAGAGGGAAAGATCACAACAGCTCTTCTCGGTGAGGAAATGCTCGGTCCTGCAGAACAACCGTGAAGCATAAGTTAACTACGTGCTCGTCTGCAGGGTGCTTCTGGTGGTCTCGCTCTTCGAGCACTTCTGGAGGCTGCTCAAGTGGTTCGCCGTGGCGCACCATGGACGTCAACATACTCATGCTCATCGCAGGTACGACCAACACTTGCCACCTTCTAAACTATTCTAATGTTGATGTTCATTATGGGCTATACTGAAGTTTCCACACGCACGCACGCAGCATGTGTTTCATGTGACTTAGGCTTTGCCTTTTTTCTGACTAGATTCATAGAGTGCGATCAATATATCAATATTATGCAGCCATGGTGTTTATCCTTAAATCCATGAATCTTTTGGGTCACCCCACTAGCCTGGCTACTTGCAGAGGAAGCCAAGAATAATATCTCATCCATTTTCTAAATATAAATAAACAAAAAAATGTCGTGCTAGGTGCAGAGCATAAGGTGCCCTTCTTGGCTTGTGTTGAATCTAGTTAGGTAGAGGAATCCTTGCTAATTCTGGCAAGTCTTTTGCTTTCACACCCGAGTTAAAGAAAACTGGAATTGATCTTAGAAGTGGCTCAAAACGTAAGACTGCCTGATTCCATTTTAAGGTTGTCACTAACCATTTACCTCTTGTTGCAGACCAGGAAATGAAAGATCGCTCGACAAACGGCCGCTTCCAGTCAGTTGGATCTGATCTTATACCCGCACACGAGAGCTACCGGAGCAGCAACAGATTAACAAGGACCCAAGCTGGACTCCCAAGTTCTTCGGTGAGTTGGCTCCATCTCCTACCCCTAGCTCGCTCTTTTCTGCTCCTATAGCATGCTTTGTTGGACTCATGCTCTGCTCCTACACAAGCTGGACTCATGCTTTGTTATACACTCACCCCGTTGTATTTCATCTTGTCCATGCACGCAGCCATCTATTGTTATTATTGTTAGAACGAAATAGATGTACATCTCATTGTAAAAGTACACAGCACAGTGAGCTCACTTGGGCTTTGATTGGCATGCAGGTACCTGCCCTGACGGAGGGCGCGCTGTGCCTGCTGGCGGCAACGGCCCTCACGGCGGAGCTGCTGCTCTTCTACTTCCACTCGACCACCCAGCAGGGGCTGGAGGGGTACTACCACTACCTCCTGGTGGTGCTCGTCGGGCTCTGCGTCACCTCCAACCTCCTCAGCGCGCTCCTCCCGGCGAGCTTCCCCGCTGACCTCGCCAGCGGCCTGCTCATCACCCTGCAGGGCCTGTGGTTCTTCCAGACGGCCTGCATCACCTGGTGAGACCAATATCCGTCTCTCTGTCTACCCTCGATTAGGATTTGCAGTTGCTTTGTTTGGTGATGAAACGGGGAACTCAGAGAGGGAGGGGCTCCTACCCCTGCAACCCGTTATTTATACTTGCATTTCAGAGAGTATTCATTTGTAATGCTGGTACCTGAGGGCGTCGTATTTTTGCCAAGGTACCTGAGGGTGTCGTATTTTTGCCTATTAATGTGTGTGCGGGGATCATGCCTGCTTGTCCAGCTAAGACTTCAATTTTAGAGGCTGCTAATGCTATCCTCTGTTCTTTGTGGACCTAAATTTGTTGTAATAGGCCTTGTGCTTTGGTGACTTGCTTGTCAACTGTTCCTTATTATATAATAAAGATTCTGATAAATTTCTAGTGTTGCAAACTGGAATCCTGCTGCTTTGTCTTGTGCAATACAAAATCTGAAGCGAATTTTAAGGCAGCATAGAGAAATCATTCACCTTTGGTGATTTCTGTAGTAAAAGTGTGGCAAATTAGCTTTGGAAGTCTGTTAGTAACCTCACTATCTTGTGCTTATGCTTATATGCTGTGCGGCATGCTTCCTGTGGCAACAATAGAAAATGCGTGACCATAACTGTCTATTGTCAACACAGACGGCAGTTCCTTGTTATGTACATACTCTTCTTTTTTTCCACTTTTGGAGTGTCATTTCCTTTGATCTTCTGCTGATACCACTTAGTATGTACTCGCATCTTCTTATTATGGATAACTCTGTTTTTTATTACTCTGCACGTCCCCTGTTCCGAACGAGTGTTGTTTAGTGTTTACTGCTTATAACAGTAAAGTAATATGAGCTTCTACTGCATACTGGTTAGTGTTAGTCATACTATTTATGTACATCTCATTTGCTGTCAATTCTTGCTTATAAGTTATTGGATCCCTTATTGGCTACTGTTTGATGTTCTGTACACATTCTTATTCTTATATGTTCATTTCTTTTTTTGCACAGGTGAAGTGCGAATCCAAGTTCTAAGTTGTGAAGCATATCAACAAAGACTAGCATATTATGTGTTGTAAATGTAGGCAGTAGTAGGCTTATCTGGGCTGTAGTATACTGTAACATTTATAATAGACCAATGCCGTGATGTTTTGGATGAATTTCATTTGCTATTTGCATTGTTTGAAATAATGATTGTGTATGTGATTTGAATACCCGTCAAATGGAAACCTGGCAAGGGGGTCCAAGTTATAATGGTTGTTTGACAGATTTTGAAATTTTTGATGTGTGGGATCAATTTTGTGATAAGCATGACAAGTGAGACCAATCTGATTGGTGGGACTAGTGGCAAAAAAGGATGAAAATAAAAAATCAGTAGACTGTAAAAGGTTGCATCTTAGAAAAAAAGGCCGAATTAATGGCCCAAGCCCATGTAGCTACCGAAAATTAACAAGAAAAAAATACATTAAAAGGCTGAAATGTTGGGCTAGGCCCATGTAGAAAACCAAATTGGACCGAGCTGAATCTTGTGCCACATCAGCTTGCCACGCTGGATGCCTACGTGGCCTGGGGAGGTTGCTAGTGACCAAAACGCCACAGTAGACGTATTTTGGTCATAAACGTCTTCGACCATTCCAGAAGAAAGGTCGCTATAGTCAGTTTACGACCGCCAGCTTTTGATCTTCTGTTTTTGGTCACAAAAAGGTCGCAAATGAAAAACCATGACCTTGACCAATAGTGGTGGTCACAAGTTGACATATTTCTTGTAGTGCGTGATGTCATGCTATAAAAAGCTGTCAGCAGATTAGATTTGTGGAATATTATACTCTCTACGGTGGAATGTGGAACTTGTTTTGCAGAGCCGGACACGCTCCTTGTGTTCTAAATCTCTTACAAAGAATTCGGAGAAGGAACCCACCTTGCAATGTCGAAGACAATCTGCGCGCTGGACTCATCGTCATTGAAGCCTAGGTCAAGGGCTACTGAGGGAGTCCTGGATTAACGGGTCCTCGGACAGCCAGACTATATACCTTAGCCGGACTGTTGGACTATGAAGATACAAGATTGAAGACTTTGTCCCGTGTCCGGATGGGACTCTCCTTTGCGTGGAAGGCAAGCTTGGATATTCGGATGTGTAGATTTCCTTCTCTGTAACCGACTCTGTGTAACCCTAGCCCCTTCCGGTGTCTATATAAACTGGAGGGTTTAGTCCATAGGACAAGAACAATCATAATCATAGGCTAGCTTCTAGGGTTTAGCCTCTATGATCTTGTGGTAGATCAACTCTTGTAATACTCATATCATCAAGATCAATCAAGCAGGAAGTAGGGTATTACCTCCATCGAGAGGGCCTGAACCTGGGTAAAACATCGTGTCCCCTGCCTCCTGTTACCATTAGCCTTAGACGCACAGTTCGGGACCCCCTACCCGAGATCCGCCAGTTTTGACACCGACAACCACCGGCCGGACCTACACGCCTTGGCTGGTCATCGACAATGGCTGTCGGGTCCCGGAGCTTGGAATATCAACACGTCGATGATGGCTGCCGTTGTAGGCGTTGCGGAGGCGCTTGTGTTCACCAGCTTCATTCTCATCATTGATGCTCGATGTTGGCATAGTAATGTTGGCCAAAACAAGAGCCCGACAAATAAAGACGGAGAATACCATGTGGAAGTTGAAATAGACCTTAGATGTTAGGGTTTGTAAGAGATATTATATTGTATATATGTAGCTAGTAGCGTCGGATAGATATACGGAAATTTGTTGTTCGACCAATCTCGATGAGAAAGAGAGGTCGATCACTTCTCTCTGTATATGTTCATGACGATCTAGTGTACTTAATGGTTCCTTCATTTGCTTACTAGCTAGCGTGTCGAGTTCTCTCTATACGTACTAGTCATCAACCCGTGCAACTGCACGGGCTAGAAATAATTTGACTCAAATATTTATGCTCATATATCCCATAATATTGACCCTTTTTGTTTAAAAGATTAGACATAATGGTTTTGATTATTTTAATTTAGCGAGTTTGCATGCACCAAGGTGCACAAAATCAGTTCGGCGACACCATTTGTGTATATATGTACCGAGCTTACTCAAGGAACGGGAAAGTTATGCAAAAAACTGATATTGAGATTATTGACTTTAAGTTCCATACAGTTGTAGTTTTCATATTAAAACCGTGTAGTGTAGGCATAGCTTCAGAACTCAAAAGTGTCATAATTCGGTTGGGGCGATTTTGCCTGCACCTATAAGGAGGAATCTCAATTATCTATCTTGAGCAGAGTAAGTTAAACTTCTTGTTAACAGATTAAATTTTTGGGGCATCTTCATCCAATATAGTTACATGATTAAAGAAACGATTTTAGTTTCTCAAGTCAACACCTTATGAGAAATATTTGGAATAAGAAATGGTGTCAAAACAGTATGATAGGCCTTTATGGCTCATTGTTGTGGGAATAAAAGAGCTACATATGTAACATCATTTAGAAAATAACCACTTCCTTGTTTGCCTAATTCTCATTTCTCAACATAACTTCATAGTCACAGCTACAAAGAGTTTGGTAAACCAAGTCTAACTACCACTTTTACCAACCCAACAGAACTGTTGGGAGAGTAGAACAATTGTGCATGAAGAAAAGCAAGCTCAATATAGAATAGCGCACTGGTATGTCACAATTACGATATCAATTGCTTCTCCTGCAATCATGAACCCTCACGACAATAGAATTCATATTAACCTTTTTAGAAATGAGCAGAAATTTAGTTACCTCCCAACAAAATAACAGTTACTAATTGCCCGAAAGAAAGTACACGGCAAGGAAACATACTTTATTGTCATGAAACAGAATCAATCGGACAAAATCATGTTTACATGGATTGTTTGTACAAATGCATGGCTACTACGTAAGAACAGATCATGTCGGCAGTATGCATGCACTGGTGGAAAAAGGGCCTTTGGTCGCGGTTCGCAACTGCCATTAGTCGCGGTTGCACAACCGCGACCAAACAGGCGGGACTAAAGGCCCCCCCCCTTTAGTCGCGGTTGCTTAAGAACCGCGACTAAAGGCCCGTCCACGTGGGCGCCAGGTGGCCGTCGGGGCGGAGGACCTTTAGTCGCGGTTCTTCTGGCCAACCGCGACTAAAGGCCGCCGCAGGTTTAGGGTTTTAGCCCCCCCCTAAACCTGCCCCCCCTAAACCTGTTTTCTGTTTAATTTGTATTGTTTTATTTCTTTTATGCTTTATTTTAATTTTGAAGGAGTTTCACATATTCTACGCTACTACATACATGTATATGAATGTACAATTTCAAACAAATTTGAAATTAGAACCAAAAAGAATTCAAGAGGAATATACAGTATATATTAAATATCATCGGATGACCATATACAATTTTGAACAAGTTTCCATACATAATTTAATGCATATAAAGTTCTACGTCCTCGTAATGGTGTTCTCCTTTAGGATGGAGGACTTCCCTCCTGAACCATCCAGCTAGTTCCTCTTGAAGTGGTCGGAAGTGAGCTTCTGGACTAAGCATCATCCGGAGGTTATTCCTCTGAGCATTGGTATCACTCGGAACCCGCTCAGAGGTGTATCTCCGGATCATCTCACAGACATAGTATCCACATAGATTGGTCCCCGCTGGCTGAATATCCCCACCATTCTTAGCCTTTGACTTTTTGAATTCTAGCTCTTTTTTGAATTCACCGACCTTTGTATCTACGAACCGTCTCCAAACCCTACGAGGCAAAGAAAATTAAATGAACAAGAGAGTTATTAGTTACTTGATATTAGGAAATGAACGAAATAGGCCGATCGATATAGAGCGCAAATGAATGAAAATAATTACTTCTGCAGCATTCTTCTCATGCCGCCCCAAAGCTTTGGATCCATATTCAGAGAGTCGTGGACGAGACATTCTGAGGTGTCAACTTTAGTTACTAGCAGAATCCAGTGGAACCTGCGGACACGATACATGCACAGTACGTCATGCATAACTCATCGATTAGCCGGCCACATACCATGCATGGAGTAAACAAAAGAGAATGTGCTCAAGACAGAAACACTCACCCAAAATGGTAAGGAAATAGAATATCACTTTTGAGTTCCTGCTTTGTAAGAAACTGCCACAGGTCTGCCTCCATGTCGGCGGGGTGATGCTGCAACACATATCCATTAACGATGTGTGGGTCAATGAACCCAACATCATGGATGTTCCTTACTCTGCATTCCTTAATCTTCATTCTGCATGTATAATAGCGGACACAACAATATAGTTAGGACATATATATAGTGCAGGCAATATGAACGAGATGGGGTAGAAATAAATCACTTACAGAACGTAGCAACTGATGATAGATTTGTCGAGCTCGCGCAGATTGAAAAGCTGGAACAATTCACTCAGATGAATTTGTACATAGTAATGTTTGAAGTGATGCTCATATCTAACTTCCGCATAAATATATTCTTTGGCGTTTTTATTTTTTATGTAACCCTTGTACCATTTCAGCAGACCTTTCATTTGTGGAGGTAGATCCTCTTCCTGCGCAGGCTCGACGAGAGGCCCATTCTTCACATATGTAATTACTACCTCCTTCACTGGCGCCTCATCAAGGCCTAACAGTTCACGAAGAGTAATACCTAAGTTGGCCGCTTGTTCTCTGGCACTCGTTACAGTCAATCCATGTGCTGCCGCAGCTGCTATGATATCGGGGTCATCCGGACCGGCGGCTTTCACTATAAGCGGGGCAATCGATTGTTTACTTTGTTCCCCGAGCTGGGCAACTCGTTTCCCGCTTTTTTTACTTTCTAATTCCGTTTTCTCGGCCTCCTCCAAGGCTTTGTTCTCCTGGTTCTCCGCCCGCTCTTTCTTCTCCTTCAACATGAGTGCCTGCCTACGAAGTTCACGTGCATAGTCGTCAGGCAGATTCTTCGCGGCTTGGGACGGTGTGCTCAAAAATGACTTAGCCCACTTCTTTTGCTCATCAGAAAATACTGGCTTGGGCTCGGGCTCTCTTTTCTTCTTGCAGTCCGCCTTCCATTTCTCATGATCAGCAGCCGCGGCCGCGGCAGTTTCCTCGGCACTACGTTCCCAAGGCCTTGTGGGGAGAGGCTTCAGTGATGGCTCCGGTACCTTTGTGGTCTTAGGTACATAAGGGTCCGGGTTAATAATCCAGGACTGCTTCTGCTTGTTTGCCGGAGGTGGATTGGGGGGCGGTGTCTGATCACCCGCCGGACGAGGACTGGGGGGCGGCGTCTGATCACCCGCCGGACGTTGTGGACTGGGAGGCGTCGGCTGACGTGACGGAGGTGTAGGTGAACCGCCACCACCACCACCACCACCGCCATCGCCACCACCACCGTAGGGGGGTGGACTTGTTGTCCTTGGCGCCTCGCCTGGAAACTTGATAAACTTCTTTTGCCATAGAATGAAATGGCGCTTGACATTTCCAAGTCTTTTCTCCCCTTCAGGTGTAGCAATGTCAATCTCCAGGTCCTCAAACCCTTGGACTATGTCCTCCACCGTGACACGAGCATAGCCATCTTGAATGGGGTTGTTGTGGTGGAGTGCTCCAGGTAAACATGGTAAAGCACTGCCGATGGCTACCTTCATGGACATGTTCCCGATAGGATAATACAGATGACATTCTTTCATCTCCTTTATATCGTCCACGGGGTAGCGAGGAGGCTCCGGTGCAGTAATTTCGACCACCAGAGGCTCCGGTGCAGTAATTTCGATCGTCGGTGCATCTGCACCAGCCGGTGGGGCCTCCGTGGAAGCCACGCTGCTTCTCCGCTGCTGGCTTCCGAGATCCGCTGGATGATCTTCATGTTGCGCCCAAGCTGCATCTCTTTCGGCTACTAGTACACTCACGGTTTTCTTCATCACATCCATTTCCGATGCCAACCGCGCCACAACATCTGCTTCCCGATCCATCTTTCTCTTACGGCTTCTGTAACCGTACGGGTCATCGTTCTGGGGGAACCCTATTTTCCACGGAATGTGCCCCATGCCTCGTACACGTCCTCCGTGTTCAGGATTCCCGAGGGCTTTTGTCAGTGCGTCGTTCTCTCTGTTGAACTTGATCTTCCCCTCTTGAGCATCCCTCATTGCGTCAATAAGGGCTTGGGTGGGTTTAATTATTTTGCCCTGGTAAACACACTCCCCTGTCTCCGGGTTCAGCGTTCCCCCATGCCCGTACCACCAGCTTTTGGCCCTTGGGTCCCATCCCTCCGTACCTGGACGGATTCCTCGCGCCCTCAGCTCGTTCTCCATCTTCTCCAACCTAGGCTGCCAAAGGCGATACCCTCCTGGCCCCATAATATGATTGTACTCCTTAGCCGCATTTTCCTTATTTTTTCGATATTTGAATGAACTGCTCTGATTTCTTTTGCTTCACAAATTCTGGCCAATCATGTTTCAGTTTCTCATATTGTCCTTTGAAATCCGGAGTCTTGTTCTGCTTGACAAAGTCATGGGCTAGATTTTGCTTGAATTTCCGGAATGCGTCGGCCATCTTATGAAGAGCGAACTGTTTGACTAGCCTCCTCCTCTCCTTGTTTTCCTCAATCTTGTTACCCTCCTCATCGAATTTGTTGTATTCCGGAGGTAGAACGAAATGTTCCATAAGCTTCTTGAAGCAATATTTTTTGTTCTCTTATCGACAAAAGTGAAACCAGCAATTCGTGCCTTCTTTGGCTCATTCCACTCCTGGACGGTGATCGAGACGTTGTCTCTAACAATGGCTCCGCATTGGCTGACAAACTTGATGGCGTTCTTGCGGGGCTCCAGCGGCCTGCCGGTTGCACTGTCGACAACCTCGATGGTGCATGTTTCTCCTTGTTTCATCGTCTTGGTTGCGCCACGCTTTGACGACGTACTCGATTGTTTCGACGATCTGGCCGAGGGCTAAAATAAGAAAGAGAGTCGCGCACGTTAGTACACACATATTTATTCAAATCAGTTAGTTTGTATCACCAGAGGCTCAATGTATATATATACCTCGGCGCCGGAGGTGGTTGCTACTTCCATTTGAAGATCGTCGTTTATCGACGTTTGTTCGGCATCATCTTGCTGACGGCGCCCTTCATCTTCACCGTCAAGGTTCAGATAAGAAGAGATATCATCTTCTTCTTGTCCGGTCGGCACATATAGAATATCGCCGTTTATGATGCCGAACATATGTGCTTCACCGTCCGGATCATAGTTGTCCATAATCGGGTCAGCTCTATCGTCCGCCGTTATGTCAGTCCTGAAAACATGTAGTAAAAACAAATTAATTAAGTGAAGAAGGGGGGCGGTGGCGGTGGCGGTGGCGAAAGGGCGGTGGCAAAAGGAGGGGGCGAGGAAGGGGTGGGAGAGGGTGTCGCGGTAGAGCGCGAGACGGGGCGGCAGACGACGGCGTCACGGAGAGGGAGGCGAGGACAACACACATGTATAACCCTCGCCATTCGGTTAATTATCAAATTTTACGGTTTTTTGTTAATTATCAAGTTTTAAGTTACTTTTTTTCTTCTTCCTTTTTCTTTCTTCTTTCTTTTGGTTTTCATTTGGTTTTCATTTTTTTCTTCTTCCTTTTTCTTTCTTGTTTTTTCTTCTTCCTTTTTCTTTCTTCTTTCTTTCTTCTTTCTTTCTTCTTTCTTTTTTTCTTCTTCCTTTTTCTTCTTTCTTTTTTTCTTCTTCCTTTTTCTTCTTTCTTTTTTTCTTCTTCCTTTCTTTTTCTTCTTCCTTTTTCTTTCTTCTTTTTTTCTTCTTCCTTTTTCTTTCTTCTTTCTTTCTTCTTTCTTTTTTTCTTCTTCCTTTTTTCTTCTTCCTTTTTTTCTTCTTCCTTTTTTCTTCTTTCTTTTGGTTTTGTTTTGTTTTCATTTTTTTCTTCTTCCTTTTTCTTTCTTCTTTTTTTCTTCTTCCTTTTTCTTTCTTCTTTCTTTCTTCTTTCTTTTTTCTTCTTCCTTTTTTTCTTCTTCCTTTTATCTTCTTCCTTTTTTTCTTCTTCCTTATTTTTTCTTGTTTCTTTTGGTTCTGTTTTGTTTTCTTTTTTTTCTTCTTCCTTTTTCTTTCTTCTTGTTTTTTTTTCTTGTTTCCTTTTTGGCAGGGGCGGCGGGCAGCGGGCGGCGCGCGGGCGGCGGCGGCGGCCAGGGGCAGGGCCAGGGGCGGCGGGCGGCGGGCAGGGGGCGGCGGGCGGCGGGTGGCGGGCAAGGGCAGGGCAGGGCAGGGGCGGCGGCGGCGGCGGCGCGCTAGGGCAGGGCACGGGCGGCGGCGGCGCTCACTGGGGGCGGAGGCGGCGGCACGCAGGGCAGGCGAAGTGGGGGCCGGCGGAGCTCACTGGGGGCAGGGCGTCGGCGTCGGGGCAGGGCGTCGGCGTCGGCGTCGATCGGCGTCGGGACAGGGCGTCGGCGTCGATCGGCGTCGGGGCAGGGCTTCGGCGTTGAGAGAAGAATGGGAAGTGGCGGAAACTGCTAAGTGCAGTATATATAGACAGACCTTTAGTCGCGGTTGGTGTGGCGGACCGCGACTAAAGGTAACCTTTAGTCGCGGTTGGCCACACCAACCGCGACTAAAGGGTAGCTTTAGTCGCGGTCCGCCACACGAACCGCGACTAAAGGGTTTTGGCGCCGCTTTCGTTCCCGCGCAGAAAGAGCCTTTAGTCGCGGTTCGGGAGGCGGACCGCGACTAAAGCTACCCTTTAGTCGCGGTCCGCCTCCCCAACCGCCACTAAAGGGTATGTGCTGGAACTGGCGCGGTGCGGTGGGATGTTTAGTCCCACCTCGCTAGCCGAGAGGCTTCGACAGTGGTTTATAAGCGCGGCTGCGCTCACCACTTCGAGCTCCTCTCAAATGCAGGCTTACGGGCCTATTCTGTTACTATGAGCTTGTGGGCCTACTGGGCCTTCTGCGGGCCTGAATCCTGGCCGAATAATGGGTTTCTAGTCGTATTCAGGCCGTGGTGGCCCAGTAGGTGGCATATTTTTTATTTTTTGCCTGTTTTTTGTTTTCATTTTTGCTTTATTTATTTTGTTTTGTTTCTACTTACAACAAAAAACTTATTTATTTTATTTTATTTTGTTTCTAATTACTTATTTATTTTACTTTATGATAATTATTTTTGCTATTAAAGTTTCTAATTACTTATTTATTTATGTTATTAAAATCTTAAAAATACAATTATATATCAAAAAAATCAGAAAATAAAACTAATTCATTTTAAATTCTTGTTTTTCTTCTGTTTTTTTCTTCCTTTTTTCTTCTATTTTTTTCTTCTGTTTGTTTCTTCCTTTTTCTTGTTTTTCTTCTTTTTTTTCTTCCTTTCTTCCTTTTTCCTTTTTTCTTCTGTTTTTCTTCTGTTTGTTTTTTCTTCTGTTTTTCTTCTGTTTGTTTTTTCTTCTGTTTTTCCTTTTTTCTTCTGTTTGTTTTTTTCTTCTGTTTTTCCTATTTTCTTCTGTTTTTTTCTTCTGTTTTTTTTCCTTTTTCCTTCTTTCTTCTTCTTCCTTTTTCCTTTTAAAATCAGAAAAATAAAACTAATTCATTTTAAAATCTTAAAAATACAATTATATATCAAAAAAATCAGAAAAATAAAACTAATCCCTTGAAGGTTTGACAAAAGGTTTGATACATCATTCAGTTCATCGACCAAATACAAAGTTTGGTACAATAAATTATTACACATCAATTCTTCCCTTGTGTCCCTGCTTGCTTACGATTGTGCCGTATCCATGGAGCATCCTCATCATTTAACTTAATGCTTGGGTCGGTGTTCACTTTGAAGGGCGGAATTTCAGTAAACATATTATAATCTTCTGACATGTCTGTCTTGTCCTCCACTCCCACGATGTTTCTTTTCCCTGAAAGAACAATGTGGCGCTTTGGATCATCGCATGATGTACTGATCGTTTTCTTATCTTTCCGTTTCCTCGGTTTGCTACTCATGTCCTTCACATAGAAAACCTGAGCGACATCTTTCGCTAGGACGAATGGTTCGTCAAGGTAACCAAGATTGTTGAAATCCACCATTGTCATTCCGTATTGCTGGTCCACCTTTACCCCACCTCCTGTTAGCTTGAACCATTTGCACCAGAACAAAGGGACCTTAAAGGAGGGTCCATAGTCAAGTTCCCATATCTCCTCTATGTAACCATAATATGTGACCTTTTGCCCATTCTCAGTTGCTGCATCAAAGCGGACACCACTATTTTGGTTGGTGCTCTTTTTATCTTGGGCGATCGTGTAAAATGTATTCCCATTTATCTCGTACCCTTGGAAAGTCGTTATAGTCGAAGATGGTGTCTTGGCCAACATGTACAGCTGATCTACAACATCATTGTCATTCATTAAATGTTTTCTCAACCAACTGCCGAAAGTCTCCATGTGGGCCTTCCTAATCCAGGATTCAGGCTTCCCCGGGTTGTCCGAGCGTAAAATATTCTTGTGTTTCTCAAAGTACGGAGCCACCAAGCTGGAATTGGTCAGTACAGTGTGGTGTGCTTCAGTCAGAGAATGGCCGTCCATACATATCGTTCATTTCCTTCCGATCGTGCCTTTTCCACTTAGTCTCCCCTCGTGCCGCGATCGAGGAAGGCCAATCGGCTTAAGGTCAGGAACAAAGTCAACACAAAACTCAATTACCTCCTCATTTCCATAGCCCTTGGCGATGCTTCCTTCTGGCCTAGCACGGTTACGAACATATTTCTTTAATACTCCCATGAACCTCTCGAAGGGGAACATATTGTGTAGAAATACAGGACCGAGAATGAAAATCTCTTCGACTAGGTGAACCAGGAGGTGCGTCACAATATTGAAGAAGGATGGCGGGAACACCAACTCGAAACTGACAAGACATTGGATCACATCGTTCTGTAACCGTGGTAGAACTTCTGGATTGATTACCTTCTGAGAGATTGCATTGAGGAATGCACATAGCTTCACAATGTCTACTCGAACATTTTCCGGCAGGAGCCCCCTCAAAGCAATCGGAAGCAATTGCGTCATAATCACGTGGCAGTCGTGAGACTTCAGGTTTTGGAACTTTTTCTCCGCCATGTTTATTATTCCCTTTATATTGGACGAGAATCCAGACGGGACCTTCATACTGCTCAGGCATTCAAAAAAGATGACCTTCTCTTCTTTGGTCAGAGCGTAGCTGGCACGACCTTGAAACCATTCCGGATGCCGGTCATCAGGGTCTTTCAAACGTTGCTGGTCCTGCCGTGCTTCCTTTGTATCATTTGTCTTCCCATACATGCCCAAGAAGCTTAGGAGGTTCACGCAAATATTCTTCGTAACGTGCATCACGTCGATTGCAGAGCGGACTTCTAGGACTTTCCAATATTCTAGCTCCCAGAATATAGATTTCTTCTTCCACATGGCTGCGTGCCCGTCAGCTCCCTTCGGAACTGATTGTCCGCCAGGACCCTTTCCAAAGATGACTTTCAAATCCTTGACCATATCAAATACCTCAGCACCAGTGCATTCTGCAGGCTTCGGCCGGTGATCTGCCTTGCCGTTGTAATGCTTGCCTTTCTTTCTTACTGGATGAATTTTCGGAAGAAATCGACGATGCCCAAGGTACACGTTCTTCTTACAATTTGGCAAATGTACACTTTCAGTCTCATGTAAGCAGTGCGTGCATGAATTGTATCCTTTATTTGACAGTCCCAAAAGGTTACTAAGAGCAGGCCAATCGTTGATGGTTACGAAAAGCAACGCTCGTAGGTCAAATTCCTCTTGTTTGTGCTCATCCCACACACGGACACCAGGTCTGCCCCACAGCTGTAAAAGTTCATCAACTAATGGCCTTAGGTACACATCGATGTCGTTGCCGGGTTGCTTCAGACCTTGGATGAGCACTGGCATCATAATGAACTTCCGCTTCATGCACAACCAAGGAGGAAGGTTGTAGATGCATAGAGTCACGGGCCAGGTGCTATGGCTGGAGCTCTGCTCGCCAAAAGGATTCATGCCATCTGTACTTAGACCAAATCTTATGTTCCTTGCGTCAGCTGCTAAATCTTTGAACTCTCTGTCGATCTTTCTCCATTGCGTTCCATCTGCGGTGTGTCTCAACTCCCCGTCCGACTTACGGCCTTCTTTGTGCCATCGCAACAACTTGGCATGCTCTTTGTTCCTGAACAGACGTTTCAACCGTGGTATTATAGGAGCATACCACATCACCTTGGCGGGAACCCTCTTCCTGGGTTTCTCGCCCTCAACATCGTCACCAGGGTCATCGCCTCTGATCTTATAACGCAATGCAGTGCATACCGGGCATTCATTCAAATTCTTGTATTCACCTCGGTAGAGGATGCAGTCGTTGATGCATGCATGTATCTTCAGAACCTCTAAACCTAGAGGGCAGACAACCTTCTTTGCTTCGTACGTACTGGCGGGCAACTCGTTATTCTTTGGAAACATATTCTTCAACATTTTCAGCAAGTTTTCAAATGCCGAGTCAGCTACACCTGCCTGTGCCTTCCATTTCAGCAAATCCAGTGTGCAGCCCAGCTTTTTCAGACCATCATCGCATCCGGGGTACAACGACTTTCTGTGATCCTCTAACATGCGATCCAAATTCTCCCTCTCCTTTTTAGTTTCGCAGCGTCTCCGTGCATCAGCAATGGTCCGACCAAGATCATCAACGGTCTCATCACGTGCCTCTTCTTCACCTTCACCTTCCCCTTCACCTTCCCCTTCACCTTCAGCATCCTCCATGAAAGTATCACCGAAATCAGCAAGATAGCTTTCATCAATGAAATCATCCCCTTCTTCATCTTCTTCCATTATAACCCCTCTTTCTCCATGCTTGGTCCAACAATTATAGCTTGGCATGAAACCGTGCCGAAGCAGGTGCAGGTGAACTTCTCTTGAGGAAGAGTAACCCTTCTGATTCTTACAGTCAACACATGGACAGATAACAAAACCCTTCTGCTTGTTCGCATTAGCCACTACGAGGAAATCTTTCAAACCCGTAGTGAACTCGCGGGAGAGTCGGTTACCGTACATCCATTGCCGATTCATCTGCATTATTATAATATAAAATATATAATTAACCATCATGCATTTGTTAAACTAACTAGCTATAAACAATAGAAATTAAACAATGAACAACACACATGCATATTTTATCAATGACACACATGCATGAAAGGTTCAAGTTGCTAACCGCGATCGAGGAGGAAAAAAATAAATGAGGAACCTCAAGTGTGGCTCTTGGGGCATTTCATCAAACACCTTGTGTGCATAAGAGGAACCAAAAGCAAACCTACACCCCCTTGTGAAGCTTGTGAAGAGAAGTGGCACCAAATGGCTAAGTGAGTGCGCTGAACTGGTATATATAGGGGAGGAGCTTTAGTCGCGGTTGGCCTGGCCAACCGCGACTAAAGGCTTTTGGGCACCTTTAGTCGCGGTTGGCCTGGCCAACCGCGACTAAAGCCCCTCACGTGCACCAGCTGGCCACCGAGCGCCCTGGGCCCAGGCCTTTGGTCGCGGTTCGTCTGCCGAACCGGGACTAAAGACTTCATTAGTCGCGGTTCCTACAGTTCCGCGACTAATGGGGCTGGACGGAAGCCTCTTTTTCTACCAGTGATGCCAACAAATTATTTAAAATGATATATATAATGCATACCTAGAATGTTGCAGTATATTTAACTTTTGTAAAGTGACTGCAGCGTTTTGCCGTGTTGCCATAGTCGCCGTCTGTGGCACCTGACGCCAGCTCCCCTGTTAGGAGTTCAGAACCTCGCATCTCTGTTGTTTTGCCGGTTTCTTGGCGAACTTTAGAAAAAAAAAGTCTGCTAGCCGCAATCACAGACAACAATTCGACAATGTATTATTTATATGGAAGTCTAAATATCTTTTTTGGGCTCTTGTAGAACTAATTTCGTTGGAAAGAGAATGACAAAGTATAGACCATGCTCAAGAAACCATGAGCATGGAGATAGTATATATCTTACTGAACTTTCCCGCTATGGAGTACAATCCTGTTGTAACTTTTTTCTCTTGTGGTATCCTTGGTCATCAGTGGTCACCAGGCTCTGTACTTTATCAATTCAAGGCACAGGGTAAAGAAACAAAAGCATAGGATATGCATACGTGCCTAGTAGGAAAATAATAAGAACTCCAGTAATCAAACCATTCAAAACCTTGAGCAGCCGCGAATTGTTTGCTACAACATTGTTAACTGAGTCATCTCCTATCAATTCAGGGGAGAAACAACTAAGTCTAATGGAGACATTGAACAAAGCCAAATCATACCAGGCTTGTTCTCGTACAAAGCATCAGACCATTCAGATCATACACTTCCAGGAAGACACCGAAGTAGCTAAAAGAAGAGTAGATGCGGGGAGGTCACATTTGATATTCCACCAAATTTCTCTTTATGCTTTGATCCAACGTGCAGATTGCATGGGTGCTTCGATCCCAAGCAGTCATACTTTTCTCATCTAACAGAGGAGCTAGCCGGTTAGCGGCAAATCGCTGGTGGCCTTCATGTGTCTGGCTGCGAGTCTCTACTTGGTATCATTGGAGCCGAGTACAGGGAGCCTGTAAAGTGCAGTAGTGGATGGATGTGCACCTGAGTTCCCGGCTGGAGCCGAAACAGGGAGAGGTCATGGAGAGGAAGAGGTCAAGGAGAGGAGAGGTCATGGGTAGGAAGAGGTTATGAAGAGAAATATTCATAATGCGGCGAAACTTGGAATGTTCTTTATATGCATAGCACCTCAATTTTTATGCATGTTTGCCTCATATAGCATCAGCTCAACTTTTGGGATTACGTACATGAAAGCTTATCCCATAAGAATATGTGCTTAAGCAGAAAATTCTATGATGTCCAAACTCCAATGTACTGCTAAAAAGACCATTGCAGTCATGTGGAAGATCTAATATGGCTCATGGCCCTATATCAGAGGTCAGTTACATTAGAGCACATTCAGTATATATGATGGGTTTTTTACTTTCTTTGGAGAATCAGTAACCATACGTAGAATACTATGACATTTGTCTTGAACACTAAATTAATAGGCTTTACACAATCAGAGCGAAATATGAAAACAGGAGTTAAATATATACTCAGAAAGTAAGACTGCAAGTCAGCAAACTATAGCCATTTGCATAAGAAAAACTATATTAGCTTCCATACGAATCAAAATCTGAACTGTAAATAAAAGAAAAAGTTATCTCTGTGCATGGAAATCTATTTTATCAGATTCAAAGCAATATGATATTTCTCAGAGGAATATCTACTTCTAGACTGAAACACAGATAAGAGTAAGACACATGGTGTCGTCATGGCCTCATGGTCGTGGTCACCATATCTGTAGCCTACACTATCAACTATCACAGGGACTGAAAACAATCATAGATTCACAGGGACTAAAAGTAATCTGAATTATGCCACCATATATTTCAAATATATCAGAGACAAATCACTCGAAAACTAAGGATCCTGCATCACAGACCGGTGTCTGGGCTACACACACTCTATGGAGAAGCGCTATATCATATTTTCTCCAATTAAAAACACAGAAACAATGGTGAGCAAAATAAAATAACAAATCTCTTGATGACCAAGGCTGCTAATTTGTAAAGCGTGGAATGTAGGATGTTGAACGACGGGACGCAGCTAGTCAAGCGGCCAAGCAGTTGTGGTGGTGTTCACTGTGACTAACATTACACACATAAATAACATGAGAAACGAAATTAGTCTCAGTTATGTGAGCAGATATGACATTTTATTCTAGCTATTATGAGAGTTTACTATCACGGTTAGAGCCACACAATGAAATTCCATTGCATCGTTTCGAAAAAAACAGTAGACAAAATTAGATGAAGAATCAATGTATATACCTGAATTCAACAGTACCTAACATGGTTACTTCATCTTGTTTTCTATCCGAGTAGACACCCAATCAAGCTTCACCAAGATGAGCAATAGGAACAGACTTCACTCCTTACATGGCAAAAGAAAAATAGCAACAACAGTTACGTTCCAGCTAGAGCACTGCTTAAAAGCTTGATAAAATCTAAGTAATACAAAAATATTATAAATAGATCTAGAGCGTGTATGTTCGCAGATAGGCTATATGACAACAAATATTTTGCATCTTCTTGTAAAATTTTATCATTATGCACAATTAGCAAAAAATTAATCTAGAGGATGGTACGTAGGCAACAGTAACACACAGCCACACGTACCTTGAATCTTCCCTAATCTTTTCGGGATTGTCTACCCCAGCCATATAACTATAGCATGGGTCCATTGTAGTGGGCATCACACATGGCGGCAGGCAACTGGATTGCTTCAAACTACCATCAGTGGATTCATAAGATTGCTCTCCCATCAACCAATATCCATCTTGAATAGATTCATATGGGATTAAAAATAGATGCTTGATTGGAGCGTGGTCAGAACGTGGAAGTTAAAAGATTCTATGGATGGAAAGAAAGGATATTAGGGAGGATTGAATTCGGGTTCCAATCACTTGGATATCATAACTTCCTTTGGGCAGAGGCGACTCAATGGCCGGAGACGATGGGCATCGGGGAGGGACGCAGCTTCGGTGCCTTAAAGGCACATGCCTTTGGGTCATTGACATGTGGGCCTGTCACCTGTTGGGCCCACATGTCATAGACACAAAGGTAGGTGCCTTAAGGCACTGAAGCATCGTCCATCGGGGAGATACCGGTTGGATCATTATTAGATGAAATCCCACCGTAAAAGCTTAGGCCGGTAGGGAAACTACAGAGGAGGAGCGGCGCTAGTGATCTCCCGCGATGAGTCGATGCTTCATTGGGACAGGATCATGAAGAGTTGAAACCTGCTTGAGGGGGTGTTTTTTGGGGCAGAATCGTGAAGGGGCGAAACCTGCTCGAGGGGGTGTTTTTTTTTTGGGGCTGCCCGTGGAAGAATTGGCTGAAGGCCCGTTCATGTGGGACAAAAGGCATGGACTCAGTATTTCATCCGACGGCCATAGACAATTATTTGGGAGATCAAACGGTTAATTTTCTTACTTTTGAGGATTAACGTGAAGCCTTGATTGGTGCCTCCAATTAGATATAAGATATAAGATGGTAGCTAGCGTCGACCAAGCACGAAAATAAGAGAGGTCACTTCTCTCCTATTAGCTAGCTAACACGATATATGAAACCCCTAAATTAACCCTCCACCCCCCCCCTTTAAAAAAACCCCCAGCTCCTGAGATGCTGACGCGTGGAGGCCATTTGGTCCCGGTCCCCAGTCCTCTCTATAGGATCAACACTCCCCCTATATTATATAGACCAAGAACCTAAGCAGGATACATGAGAGTAGGGTATATAACAGGATAGCATGCAACTCATAAGATACCAAAGGACTAGATAGACATAGATAATGATAAGATAAAGATAAGGCAGCATATGTCTCACACCATATGTCTGGAACTTAGGTCTCACTGGCACAAAACCAAACAAAGCAAAAGGCGAGAAAACGCAAGGACGCCACAAAGAAACATTCGCAACTCAACAACGACACAAATCCCTAAACTCTCTCCCCCTTTGGCATCGAGACACCAAAAGGGCAAAGAGTGTTGCTACGGCTACAGGTGATAGCAAGCTGAGGATCTCGAACATCATATCCCAGCGGGATCGTCTGCACCGCCGTCATCGGTCGGAAACTGCTCGACGTCTGAATCTGTCCATGGGAAGTGATGCTGAATCCACTCCTCTTCCTCAGTTATCTGGCTCTCAGATCCGCTGGCAACGGTCTCACCCAACTGACGCATGAGCTCCTTGTGACGTCCCCTGGCCTTCTTCTCAGCCACATGAGTCATGTACTGACCATGAGACTCCATGCAGAAAAGTTTCTTCATCTTGAGCTTGAGCTTCTTTGCCCAAGAGGGCTCTGCGCCAGAAGGCTCATAGTCATCGTCATCATGAGCATCAGCCTCGCCCTCGGTCTCTATGGCAGCAGCACTAGATGGACCCCCAGATTTAGGGGCCGGGGTGCCCCAATTGTCCTTCTTCCTTAGACGCTTGATCTCATGAGACACCAATTCTCCAGTTTCCAGCATAACCTTGGGATAGACATGAGCCCACGTCTTCTCAATGAGCAACATGATAAATGGACCATATATCGGGCACTTGCGCTCAGAATGGCAGAAAGAAGTTCAGACCACATAACATGAGAGATGTCCAGGGACTCGCCAGTGTTTGCTTCCTTCTCATGCTGGCAGAAGAGAAGCATTTCCACAAGATAGGAGTGGACCACATCCAGATTCTCGATTCGAGGGAATAGAGTCTCTCGGAAAACACGGTGAAGGATGTCCAGAAAGGCATGCAGCTCATAGGTGACCTTCTCAGTCACGGGGTGCTTCTTCACAGAACAGAAGGGCCAGAGAGCTTGCTTGTGAGTGGAGGTGGTATTGCGGTGAGGACGGAAGCCAATTGGAGTCTCAAGCCCGTGATCTTCCACCCCAAGTAACCCCATGAAGGCCTTCCACTTGACAGACAGCAGCTTGCCATTTGTCATCCAAGTCAGGGTCCTTTCAGCATCAGTCCCGAGATGAACAGTGGCATAGATTTGAGCCACCAAGTCTGCATCAAAGTCCTTGTTGAACTGCATGATTCTGAGGATGTTCAGCTGAGTGCACATATGAAAGGCTTCACCAAAGTACTCAGGGTCCTTATCCATAGCATCCGTGTCGATGGGGTGCACATCAACATAGAGATTCTTCTTGGCCTTGATCACATCAAAGAAGATGGCAAATTGAAAACGGCTCCAGAACAGACGGTTGACCAAAGTGGGTTCTTGGTCTTCCACATAGGGGTTGCGGCGAC
Source organism: Triticum aestivum (assembly GCF_018294505.1). Classification (NCBI taxonomy): domain Eukaryota; kingdom Viridiplantae; phylum Streptophyta; class Magnoliopsida; order Poales; family Poaceae; genus Triticum; species Triticum aestivum. The sequence continues at coordinate 615,743,053 of NC_057809.1, forward strand.
GCCTTGCCCAGAACTCCTTGGCCGTCATTTCAGTCATAGTTTTGCCCCTCGGCTTCGGCTTGATGGCAGACTTCTTCTTGAGTTGAGGCGGAGGTGGAGCACTTGAGGAAGCACCCGCTGGCGGCGGTGGAGCACTAGAGGAACCACCTGCTGACTCAGATGTGCGGTAGCGCTTTGACGTTGCACGGCCGGGGTTGACACGGCGGGCTTGCTGCTCAGGATGTTCATCACCTGGAACCAAACACACGAACACACGAAACAACCAGAAAGAACAAGCATAAACCGACAAACACAACAAACGGGATCAGGAAATGGCAGGAACAGGATGGAACTGGGCAAACAGCGGTAGTACCGTGATCCGTAAGCGGCAGTACCGCCCGACGGTAGTACCGCGCCACTGGGAGCGGTAGTACTGCTCAAGATGGGGAAACGGCGGTTCCCTACTGCCGTGGTCAAATCCGGCACTACCGGACTGCCAAGTTCAAAAAATACTCCTACCAAAACTGAATCCAAATAGTCTAGTTGCCTTCTCCAACCTACTCAAGCCTAGATTTAGCCAAAAATCGAGAGATGCAACCACTATTGCCCCTAAGACACTAGATCTGAAATCTAGACAAAAGGAGAGGAGGAACGGGGGCAATACCGGCATCCATGGCAAGAGGACGAGGTGGGGATCGACTCCACCGAAGGAAATGGAGAGGGACGGCCCGGAGATGACGGCCCGCCGGAGCCCTCCCGTGGCGAGTCGACGCTGGAGAGACGAAGAGGAACGAGGGGGCGGAGCGAATGGGTATGGGGGAGACGAAACCTCCCCCTGCCTCGACATAACCCGCTGGTCCCGCCCCTCAATGGTAGTACCGCGCGGGTGGGCGGTAGTACCGCTTGTCAACATAAGCGATAGTACCGCGCACCAGCAGCGGTAGTATCGCCCAGCAAGACTCAACAACTAGACACCAAACGGCTCAGCTCAAAAAGAAGGGAAAACAAATGGCAAAAGAGGAAACTAAGACTCAACAACGAGAACACTAGCAAGAGGACAGGAAACACACCTCTTCAAGAGAGGGCGGTGGCCGAGGCCACCTATGTTTGAGTCAAGAGTTATGGCGCCGCGAAGATTTTAACCTTGGGCCCATGACCAAAACTCGTCCTTGAAGCACAAGTACCATAAAAATGGTTAATGTGAAAGACTCGATCAATTTATGCATAATGGGGGAAGGGAGAGTTCATTGAGAGAACAACACTCCCCCTATGTCCACGCCTACACCTAAACTAGACAACAAGTTGAATGTGGTGGGGTGTGCATGGGTTCAAGACACATTGCTCGAATCAATGATATTTAGCTCATGCCTTAACTCGCGAAATCTTGCTTCATCCAAGGGCTTCGTGAAAATATCTGCAAGGTTATCATGAGTGTTGACATACTTGAGCTCGATCTCCCCTCGCCTAATGTGATCCCGGATGAAGTGATACCGAATCTCAATATGCTTCATCTTGAAGTGTTGCACCGGGTTGAGAGAAATCTTGATGGCACTTTCATCGTCACACCAAAGAGGCACTTTGTCACAAATGACATCGTAATCCTTAAAGTTTGCCTCATCCATAAGAGTTGTGCACAACAACTACCGGCCGCCATATACTCCGCTTCGGTGGATGAGAGAGACACACAACTTTGCTTCTTGGAAGACCAACTCACCAAAGAGCAACCAAGAAATTGGCACCCTCCGGAAATGGACTTCCTATCCATTTTGTCTCCCGCCCAATCGGAACCCGTATATCCTTCAAGCTTGAAGTTTGCTCCTCTTGGGTACCATAAGCCAAAGTTTGGGGTATGAGCCAAATATCGGAAGATTCGCTTGACCGCCACGAAGTGGATTTCCTTTGGTGCGGCTTGAAACCATGCACACATTCCCACACTCAACATGATATCCGATATAGATGCACAAAGGTAAAGCAAGGAGCCAATCATGGAGCGATATACCTTTTGATCCACTGCTTTACCATTGGGATCAATGTCAAGTTGGCACTTGGTGGGCATTGGAGTAGAAGCCGGCTTGACATCAGTTAGCTTGAATCTTTTTAGCATGTCTTGAGTGTATTTGGCTTGGTTGATGAAGGTACCTTCTCTTCTTTGCTTGATATCGAAAACGAGGAAGAACTTCAACTCTCCCATCGAAGACATCTTGAACTTAGAGGTCATGAGAGTGGCAAATTCCTCATTGAAAGCTTTGTTAGGGGAACCAAAGACAATATCATCAACATATAGTTGGCACACAAACAACTCCCCTTTGACCTTCTTAGTAAAAAGAGTGGGATCGATTTGCCCAACCTCAAATCCACGGTCTTGCAACAACTCGGTAAGGTGTTCATACCACGCACGTGGGGCTTGCTTAAGGACATAGAGTGCCTTATCGAGTTGATACACGTGATCGGGGAAGTAGGGATCCTCGAACCCGGGGGGTTGCTTGACATAAACTAACTCATTAATAGGACCATTAAGAAAAGCACTCTTCACATCCATTTGTTGCAACTTAAAGTTGTGATGGGAAGAATAAGCAATCAACAAATGAATGGATTCAAGGCGAGCAACGGGGGCAAAGGTTTCACCATAGTCGATACCCTCGAGTTGGGAGTAGACTTGTGCCACCAATCTTGCCTTGTTGCGAACGATGGTCCCATGAGCATCTTGCTTGTTCTTGAATATCCAATTGGTTCCAATGACATTGTGGTTCCCCGTTGGCCTTGGCACCAATCTCCACACCTTGTTGTACTCGAAGTTGTTGAGTTCTTCATGCATGGCATTGAGCCAATACGGATCTTCGAGCGCCTCATAGACCTTTTGAGGTTCAACACAAGAGACAAACGCGTGATGTTCACAATAGTTTGCCAATTGTCTACGAGTGCTTACCCCCTTTCTTAGGCTTCCAACCACATTCTCCATGAGATGCCCTTGGGTAGTGAGCTTGGAAGCAATCGTCGCGGCACGACGCTCTAATTCCTCCTCCGAAGTGAAAGGAGAAGGGGTAACTACTTGATCATCTTAAGCACCGTCTTGAGCATGTTCTTGATCTTGAGCTTGCTCTTGATCTTAAACTTGCTCGAGGGGGAGAACTTGACCTTGGGCATCAATTGGTGGTTCACCACCATCTTGAGGTTGATCTTGCCCTTGGTCTTGTCCATGAGGTTGAGGGCCTTCACTTTGTTCTTCGGAAGCGTGTGGGTCTTGGGTTGGTGATGGCTCCACTTGAGTGGAGCATTGTCCTTCTCCTTCGGCCACAAGGGGTTCCTCAATGGGTAGGATATGACCCACACCCATTCTTCTTATGGCTTGGGGAGGAATTTCATCACCTACATCACAAGTACCACTTTGCTCCACTTGGGAGCCGTTATTTTCATTAAACTCCACGTTACACGTCTCCTCAATGAGTCTGGTGGACTTGTTGAGGACACGGTAAGCATGAGAGTTTGTAGCATAACCAACAAATATGCCCTCATAAGCTCTAGCCTCAAATTTAGACAAATGAACACCTTTCTTGAGAATGAAACACTTACAACCGAACACCCGGAAGTACTTGAGGTTGGGCTTGTTACTGGTAAGTATTTCATAAGGAGTCTTGTTCAAGACCTTGCGGAGATAGAGCCGATTGGATGCATGACATGCTGTGTTGATGGATTCAGCCCAAAAGTTGTATGGAGACTTGAACTCCACCATCATGGTCCTTGCCGCATCCATCAATGTCCAGTTCTTCCTCTCCGCGACACCATTTTGTTGAGGGGTATATGGTGCAGCATATTGATGCTTGATCCCCTCATCTCTAAGAAACTCATCCAAGGTGTAGTTCTTGAACTCGGTGCCGTTGTCACTTCTTATTGTCAAGATCTTTGCATCATGTTGACGTTGAGCTTCATTTGCAAAGTCGATGACGGTTTGTTGAGTCTCACTCTTCCTCTTGAAGAAGAATACCCAAGTGTACCTTGAATAATCATCCACAATCACCAAGCAATACTTTCTACCTCCAAGACTATCAAAAGATGGAGGTCCAAAGAGATCCATGTGAAGGAGCTCCAAGTGTCTCTTCGAGTAGATGATAGTCGTGGGAGGGTGAGCCTTTTCATGAAGCTTTCCTTCGATACAAGCACTGCAAGCACGATCTTTGGCAAAACTAACATTTGTTAGTCCACGGACATGGTCTCCCTTGAGAAGACTTTGCAAAGATCTCATATTGATGTGGGCTAAACGGCGATGCCAAAGCCATCCCACATCAACTTTAGCCATTAGGCATGTCGCGGTCTTAGTGGGTCGCTTCGAAAAGTTAATCACATAGAGACCGTTCTCGACATGCCCAACAAAGGCTACTTTAAGAGTCTTGCTCCACAAAAGGGCCACGGTATCAATATCAAAGAAAGTGGCAAAGCCCATGAGTGCAAGTTGACGAACGGAAAGTAGATTCAAAGCAAGGGACTCAAGAAGCATGACTTTCTTGATCGTAAGATCATGAGAAATGACAACCTTGCCAAGAACCAATACCTTAGAAGACGAGGCATCACCCCACTCGACGTTGGTGGGCATAGAAGGGATCTTGTGTACGTCCACCACCAAGTCCTTGCTTCCGGTCATATGATTTGTTGCTCCACTATCGAGCAACCATGATCCCCCACTGGAAGCTAACACCTACAAGAGATCAATGCTTGGTTTTAGGTACCCATTTAGTAATGGGTCCTTTCATGTTAGTAACAAGGGTATTAGGAACCCAAATAGACCATTCAATGTACTCATAAGGAGAACCAACAAATTGAGCATAAACATGCCCATCACTAGCACGGTACGATACATAAGAAGGGTTCAAGTCGTCGGCTTTGTTGGAAGAGGTGGCTTTTCCCTTTTTGACATCACCACCTGAGGGAGTCCTGGATTAGGGGGTATTCGGATAGCCGGACTATACCTTCAGCCGGACTCCAGGACTATGAAGATACAAGATTGGAGACTTCGTCCCGTGTCCGGAAGGTTCTTTCCTTGGCGTGGGAGGCAAGCTAGGCGTGCGGATATTCAAGATCTCCTACCAATGTAACCGACTCTGTGTAACCCTAACCCTATCCGGTGTCTATATAAACCGGAGGGTTGTAGTCCGTAGGACGAACCACAATATTCATCATCATACCCATAGGCTAGCTTTTAGGGTTTAGCCTCCTTGATCTCGTGGTAGATCTACTCTTGTACTACCCATATCATCAATATTAATCTAGCAGGAGTAGGGTTTTACCTCCATCGAGAGGGCCCGAACCTGGGTAAAATAAAGTGTCCCTTGTCTCCTGTTACCATCCGACCTTGACGCGCAGTTCGGGACCCCCTACCCGAGATCCGCCGGTTTTGACACAGACATTGGTGCTTTCATTGAGAGTTCCTCTGTGTCGTCGCCTTCGGGTCCGATGGCTCCTTTGATCATCAGCAACGATGAGGTCGAGGGTGAGACTTTTCTCCCCGGACAGATCTTCGTCTTCGGCGGCTTCGCTCTGCAGGCCAACTCGCTTGGCCATCTGGAGCAGATCGAAAGCTACGCCCCTGGCCATCAAGTCAGGTTTGGAAGCTTAAACTACACGGCAGATATCCGCGGAGACTTGATCTTCGACGGATTCGAGACACAGCCAAGCGCGCCGCACTATCTCGAGGGGCACGGTATAGCTCTGCCTCCGAACAGTGTCCTGGAGGCCGCATGCGCTCCGGCCCCGATCCTCGATTCGGAGCCCGCTGCGTTCGCTGGGGATGAACGGTTGGACGTCACCTCAGGGGCTGCGATCCCAAAGGCGATCGAGTCGAATGCCAGCCCCGCACTCCGCATGGCACATGACTCCGGGAGGCCGGACTCTTCTCCGAACTTCGGGTCGTCCGCGCCCCCGCTGATCGAATCTGATCGAGCGCCCGTAATGGAGTTCACAGCCGCGGACATCTTTCAGCATTCACCTTTCGGTGATATTCTGAATTCTCTTAAGTCTCTCTCTTTGTCAAGAGAGCCCAGGCCGAACTATGGCCTGCGAGGTTGGGATTCGGACGACGAAGAAATTCAAAGCCCGCCCACCACCCACCTAATAGCCACTGTCGACGATTTAACCGACATGCTTGACTTCGGCTCCGAAGACTTCGACGGTATAGACGATGAAGGAGGAGACGAATTGGAACTAGCACCCATAGGGCACTGGACCGCCACCTCGTCATATGACATATACATGGTGGATACACCTGAAAAAATTGACAATGAGGAAAAAGGGGGCGACAAGAGGGGTAAACCCTCTGAAAAGCACTCAAAGCGGCGACGTAAACGCCGAGCTAAGCCCCGCCTCGATCAAGACCCAGCCGTAGAGCAGGATGAGCCGGCAGATGACGAGCGCGTCTCAGAGCAGCCGTCCGAACAGGGTAACACGGGCAGAGAGGACAAATAGTCCTCCCCCGGTCACAACAGAACTCCGGACGATACCACGCCGGACAAAATCATGGAGCAGAAGAATCTCCGAGAAAGGCTCGTTGCCACAGCACGCAGCCTGAAAAAGCAGAAGCAAAAGCTAAAGATGGCGGAAGATGCACTCAAAACAAGATGGAGCAAAGTAATCAAGACCGCAGACAAATACGGCGGCAGCCGCCGCACCAAAAGCTATCCGAAGAGAAAGCTACTGCCCGAATTCGACCAGGAGGCCCTAGAGCCCCCAAACTCAAAAAACAAAAAGGCTACACGGTCGGATAGACGACCTCTCGGCCACTACAAAACGGCAAACGGCGCCGCACTTAATGCGGCATGCGAACCAATCAAAGACTCGCATCATGGCCCAGCCGGCCAGGTCCATTTACGGGCCAAGAAAGCAAGCTCTCACAAGCAACAAAAAAAATCCACCATCAGAATCTGGCACACCCAAATATAGGGGTGCCGCACACCCCCTATGTTTCACCGATGAGGTCCTGGAATATGAATTCCCAGAGGGATTTAAACCCGTTAACATAGAGGCGTACGATGGAACAACAGACCCTAGAGTCTGGATCGAGGATTATATCCTCCACATACATATGGCTAGAGGAGATGATCTCCACGCCATAAAATATCTACCGCTTAAGCTTAAAGGGCCAGCCCGGCACTGGCTTAAAAGCCTTCCCGAAAACACAATTGGAAGTTGGGAAGAGCTCGGGAACGCTTTCCGAGCAAATTTTCAAGGGACCTACGTCCGTCCCCCGGATGCAGACGACCTCAGTCACATAACTCAGCAACAAGGAGAATCAGCTCGGCAGTTTTGGAATAAATTCCTCACTAAAAAGAATCAAATAGTGGATTGTCCGGACGTCGAAGCCCTAGCGGCTTTCAGGCACAATGTCCGAGACGAATGGCTCGCCAGACACCTCAGCCAGGAAAAGCCAAGAACAATGGCCACACTCACAAGCCTCATGACCCGCTTTTGCGCAGGAGAGGACAACTGGCTGGCACGATGCAGCCCCAGCGACCCAAGTACATCAGAAATCAGGGATGGAAACGGGAAACCGTGGCGAAACAAGGACCATCGCCGAATCAAACGAAAAAGTCCGAATAGCACGGCAGTCAATGCCGGATTCAAAGGCTCACGGCAAAATCAGACAAAACCACCCTCTCAGGATAATAGGGAAGATCCGTCAAGCCTTAAAAGAATCATGGACAGGATATGTCAGATACACAACACTCCTGGGAAGCCCGCTAATCATACCCACAGAGACTGTTGGGTTTTCAAACAATCCAGAAGGCTTAACGCCGAACACAAGGGGCTCGACACACTAAGTGAGGAAGAGGACGAACCCCAAAAGCAGAACACCAGGAAGCAAAAGAACTTCCCGCAAGAAGTCAAAACAGTGAACTCACTTCACGTAACAAGGCATGAGGCACCCATAAAGGTCCGCACATTCAAGCCTATCCCTCAGGAGTCCCGCCACTGGTCTCTAAAACCAATCATTTTTGATCAGTTTGATTATTCTCGCAATATCAAACACGCAGGCCGGACTGCCCTGATACTTAATCCAATAATAGACGGATTCCAGTTTACCAATGTCCTTATGGACGGTGGCAGTAGACTAAACCTGATATATCAGGATACAATTAACCACATGGGCATAAACCCAGCACGAATCCGTCACAGTAAAACCTCGTTTCAATGGGTAGCACCAGGCCCGGACACCCACTGTATGGGTTTTATCCGGCTTGTAGTAATATTCGGCTCTGCCAATAACTTTTGTCGCGAAAAGCTTATCTTCCACATAGTCCCGTTTTCAAGTCGCTATCAAGCACTAATGGAACGCGACGCTTTCGCTCGCTTTAACGCAATACCGCATTATGCATCCCTCACGCTAAAGATGCCCGGTCCTCGAGGCATCATCTCTTTAAAGGGAGCATACTAAAATACATCTCCTCCAAATGGAGGATTGTGCGGCCGCTTAAACAGCCGCACCACAAAATGGCCTCGCCAGCCAAAGGACTTTTTCGACGAAAGTCACAAAAGGCCGCGGACCCGGACTCAACGAGTCCGGCACAAACCCATTATAGGCTTGGTATGCCATACCAGGGGCTGTACGCAAAGACAATAAAGCTCGACCGTATCTATTTCCCACTTTACATTTTGTTTATTATTCTTTTTTTGATCCGCACGACCCATTTTCAATTTAGTTCCTCTCTTTTACAGATGAACGTCGTACGACGCCCGTCCAGGATACGACACAACGGAGACACAGGCGTAGACGTGCAGTAGGGAACCGCCTCAAAGGATTCTTTTTAGATTAAGACCCTACGTAAATCTTTTTTACTGTCTCTTGCTGCTATACATCCCCTGGTTTATTTCACTATAACCAAGGAGGAGGCTGGCGTTTTGGCATGTGGCCACGCCAGAATTCTTGCTCGTACCTGGACACAAGGGGCTTTTTCATTTTTTCAAGGGCGTTGTTTCACACGCATCCACAAAGACCGAACACCTTAGGGAGTGTTCGGCGTCACGAGTTTTGGCACTATATGCATCAGCTCCGAGTCATGATTTTGGTCACATGTTGGGTTGCCCAACTCCTGAGTTCGGCCACCTGACGTTCCGTTCTGTCGGCTAAGGTAGCACCAGGAGAACTACTGTGACTGTGCCCCGGTTCGGCCGGGCGAGCACCTCAGTAGAGAAAGCCGAAAACCGACTGTCATGATGTAGCGAGAGACTGGTCGCCACTCGATGACTTATAGGGATTTATCGAATTCCTCCGTTTTGACGAAGGGCCGCTTCCCGGTCAGGCTCACACGCGTCCCGAATTCGGGTAAACGCAGTTGCCACTTAAGGGCTACCTAAAGAGTCCCACTGTCAAGCTCCTATGGCTAAGTGAAAGTGTTAAAGCATTATAGTCCGGTTGCCTGGCCCGCGGCGCTATCACCTCCTTTGTAGGACCAAGACGTTGGGTTAAGTGTGACAATGCGTTTTCTGCGCGCACCCCCGCAATATGTGCGTGGGGGCTGAAGCCAACGACTGCAATCTTTCAGAATTTATATATTAAAACGGCCGCACAGGAGGTGTTATTAATACTTGAAGGCACAAGTCTAAAATATGCCATTACAATTTATAAAAATACTGATCTACGATTACATATGCTATCATAAAACAGCATCCTTCGAGCACTGCGTCTCTATTATGCGAGCGCCCGCGAGGACTTCCTCAAAATAGGGCTCGGAAGGAATTCGGCTCTTATCCGAATCACGGGACGCAACAACGGTGGGCTCCATATCTGCCCAGTATGTCTTGACACGGGCAAGAGCCAGCCGAGCGCCCTCTGTGCAAGCTGACCTCTTCAGAGCTTCAATCTGAGGCACCACGTCAAGAAATTGCTGCACCAAGCTGAAATAGCTTTTCGGCTTCGATCTCCCCGGACACAGGCGATCCATGACATACTTCATGGCGAGTCCGGACAACCTATTCAGCTCGGCCCATTGGGCCAGGCGATCGTCCACTGGTAGTGGACGCTCTGGATTAGTGAACTGTGACCAGAAGAGCTTTTCCACTTCATGATCCTTCTTATCTTGAAAGTACTTGGTCGCATCAGCGACACTAGCGGCCAAATCCAGATAGGTGTCCTCCACGCTCCACGCTCGGTCCAACGGGGCGAACTTCGGATCACAGAATTTTCTTCGCAGCAGGATGGGCTTTCCATCGGCAATTAGTCCGGCTTGACGTAGCTCTTCCCTTGCCGCTCTCATAACAGAGCGGACATCCTTGGCGTCAGCAACGGCCTTCTCCAAATCCGTCTGCCTGGCTCGACCTTCCTCTTCGAGATATTTGCAACGGTCAGTAGCACTTTTCAATTTTACGGCAATATCAGCCACCTCGTCCTTGCTTCGGCAATGAGAAGCCTGTTCGGCTTTTAGCTCTTCACGGGCTCTTCCGGCAGCTGCATCACTTTTTCTGGCTTGTTCCTTTGCTTTGGCGAGTTCGGCTCTAAGTCCTTCTATGGCCGCCGCACCATCTGCATCAAGCATACACAAGGTAAGATATTGACATAAAGCTACTCTTACTAATAATCGCCAAATAAACTCAATACCTTGAGCATCATCAAGCCGCTTGTTAACAAGCACGATGTCAGCTTCTGCCTCATCAAGTTGCCATTTCATTTCGGCAAAATCTTGAGTCCGGCTTGATTCCAGACAATCAGCCACCTACATATAAAGGTGCCACTTAAAGGACCTGGGATTAAGATCCTCTGCGCGCCGCACATCTTTGCGCCACACAGAGTCTCAGGGGCTACTATCTACACAGGGCGCATGTTATTACGCGCAATTAACACTAATGTTCGTTATTTAAAACGTACCTCAAGGCCCGCCAGTAAACTCTTGACGGCCTCGTTCAGTCCGCTTTCCGCGGATGAAATCTTTTCAATCACCGTGTGCATCAACGCACGATGCTCCTCTGAAACAGAGGCTCGGCCCAGCAGAACCTTCAGCTCCTCCGACCGAACACCAGATGGTGCCGGACTCGTCCCATGACCTTCTTCGGAGGCTGGACACGGAGAACCTCGGGGGGCCGCATAATCACCTTCAGCCTCGGGCAAATCCGGAGCAACCCTCTGTGACGACACTTCGGCGTCGCCCGCCTTGCTAGGCGATGTAGAAGGAGGGGGCGTTCCGCTCTCCATCATCTCCGGAAGAAGGTCCCCCGATGACGAGCCCTGGTGAGAAGGGTCGAGGTCCGAACTACAAGGTAAGGTTTCGGTTAAAACTTCTCAGATATAAATCAAAGACTTCTCTTAAAAGAACAACCCTCTTTCTATTTACGGCTCGTTGGTGGGCTGCTCCTTTTGAGGATTTAATTCGCCCGAGGGGCTCCCCGGCGTCGGGTCCTCTGACAGGGATTCTTTCCCCCGCTTTGGAGCTACGGCTCCTGGGTCGTCAGAGGCGGCCCTTTTCTTCCCCTTAAGAGAGGAAGACGCCACGGTTTCCTTGTCCGCTCCTTCATTTCCCTCCAGATGCGCTACTTCCAACATCCTGGCTAGCACGGGATCCAGCCTGGTCTCGGGAAGGGGAGCCGGACACCGGATCAGCTTCGCTTTTGCTATCCACTCCTGCGTAAAAGGAGAAGTATTGTTAGAAAATAAATCAATTGTATGGATAGAAGGTCCGGGCGCAAGGTCACCTACTTCGGTATCCGGACGGTTGCGGCTTAAACCGGCATCCTCGGTCAAATCCGGACTCACTTCTTGTGGTCCGAAGAACAGTTTATACATATCCATAGGCGTCACGCCCATGAAATTTCGGAGAACTCTCGGCCCCTCTGGGTTGAACTCCCACAGGCGAAGGGGGCGATGTTGGCCGGGCAATGTCCGGCGAATCAGCATGACTTGTGTCACCTTTACCAGGTTGAGGTCTCCTTTCAAGAGATCCTTTATGCGGCCCTGCAACAGAGGAACGTCTTTGGGCAAGCCCCAATCTAGCCCTGTGCTGATCCGCGATGTTAAACATGGTGGGGGCCCGAGCGAAAGGCGGGAGGCGCCACCCATGTGGTGCCCCGAGGAGAGGTGATATAGAACCACTCCTGTTGCCATAAACCGAGCTCCTCTTGAAAAGCGCCCTCGGGCCATGGAGCATCGGTAATTCTTTTTATAACAGCGCCTCCGCACTCTATGTGACGCCCCTCGATTATCTTCGGTTCTACCTTGAAGGTCTTAAGCCACAATCCGAAGTGAGGGGTGACATGGAGGAATGCTTCACACACAACAATGAAGGAGGAGATTTGGAGGATGGACTCCGGAGCTAGGTCATGGAACTCCAGCCCATAGTAAAACATCAGCCCCCTTACGAAAGGATCCGTTGGGAAGCCTAATCCCCGAAGGAGGTGGGAGACGAATACTACGCTCTCACCAGGCTGAGGGCTCGGGATCGCTTGCCCTTGAGCGGGAACCTGTGCGGAATCTCGCTGGTCAGGTACCTAGCCTCTCTCAACCTTGATACGTCCTCCTCCGTAACGGAGGAAGGCATCCATTGGCCTTGAAGGCCGGAACCGGACATTGTCGAAAGGTCCGGTGCGCCTAGAATCTAAGAGCCAGGGGTGTTGGAACTCGAGGCGATGGGCGAGCTTGTTTTGAGAGCACAAGAGGGAAGCAGGGTCTCGGTCTCTTTATAAGAGGCATAATATCAAGAGCCCTCCCCGTAACCGTCTTGGACTAGCCTTTAATTAAGGCAGGACGTGCTTAACGGGCACGGTTGGGTTACCCACGTCCGTATTAATGAGAATCCCGTTAAAAGGGGCACACGATCTCTGCTTTGACAAGATGTGCCAAGGAAACCGCCTCGTTGAACGTGCTGCGGTGGAACAATAAAAATACTCCATACAGAAGGCTTGGTCGCAGTGTTATGACGCACTGCGAAATACGTCAGCGGATTAGATTTGTGTTTGCATCATTCTCTATATGGCAATACGTGGAAGCTTGTTTTGCAGAGCCGGACACTATTTTTGGTGTTTATTATCTTCTTGAAGAAATTGGAGGAGGAACCCGCGTTGCAATGCCGAAGACAATTTGCGCGCCGGACTCGTCGTCATTGAAGCCTGGTTCAGGGGCTACTGAGGGAGTCCTGGATTAGGGGGTATTCGGATAGCCGGACTATACCTTCAGCCGGACTCCAGGACTATGAAGATACAAGATTGAAGACTTCGTCCCATGTCCGGAAGGTTCTTTCCTTGGTGTGGGAGGCAAGCTAGGCGTGCGGATATTCAAGATCTCCTACCAATGTAACCGACTCTGTGTAACCCTAACCCTATCCGTGTCTATATAAACCGGAGGGTTGTAGTCCGTAGGACGAACCACAATATTCATCATCATACCCATAGGCTAGCTTCTAGGGTTTAGCCTCCTTGATCTCGTGGTAGATCTACTCTTGTACTACCCATATCATCAATATTAATTTAGCAGGAGTAGGGTTTTACCTCCATCGAGAGGGCCTGAACCTGGGTAAAATAAAGTGTCCCTTGTCTCCTGTTACCATCCGACCTTCACGCACAGTTCGGGACCCCCTACCCGAGATCCGCCGGTTTTGACACCGACACCACCCTTCACATTGTTCTTATTCTCCTTAGGAGCACCCTCTCCCTCCTTCACAAAAGTTTGCTTGAGAGGAGGAGGTTGTTTGGTCTTGTCGTTCTTCTTCTTGGTCTTGGACTTGGGTGCGAACCCAACTCCCTCCTTGGCCACAACTTCCTTGTGATTGCTCAAAAGGTCGTTGAGGTTCTTCTCACCTTGTATGCATGTCACAAGGCCTTTCTCGAGTTGCTCCTTCCACTTGGCATTCTCCTCCACAAGATGCACATGCTCACAACACGAGTTAGTGGCATTTGCATTATCAATTAATACCATATGAGGAAAGGTGGCCTTTTCTTTGGTTAGCTTAACTTGGAGTTGATCATGAGACTTCTTGAGACTAGCATGAGCACCCTTCAAGACCTTGTGGGCCTTGTCGAGTAAATCAAACTCCTCCTTGAGTCTAGCATGGTCAACGCCAAGTTTAGCCTTCTCAGAAGTTAGCACACGAGACACAACAAGAGCATGATCAAGATCTTTCTTTAACTTAGCATGGTCATCGTTGTGTGACTCCTCAAGAGCCAATCGATGCCCACGCTCTTCCTCAAGAGCATTAGAGAGGTCCGATATCTCACCGGCATAGTCACGACTATGACCTAGGGAGTCCTGGATTAGGGGGTATCCGGACAGCCAGACTATAACCTTTAGCCCTACTGTTGGACTATGAAGATACAAGATTGAAGACTTCGCCCCATGTCCGGATGGGACTCTCCTTGGCGTGGAAGGCAAGCTTGGCAGTACGGATATGTAGATCTCCTTCCTTGTAACCGACTCTGCGTAACCCTAGCCCCCTCCGGTGTCTATATAAACTGGAGGGTTTAGTCCATAGGACAGAACAACAATCATACCATAGGCTAGCTTCTAGGGTTTAGCCTCTCCGATTTCGTGGTAGATCAACTCTTGTACTACCCATATCTTCAATATTAATCAAGCAGGAGTAGGGTTTTACCTCCATCGAAAGGGCCCGAACCTGGGTAAAAACATCGTGTCCCTTGTCTCCTGTTACCATCTGCCTAGACACACAGTTCGGGACCCCCTACCCGAGATCCGCCGGTTTTGACACCGACATTGGTGCTTTCATTGAGAGTTCCTTTGTGTCGTCATCGTCAGGCGTGATGGCTCCTTCGATCATCGATAGTGATGTGGTCCAGGGTGAGACTTTTCTCCCCGGACAGATCCCTGTATTCGGCGGATTCGCACTGCGGGCCAACTCGCTTGGCCATCTGGAGCAGATCAAGAGTTACGTCCCTGCCATCAGGTCAGATTTGGAAGCTTAAACTACATGGCCGACATCCGCGGAGACTTGATCTTCGACGGATTCGAGCCTCACCCGAGTGCGTCGCACTGTCACGATGGGCATGACTTAGCTATGCCGCCGGACAGTGTTTCGGGGACCGCATCGGCAACCGCTCTGACCCTTAAATCGGAGCCAATTGCGCAATCCATGGATGGGTAGATAGACCCCGCACCGGAGGCCGCAGTCTTAGCGGCGATCGAGCCGAATACCAGCCTTACCCATCACGAAAGCCGAAGTTGCCGGATTCTTCTCCGGCCTCGGACTCCGAACTGCCTGCGCCCCTGCCAATCGAATCCGACTGGGCGCCGATCATGGAGTTCACCTCCGCAGATATCTTTCAACACTCGCCCTTCGGTGACATACTAAACTCTATGAGATCTCTCTCCTTGTCATGAGAGTCCTGGCCGAACTATGTCCGGTAGGATTGGGATGCGGATGACGAAGAAATTCGCCGCCCACCCACCACCCACTTAGTAGCCACTATCGATGATTTAACCGACTGTTGGAAATATGCCCTATAGGCAATAATAAAATGGTTATTATTATATTTCCTTGTTCATGATAATTGTCTATTATTCATGCTATAATTGTGTTATCCAGAAATCGTAATACATGTGTGAATACATAGACCACAACATGTCCCTAGTGAGCCTCTAGTTGACTAGCTCGTTGATCAACAGATAGTCATGGTTTCCTGACTATGGACATCAGATGTGATTGATAACGAGATCACATCATTGGGAGAATGATGTGATGGATAAGACCCAATCCTAAGCCTAGCACAAGATCATGTAGTTCGTTTGCTAAAGATTTTCCAATGTCAAGTATCATTTCCTTAGACCATGAGATCGTGTAACTCCCGGATGCCGTAGGAGTGCTTTGGGTGTACCAAACATCACAACGTAACTGGGTGACTATAAAGGTATGCCCTAGGTATCCCTGAAAGTATCTGTTGGGTTGACACGGATCGAGACTGGGATTTGTCGCTCCGTATGACGGAGAGGTATCACTGGGCCCACTCGGTAATGCATCATCATAATGAGCTCAATGTGACCAAGTGTTTGGTGACGGGATCATGCATTACGGTACGAGTAAAGTGACATGCCAGTAACGAGATTGAACGAGGTATTGGGATACCGACGATCGAGTCTCGGGCAAGTAACGTACCGTTTGACAAAGGAATTGTATACGGGATTGATTGAATCCTCGACATCGTGGTTCATCCGATGAGATCATCGAGGAGCATGTAGGAGCCAACATGGGTATCCAGATCCCGCTGTTGGTTATTGACTGGAGAGTCGTCTCGGTCATGTCTGCGTGTCTCCCAAACCCGTAGGGTCTACACACTTAAGGTTCGGTGACGCTAGGGTTGTATAGATATTAGTATGCGGTAACCGGAAAGTTGTTCGGAGTCCCGGATGAGATCCTGGACGTCACGAGGAGTTCCGGAATGGTCCGGAGGTAAAGATTTATATATAGGAAGTCAAGTTTTGGCCATCGGGAAAGTTTCAGGGGTAATGGGTATTGTACCGGGACCACCGGAAGGGTCCCGGGGGTCCACCAGGTGGGGCCACATATCCCGGAGGGCCCCATGGGCTGAAGTGGGAGGGGAAACAGCCCCTGGTTGGCTGGTGCGCCCCCCCTTGGGCCTCCCATGCGCCTAGGGTTAGGAAACCCTAGGGGTGGGGGCGCCCCCACTTGGCTTGGGGGGGGGGGGAAGCCACCCCTTGGCCGCCGCCCCCCTTGGAGATTGCATCTCCTAGGGCCGGCGCCCCCCAAGGCCCCTATATATAGAGGGGGAGAGGGAGGGCAGCCGCACCCTTTGCTCTTGGCGCCTCCCTCTCCCTCCGTAACACCTCTCCTCCCCGCTTGCGCTTGGCGAAGCCGTGCCGGGATCCTGCTACTTCCACCACCACACCGTCGTGCTGCTGGATCTTCATCAACCTCTCCTTCCCCCTTGCTGGATCAAGAAGGAGGAGACATCTTCCGCTCCGTACGTGTGTTGAACGCGGAGGTGATGTCCGTTCGGCACTTGGTCATCGGTGATTTGGATCACGACGAGTACGACTCCATCATCCCCGTTCTATTGAACGCTTCCGCTCGTGATCTACAAGGGTATGTAGATGCACTCATCTCTCTCGTTGCTAGATGACTCCATAGATTGATCTTGGTGAACCGTAGAAATTTTTTATTTTCTGCAACGTTCCCCAACAGTGGCATCATGAGCTAGGTCTATGCGTAGTATCTTGCACGAGTAGAACACAAAGTAGTTGTGGGCGTCGATTTGTCAATCTTCTTGCCGCTACTAGTCTTATCTTGATTCGGCGGCATCATGGGATGAAGCGGCCCGGACCGACCTTACACGTACGCTTACGTGAGACAGGTTCCACCGACTGACATGCACTAGTTGCATAAGGTGGCTAGCGGGTGTCTGTCTCTCCCACTTTAGTCGGATCGGATTCGATGAAAAGGGTCCTTATGAAGGGTAAACAGAAATTGGCATATCACATTGTGGTTTTCGACGTAGGTAAGAAGCGTTCTTGCTAGAACCCTATTGCAGCCACGTAAAAACATGCAATAACAATTTGAGGACGTCTAACTTGTTTTTGCAGCAAGTGCTTTGTGATGTGATATGGCCAAAGTGTTGGGGATATTACTACTGGGTGTAAACTGGCCTATCTGGGTCGGGTTAACTTCATTAGTAGTTCAAGGGTGTTAAAGCCCAAGGAGGCAGATTAGGGCCTAAGGCCCGTAGTCGGTTTAAGACTTGTAGCCGTAAACCGGCGTTTGTATATAAACTTGTACTGTAAGTTAGTAATAGGGAGAAACCAACCCGGATACGAGTATGAACCGGTGTTGGAACTCTGTGAACCGACAGACGTCACCCATGTATATAAGGGGACGACCCGGCGACGGTTCAAGGACAACAGAAAAACAACTTGAGACTTAGGCGAAGCTTGTTTGCTCCCTAGTCATCGAAACCCCATCAATTCCATCACAACTAGACGTAGGCTTTTACCTTCATCGAAGGGGCCGAACTAGTATAAACTCTCTTGCGTCCCTGTGTCCGCTTTAACCCCTTCAAGCTAACCCGTTGCGATGGCTCCACGACTAAGTCCTTTCTTGAGGACATCTGCCGTGACAAAACCACGACAGTTGGCGCCAACCGTGGGGCAATCGCATGATGGTTTCAAGTTCTTGGAGGGCCGCTTCGAAGGACTCAAGGGCTACGCTGTGGGCCGGATGACTAAGAGTCGTCACGACAAGCTCTACATCGACGATGCAGGCTGGGGCCCCGAGGCCGGCTCAATTGAGTACGGGTACCGGGTCCCCTTTGGTGGCATACACCTTTTTATCGGCAAGATCGGTGAACCGGGCCCTGAGCCGGACATCTGCACCGACCTCGTCGAAACGGCTCAGCGTGCGCAATCTGCCTAGGTTAAACTGGCCGTGAAGTGTGCCTTCGTGGGAGTCATCCATGGAGGAAGTTATGAGGATAGACCGTAATCTGATGGCGAGACCATCATTTACTCCGGCGACGAGTCATCAGCCGGAGAAACTGAATCTCTCTATCAGCTACAAGATGGCCGGATTGGGGGCTGTTCCGATGGCGACAGTATTTTGGACCCCTCTGATCTGCCCAACCGGGTTGGAATATTCATGGCCGGTACACAAGCAGTGCTTCATTATTCGACCGCAGCGGCAATGATCTCCGATTCAGTAGCGGCGACGGCTGCCGGGGCAAGAGGCCCTGTGCGCCCGCCGGCTCAAGTTTTATCAGATCTGTTTGATGCGTTGGCTACGCTTATGGCAGAGGCTAACCCGGCGGATCAGGACGCCCACAACTCGGAGATTGCTAAGGTGAGGGAACAGATCACACAGGCCAAGGCGGACCTGGCAGCTGAAAATACCAGGATGACTGCAGAGCGGGCCGCTTTAGATGCGCAAGCCTATAGGCTCATGTTGGACCAGAACGTGTCGCATGAAGTCATGAAGAAGAAGTACCGATCCCGTTTGCCTTCGGTTTTCGAAGCCAGAGACCTCTTCAACACCCCGGGAGCGGGAACCAGTAATCCGCCGGTGATAAACTGGGCGGAAGCTCCTGGGACGGGCGCACTGGTTCATCCCCGTTTGACGGATCTGCCTCATCATAACACTGTTGTACCTCAGGCTGTTCCGACACCTCCGGGTCACTACTCCAACCCGATGGACAGCCTTGTTGCAGCTGCTGCACAGCTGGAGGCCATTCCAATTGAAGGTGATTCGCCGCAGGCAGTCTAGACGCGTCGAGTCAAGGAGCTTCTTAGGACAGCTTTGGTCCAACAGGAAGCATACTCGTACAGCCGCGACCGGATCCACTCCACCCCTCATCCAAGCTGGAGCTATAGCAGGCGTATGGATGAACCGGCCGTATCAAGTAATGCACGACGTGGAGTACCCCACAGTAACAACCCGACGGGTGGTGTTGATAATGCTCAGGAAGTGGTGGACCGGGCCCGAGCACGCAGGGAGGCCGAGTTAGCCGCACCGTGTCAGGCTCGGCAGTTTACGCCGGTTCGTCCAACTACCTTGGCCGAGCCTGGTGTTACTTCTAGTTCTTTGGGGGTGCCTTGCCTTGTCCCCGCTTTACGTAATGTGCGCCTGCCCAAGGATTTCAAGGGCCCGCGCAAGGTACCAAATTACACGGCGGATCAACCTCCAGAGACATGGGTGGAGAGCTATGAGATGGCCATGGAGATGCTTGATGTGGACGATGCGGCATGCGCGAAGTACTTCACCATGATGCTTGAAGGGACGGCCCGTACTTGGTTAAAAAGCTTGCCGGCCAATTCTATTAGTTCATTGACCCAATTACGAGCCTGATTTATCAGTAATTTCAAGGATACATGTAAGCAACCTATGTCAATAGTGGACTTAGCAGCCTGTGTCCAGGTGGAAGGAGAATCGATGACCCATTGGGTGCGCCGGGTCTCGCAAGTTCTGCATTCATCAGACCGTATCAACGCTGACACCGCGGTTATAACCCTAGAAGGCAACAGCCGGTTTGGGCCTCTAAAGTTGAAATTAGGACGGATGAAGCGCCATTGCACTCATATGGGAACCCTCATGGCTGCACTAGTGAAGTATGCTGATTCTGATAGTACCAAGGATCCCGAGTCTGATGATGACAAGACAGGGAAGGGAAAGAAGAACAGCAACTCCAAGGGGCAGCAGCATCACTCAGCAGGTAATGGTAGTGGAGGCGAGCGTAAAGCGGATGGCAACATGGACTTCGTGGCTAATACCAACGTGCAGGACAAGGGCCAGCGACGCAAGGATAAACCGCCGAATCGTGGTGGAGCGCCTAACCCTAATCCCGACCGCTTAAATTATCTATTGAACCAGCCCTGTCTGAAGCATGGGATGAAGGAGGTGCCAGCCAACCACCTTTGGAAGGATTGTTACATTATGCAGGAGTTCAAGAATTCCAATGCTTTCCGGTATGATCACGGCTCCGGTGGTGGCTCAGGATCCGGGTCGGGTTACGGTGGTGGAAGCTCCGGTTCAGGATTTAATGGTAATCCGGGCGGACATAACAGTCAAAATAATCAGAATAACCAGGGTGGTTACAACCAGCAGCAACAACAGTCGGGTTACTAGAGCAACCCAAAGTAGTTGAATAGTGGGCAGTACCATGTCTTCACCACTAGCTTGGACAAGCGAGACCGGAAGGTTCAGAAGCGGGCAGTAAACTCTGTTGAACCGGCCGTACCCCGTTATCTACGCTGGTCTGAGCAGCCGATTGTATGGAGCAGAGAGGATCACCCACCCCGGGTTGATAACCCGGGTCAGCTAGCTTTGGTGGTGGCGCCTCAGGTGGGAGGCTATAAGTTCACCAAGGTACTCATGGATCGAGGGAGCAGCATTAATATCTTATACAACAAGACCTTCCACCGTATGGGGCTAATAGATAAAAATCTTAAACCGTCCAATACGGTATTCCACGGGGTGGTACCTGGTAGTCAGCATATCCTGTTGGCAAGATAGCTCTGGAAGTGGCCTTTGGAGATGATCATGATTCTAGGTCGGAGACATTGAATTTTGAGGTGGTAAAAATCCAGAGGTCATATCACGCCTTGTTTGGGCGGCCGGCTTACGCCAAGTTTATGGCCCGGCCCTGTTATGTGTATCTACAGCTCAAGATGCCGGGTCACAAGGGGACAATAATGGTTCACGGAAGCTGTAAGGTCGCTTTAGAGTGCGAAGAAGGAGATGCGGCCTACGCAGAGTCGGTTTGTGCCACAGAGGAGCTGAAATATTATAGAGACAATGTTGATCCGGCAGACATGACTCCATTGAAGAAGCCGACTACGGAGCATGATCCGGCCCTAAAGTTTAAATCGGCAGCTGAGACTAAGCTTGTTGACTTCGTGCCTGGCGATTTGTCCAAGAAGTTCAGTATCAGTGCCAATTTGGATCTGAAATAGGAAAGCGCTCTCATCGAGTTCATCCGTGAGAATCGGGACATTTTTGCATGGAAGCCTTCTGACATGCCAGGTGTACCGAGGCAACTCGCTGAGCACACTCTTAATGTGGATCCTAAGTACAAACCGGTGAAATAGTTCCTCCGCCGGTTTAACGAAGAAAGACGCAAAGCTATTGGAGAAGAGGTAGCCAGGCTCTTAGCAGCTGGCTTTATTGTTGAAGTTTTCCACCCTGAGTGGCTGGCTAATCCGGTGTTGGTCCTTAAGAAAAATGGCACCTGGCGCATGTGTGTCGATTATACAGATCTTAATAAGGCTTGTCCAGCAGATCCTTTTGCCCTCCCCCGTATTGATCAGATTATTGATGCCACGACGGGTTGTGAGCGCTTGAGTTTTCTGGATGCATATTCTGGTTATCATCAGATCAAAATGGCAGTAAAGGACCAGGAGAAGACGGTGTTCATAACTCCCTTTGGAGCCTTCTGCTATGTATCTATGCCCTTTAGGCTCAAGAGTGCCCAGGCAACTTATCAACGGTGTGTACAGAATTGCCTTCACAAACAGATTGGCCGTAATGTACATGCCTATGTGGATGATATCGTGGTTAAGTCAAGGGAGAAGGAGACTCTGGTGGACGATTTGAAGGAAAACTTTGATAACTTGAGGACGTACAAGATGATGCTCAATCCAGCCAAATGTGTCTTTGGTGTACCGGCAGGCAAGTTATTGGGTTTTCTGGTATCCAACAGGGGAATCGAGGCTAATCCGGAGAATATCACACCCATAACTTCCTTGGCTAAACCGAAGTGTATCAATGATGTTCAACGATTGGCTGTCCGGATTGTCGCATTGAGCCGGTTTATCAGCCGCCTTGGTGAAAAGGCAATCCCTTTGTATCAGATGTTGAAAAAGACGGATCATTTTGTCTGGAGTTCTCCTGCTGATAAAGCATTTGAGTATTTAAAGCGGCAGTTGGCCAGTCCGCCTGTACTTGCTGGTCCAATTGACAAGGAGCCATTACTGTTATATGTTGCTGCTAATCCTCGAGCAGTCAGTGCGGCTATTGTGGTGGAGCGCAAGGAGGCAGGCAAGGAGCATCCGGTTCAGCGTTCGGTTTACTATATCAGCGAGGTACTTATTGAATCCAAGCAAAGGTATCCGCATTGGCAGAAGCTGGTATATGGAGTTTTCATGGCGAGCCGGAAGCTTAAGCAGTACTTCCAAGGGCACCCCATCACAGTGGTCAGTACTGCTCCCTTGGGAGATATCATCCAAAACCGGGAAGCAACTGGCCGGATTGCCAAGTGGGCTATGAAGCTTGGGCCGCACGGGTTGAAGTACGTGCCACGGACGGCAGTCAAATCTCAAGCACTTGTTGATTTCATTAATGATTGGACGGAACTGCAAGCACCTGAAGAGAAGCCGGATCACACATATTGGACTATCCATTTTGACGGATCCAGGCAATTGGAGGGCTCGGGGGCTGGAGTCGTATTAACTTCCCCACGAGGTGATAAGTTTTGTTACGTTCTCTGCTTAATGTTCCCTTGTACTAACAATGCAGCTAAGTATGAAGCCTTACTCCATGGTCTCCGGATGGCTAAGGAAATGAATCTAAGCCGAGTTAAGTGCTTCGGTGATTCAGACTTGGTGGCTCGACGGGTGTCTGGCACTTGGGATTCCAAGGACCCACTCATGGCTGCATATCGTCATGAGGTGGATATTGTTGCAGGTCACTTCAAAGGCTATCAGGTGGACCACGTGGACTGCCGAAAGAATGAAGCGGCGGACGCCTTAAGCCGGCTGCGCTCTCAACGTAAACTGGTCCCGCCCAATGTTCTTTTGGATGTGCTGCACAACCCGTCGGTCAAGCTCCCTGGTGAAGTGGATTTGGCTATTCCTGATCCGGAGGCTCAATTGGTGGCAGCTATTCATGTCATTCCGGATTGGATGCTTCCTTACCTTGCGTACATGAACCGGGGCGAGTTACCAGAGGATGCGACTCTGGCCCGGCAGATAATCCGGCGATCCAAATCCATGGCTATTGTCAATGGTGAGTTGCATCATTGCAGTGTGTCAGGGGCGTTTCAACGTTGTGTGTCTCCTGAGGAAGGCTGTGAAATTTTGCGTGAGATCCACGAAGGAGACTGTGGTCACCATGTCGGTTCAAAATCTTTGGTAGCTAAAGCGTTCCGCCATGGTTTTTATTGGTTGACTGCTCATGCTGATGCGGAAGATCTGGTCAGACGATGTGACGGTTGCCAAAAGTTTTCAAGACGTGCTCATGTGCCGGCTCAAGAATTGAGAATGATTCCAATCACTTGGCCGTTTGCAACTTGGGGGCTGGATATGGTTGGGCCTTTCAAAAGGTCCAAGGATAAAAAGACCCACCTCCTGGTGGCGGTTGACAAGTTTACAAAGTGGGTGGAGGCAGAACCCGTTAGCAAGTGTGACGCAGCCACGACGGTTCAGTTCATCAAAAAAGTGATTTTCCGGTTTGGCTTTCCACACAGTATCATCACAGATAGTGGTACTAATTTGTCCAAGGGTGCCATGACGGAGTTCTGCGAATGTGAGCACATCCGGCTTAACATTTCATCAGTAGCCCACCCACGGTCCAATGGTCAAGCGGAAAGGGCTAATCAAGAGATCTTGAGAGGCATCAAACCCCGGCTTATGGTTCCTTTGCAAAGAACACCGGGTTGTTGGGTAGAAGAGTTACCATCTGTGTTATGGCGCATCAATACTACACCCAACAGATCAACAGGATACACACCGTTCTTCATGGTCTACGGGGCGGAAGCGGTTCTCCCAGTGATATCCGTCATGACTCACCTCGTGTGGCGGCTTATGTTGAAGCGGACAATGAGACAGCACGGCAAGATGCTTTGGACCTGTTGGATGAAGAGCGTGACATAGCAGCTGCCCGCTTGGCGATTTACCAACAGGATCTTCGTCGTTATCACAGTCGCCGAGTCAGAACCAGAACCTTTCAAGAGGGAGATTTGGTGCTTCGGCTCACCCAAGATCAGACTGATACGCATAAGTTATCCCCACCTTGGGAGGGACCTTTTGTGGTCAGCAAGAATCTGCACAACGGGTCATACTATCTAATCGATATTCGAGAGCATAAAGACTCACGTACATCAGAGGAGGAGACCAACAGGCCGTGGAACATAGCTCATCTTCGGCCTTACTATACCTGAGCCATCGGCTCTACTTATGAACATATTATGATACTGTATATATTATGGTTAATACAATAAACCGGAGCCACAGCTAAAGCGGGGTCTCTGTTCTTTTTATATCATGTGTGGTTACACGGAGTTGTTCTGTCTTAAAGCGGCCTCCGGTTTACCCCTTGAATTTGCTTTTCAAAAGCTTTATGACATCACTTGGGGGCTTGGTCGTATCCAAACCAATGCAACACCTTTTGATAGGAGAAAGCCACCAGATCACTTGGGGACATGGTCAAGTCTGAACCAGTCACGCCTCTTGATCAGCCTAAGGCCACAGAATTACTTGGGGGCTTGGTCGAACCCGAACCATTGCCACGCCTTTTGATCGGCATAATGCCACTATTTCATTTGGGGACCTGGCTGACTTGAACCATAGCTACACCTATCGGGGGCTTGGTCGTGTCCGACCATGGTAATGCCATCTGATCGGCTCAAATAGGCCTCTTTTTATAAACGGTTTTATCATTGCCTTTGCTTGAAAATTTTCTTTGATAGATATTTCTTTATTTTTGTTGCGTTTTTTAAACCGACTAAGTTTTTTAAACCGGTTCAAACTGTCACTTGACGGAACACGGTCCATTTTTAATCCGGAGACTATTTGCCTGGTTTGATTTTCTGTTTGCATCCCATTATGGAGTAACACGGTGTTTATCATAACCCGGCATGGTTTACATGGTAAACCGGCATTGTATACACAGGAGCTGCTTTCTCCTTCGATGGTACAGGATTATACACCTCCGTTTCAAGATTGGCCGAGCCAACTTCATGCCTAATGATGGCAGGTATTTTGTATCACAAGATTTGATCATATACCTAAAATTTCATTGCATATATATAGCAATCATAATCCGTCTGGCGATACAACCGCCCTGGCGCTTTAAGATTTTTTGATTGCAGAATAAATAGATTGGAGGTTTTTGATCATCCAATAGAAGTGCAAGTACCAGTACTTATGCACGAAGGCATATCACAATCAGGAGCATTGGCTAGCCTATTACAAGGCAACATGTGGCCCGAATAACTTCATCGTTTTTTTTCTGTCGAACATAAGAGAACAACAATTTAAATCAGCCTCCGGTTCAAGCTTGGTCGCCGGCCTGGCCTGATGGTTGTGGGTCATTTTGTGCCGCTTCAGCTTCTGCTTCCCTACCAAGTGGCTGGAAATCAACAGTTGTCCAGTCGATTCCCATTAATGCTTGAAAGACAACTTCATCATTGATCAGCAACGACGGTTCAATATCAGGAGCGTAAGTATGCTTACGGATTGGAGGGATCAGATTCTCCGCTTCAGGAATTGGTGCAGCCACTCGCTTGTTTTGGTTATCATACTGGGCTTGGTAATGAGACAAGTCTGCCTCTTCGACCAGTTGACAAGCCAGAGGGCGTACCTCCCAGTTTATCGCTCTCAGATCCTCCTCATTAAACTCTGAGCCATCTTCTTTCAAATGGGGATAGCCTTGAGCCGCTTCAACAGGATCAAAATACGACACCCACGCTTTTGCTCGGATTAAGGCATTAATAGCACTGGTTCGAGCAGCAGATTTTTTCAGCTCTTCAACCCGGGCAGGAAGCATAGACAGTCTTTTCAGGGTGTCTTGGATCAAGGTGGGCTCCGGGTTGTTGTGGGACGCAGTTGAGATGATCCGCTGCGCGCCAGTATACAATTGTTCTATCAGTGTATAGGCAGCTTTCAACTTCTTCCGCACATCTGACCCCAAGTGACCAATGCATGTCCCTGCAACATTACAAAGGATTCACAAACCAGACAAATCATAAGAAGGCTGAATTACTACAGAAATCAAGAAAACTTACCAAAGATGGCGGCAGTCATGGCATGCACTTGCCGCTTTACGCTGGTCAGTTCATCTACCACCGTTTTTAGTGCGGCTTCGGCGTTTTCAACTCGCTTAGTCAAAGCGGCCTTCTCAGTGGCCCAATCCGACCGCTCTTTCTTGAAGTCCTCCTTAAGTTGTTCCATGACGCTTAAAGCGCTGGTCAACTCCTGTTTTGCTTTTGAGGTTTCAACTTGTTGGGACTTCAGATTTTCTTGGAGATCGGTGACTTGGTTTTCTTTTGTCCTCAGTTCAGCCTGCATACAGATAGTCATATGATTCAGAAAACAGTACAAGAATTGAAGTACCAACCACATAACAAGTTATGCACTTGGCACTTGGGGGCTAATGCATATTTGATCTTCATCTTTCAATTGATTATAAAGTCCCAAGATCAATACAAGTATTCAACTTGACACTTGGGGGCTAATGGCTATTTGCTCAAATAAGTTCTGATGCTGCGATCTCAATTACTTAAAGTCCCGGTTTAACTACACTAAGTTGAATCGGCCCTTGGGGGCTACAACAGCGAAATTCCGAAGCATTGAGATTTATATTAGCAAGTCCTGGTTTGCATGAAGATTCTAAACCGGCCCTTGGGGGCTAGGAGAATTAACAGGATTGAAATGTCCAGGCAGGAAAAAGCACATGGAAGTTACCTCAAAATTTTCTTTCATCATATTCACCAGACCGACTTCATAATCACGGCTGGTATACAGCCGGTTCAGGTAGCCGGAATGAAGATCTTGGGCAGTCAAAGCAGCATAAGTCGCCAGATCAACATTCCACTTTCCTTTGCCAATGGCAGCAAATTCTTCTTTTGCAGTATGCTTGGATAAGGCGACAGGATTGCCTGGCTCTGTACGGCCAAAGCCAGTAATTACAACATCATCATCCTTAGCATCACCGGTTTGCGCTGGGGCAGTTGGTTTATCAGCAGGCCGGGATGGAGTGGTGGATCTCTCAATCCGGATGGGGCTTGTGGGCTGGTCAACAGTGCCTGAGGTATCAATAGGCCTTTCTTCAGCAATAAAGTCATCATCTTGCGGTGGTTGGTCGTTGGGTATATCTTCACGAATAGCCGCTTCAAGATCTGGTGTTTTATCCGGTTCAGGGACGGCGTTCTCCTCGCCCGCTTTATCCAGGCGGGCCTTCTTGCTCGGCCTAGGCTTGGCCCTGAAAGGAGTAACAAAAGTCAAATACAGTATATGTTACAAAGTAATACACCAGAAACATTATGATAAGTATAGCTTACCGAAGCACCGTTTTGAGCGGTGGCAGTTGAGTAGCCGATGACTCACCAGAGGATGAATGGGAAGTAACCTGATAATCGGAGTCAGATGGATTATGAGGTTGACGAAAACAGCCCGCTTTAGGACAAGCACTGACAATAGAATTAGAGACCTCTAAACGGCGTTTCCGAATCGGACTGTTCGGTAAACCGGCGGAGGTAACTACCTGGCCGCTGTGCCGGGTTGTGCGGCGAGCTTCATGCTGTTGGGTCTTCATAAGAAAGTTGGGATCCAAGTAAGCAAGAGGTTGGGAAAATTTAATTTTCCGGTTTGCCCGACGGATCTTTAGACAAGGCAAAGGGTTTGAATCAGAGGAGAGAACAATTACCTCTGCAGCATCAGCATGGCTAGCTTCGGCATCATCCTGACAAATATCATCATCAATAAGACGTGTTAAAAATAAGCCAAGTGAACCAAGCTCTACCTCAAAGTCCGGGTTACCCACATGATCATCGACTGCCAGATCAGAGGATGCAGTGGTTTTCTTCCTGTGAGCAGACCTCTTCACGACTTTAGTCTTCGGCCGGATTGGTCTCTCCGTTTTGTCTGGTTTCTCCGGTTTCTCCTGTTGAAGCTTCTTGCCCCAGAACGAATCATCACCCTGTTTAGACATATATTGATGTTAAATAATGGGCAAATATAGCAAGGACAGGCTCAGTAAAAAGTTAAGTTTAAATCTTACAGCTGGCGGTTTGTTGGTGGCCGATGTCTACTACACAACCTTCTTCTTGTAGACGTTGTTGGGCCTGCAAGTGCACAGGTTTGTAGGACAGTAGCAAATTTCCCTCAAGTGGATGACCTAAGGTTTATCAATCCGCGGGAAGCGTAGGATGAAGATGGTCTCTCTCAAGCAACCCTGCAACCAAACAGCAAAGAGTCTTTTGTGTCCCCAACACACCCAATACAATGGTAAATTGTATAGGTGCACTAGTTCAGCGAAGAGATGGTGATACAAGTGCAATATGGATGGTAGATAAATGTTTTTGTAATCTGAAATAATAAAAACAGCAAGGTAACTAAGGATAAAAGTGAGCGTAAACGGTATTGCAATGATAGGAAACAAGGCCTAGGGTTCATACTTTCACTAGTGCAAGTTCTCTCAACAATAATAACATAGATAGATCATATAACAATCCCTCAACATGCAACAAAGAGTCACTCCAAAGCCACTAATAGCAGAGAACAAACGTAGAGATTATGGTAGGGTACGAAACCACCTCAAAGTTATTCTTTCAAATCAATCCGTTGGGCTATTCCTATAAGTGTCACAAACAACCCTGGAGTTTTTACTAGAATAACACCTTAAGATACAAATCAACCAAAACCCTAATGTCACCTAGATACTCCATTGTCACCTCAAGTATCCGTGGGCATGATTATACGATATGCATCAAACAAACTCAGATTTATCCAACCAACATAAAAGTACTTCAAAGAGTGCCCCAAAGTTTCTACCAGAGAATCAAGAACGTGTGCCAACCCCTATGCATAGGTTCCCAATGTCACGAAACCCGCAAGTTGATCACCAAGACATACATCAAGTGTTCTCATAAAAGACTCAATCCGATAAGATAACTTCAAAGGGGAAACTCAATTCATCACAAGAGAGTAGAGGGGGAGAAGAAACATACGATCCAACTATAATAGCAAAGCTCGCGATACATCAAGATCGTGCCATAGAGGGAACACGAGAGAGAGAGATCAAACACATAGCTACTGGTACATACCCTCAGCCCCGAGGGTGAACTACACCCTCCTCATCATGGATAGCGTCGGGATGATGAAGATGGCCACCGGTGATGGATCCCCCCTCCGGCAGGGTACCGGAAAGGGGTCCCGATTGGTTTTTGGTGGTTCTGGAGGCTTGCGGCGGCGGAACTCCCGATCTATCTTCTGTTCTGGAAGTTTTAGGGTACGACGGTATATATGGGTGAAAGGAGAACGTCGCTGGAGCGACGGGGGCCCCACGAGGCTGGGGGCGCGCCCAGGGGGAGGGCGCGCCCTCCACCTCGTGATCGCCTCGTGGCTCTTCTGACGTGGGGTCCAAGTCCATCAGGTGGGTTTCCTTCCAAAAATAACTTCTCCAGTTGATTTCGTTTCGTTTTGACTCCGTCTGATATTCCTTTTCCTCGAAATACTAAAATAGGCATAAAACAGCAAATCTGGGCTGGGCCTCCGGTTAATAGGTTAGTCCCAAAAATAATATAAAAGTGGATAATAAAGCCCAATGTTGCCTAAAATAGTAGATAAAGTAGCATGGAGCAATAAAAAATTATAGATACGTTGGAGACGTATCAAGCATCCCCAAGATTAATTCCTACTCGTCCTCGAGTAGGTAAATGATAAAAAAGATAATTTTTGATGCGGAGTGATACTTTGTCATAATTTCAATGTAATTCTTCTTACTTGTGATATGAATATTCAGATCCGAAAGATTTAAGACAAAAGTTCATATTGACACAAAAATAATAATACTTCAAGCATGCTAACTAAGCAATTATGTCATCTCAAAATAGCATGGCCAAAGAAAGTTCATCCCTACAAAATCATATGGTTAGGCTATGCTTCATTTTCGTCACACAAAGATGTTCCCAACTTCTATACCCCCGATGACAAGCCAAGAAATTGTTTCATACTTTTTTAACGCGCTTCAGCTTTTTCAACCCTCACGCAATATAATGATGGAGGTTATGTGGAGAAGACAAAAAAGGAGAAAGTCTCACATTGATGCGGCTAATCAACGGGCTATGGAGATGCCCATCAATTGATGTCAATGCGAGGAGTAGGGATTGCCATGCAACGGATGCACTAGAGCTATAAGTATATGAAAGCTCTACAAAAGAAAACTAGTGGGTGTGCATCCAACTTGCTTGCTCACGAAGACCTAGGGCATTTGAGGAAGCCCATCGTAGGAATATACAAGCCAAGTTCTATAATGAAAAATTCCCATTAGTATATGAAAGTGACAAAATGAGAGACTCTCTATCATGAAGATCTTAGTGCTACTTTGAAGCACAATATATGAGACTCACTACATGAAGAACAAGGTGCTACTTTGAAGCACAAGTGTGGTAAAAGGATAGTAGCATTGTTCCTTCTCTCTTTTTCTCTCATTTTTTTGGGCCCCCTTTTTTGGCCTTTCTCTTTTTTTCCGTCCGGAGTCTCATCCCGACTTATGGGGGAATCATAGTCTCCATCATCCTTTCCTCACTTGGGACAATGCTCTAATAATGATGATCATCACACTTTTATTTTTCTTACAACTCAACAATTACAACTCGAAACTTAGAACAAAATATGACTCTATATGAATGCCTCCGGCGGTGTACCGGGATGGTGCAATGAAACAAGAGTGGAATGTATGGAAAATAATGCATGGTGGCTTGCCACAAATACGATGTCAACTACATGATCATGCAATGGCAATATGACAAAAGTAATGTATGTCATAATAATGATGATGGAAGTTGCATGGCAATATATCTCGGAATGGCTATGGAAATGCCATGATAGGTAGGTATGGTGGCTATTTTGAGGAAGATATAAGGAGGTTTATGTGTGATAGAGCGTATCATATCTCGGGGTTTGGATGCACCGACGAAGTTTGCACCAACTCTCAAGGTGAGAAAGGGCAATGCACGGTACCGAAGAGGCTAGCAAATGCGGAAAGGTAAAAGTGCGTATAATCCATGGACTCACATTAGTCATAAAGAACTCATATACTTATTGCAAAAGTTTATTAGCCCTCGAAGCAAAGTACTACTACGCATGCTCCTAGGGGGATAGATTGGTAGGAAAAGACCATCGCTCGTCCCCGACCGCCACTCATAAGGATAAACAAGCCAGGTACACTTCATGTTTCAAATTTGTTACACAACTTTACCCATACGTGCATGCTACGAGACTTGCAAATTTCAACACAAGTATTTCTCAAATTCACAATTAACAACTAGCACGACTTTGAAATTATTACCTCCATATCTCAAAACAATTATCAAGCATTAAATTTATCTTAGTATTCGATTCACTCAAAAGAAAGTTTCACATATCTTGAACACTAAGTATATTAACATTAAGCAAATTACCATGCTATTAACGACTCTCAAAATAATATAAGTGAAGCATGAGAGATCAAATTTCTTTAAAACAAATCCACCACCGTGCTCTAAAATATATAAGTGAAGCACTAGAGCAAATATTATCATGCTCAAAAGATATAAGTGAAGCACTATGAGCAAAACTATCAAGCTCAAAAGATATAAGTGAAGCACATAGAGCATTCTAACAAATTCAAATTTATGTATGGCTCTCTCATTTAATAATTTCAGATCTTGATACTTTATTCAAACAGCAAGCAAAGCTAAATAAAATGACATGACGCTCCGAGCAAAACACATATCATGTGATGAATAAAAATATAGCTCCAAGTAAAGTTACCGATGAACGAAGACGAAAGAGGGGATGCCTTCCGGGGCATCCCCAAGCTTAGGCTCTTGGTTGTCCTTGAATATAACCTTGGTTTGCCTTGGTCATCCCCAATCTTAGGCTCTTGCCACTCCTTATTCCATACTCCATCGAATCCTTACCGAAAACTTGAAAACTTCAGAACACAAAACTTAACAGAAAACTCGTGAGCTTCGTTAGCGAAAGAAAACAAAACACCACTTCATGGTACTGTAATGAACTCATTATTTATTTATATTGGTGTTAAACCTACTGTATTCCAACTTATATATGGTTTATAAACTATTTTACTAGCCATAGATTCATCAAAATAAGCAAACAACACAATGAAAACAGAATCTGTCAAAAACAGAACAGTCTGTAGTAATCTGCAACTAACGCAACCTTCTGGAACTCCAAAAATTCTAAACTAAATTGGTGGACCTGAGGAATTTGTCTAGTAATCATATTCAAAAAGAATCAACTAAATAGCACTCTCCAGTAAAAAGTTATAGCTAATCTCGTGAGCGCTAAAGTTTCTGTTTTTTACAGCATGATCATAAAGACTTCACCCAAGTCTTCCCAAAGGTTCTACTTGGCACAAACACTAATTAAAACATGAAAACACATCTAACCAGAGGCTAGATGGATTGTTTATTCCTAAACAGAACCAAAAAGCAATAAACTAAAATAAAATTGGGTTGCCTCCCAACAAGCGCTATCGTTTAACGCCCCTAGCTAGGCATGATGATTTCAATGATGCTCACATAAAAGATAGGAATTGAAACATAAAGAGAGCATCATGAAGAATATGACTAGCACATTTAAGTCTAACCCACTTCCTATGCATAGGGATTTTGTGAGCAAACAACTTATGGGAACAATAATCAACTTGCATAGGAAGGTAAAACAAGCATAACTTCAAAACTTTAAGCACATAGAGAGGAAACTTGATATTATTGTAACTCCTACAAGAATATGTTCCTCCCTCATAATAATTTTCAGTAGCATCATGAATGAATTCAACAATATAACCAACACCTAAAGCATTCTTTTCATGATCTACAAGCATAGAAAATTTACTACTCTCCACATAAGCAAAATTCTTCTCATGAATAATAGTGGGAGCAAACTCAACAAAATAGCTATCATGTGATTGAAAATTAAGATCAAGATGACAAGTTTCATGGTTATCATTATTCTTTAAAGCATACGTGTCATCACAATAATCATCATAGATAGGAGGCATGCTTTCATCATAGTAAATTTGCTCATCAAAGCTCGGGGGACAAAAAATATCATCTTCATCAAACATAGCTTCCCCAAGCTTGTGGCTTTGCAAATCATTAGCATCAAGGATATTCAAGGAATTCATACTAACAACATTGCAATCATGCTCATCATACAAAGATTTAGTGCCAAACATTTTATAGATTTCTTCTTCTAGCACTTGAGCACAATTTTCCTTTCCATCATACTCACGAAAGATATTAAAAAGATGAAGCGTGTGAGACAAACTCAATTCCATTTTTTGTAGTTTTCTTTTATAAACTAAACTTGTGATAAAACAAGAAACAAAAAGATTTGATTGCAAGATCTAAAGATATACCTTCACTTACCTAGCCTCCCCGGCAACGGCGCCAGAAAAGAGCTTGATGTCTACTACACAACCTTCTTCTTGTAGACGATGTTGGGCCTGCAAGTGCACAGGTTTGTAGGACAGTAGCAAATTTCCCTCAAGTGGATGACCTAAGGTTTATCAATCCGCCGGAAGCGTAGGATGAAGATGGTCTCTCTCAAGCAACCCTGCAACCAAACAACAAAGAGTCTTTTGTGTCCCCAACACACCCAATACAATGGTAAATTGTATAGGTGCACTAGTTCAGCGAAGAGATGGTGATACAAGTGCAATATGGATGGTAGATAAATGTTTTTGTAATCTGAAATAATAAAAACAGCAAGGTAACTAAGGATAAAAGTGAGCGTAAACGGTATTGCAATGATAGGAAACAAGGCCTAGGGTTCATACTTTCACTAGTGCAAGTTCTCTCAACAATAATAACATAGATAGATCATATAACAATCCCTCAACATGCAACAAAGAGTCACTCCAAAGCCACTAATAGCGGAGAACAAACATAGAGATTATGGAAGGGTATGAAACCACCTCAAAGTTATTCTTTCAAATCAATCTGTTGGGGTATTCCTATAAGTGTCACAAACAACCCTGGAGTTTTTACTAGAATAACACCTTAAGATACAAATCAACCAAAACCCTAATGTCACCTAGACACTCCATTGTCACCTCAAGTATCCGTGGGCATGATTATACGATATGCATCACACAATCTCAGATTTATCCAACCAACATAAAAGTACTTCAAAGAGTGCCCCAAAGTTTCTACCAGACAATCAAGAACGTGTGCCAACCCCTATGCATAGGTTCCCAATGTCACGAAACCCGCAAGTTGATCACCAAGACATACATCAAGTGTTCTCATAAAAGACTCAATCCGATAAGATAACTTCAAAGGGGAAACTCAATTCATCACAAGAGAGTAGAGCGGGAGAAGAAACATAAGATTCAACTATAATAGCAAAGCTCGCGATACATCAAGATCGTGCCATAGAGGGAACACGAGAGAGAACACAAGAGAGAGAGAGAGAGAGAGAGAGATCAAACACATAGCTACTGGTACATACCCTCAGCCCCGAGGGTGAACTACTCCCTCCTCATCATGGATAGCGTCGGGATGATGAAGATGGCCACTGGTCATGGATCCTGTTATGGAACGTAGTAATTTCAAAAAATTTCCTACGCACACGCAAGATCATGGTGATGCATAGCAACGAGAGGGGAGAGTGTTGTCTACGTACCCTCGTAGACCGAAGCGGAAGCGTTGACGCAACATAGTGGAAGTAGTCGTACATCTTCTCGATCCAACTGATCCAAGCACCGTTACTCCGGCACCTCCGAGTTCTTAGCACACGTTCAGCTCGATGACGAACCCCGGGCTTCGATCCAGCAAAGCTTCGGGGAGGAGTTCCGTCAGCACGACGGCGTGGTGACGATCTTGACGTACTACCGGCGCAGGGCTTCGCCTAAGCACTGCAACGATATGACCGAGGTGGAATATGGTGGAGGGGGGCACCGCACACGGCTAAGGAACGATCTCAAGGATCAACTTGTGTGTCTTCTGGTGCCCCCTGCCCCCGTATATAAAGGAGCAAGGGGGAGGTGCGGCCGGCCTAGGGGAGGCGCGCCGGGAGGAGTCCTACTCCTACCGGGAGTAGGACTCCCTCCCTTTTCCTTGTTGGACTAGGAGTGGAGGGGGGAAAGAGGAGGGAGAGAGGAAGGAAAGGGGGGCGCCGCCCCCCCTCCTTGTCCAATTCGGACTAGAGGGGGAGGGGGCGCGCGGCCAGCCCTGGCCACCCCTCCTCTACTCCACTTTAGGCCTATGAGGCCCATTAACCCCCCGGGGGGTTCCGGTAACCCCCCAGTACTCCGGTTTTATCCGAAACCACTCGGAACCATTCCGATGTCCGAACATAGCCATCCAATATATCAATCTTTATGTCTCGACCATTCCGAGACTCCTCGTCATGTCCGTGATCACATCCGGGACTCCGAACTCCTTCGGTACATCAAAATGCATAAACTCATAATAACTGTCATCGTAACCTTAAGCGTGCGGACCCTACGGTTCGAGAACAATGTAGACATGACCGAGACTTATCTCCGGTCAATAACCAATAGCAGGACCTGGATGCCCATATTGGTTCCTACATATTCTACGAAGATCTTTATCGTTCATACCGCATAACAACATACGTTGTTCCCTTTGTCATCGGTATGTTACTTGCCCGAGATTAGATCGTCGGTATCCAATACCTAGTTCAATCTCGTTACTGGCAAGTCTCTTTACTCGTTCCGTATTACATAATCTCGCAACTAACTCATTAGTTGCAATGCTTGCAAGGCTTAAGTGATGTGCATTACCGAGAGGGCCCAGAGACACCTCTCCGACAATCGGAGTGACAAATCCTAATCTCGAAATACGCCAACCCAACAAATACTTTCGGAGACACCTGTAGAGCACCTTTATAATCACCCAGTTACGTTGTGACGTTTGGTAGCACACAAAGTGTTCCTACGGTAAACGGGAGTTGCATAATCTCATAGTCAAAGGAACATGTATAAGTCATGAACAAAAGCAATAGCAACATACTAAACGATCGGGTGCTAAGCTATTGGAATGGGTCATGTCAATCAGATCATTCAACAAATGATGTGACCTTGTTAATCAAATAACAACTCTTTGTTCATGGTTAGGAAACATAACCATCTTTGATTAACGAGCTAGTCAAGTAGAGGCATACTAGTGACACTCTGTTTGTCTATGTATTCACACATGTATTATGTTTCCGGTTAATACAATTCTAGCATGAATAATAAACATTTATCATGATATAAGGAAATAAATAATAACTTTATTATTGCCTCTAGGGAATATTTCCTTTAGTCTCCCACTTGCACTAGAGTCAATAATCTAGATTACACAGTAATGATTCTAACACCCATGGAGTCTTGGTGCTGATCATGTTTTGCCCGTGGAAGAGGCTTAGTCAACGGGTCTGCTACATTCAGATCCGTATGTATCTTGCAAATCTCTATGTCTCCCACCTGGACCAAGTCCCGGATGGAATTGAAGCGTCTCTTGATGTGCTTTGTTCTCTTGTGAAATCTGGATTCCTTCACCAAGGCTATTGCTCCAGTATTGTCACAAAAGATTTTCATTGGACCCGATGCACTAGGTATGACACCTAGATCGGATATGAACTCCTTCATTCAGACTCCTTCATTTGCTGCTTCCGAAGCAGCTATGTACTCCGCTTCACATGTAGATCCCTCTACGACGCTTTGTTTAGAACTGCACCAACTGACAGCTCCACCGTTTAATGTAAATACGTATCCGGTTTGCGATTTTGAATCGTCCGGATCAGTGTCAAAGCTTGCATCAACGTAACCCTTTACGATGAGTTCTTTGTCACCTCCATACACGAGAAACATTTCCTTAGTCCTTTTCAGGTACTTCAGGATATTATTGACCGCTGTCCAGTGATCCACTCCTGGATTACTTTGGTACCTTCCTGCTAAACTTATAGCAAGGCACACATCAGGTCTGGTACACAGCATTGCATACATGATAGAGCCTATGGCTGAAGCATAGGGAACATCTTTCATTTTCTCTCTATCTTCTGCAGTGGTCGGGCATTGAGTCTGACTCAACTTCACACCTTGCAATACAGGCAAGAACCCCTTCTTTGCTTGATCCATTTTGAACTTCTTCAAAATCTTGTCAAGGTATGTGCTTTGTGAAAGTCCAATTAAGCGTCTTGATCTATCTCTATAGATCTTAATGCCTAATATGTAAGCAGCTTCACCGAGGTCTTTCATTGAAAAACTCTTATTCAAATATCCCTTTATGCTACTCAGAAATTCTATATCATTTCCAATCAGTAATATGTCATCTACATATAATATCAGAAATGCTACAGAGCTCCCACTCACTTTCTTGTAAATACAGGCTTCTCCAAAAGTCTGTACAAACCAAAATGCTTTGATCACACTATCAAAACATTTATTCCAACTCCGAGATGCTTGCACCAGTCCATAAATGGATCGCTGGAGTTTGCATACTTTGTTAGCTCCCTTTGGATCGATAAAACCTTCTGGTTGCATCATATACAACTCTTCTTCCAGAAACCCATTCAGGAATGCAGTCTTTACATCCATTTGCCAAATTTCATAATCATAAAATGCGGCAATTGCTAACATGATTCGGACAGACTTAAGCATCGCTATGGGTGAGAAGGTCTCATCGTAGTCAATCCCTTGAACTTGTCGAAACCCCTTTGCGACAAGTCGAGCTTTGTAGACAGTAACGTTACCGTCGGCGTCAGTCTTCTTCTTAAAGATCCACTTGTTCTCTATTTCTTGCCGACCCTCGGGCAAGTCAACCAAAGTCCACACTTTGTTTTCATACATGGATCCCATCTCAGATTTCATGGCTTCCAGCCATTTTGCGGAATCTGGGCTCACCATCGCTTCTTCATAGTTCGTAGGTTCGTCATGATCTAGTAGCATGATTTCCAGAATAGGATTTCCGTACCACTCTGGTGCGGATCTTACTCTGGTTGATCTACGAGGTTCTGTAGTAACTTGATCTGAAGTTTCATGATCAATATCATTATCTTCCTTACTAATTGGTGTAGGTGTTACAGAAACAGATTTCTGTGATGTACTACTTTCCAATAAGGGAGCAGGTACAGTTACCTCATCAAGTTCTACTTTCATCCCACTCACTTCTTTCGAGAGAAACTCCTTTTCTATAAAGACTCCGAATTTAGCAACAAAAATCTTGCCTTCAATTTTGTGATAGAAGGTGTATCCAACAGTTTCTTTTGGATATCCTATGAAGACACATTTTTCCGATTTGGGTTCGAGCTTATCAGGTTGAAGCTCTTTCACATAAGCATCGCAGCCCCAAACTTTAAGAAATGACAACTTTGGTTTCTTGCTAAACCATAGTTCATAAGGCGTCGTCTCAACGGATTTTGACGGTGTCCTATTTAACGTGAATGCGGCCGTCTCTAGAGCATAACCCCAAAACGATAGCGGTAAATCTGTAAGAGACATCATAGATCGCATCATATCTAGTAAAGTGCGATTACGACGTTCGGACACACCATTGCGCTGTGGTGTTCCGGGTGGCGTGAGTTGCGAAACTATTCCGCATTGTTTCAAATGTAGACCAAACTCGTAACTCAAATATTCTCCTCCACGATCGGATCGTAGAAACTTTATTTTCTTGTTACGATGATTTTCAACTTCACTCTGAAATTCTTTGAACTTCTCAAATGTTTCAGACTTGTGTTTCATTAAGTAGATATACCCATATCTGCTTAAATCATCTGTGAAGGTGAGAAAATAACGATATCCGCCACGAGCCTCAACATTCATCGGACCACATACATCTGTATGTATGATTTCCAACAAATCTGTTGCTCTCTCCATTGTACCGGAGAACGGTGTTTTGGTCATCTTGCCCATGAGGCACGATTCGCAAGTGCCAAGTGATTCATAATCAAGTGGCTCCAAAAGTCCATCAGTATGGAGTTTCTTCATGCGCTTTTATACCGATATGACCTAAACGGCAGTGCCACAAATAAGTTGCACTATCATTATCAACTCTGCATCTTTTGGCTTCAACACTATGAATATGTGTATCACTACTATCGAGATTCATCAAAAATAGACCACTCTTCAAGGGTGCATGACCGTAAAAGATATTACTCATATAAATAGAACAACCATTATTCTCTGATTTAAATGAATAACCGTCTCGCATCAAACAAGATCCAGATATAATGTTCATGCTCAACGCTGGCACCAAATAACAATTATTTAGGTCTAATACTAATCCCGAAGGTAGATGTAGAGGTAGCGTGCCGACCGCGATCACATCGACTTTGGAACCATTTCCCACGCGCATCGTCACCTCGTCCTTAACCAATCTTCGCTTAATCCGTAGTCCCTGTTTCGAGTTGCAAATATTAGCAACAGAACCAGTATCAAATACCCAGGTGCTACTGCGAGCATTAGTAAGGTACACATCAATAACATGTATATCACATATACCTTTGTTCACCTTGCCATCCTTCTTATCCGCCAAATACTTGGGGCAGTTCCGCTTCCAGTGACCAGTCTGCTTGCAGTAGAAGCACTCAGTTTCAGGCTTAGGTCCAGACTTGGGTTTCTTCTCTTGAGCAGCAACTTGTTTGCTGTTCTTCTTGAAGTTCCCCTTCTTCTTCCCTTTGCCTTTCTTCTTGAAACTAGTGGTCTTATTGACCATCAACACTTGATGCTCCTTCTTGATTTCTACCTCCGCAGCCTTTAGCATTGCGAAGAGCTCGGGCATAGTCTTTTCTATCCCTTGCATATTATAGTTCATCACGAAGCCTTTGTAGCTTGGTGGCAGTGATTGAAGAATTCTGTCAATGACACAATCATCCAGAAGATTAACTCCCAGTTGACTCAAGTGATTGTAATACCCAGACATTCTGAGTATGTGCTCACTGACAGACCCATTCTCTTCCATCTTGCAGCTATAGAACTTATTGGAGACCTCATATCTCTCAATCCGGGCATTCTGTTGGAATATCAACTTCAACTCCTGGAACATCACATATGCTCCATGGTTCTCAAACCGTCGTTGAAGTCCCGGTTCTAAGCCGTAAAGCATGGCACACTGAACTATCGAGTAGTCATCAGCTTTGCTCTGCCAGACGTTCACAACATCTGGCGTTGCTCCAGCAGCAGGCCTGGCACCTAGCGATGCATCCAGGACGTAATTCTTCTGTGCAGCAATGAGGATAATCCTCAAGTTACGGACCCAGTCCATGTAATTGCTACCATCATCTTTCAACTTTGTTTTCTCAAGGAACGCATTAAAATTCAACGGAACAACAGCACGAACCATCTATCTACAATTAACATAAACAAGCAAGATACTATCAGGGACTAAGTTCATGATAAATTTAAGATCAATTAATCATATTACTTAAGAACTCCCACTTAGATAGATATCTCTCTAATCCTCTAAGTGATCACGTGATCCAAATCAACTAAACCATGTCCGATCATCACGTGAGTTGGAGTAGTTTCAATGGTGAACATCACTATGTTGATCATATCTACTATATGATTCACGCTCGACCTTTCGGCCTCCGTGTTCTGAGGCCATATCTGTTATATGCTAGGCTCGTCAAGTTAAACCTGAGTATTCCGCGTGTGCAACTGTTTTGCACCCGTTGTATTTGAACGTAGAGCCTATCACACCCGATCATCACGTGGTGTCTCAGCACGAAGAACTTTCGCAACGGTGCATACTCAGGGAGAACACTATTACTATGATAATTTAGTGAGAGATCATCTTATAATGCTACCGTCAATCAAAGCAAGATAAGATGCATAAAAGATAAACATCACATGCAATCAATATAAGTGATATGATATGGCCATCATCATCTTGTGCTTGTGATCTCCATCTCCGCAGCACCGTCATGATCACCATCGTCACCGGCGCGACACCTTGATCTCCATCATAGTATCATTGTCGTCTCGCCAATCTTATGCTTCTACGACTATCGCTACCGCTTAGTGATAAAGTAAAGCATTACAGGGCGATTGCATTGCATACAATAAAGCGACAACCATACGGCTCCTGCCGGTTGCCGATAACTCGGTTACAAAACATGATCATCTCATACAATAAAATATAGCATCATGTCTTGACCATATCACATCACAACATGCCCTGCAAAAACAAGTTAGACGTCCTCTACTTTGTTTGTTGCAAGTTTTACGTGGCTGCTACGGGCTTTAAGCAAGAACTCATCTTACCTACGCATCAAAACCACAACGATAGTTTGTCAAATAGACTCCGTTTTAACCTTCTCAAGGACCGGGCGTAGCCATACTTGGTTCAACTAAAGTTGGTGAGACAGTCTCCCGCAAGCCATCTGTGTGCAAAGCACGTCGAGGGAACCGGTCTCGCGTAAGCGTACGCGTAAGGTTGGTCCGGGTCGTCTCGTCCAACAATACCGCTGAACCAAAGTATGACATGCTGGTAGGCAGTATGACTTGTATCGTCCACAACTCACTTGTGTTCTACTCGTGCAAATAACATCAAACCATAAAAACCTAGGCTCGGATGCCACTGTTGGGGAACGTAGTAATTTCAAAAAATTTCCTACGCACACGCAAGATCATGGTGATGCATAGTAACGAGAGGGGAGAGTGTTGTCTACGTACCCTCATAGACCGAAGCGGAAGCGTTGACGCAACGTAGTGGAAGTAGTCGTACGTCTTCTCGATCCAACCGATCCAAGCACCGTTACTCTGGCACCTCCGAGTTCTTAGCACACGTTCAGCTCGATGACGAACCCCGGGCTTCGATCCAGCAAAGCTTCGGGGAGGAGTTCCGTCAGCACGACGGCGTGGTGACGATCTTGATGTACTATCGGCGCAGGGCTTTGCCTAAGCACTGCAACGATATGACCGAGGTGGAATATGGTGGAGGGGGGCACCGCACACGGCTAAGGAACGATCTCAAGGATCAACTTGTGTGTCTTGGGGTGCCCCCCTGCCCCCATATATAAAGGAGCAAGGGGGAGGTGCGGCCGGCCTAGGGGAGGCGCGCCGGGAGGAGTCCTACTCCTACCTGGAGTAGGACTCCCTCCCTTTTCCTTGTTGGACTAGGAGTGGAGGGGGGAAAGAGGAGGGAGAGAGGAAGGAAATGGGGGCGCCGCCCCCCCTCCTTGTCCAATTCGGACTAGAGGGGGACGGGGCGCGCGGCCAGCCCTGGCCGCCCCTCCTCTACTCCACTTTAGGCCCATGGGGCCCATTAACCCCCCGGGGGGTTCCGGTAACCCCCTCGGTACTCCGGTTTTATCCGAAACCAGTCAGAACCATTCCGATGTCCGAACATAGGCATCCAATATATCAATCTTTATGTCTCGACCATTCCGAGACTCCTCGTCATGTCCGTGATCACATCCGGGACTCCGAACTCCTTCGGTACATCAAAATGCATAAACTCATAATAACTGTCATCGTAACCTTAAGCGTGCGGACCCTACGGTTCGAGAACAATGTAGACATGACCGAGACTTATCTCCGGTCAATAACCAATAGCGGGACCTGGATGCCCATATTGGTTCCTACATATTCTACGAAGATCTTTATCGGTCAGACCGCATAACAACATACGTTGTTCCCTTTGTCATCGGTATGTTACTTGCCCGAGATTAGATCGTCGGTATCCAATACCTAGTTCAATCTCGTTACTGGCAAGTCTCTTTACTCGTTCTGTAATACATAATCTCGCAACTAACTCATTAGTTGCAATGCTTGCAAGGCTTAAGTGATGTGCATTACCGAGAGGGCCCAGAGATACCTCTCCGACAATCGGAGTGACAAATCCTAATCTCGAAATATGCCAACCCAACAAATACTTTCGGAGACACCTGTAGAGCACCTTTATAATCACCCAGTTACGTTGTGACGTTTGGTAGCACAAAAAGTGTTCCTACGGTAAACGGGAGTTGCATAATCTCATAGTCAAAGGAACATGTATAAGTCATGAACAAAAGCAATAGCAACATACTAAACGATCGGGTGCTAAGCTATTGGAATGGGTCATGTCAATCAGATCATTCAACAAATGATGTGACCTTGTTAATCAAATAACAACTCTTTGTTCATGGTTAGGTAAAATAACCATCTTTGATTAACGAGCTAGTCAAGTAGAGGCATACTAGTGACACTCTGTTTGTCTATGTATTCACACATGTATTATGTTTCCGGTTAATACAATTCTAGCATGAATAATAAACATTTATCATGATATAAGGAAATAAATAATAACTTTATTATTGCCTCTAGGGCATATTTCCTTCAGATCCCCCCTCCGGCAGGGTACCGAAAAGGGGTCCCGATTGGTTTTTGGTGGTTCTAGAGGCTTGCAGCGGCGGAGCTCCCGATCTATCTTCTGTTCTGGAAGTTTTAGGGTACGACGGTATATATGGGTGAAAGGAGAACATCGGTGGAGCTACGGGGGCCCCACGAGCCAGGGGACGCGCCTAGGGGGAGGGAGCGCCCTCCACCCTCGTGACTACCTCGTGGCTCTTCTGGCGTGGGGTCCAAGTCCATCAGGTGGGTTTCCTTCCAAAAATAACTTCTCCAGTTGATTTCGTTCCGTTTTGACTCCGTCTGATATTCCTTTTCCACGAAATACTAAAATAGGCATAAAACAGCAAATCTGGGCTGGGCCTCCGGTTAGTAGGTTAGTCCCAAAAATAATATAAAAGTGGATAATAAAGCCCAATGTTGCCTAAAACAGTAGATAAAGTAGCATGGAGCAATCAAAAAATATAGATACGTTGGAGACGTATCAGTGGCACAGAAGGGAAGCAGGCCGGTTTGAGTGCAGATGTGTTCTAGCTCATTTAAAATTTTCTTCACAGCTTTTGTGACTTCGTCATCTATGAGCTGGATGTTAATATGTCGCAGTGGGTCATCAACACGGCCAGTATACTCGCACATCAAACCAGAGCGCTGACTGAGGGGCAGTATGCTCCAAGTTATCCAACGGCGAGCAAGATCAACCCCTGTTAAACCGTTAGCCATGAAGGCCCTGAGTTTGGAAGTTGAGGAGCATATTTACTTCTCTCCTTGGCAGTCAGCCTTTGCGGAAAAGGATGGGTATTGCTTAGTTGCTCTGGACGAAAGCCAGGCACAAGATTTTCATCAGCAGGGGAGGTGTCTTTGCAATAGAACCATGTTTGATTCCACTCTTTGGGATGGCTATGCAGTTTGGCGTGAGGGTAAGTGACCTCTTTCCTTTTCTGAATCGCCCCACCACCCAATTCCGTATTGGAACCATCAGTAAACTTTGTGCGGCGGTTTAGATGGAAGCAGTCTCTGAACAGCTCAACTGTGGGTTCCTCTTGAAAGAACACCTCATAG
Organism: Triticum aestivum; assembly: GCF_018294505.1. Lineage (NCBI taxonomy): Eukaryota > Viridiplantae > Streptophyta > Magnoliopsida > Poales > Poaceae > Triticum > Triticum aestivum. The sequence continues at coordinate 615,787,797 of NC_057809.1, forward strand.
AGCACTTGGAAGTGACATATGTTGGTAACGGAGTTGGGGCCAGTGTCTTGCGGGCGGAGTTGAAAATTGTCTAAGACATCCCGGTAAAATTTTTAACCGGGCGGATTAAAGCCCCGGGCTAAGTAGTCTGCGAAAACAACGATCTCTCCCTCTTGAGGTGTGGGAGGACATTCTGTACCGGGGACCCTCCAATGGATAGTGTTTTTGCTGCTTAAAGCACCGGTTAAGACTAAATTATTCAGTTGAGTTTCTGTGATGCGAGAAGGAACCCAGTTGCACTCATATACTTGTTTGGCCATGGTGAAATCTACAAAACAGGTGATTCCGGTTCAAGAATGTGTTGGACAATATATATACTAGTATGGACAATGTTAAAAGCGGAGACAGTTATTTCTAAACCGGAGATCTATGAAGCGGCAGCATCTGGCTAAAGAGTTCTGGCAGTTCAACAAGGGAACTAATGGTATATGCCGGTTTATTAACTTTTCTACACCAAGTTAAACCGCTCGATCTAAAGCATTGAAACATCTGAGATTGCGGATGGATAAGTATGCGGAAACAGATTTCACAAGATTTTTCCTACAACGTTGGATCTGAAGCAAATTCAGAAAGTAAAGAAAATAGTCGAAGGCTCAAAGCATAACAGTATTGAATCAATGGGTAGAAATATGTGTGAGATCTATGGTCTTGAGCATGAAGCTAAAGGCGGATACTAAAAGCTACCGCTACATAGAGCAGGGATTCACAGATGCATCCAGGAGTGAGTATATGAACATGAACAGGCGATGAACACTGCAAGAACATGAAACCCTAGAACAGATCTATGTTCAGAAGAACAGAAGGTTTACCAGGGTTGAGGAAGACGAGGAAAGTCACCGCGGTGCTCTGGTGCGTTCAGGTTGATGCAGCGGGCAAGGACGGTACAGAGGTTGACGGCGGTGGCGGAGCTCTGAGGCTGGCGAGGTGAGGAAGACGAAGAAGGGCACGAAGGGGATAAAGGAAATGACCCTTCGGTCCTATTTATAAGGCAAAAAGGGCATGCGTCAGGTGCGTGAATCAAGGGACCGTGAATTTGGAAGCAGAGTTGTCGCCTCGGTTATTGTGGATCTATTAAACAAGAAGATATTATGGATACTTTCTTTATGACAGATGACGTCACTCCGGTTTACAGCAACCAGAGAAGGTGACATCACGGCGGTTCAACAACTACAAGAAGATGTTGAAGACGAAGATTTTTTGCTAAGGATTGACATGAACCCGTTCAAATCAATCTGGGGCCTAATGTTGGGGATATTACTACTGGGTGTAAACCGGCCTATCTGGGCCGGCTTAACTTCATCAGTAGTTCAAAGGTGTTAAAGCCCAAGGAGGCAGATAAGGGCCTAAGGCCCGTAGTCGGTTTAAGACTTGTAGCCGTAAACTGGCGTTTGTATATAAACTTGTACTATAAGTTAGTAATAGGGAGAAACCAACCCGGATATGAGTATGAACCGGTGTTGGAACTCTGTGAACCGACGGACGTCACCTGTGTATATAAGGGGACGACCCGACGACGATTCAAGGACAACAGAAAAACAACTCGAGACTTAGGCGAAGCTTGTTTGCTCCCTAGTCATCGAAACCCCATCAATTCCATCACAACTAGACGTAGGCTTTTACCTTCATCGAAGGGGCCGAACTAGTATAAACTCTCTTGCGTCCCTGTGTCCGCTTTAACCCCTTCAAGCTAACCTGTTGCGATGGCTCCACGACTAAGTCCTTTCTTGAGGACATCTGCCGTGACAAAACCACGACACAAAGGATGTGATGAATGATATATGTGATGTATGAGATGATCATGTTCTTGTAATAGGAATCACGACTTGCATGTCGATGAGTATGACAACCGGCAGGAGCCATAGGAGTTGTCTTAATTTATTTTTGACCTGCGTGTCATCATAAACGTCATGTAATTACTTTACTTTATTGCTAAACCGTTAGCCATAGTAGTAGAAGTAATAGTTGACGAGACAACCTCATGAAGACACGATGATGGAGATCATGGTGTCATGCCGGTGACGAAGATGATCATGGCGCCCCGAAGATGGAGATCAAAGGAGCAATTTGATATTGGCCATATCATGTCACTATTTGATTGCATGTGATGTTTATCATGTTTTTACATCTTATTTGCTTAAGAACGACGGTAGTAAATAAGATGATCCCTCATAGAAATTTCAAGAAAGTGTTCCCCCTAACTGTGCACCGTTGCGAAGGTTCGTTGTTTCGAAGCACCACGTGATGATCTAGTGTGATAGATTCTAACGTTCGAATACAACGGGTGTAAGCCAGATTTACACACGCAATACACTTAGGTTAACTTGACGATCCTAGCATGTACAGACATGGCCTCGAAACACGGTAGACCGAAAGGTCGAACATGAGTCGTATAGAAGATACGATCAACATGAAGATGTTCACCGATTATGACTAGTCCGTCTCACGTGATGATCGGACACGGCCTAGTTCACTCGTATCATGTATCACTTAGATGACTAGAGGGATGTCTATCTGAGTGGGAGTTCATTAAATAATTTGATTAGATGAACTTAATTATCATGAACTTAGTCTAAAAACCTTTGCAAAATGTCTTGTAGGTCAAATGGCCAACGCTCATGTCAACCTCAACTTCAACGCGTTCCTAGAGAAAACCAAGCTGAAAGATGATGGCAGCAACTATTCGGACTGGGTCCGGAACCTGAGGATCATCCTCATAGCTGCCAAGAAACAATATGTCCTAGAAGCACCGCTAGGTGAAGCACCCATCTCAGAGAACCAAGACATTATGAACGCTTGGCAGTCTCATGCTGATGATTACTCCCTCGTTCAGTGCGGCATGCTTTACAGCTTAGAACCGGGGCTCCAAAAGCGTTTTGAGCGACACAGAGCATATGAGATGTTCGAAGAGCTGAAAATGGTTTTCCAAGCTCATGCCCGGGTCGAGAGATATGTAGTCTCCGACAAGTTCTACAGTTGTAAGATGGAGGAAAATAGTTCTGTCAGTGAGCACATACTCAAAATGTCTGGGTTGCACAACCGCTTGTCCCAGCTGGACGTTAACCTCCCGGACGAGGCGGTCATTGACAGAATCCTTCAGTCGCTCCCACATCGCTACAAGAGCTTTGTGATGAACTACAATATGCAGGGGATGGAAAAGACCATTCCTGAAATATTTTCAATGCTGAAATCAGCGGAGGTGGAAATCAAAAAGGAACATCAAGTGTTGATGGTCAATAAAACCAGTAGTTTCGAGAAAGGCAAGGGTAAGAAGAACTTCAAGAAGGACGGCAAGGGAGTTGTCGCGCCCGGTAAACCAGTTGCCGGGAAGAAGTCAAAGAATGGGCCCAAACCTGAGACTGAGTGCTTTTATTGCAAGGGAAAGGGTCACTGGAAGTGGAACTGCCCCAAATACTTAGCGGACAAGAAGGCCGGCAACATTAAAGGTATATGTGATATACATGTAATTGATGTGTACCTTACCAGTACTCGTAGTAGCTCCTGGGTATTTGATACCGGTGCGGTTGCTCCTATTTGTAACTCAAAGTAGGAGCTGCGGAATAAGCGGAGACTGGTGAAGGACGAGGTGACGATGCGCGTCGGGAATGGTTCCAAGGTCGATGTGATCGCCATTGGCACACTACCTCCACATTTACCTACGGGATTAGTTTTAAACCTCAATAATTGTTATTTAGTGCCAACTTTGAGCATGAACATTGTATCTGGATCTCGTTTAATACGAGATGGCTAATCATTTAAATCCAAGAATAATGGTTGTTCTATTTATATGAGAGATATGTTTTATGGCCATGCCCCGCTGGTCAATGGTTTATTCTTAATGAATCTCGAACGTGATGCTACACATATTCATAGTGTGAATACCAAAAGATGTAAGATTGATAATGATAGTCCCACTGCCCACAGGGCACTGGACAGCCACCTCATCATATGACATATACATGGTGGACACAGCCAAAGAAGGCAATGGCGACGGAACAGCAGGGGATGACCCTTCAAAGAAGTAACCTAAGCACCGACGTCAGCGGCGCCGCTCTAATTCCCGCCAAAGCAAAAGCAGTGATACCGGCACAGTAGATAATAACACCCCGGACAGTGCCGAAGACAACGACAACCCTCCAGCAAGATCCAGCGCAGGAGGATGGAGAAGCCAGCCCTCCGGAGAGAGCGGCAGATAAAGATGAAGAGGATGATAACTACATGCCTCCTTCCGAAGACGAGGCAAGCCTCGACGACGACGAATTTGTCGTGCCTGAGGATCCCGTCGAGCAAGAGCGTTTCCAGCGCCGGCTTATGGCCTCGGCAAATAGCCTTAAGAAAAAGCAACAGCAGCTTAGAGCTGATCAATACTTGCTGGCCGACAGATGGACTGAAGTCCTCGCGGCCGAGGAATACAAACTCGAACGCCCCTCCAAAAGCTACCCAAAGCGCAGGCTGCTACCCCGATTAGAGGAGGAAGCACTAAAACCTACATCTCTAGCGTATGACGCGGCTGACCAGCCACCCCGTGGCCGTGACAGAGAGGCTTCTCGGCCTAAAATTCAGGCCGCACCCCGGCGTCACTCAAAAAATACCAAGGCACGGGGAGATGTGCTAGACCTGCAAAACGTATTGGAGGACAAGGCACAACAAGCAAGATCGATCTACGGATCGCGGGGGCGCCCGGCTACACGAGACGATAACCGTCACGCCGAATACAGTAAAAGTAAATCCGGCCGGGCCGAACACAGCAGACAAGACTCATTTGAGCTGCATCGTGACATAGCCCAATACAGAGGCGCCACACACCCGCTATGCTTCACAGATGAAGTAATGGGTCATCAAATCCCAGAGGGTTTCAAACCCGTAAATATTGAATCATATGATGGTACGACAGATCCTGCGGTATGGATCGAGGACTATCTCCTACATATCCACATGGCCCGCGGCGACGATCTACACGCCATCAAATACCTCCCACTTAAGCTCAAAGGACCAGCTCGACATTGGCTCAACAGCCTGCCAGCAGAATCCATTGGCTGCTGGGAAGACCTGGAAGCCGCATTCCTCGACAACTTCCAGGGCACTTATGTACGACCACCAGATGCCGATGACTTGAGCCACATAGTTCAGCAGCTAGAGGAATCGGCCAGGCAATTCTGGACACGGTTCCTGACCAAGAAAAATCAAATCATCGACTGTCCAGATGCAGAGGCCCTAGCAGCTTTCAAGCATAACATCCGCGACGAGTGGCTTGCATAGCACCTTGGCCAGGAAAAGCCGAAATCTATGGCAGCCCTTATGACACTTATGACCCGATTTTGCGCGGGAGAAGACAGCTGGCTGGCTCGTAGCAATAACATATCAAAGAACCATGGTACTTCGGATACCAAGGACAGCAATGGCTGGTCACGTCGCAACAAACATAAGCGCCGCATCAACGGCTACAATACAGAAGATACGGCAGTCAATGCCAGATTCAGAGTCTCTAAACCCGGTCATCGGAAAAAGCCATTCAAAAGAAACACTCCGGGCCCGTCCAGTTTGGACCGTATACTCAATCGCTTGTGCCAAATACACGGCATCCCCGACAAGCCAGCCAACCACACTAACAGGGATTGTTGGGTGTTCAAGCAGGCCGGCAAGTTAAATGCCGAAAACAAGGACAAGGGGCTACATAGCGATGACGAGGAGGAGCCCAGACTGCCAAACACCGGAGATCAGAAGAGGTTTCCCCCACAAGTGCGGACGGTGAACATGATATATGCATCCCACATCCCCAAGAGGGAGCGGAAGCGTGCGCTGAGGGACGTATATGCGTTGGAGCCAATCGCCCCCAAGTTCAACCCATGGTCCTCCTGTCCGATCACTTTTGATCGCAGGGACCATCCCACTAGTATCCGTCACGGCGGATTTGCCGCATTGGTCTTAGACCCAATCATCGACGGATTTCACCTCACTCGAGTCCTTATGGACGGCGGCAACAGCCTGAACCTGCTTTCTCAGGACACAGTGTGCAAGATGGGTATGGATCCCTCAATGATTAAACCCACAAAAATGACCTTTAAAGGCGTCATACCTGGTGTAGAGGCCCATTGCACAGGCTCAGTCACACTGGAAGTGGTCTTCAGATCCCCGGATAATTTCCAAAGCGAGGAGTTAATCTTCGATATACTCCCATTCCGCAGTGGCTATCATGCACTGCTCGGGAGAACTGCATTCGCAAAATTCAATGCGGTGCCGCACTACGCATACCTCAAGCTCAAGATGACAGGACCTCGGGGGGGTCATCACAGTCAATGGAAACACAGAACGCTCCCTCCGAACGGAGGAGCACACTGCGGCCCTCGCAGCTGAAGCCCAAATCAGCCTCTCAAGGCAATTCTCCAGTCCGGCGATCAAACGTCCGGACACCATCAAGCGCTCTCGGAGTAATCTGCAACAAGACCTCCTGGCTCGTTCTGAGCAAGCATAGCAATGCGGCCCCAACCCCAGCCCCAACCAAGCAGCGAAAGTTGTGCCATGCGTACACAATTACGCTCTGAAAATACCATGGGCACAGGGGGAGGGGCACGACCACGACACGCCCCTAACTGTGGCTCAACCGCACTAGGGGCTTCCCACTTTCTTACTTTTTCTTTCTTTCAGGACCTTACTCTCCGGAAGACCTGTTCGACAGTATAATCACCGAGCACACCATACAACAACCAGGGAGGCAGAAAAGCTACATCATACCATGGAACTCCCAGGTGGTCTCTATAACAAGCAAAATACCTGTTTTCAATACAATTCCGCAGCTTGCCCCTGGAGGGGACATGTCAAATAGTCCCATATTTTTTCCTTTTGCTTATCGCACTACTTTTATCGTTCTGCTTTAAAGCACATTGTCGAATAAACAATGCATAGCTTCAGTCTATTATTGCATTCCCTATCCCTTCCTTTATATATATATATGCTCTTCCATGACATCTAGCAACTGTACACTTTGGTACGGCAAATACGCCAGGGGCTTAAGTACCCCATAATACGGCGTGAGAAGTCCGAACACTTTCACAAGTGCGGCACCCCGAACTTATAGCATTATATGCATCAGCTCCGAATCATGTCTTGGGTCAATAGTTGGGTTTGCCCGGCTCCCATGTTTTGGTACCTTACATTCCACTATATCGGCTAAGGTAGCGCTGGGAGAACTACTGCGATTGTGCCCCGGTTCAGCTGGGCTAAGCACCTCAGCAGAGAAAGCTAAAACTGACTGTCATTATAAGGCGAGAGCTGGTCGCTGTTCGAGAGGTTTCGAGTCCCTAAAGACTTATGCCGCTTAGAGCGAGGAGCCGACTCTGTCCGGCCTAAGGCGTGTATAGCACCCCGAACTCGGTCTTCCGAATACTAGGAGCTTCGTCGAAATTTAAAATTATAGAATTCTCTGGCTAAGTGAGAGTGATAAAGCATTATAGTCCGATTGCCTTGTTCGTTGCGCTGAGCACCTCCCTCGAAGGACCCAAGAATGGGAAAAAGAGTGCTCAGATTTACCCCAAACACCCCAGCACTCGTGGCATGGGGGCAGAAGCCAACGACTGGCCATCTCTCAAATTTGATAAACAGCCGCACAGAAGGTAATATTTTAAATTCAAAACAAGCGTTGCATAGCACATATGAAACAAGTTTTCATAAATACAGGATCACACGAGCAAGTTCACTCAAAAATTACATCCTTGGAACACTCATCCGCCATAAGGCGGGCACCCTTCAGGACGCCCTCATAATACATCTCGGGGCGGCGATGCTCCTTGCCCTGCGGTGGTCTGTCCGTCACCAGCTTCTCAACATCCAGCTTGCCCCAGTGCACTTTAACATGGGCAAGCGCCCTGTGGGCGCCCTTGATGCAGACGGAGTGCTTGATGACTTCAAGCCAAGGACAGGCATCCACCAGCCGCTTCACCAGACCGAAATAGCTCCCGGGCATGGCCTCTCCAGGCCATAGCCGGACTATAAGACCCTTCATGGCCTGTTCGGCCACCTTGTGGAGCTCGACCAATTGCTTTAGTTGGTCGCTCAAGGGCACCGGGTGTTCGGCCTCAGCATACTGAGACCAGAACACCTTCTCCGTCGAACTCCCTTCCTCGGCTCGGTAGTACTTTGCGGCATCCGACACGCTGCGGGGCAAATCTGCGAATGCTCCTGGAGAGCTCCAGACTCGGGTAAGTAACAAGTAATTTACTTTCACATGCTTGCTTTGCATAATGAATGCCTTACTTGCCGCTATCTTCTTCATCGCCTCAATTTCCTGGAGGGCTTTTTGGGCTTCGGCCTTGGCAGCCTTGGTACTCTCGAGGGCCGCAGCGAGCTCGGACTCTCGAGTCTTCGAGTCAAGCTCCAAAGTTTCATGCATATTAACGAGAGCATGGAGCTCTTGCTGCACCTCCACAACCCGTGCCTCTTGTTTCTCCCGCTCGGTGTCCTCCGTGGCTACTTTGTTTTCGGCCTCGGAAAGCGCTTGCTTCAGGGCCGCCACTTCGGTCGTGGTCCCTAGCATATTCATGATGATCGTATCATATTTTTTGCAACTGCATATTTTTTTATATATACACATAGTGACAAGGCATTACTTACCTTGATTTTCCTCGAGCTGCTTCTTTGCAAGGCCAAGCTCTTCCTCGGACTGCTCGAGGTTCTGCTTCAGCGAATCGACCTCCGCAGTCAGTGCGGCAGAGGTCAGCAGCGAAACCTGCACACGCATATTGACATAATGATATTAGACTCCTGCGAATGTTATTTTGATCCTCTATTCGGCTTTTCTTTATGAACGCCAAACAGAGCATCTGGGGCTACTGTCTATGTGGTAATATTTTCATATATTTTAAATACATACCTCAAAGCCTGTTAGAAGGCTGGCATAGCCTTCAGTCAGTCCGCTCTTGGCGGACTGAACCTTCTGGATCACCGCACTCATAATAGTGCGGTGCTCCTCGTCGATGGAGGTCGCCGGCACGGTAGGCTTGCCCCCCTTAGTGGGGGGCCTCCTTCCGGAGTCCGGAACCACTCGAGGTTCCGGTGCGGTATTCGCCCCAGGGCCGGACTTGCCCTTGGGAGCCTTGCTCCCTTTGCGCCTGTAGTTCGGAAGGTCGCCTTGTGGCGCCTCCAGGACTACCTCCCCTCGGTTTGATGCCCTTTGTGACAACACCTCGGTGTTGTCCGTAGGGCGAGGGGTGGAGGCGGTTGGAAGCGATCCTCCGTTGCTCATGGCTGACGGGTCCAAGGAACCGCTCGACGAGGACACGTCGATACGGGCCCGGGACGGACTGCATAACCGTGTCCGGCGTTAAGAAAAATTGTGCAATGAAACGGGGCCACGAGTTACTCTGGTATCAAAATACTTACAATTTCGCAAGGCGCTTGGCCCTGGGTTGCCACTCGTCTTCGCTGTCGGCGGCGGTGGCGGAGTAGTTCGGAGGGAGAGTCCTTCCCCTCCCGGACCCTCCGACCTCCCCAGTTGGGGCGACCTTCCTCTTCTTATCTTCCCCGGCTGGAGGGGAAGAACCTTTATCTGCCTCCTTGTCGGTGTCAAAACCGGCGGATCTCGGGTAGGTGGTCCCGAACTATGCGTTTAGGCGGATGATAACAGGAGACAAGGGACACGATGTTCTTAGCCAGGTTCGGGCCCTCTCGATGGAGGTAAAACCCTACTCCTGCTTGATTAATATTGATGATATGGGTAGTACAAGATTAGATCTACCACGAGATCAAGGAGGCTAAACCCTAGAAGCTAGCCTATGGTATGATTGTATCTTGATGATGTTCTGTCCTACGGACTAAATCCCTCCGGTTTATATAGACACCGGAAAGGGTTAGGATTACACAGAGTCGGTTACAATGGTAGGAGATCTAAATATCCGTATCGCCAAGCTTGCCTTCCACGCCAAGGAAAGATCCTTCCGGACACGGGACGAAGTCTTCAATCTTGTATCTTCATAGTCCAGTAGTCCGGCTGAAGGTATAGTCCGGCCATCCGGACACCCCCTAATCCAGGACTCCCTCAGTAGCCCCTGAACCAGGCTTCAATGACGACGAGTCTGGCGCGCTCATTGTCTTCGGCATTGCAAGGTGGGTTCCTCCTCCAAGTACGTCATAGAAGGTTTTGAACGCTAAGGATAGTGTCCGGCTCTGCAAAAAAAGTTTCCACATATTGCCATAGAGAGAATAATATTTACTCAAATCTAATCTACTGACGTATTCCGCAGCGTGACATCACACCACGGCCAAGCCCTTATTTGAATCGTTTTTACTTCCCCACCTTAGCGCATTTTGTGAGGCGGTTTCCTTGGCATGTCTTGTCAAAGCAGAGATCGTGTCCCGTTTATTTATGGGATTCTCATCAATACGGACGTGGTAACCCAATCGCGCCCGTTGGCATGTTTGCTCGATTAAGGGCGAGTCCCAAACGGTCACGGGGAGGGCTCTTGGTATTCAACCTCTTATAAAGAGACCAAGGCCTTGCTCCTTTCTTTCTATCTCAAACGATTTTGCCCCTTGCCTCGCGTTCCAACACCCAAGGCTCCAGATTTCGGGCGTTTGAGATCTTCAACAATGTCTGATTCCAACCTTCGAGGCCGATGGATGCCTTCTTCCGTTATGGAGGAGGACGTGCTAAAGCTGAGAGAGGTCAGGTTCTTGACCAGCAAAATCCCGCATAGGTTGCCTGCTCAAGGGCAGGTCATTCCCACTCCCAGGCCCGGTGAGAGCGTAGTGTTCATGTCTCATTTCCTTCGGGGGCTAGGCTTCCCGATGGATCCCTTTGTGTGGGGGCTCATGTTTTATTACGGGCTGGAATTTCACGACTTAGCTCCGGAGTCCATCCTCCACATTTCATCTTTCATCGTCGTGTGTGAAGCCTTCCTCCATGTTGTTCCTCACTTGGACATTGGCTCGAGACATTCAAAGTAGTGCTGAAGACGATCGAGGGGCGGCACGCAGAGTGCGGAGGCGCTGTTATAAGCAAGAATGTCAATGCTCCATGGCCCGAGGGCTCTTTTCAAGAGGAGCTCGGCTTGTGGCAACGAGAGTGGTTCTACATCACCGCTCCCCAGGGCACCAAGTGGGTGGCGCCACCTGCCTTTCGCTCGGGTCCCCCACCACAACTAGCATCATGGGTCAACAAAGGACTAGACTGGGGGTTAGCCAAGGACGTGCCCTTGTTGCAGGGTCGCATCAGGGATCTCTTAGAAAGAGACCTCAGCCGGGTCAAAGTAATGCAGGTCATGTTGATCCACCGAACCCTGCCCGGCAAACGTCGCCCCCTTCGCCTGTGGGAATTTAATCCGGAGGGACCGAGAGTTCTTCAGAATTTCATGGGCGCAACGCCCGTGGAGATGTATAAATTGTTCTTCGGATCACAAGTAATGTGTCCGTATTTGACCAAGGACGCGGGTCTGAGCTGCAATCGCCCGGATACTCAAGTAAGTAGCCTTGTGCCCAGACTCGCTAGTATATTTGTCATAACACTTGTCCCTAAAGAGCTGATCTTTAAACAGGAGTGGATAGCGAAAGCAAAGCTTATCAGGTGTCCGGCTCCCCTCCCCGAGATCACTCCGGATCCCGTGCTGGTCAGGATGTTAAAGATCGTGCCTTTAGAGGAAAGCATGGGAGGGGAGAAGGAAACCACGGCCTCCTCGAAGGAGGCTGTTCGGAGGGAAGGAATCGAAAATTCCCCTCCTCGGGGAAAGAAGAGGACCGCCTCTAAAGACCCGGAGACCGTGGCCTCAAAACGGGGGAAGAAATCTTCGTCAGAGGGCCCTGCGCTGGGGAATACCCCGGCCGAATTATGCCCTTAAGGGGATCAGCCCTCCACCGAGCCGTAAGTAGAGAGAGAGGTTTTTTCTTTGAAAAGAATCCTTGTTTTATATCTGATAAAAGTAACCGAAAATTTACCTTATAGATCGAACCTCAGCCCTTCTCAGCAGAGCTCGTCTTCGGGGGATCTTCTTCCGGAAATAATGGAGAGCGGAACGCCTCCCCCTGCCGTACCGCCTAGCGAGGCACGCGACCCAGAGGTATCATCGCGGAGGGTTTCTCCGAATCCGGCAGGGCCGAAAGGCAGCCATATGGCCCCCCAAGGCTCTCCGCGTCCGGCCTTCGAAAAAGGCCATAGGACGAGTCCGGCACCGTCCGGTGCACGGTCGGAGGAGCTGAAGGATCTGCTAGGGCGAGCATCTATCTCAGAGGAGCACCATGTATTGATGGGCACGGTGATTGAAAGGATTTCGTCCGCGGAAAGCGGATTGCATGAGGCCGTCAGAAGTTTACTGACGGGTTTTGAGGTACGCGAAGTAACGCACCTTTTTTGACAGTTGCGCATAAATAAAATGCGCCCTATATAGATAGTAGCCCCTGAGACTCTGTGCGTTGTCAAAAGTGACGGCTCACAGAGGATCATAATCCCAGATCTAAAATGCCGCCTTTGTATGTAGGTGGCGAGGTGTCCGGCATCTAGCCGGACTGATGAATTTGCCGAACTAAAGAGGCAACTTGTCGTGGCAGATGGCGACATCGTGCTTGTTAACAAGCGGCTTGACAAGGCACAAGGTATGTAATCCCTCTGGTGGCACATGGTAAGAGGAGCTTTTTACGCCAATATCTTACAGTGTGCGTGCTTGATGCAGACGGTGCTGCTGCCATGGAGAGTCTTCGGGCGGAACTTGCCCGAACCAAGGAGCAAGCCAGAAAAAGTAATGCGGCTGCCGAGAAGGCCCTTGAGGAGCTGAGAGCCGAACAGGCTGCTCACTGCCGAAGCAAGAAAGAGATGGCCGAGATGGCGGTTAAGCTGAAAAACGCTGCTGGCCATTGCAAGCTTCTTGAAAAAGAAGACCATGCGGAACAGACGGACTTAGAGAAGGCCGTTGCCGAAGCCAAGGATGCCCGCTCTGCGATGAGAGCTGCGAGGGAGGAGCTGCGTCAGGCCGGAGAGATCGCGGCTGGAAAGCCCTTCGTGTTGCGGAGGAAGTTTTGTGATCCTAAGCATGCTCCTTTAGACCGGTTGTCGAGTACGGCGGACTCCTATCTGGATTTGGCAGCGAGTGCTGCTGATGCGACCGAACACTTCCGAGATTTGGAAGATCGCGAAGTGGAAAAACTATTCTGGTCGCAGTTCCACAATCCAGAGCGTCCACTATCAGTGGCCGATCGCCTGGCCGAATGGGCCGAGCTGAATAGTTTGTCCGGACTCGCCATGAAGTGCGTCCTGGATCGCCTGTGGCCAGAGAGTTCGGAGCCGAAAAGTTATTTCAACTTGGTGTAGCAACTCCTTGGTGCGGTGCCGCATATTAATGCTATGAAGAGGTCAGCGTGCATAGAGGGTGCGTGGATGGCTCTTGCCCGTGTCAAGACATAATGGGCGGAAATGGAGACCACCGCTGTTGCATCCCGAGATTCGGACAGAAGCCGAGTACCTGCCGAGCACTATTTTCCAGAAGTTCTGGAAGGCGCTCGTATAATAGAGATGCAGTGCTCGAAGGATGCTATATTCGAATAGCATGTGTTATTGTAAAACAATATTTTGATAAATATGTAGAAGCTTTTTATACTTGTGCCTTCATGTATTATAACACCTCCTGTGCGGCCGTTTTAAGATATATATATATATATATATATATATATATATATATATATAATCTGAAAGATGCAGTCGTTAGCTTCAGCCCCCATGCAAATAATGCGGGGGTGTTCGCAGAAGGCGCATTTTCACACTTAATCCAACTTCTTGGTCCTACAAAGGAGGTGATAGCGCAGCGAACTAGGCAACCAGACTATAATGCTTTATCACTTTCACTTAGCCATAGGAGCTTGACAGTGAGGCTACTTAGATAGCCCCTAGTGGCGCCCGCGCTCGCCCGGATTCGGGGCGCGTATGTGCCTGGCCGGGAAACGGCCCTTCGTTAATGCGGAGGAATCCTATAAATTCCGATAAGTCATCGAGTGGCTGACCAGTCTCACGCTATATCATGACAGTCAGTTTTCGGCTTTCTCTACTGAGGTGCTCGCCTGGCCGAACCGGGGCACAATTGCAGTAGTTCTCCTGGTGCCGCCTTAGCCGATAGAGCGGAACGTAAGGCAGCAAAACACAGGAGCCGGGCAACCCAACATTTGACCAAAGACATGATTCGGAGCTGATGCATATAAGGCCCAACTCGCGACTCCGAACACTCCCTAAGGTATTCGGTCTTTATGAGGGTGGGCGAGACAGCACCCTTAGTTATAAGCCCCTAGTGTCCAGGTACGCGCAAAAATTCTAACGTGGCCACATGCCAAGACGCCAATCTCCTCCTTGGTTATACCAAAAAAACAGGGGACATATATCAACAAGAGACAGTAAAAAAAGGTTTACGTAGGGTCTTAATCTGAAAAGAATCCTTGGGACGGGTCCCTGCTGCAAGTCTGCGCCTGTGTCTCCGTTGTGCCTAAAAGCTGCTAAGGCTTCGGCGTTCAGACAATCGACTATCTGATTCTTTTTAGTAAGGAATCTGTTCCAGAATTTCCGAGCTGACTCTCCGGGCTTTTGAGTTATGTGACTTAGATCGTCTGCATCCGGAGGACGGACATAGGTCACTTGAAAATTTGCTCGGAAAGCGTCCTCGAGCTCTTCCCAACTTCTGATTGTATTTTCGGGGAGGCTTTTGAGCCAATGCCGGGCTGGCCCTTTAAGCTTGAGGGGTAAGTATTTTATGGCGTGGAGGTCATCTCCCCTTTCCATATGTATGTGGAGGATGTAATCCTCGATCCAGACTCCAGGGTCTGTTGTCCCGCCGTACGCCTCTATGTTTATGGGCTTGAATCCCGTTGGAAATTCATGATCCAGGACCTATCGGTGAAACATAGGGGGTGTGCGGTACCCCTGTATTTGGGCGTGACGCTATGTTTGGATACTGGTTGTAGAGCTTGCTTCCTTGGCCCGTAAATAGATCTGGCTGGGCCATCTTTTTTATGTGAATCCTTAAGTGGATCGCGTGCCGATTTGTGTGCGGCGCCGCTTGCTACTCCATGCTGGCCATGGGGTCGTCTATCCGACCGGGTGGCTTTCTTATTTTGTGACTGCGGGGGCTCTAAGGCCTCCTCGTCGAATTCAGGCGGTAGCTTTCGCTTCGGATAGCTTTTGGTGCGGCGACTACCGCCGTATTTGTCTGCAGTGTTAAGTACTTTGCTCCATCTGCTTTTGAGTGCGTATTCCATGGTTTTGAGCTTCCGCTTCTGCTTTTTCAGGTTATGTGCAGTGGCAACGAGCCTTTTGTGGAGGTTCTTCTGTTCCATGGGCTTATCCGGTGTAAGGTCGTTCGGAATGCCGTTTTCGCCGGGGACGGGTTGTTCGGTTTGTTTATCCAAGTTGTCCTGTTCGGACAGTTGCTCTAAGGCATGCTCGTCGTCCGTCGGCTCATCCTGCTCTATGGCTGGGTCTGTATGGCTGCTGTCTTTGTCGAGGCGGGGCTTGCAGCGGCGTTTACGTTGCCGCTTTGCTTACTTTTCGAGAGGACGATCCCTCGTTGCATCCCTGTGTTCCTCGTTGTCGCTTCCTTTAGGTGTGTCCACCATGTACACATCATGGGATGAGGTGGCTGTCCAGTGCCCTATAGGCGTTGGTTTATGTGTGTCTCCTACATCGTCGTCCATGCAGTCAATGTCTTCGGAGTAAAAATTGAGCACGTCGTTTAAATTATTGACAGTAGCTATCAAATGGGTGGTGGGTGGGTTTTGAATTTCATCGTCCGTATCCCAACCTTGTTGACCATAGTCCGGCCAGGGCTCTCCTGATAAAGAGAGAGACTTTAGTGACTTTAGAATGTCGCCAAAGGGCGAGTGCTAAAAGATGTCCACGGCGGTTAATTCCATGATCGGCGCCCAATCGGATTCGATCGGTAGGGGCGCGGAGGGCTCGGAGTCCGGAGAGGAGTCCGGCCTCTCGGAGTCACGGGCTTTGCGGAGTGCGGGGATGGCATTTGGCTCGATCGCCGTTGAGATCGCAGCCCTCGAGGCGGCGTCCAACCGCTCATCCATGATTGGCGCAATTGGCTCCGAATTGAGGGTCGGAACCGATGCGGGTGCCGCCTCCAGGGCACTGTTCGGCGGCAGAGCTAGATCATGCCCATCGTGACAGTGCGGCACGCTCGGCTGTGGCTCGAATCCGTCGAAGACCAAGTCCCCGCAGATGTCGGCCGTGTAGTTTAAACTTCCAAATCTGACCTGATGGCTAGGGGCGTAGCTTTCGATCTGCTCCAAACGGCCAAGCGAATTGGCCCACAGTGCAAAGCCGCCAAAGACGAAGATCTGTCCAGGGAGAAAAGTCTCACCCTGGACTGCATCGTCATTGATGATCGGAGGAGCCATCGGGCCTAAAAGCGACGACACAGAGGAACTCTCAATGAAAGCACCAATGTCGGTGTCAAAACCGGCGGATCTCGGGTAGGCGGATGGTAACAAGAGACAAGGGACACGATGTTTTTACCCAGGTTCGGGCCCTCTCGATGGATGTAAAACCATACTCCTGCTTGATTAATATTGATGATATGGGTAGTACAAGAGTAGATCTACCACGAGATCAAGGAGGCTAAACCCTAGAAGCTAGCCTATGGTATGATTGTATCTTGATGATGTTCTGTCCTACGGACTAAAACCCTCCGGTTTATATAGACACCGGAAAGGGTTAGGGTTACACAGAGTCGGTTACAATGGTAGGAGATCTAAATATCCGTATCGCCAAGCTTGCCTTCCACGCCAAGGAAATATCCTTCCGGACACGGGACGAAGTCTTCAATCTTGTATCTTCATAGTCCAAGAGTCTGGCTGAAGGTATAGTCGGGCCATCCGGACAACCCCTAATCCAGGACTCCCTCACTCCTCCATGTTTCCGCGGGAGGCGTGCGTCTCGGAATTTTTCGATGATGAGTCCGATAACACCTGGCACCGGGAACTCTTCCGGGTTCCCGTGGCCTTCTTCTTGATCTTCTTCTCCGGCACCTCGTAAGGGGCCAGAGTGAGCATCTCCGCCAGGAGAGCATCTGCTGGGTCTTCGGGCAGAGGAGCCGGGCAGTCAATTCGCCCAGATGTCTCCATCCATTCCTATCAAGGGCATGGAAGCTTAGATCCCGCGCATAGTTAAACTATATGAACACCCTATAAGATATAAAATGGCTTACCGTGCTGGTGAAAGTGCAACTATCCCTAGGTGGTTTTGGTAATTCATAACAACATATAGCTCATTGAGCTAATGCTATTCCAAGACAGTTATTTCAGGAAATCTCGATGATTGGCATGGCATGGATGGTGAAAGTGGAACCCTCAAAATGCTAAGGACAAAGGATTGGCTAAAGCTTCAAGCTCAAGACTCTTCATTTTATATTTTAGTGATCCAAGATCACATTGAGTCCATAGGAAAAGCCAATACTATCAAGGAGGGATGAGGTGTTGCTTAATGAGCTCTTTGCCTTATGTTCTTAATGATATGCTCCAAAATCCTCAACTACTTTCCCATATCCACTTATGACCTAAACCCGAAGCCAAATTCGGTCATACCGATTCTTTCTATCCGGCGCCGCCGAGTTTCATATGTCATAAGCCACTGCCAAAACCCTAGCAAATCGGTTTCACCGATAGGGATCTCAGTCTCACCGAGATGGGATTGCAACCTCTCTGTTTCCCTTTCGTAACTTTTCGGTCTCACCGAAAGAGCGGATCGGTCCCACCGAGATTGCAATGCAAACTCTCTGTTTCCCTTTTGTAACTTTTCGGTCTCACCGAAAGAGCAAATCGGTCCCACCGAGTTTGCCTAACCAACTCTCTGGTTAGCTTATTACCAAATCGGTCTCACCGAGTTTGTGTAATCGGTCTCACCGAGATTACGTTATGCCCAAACCCTAACCACATCGGTCCTACCGAGATGCATGTCAGTCCCACCGAAAATCTCTAACGGTCACTAGGTTTACCTTTTTGGTCCGACCGAGTTTGTTGATTCGGTCCGACCGAGTTTGTTGATTCGGTCCCACCGAGATTGGTAGATTGTGTGTAACGGTTGGATTTTAAGTGGAGGCTATATATACCCCTCCACCTCCTATTCATTCGTGGAGAGAGCCATCAGAACACACCTACACTTCCAACTCATATGTTCTGAAAGAGAACCACCTACCCTTGTGTTGAGGCCAAGATATTCCATTCCTACCATATGAATCTTGATCTCTAGCCTTTCCCAAGTTGCTTTCCACTCAAATCTTCTTTCCACCAAATCCAAATCCTGTGAGAGAGAGTTGAGTGTTGGGGAGACTATCATTTGAAGCACAAGAGCAAGGAGTTCATCATCAACACACCATTTGTTACTTCTTGGAGAGTGGTGTCTCCTAGATAGGCTAGGTGTCGCTTGGGAGCCTCCGACAAGATTGTGGAGTTGAACCAAGGAGTTTGTAAGGGCAAGGAGATTGCCTACTTCGTGAAGATCTACCGCTAGTGAGGCAAGTCCTTCGTGGGCGATGGCCATGGTGGGATAGACAAGGTTGCTTCTTCGTGGACCCTTCGTGGGTGGAGCCCTCCGTGGACTCACGCAGCCGTTACCCTTCGTGAGTTGAAGTCTCCACTAACGTGGATGTAGGATAGCACCACCTATCCAAACCACGGGAAAAACATCTGTGTCTCCAATAGCGTTTGAATTCTCCAAACCCTTCCCTTTACATTCTTGCAAGTTGCATACTTTACTTTCCGCTGCCTATATACTCTTTGCATGCTTGCTTGAATTGTGTGATGCTTGCTTGACTTGTCCTAAAGTAGCTAAAATTTGCCAAGAACTAAAATTGGGAAAAGGTTAAGTTTTTATTTGGTCAAGTAGTCTAATCACCCCCCCTCTAGACATACTTCCGATCCTACAAGTGGTATCAGAGCTTTGGTCTCCATTTGCTTTGATTCCCATAGCTTTTGGTGGTCATAGCCTTGGTTTCACAACCTAGGAGAGTATGGCGTCTAGTGAGGGAAATTATCACCATAGAGGTCCTTATTTTGATGGTACTAATTTTGCTAGTTGGAAGCATAAAATGAAAATGCATATTCTTGGACATAACCCTGCCGTTTGGGCTATTGTGTGTGTTGGTTTGCAAGGTGACTTCTTCGAAGGGAAAGAACCAAACCGTGAAGCTACCGCGGATGAGTTGAAGATGCTACAATACAACGCTCAAGCTTGTGATATTCTCTTCAACGGATTGTGCCCCGAAGAATTCAACAAAATCAGCCGTCTTGAGAATGCAAAGGAAATTTGGGATACTTTGATTGATATGCACGAAGGTACCGACTCCGTCAAGGAATCCAAATTAGATGTGCTTCAAAGTCAACTTGACAAGTTCAAAATGAAGGATGGTGAAGGTGTCGCTGAAATGTACTCTAGGCTTGCTCTCATCACAAATGAGATTGCCGGCTTAGGGAGTGAAGAGATGACAGGCACATTCATCATCAAGAAGATCCTAAGAGCCTTGGATGGAAAATATGATACCGTGTCGGGGAAACTGATCCACGAGCACCTATGGGGACCGAGCCCCTTTCGGTTCGGCGGGGGGCGGAGGTCACACGAAGAGCAGATCGAGGCGAAGCACACGAGCAGTTTACCCAGGTTCGGGCCGCACGGACGCGTAAAACCCTACTCCTGCATTGTGGTTTGTATTGAGTTCTTGCTCGGGAGCGCTGAGTGCTACAGTACACACAAGCAGCTAACGAGGCCGAGCGTGAGTGTTCTTCTGTCCCTCCCGCTCTACGTTGCGCATGGGCCTCCTTTTATATGCTCAAGGGGTCACTGACAGGTGGCAACGTAGACAAGGGTAAAAATGGAAAAGGTGTTGCGGTTGGTACAGCTGCCTGTACAGTGTGTCATACCTAACCCTGACGGCAGGGGACAAGGGCATTAAATGCCCATCTGCGTTGGCCAAACAGTGCAAAAAGGGACCGTCAGGGACGCCACCGTTCGCCATGATGGTACTCTTGTCAGCACCGCTTGCCACCGCATACCGCTGGCTGCACAACCTCCCGCCACGTACGACTGGAAGGGTCCCAGAGCGACACGTTGGTGGATATGCTGGAGCGTGGGTACGGAGTGGTAGCCTGCCGTGGCAAACGCCTTGCCGCGGTCGTTGTCTTGTCGCATCCAGGAGCTTGCCGCTCACCGGGTCTTGCCGGGACGCGTGGCGCGTCGCGGCAAGTTCCTTGAGATGCCTCGGTTGGCCTTCCCGGCAAGCTCCTCTTGTCGGGGTCTTGTGCCTTGAGTGGCCTTCCCGGCAAGCTCCTCTTGCCGGGGCCTTGTCTCCTTGGCTTGAATACTTTGTTCTTGAATGGCTCCAAAGGAACCACGGAGGACCTTGGCGATCACCGTGGCAAGCCTTGTCGCGGGGCGCTGTGACTGCCCGTGCACAAGTTCGGGATACTAGGGTACCCCTACTCTAGTACACCGACAGGAGCCCCCGGGCCTGGGCCATACACGGTGCCGAGCGCTGTTGGGCCAGGCCCAAAACAGGGCATGGGTACGCGCGGCCTGGGTTATGCCGTATCTTTCTCCGTATCCACCGCGCCCTCCCCGAACGGCACGCGTCGATTCCGGCGTCGTGGGAGAGATCGTGGGTGGTTTGTTTATTCGGAAAGGCGAATCGTCCGCCCCCTCCCTCCTTATAAGCAGGGGAAACCGGGGCAGTTCACCCATCCGCCAGTTGCTATTCCAACCTCGAAAATCTCCGCCACTCCCCTTCTTCCCAAAGCTGAAAGAGAGCAGCGCTCCGCCCCCCATCGCCACCAGCATCACCGACACCGTCGACCTCCCTCACCACTTCCGCCATGGCTCCGAAAACCGGGAAGGGGAAGGCCGTGAAGTCGGCCGAGGCGCAGCGGCTCGAGGCGCTGCGAAAGGAGCGGGCTATCTTCCCCCCCAAGCTTGCCGCGAGGGAGCTGAGGGAGTACTACTACCTCTTCTGGTCGACGGAGACGCGGGCGCACCCGCGCACGAAGGTACTTCCAGCCGCCGCCTGGAAAATGGCTCTGACTGGATATCCCTTTTTCGCCTTGTTCTTCTACTGCGGGCTCTGCCCGCCTTTCTCTGAATTCTTCTGTGATATTATGAATACCTACGGGTTCCGCCTCCTTGACTTCACCCCCAATGCTGTCCTGACCATGGCAGTTTTCGCACATCTCTGCGAAAACTTTGTCGGAGTCCATCCAAATGTAGCTCTTTTTTGCCACTTCTTTATGCCTCGAGTTGAGAGAGGAGAGCCTTTATCCGGCGGAATCGCGTGGATCTCAAAAGCCGGCAAGAAGGAAGCTTATCTGGAGGGAGAGCTCCGCAGCAAGTGGGAGGAATGGAGAGTAGACTGGTGCTGGATTGTCGAGGAGGACCCGCAGCCGTTTACCGCCCAGCGCCAAACTGCAGTGGTGCGCGGCAGCGATTGGAGCAATGTGGCCCCTGAAGACGACAGGCTGAAGATTGCCGTCGCCCGGATCCAACGCCTCAGGCTTGCCGGGCTCACTGTAGGCGCCGTTGGCACAGATTTCCTTCGCCGCCGCATCGCCCCCCTGCAGGAGAGGAGGAGACCCGCCTGGGAGTTCAAGAATGCGGCGGATATCATGAGGCTGCGTCCGGGCCTCAACTACAACTTCACTATCCTGGAGCTTAACGCGATGCTCCAGGAGCTGTTCAAGCACGACCCTGAGCATCCCGAAGTGTTCAGGTTGCCGCAGGGTGTCGTTCCACTGTGCAACAATTCCTCGCTCAGCCGCATCCGTGCAATGATGTCGCTGTGCCATTTTCATGGAATTGACCCAAATTGGCAAGAGCCTGCAGACGACGTCGTGCAGGCGTTCTTCGATGGCTTGGTAGAAACGCCGATCCGCTCCAACGAGAAGAAGGGCCTCACCCGGGACACCACCGACGAGGAGGTGAAGCGCATCGCCACTAGGCTGGAAGAGGCGACGGCGGCCGCAGCCGCGGGCGAGTTTGGATTCACTATGGAGGAGGCAGAGGCAGCAGAGGCGGCAAGCCTTGCCGAGCGAGAGGGGCTTGCCGGTGAGGAGGAGCCTGCCGGTCATGACGTCGAGTCGGGCGAGCCCGCCGAGGATACGGGCGGCTCGTTGGAGATCGACTCCTCTTCCTCCCCACCTTTGGGCAGCTCACCGCAAGCAGAGCCCTCGGCTCCACCAAGAAGGCGTCTCCGCAAGGCCGGGGACGTAGTGGAGCGGCAGACGAGTCGACAGTCGCGGCGCCGCGCGACACGCTCCACCGCGGCAACTGGGGCGGGGTCTTCGCGGACCGCTGCTTCTGCTCCTGCCAAGCGGCCAAGGGAATGTACTCCTCCGCCTCCTCGCGCCGGAGGTGGGCCAGGCTTTGATTTCTCCGCGCTCAGCTCCGACGAGGAAGAAGAAGAGTAAGATCCTTGTCGTACTTGTATTTCTTCAATTCTTGCTATTTTGTCTTGTAACTCACTTGCTTTACTCTGAACTTATTCCTTTTCAGGACTCTGGCCCAGAGAGCGGCAAAGAGAGCCAAGGTCCCGTTGATTATCATCGAGGACGAACCCACCGCGACAGCAGGGGGTGCGCCCAAGACAACCTTGCCGGACCCGGCAACTATTCTTCAGAGCAGCCCCCAGCGCAGCCCCCAGCGTAAGTATATGGTTTGCTCCCCGCTGTTAGGCGCGCATGGATGCTCTTTGTTTGCTGATATCTGACTGCTGGTTTGTGTAGGAGCAGAGTAGCCCCACCAGGAGCGTCCGGAGACCGCCCCTGATATGCCATCTGCTTCGACTACACCGCTAAGGGAGAGTTCTCCGGCAAGGGAGAATCCTCCGACAAGGGAGAGCTCTCCGGCAAGGGGGAGTTCCCCGGCAAGGGAGAAGTCTCCGGTAAGGGACAGCACCAGCGGCCCCTCGGCGGCAGAGACCACAGCTGCAGAGTCCGGTACAGGTAAATCCCTTGCTTCGAAACTTCCCTTGGGTTCTTCTTTGTTTGATCTTCTTTTTGGATATTTGCTTGACTTTTCTTCCTTTTCTGGACGTCAGACCCATCTGCTGCGGAGCCGATGGAGACCGAGGTTGCTGTCGACGATGCCGCTGCCACCGAAGAAGTGGCCGGCGCTAATGATCCCACCGGCGAAGAGGCCGCCAAGGCTGCTGCCGCAGCAGCTGGCGAGGAGACTGGTGATCGCCCTGACGGCCCTAAGGCCGCAGGAGCGCCAGGCGCTACGCTGACCGCCGACCCTTCCGCTGCTGCCGCAGTGTCAGGCTCCGAAGAGCCCCAGCCAGGCGTCTACTTGAAGGCCGGCAATGGCGTTTTCATCAACTTCCCCTGGGCGTCACTGTCCAAGGCGCCGGCCGAAGGAGAAAGCTTCGACGGAGAGGTGCTCGCCTCCGCTGGGCTGACGCTGGTCGACGCGCCAAGCAGCAGCAGCAGCGAGCCCGAGGAGAAGCGGCTGCTGCGGAAGCTGCTGTCGCTCTACCGCGCTCGGCAAGCCAAGCTGGAATCCCGCGAGGCGCTTGCCACGAAGGCGGGAGCAGACATCGAGAAGCGCGCGGAGGAGCTCCGAGGTCTCAACCAGGAAGCTCTTCGGTCCCTGGCGGAGGAGCGGGAGCAGCTCGCCGAGGCGCAGAAGGCCTTCCTCCTCGAGAAGGCTGACACCGAAGAGCAAAAGTGGCTTTCCGCTGAGAAGCTTTCTGCGCAGGAGGGCGAGCTGGCGCAGCGGAAGATCAACCTCGATCGCCATGAGGAGGAGCTTGCCGCGCGCGAGCGAACAGTCGGCGGAGCTCTCAAGCAAGCAGAGGATGCTGCCGCAGCTGCCGAGGCCGCCAAGAAGGAGCTGGAGACGAAGGTGGCGCAGCTGGAGGCCGATCTCAAGGCGAGCGGCGAGGAGCTTGCTGCGCTCAAACGTGAGCGGGAGAAGGGCGCCTACAGCCTCTTAGAGCTGCAGGTCTGTCTCGCCGAGAAGGGTAAGGAGCTCAGCGCCGCCAAGGACTCCAACGCAGATCTTGAGTTGAAGCTGACCACTTTGACCAAGACGCTGGACGGCGCGCGGGAGCAGGAGGTGGCCTTGAAGAAGGAGATCAAGGCCGACAAGGCGCTGCTGGAGAGTGTTGCCGCCACCTAGAATGCTTTTAGGGAGACTGTGGAGCAGTGGACGGAGGGTCTTGTGAATGTTGCCGCAGACATTGACAGGGAGCTGGCGCAGCTGGGGATGGAGGATCTCGGGTATCCCTTCGATGAGAACCTCCCATCCAGTGCCAAGCTCACCTTGTTCTTCAAAGGCGTGGCGGCGGCCCTCCAGCGACTCCGGGAGAGGATCCCAAAGCAGCTGGCCGACGAGTCGCGCGAGATCTGCGCGGGAGCTCTCCAAAAGGTGTTGGTGAAGGTGGCCTGCCGCAACCCGGGCCTCAACCTCACCAACGTCCTCAAGTCCCTGCCGCCGGATGCTGATCTGGAGGCGCTCAAGGCCCTTGTCGCACCCATTGTGGACAAGGTGAGCGGGATCAAGAGGGTTGAGGGCGATCATGTAGACTAGGCCGCCCGTTTTCTTCTTTTCTTGTCGCTGCTGGCCATGTTATGAAAACAATTTATTAGAGCCGCGACAAGCTATCTTGTAATATAACTCTATTTTGGGTAGTGATTGCAATGTTATTTCCTTTACTTGATTCCTTCCTTTGTATGTTTTTGCCCTACGCTTTTAGGGAACTTGCCGGCGCAGGCACCTTAGCCGCGAGCGCTGAGTGCGGGACATCAGCAGCCTGCTGGAGGTGCCGTTACCGACAAGAAACCTTGTCGCAACTAGTCGCAGCTCACTTAAGTGGTTGAGCGGACTCGAAACAAAGTAAGGGCGCAACTAGCCATGAGCTGGTTCCTCCGCGCACAGGTTTTCCATACAAAGCATGGTCGTTCAAGGAAGATAACTTAAATTTTTTAAAAATCTGATTGCTCAAACTTTGGCAACTTAGCTTTTCTGTTGTGTCAGGACCCCGATCCTAAGCCACATCGATCTAGCATGTAACACATCGTATCACTTTGCGGCCTCACGCACGGTATTCCCACGGGTGCCACCTTACCTGGCCCGGGACCGTTTGCGCCTTTTGGCTCACGTATATGATAGTGTCGCTAGCATCCATATGACAGAGAACCCGGGCCGACATGGCTAGTCGTGAACCCAAGGCGGCACTAACCCATGAGGACAGGCATACATGAATCACATCGAGCATGTCGGTCAACAACGTATAAATCCGGGTTATAGCACCGGGCTAACAGGACTCCGGTAACCCGGGCTGTAGCAGGCTAGGCAGGACTCCGGAAAACAGCGCGTGACATTTCCCCAAAGGGACAGACACAGGAACGAAGTGAATCACATGCCGGCCAGTCAAGTGTTCCGAGCAGTAGTGCTGGGCTAGCAGGACTCCGGTGTACCGGGCTGTAGCGGACTACTATCGCTCAGAAGCACTAGACTACATTTCCCCATATGATAGGCTGCCAAGGATAAACAACTAGATAGTCGGATCCCACTCATACCAAGCATTTCAATCATACACACAATATGCCCGATATGAGTAAATACAACATGGCATCACAACAAGACTCTACGACTCAAGTATTTATTCATTAGGCTCCGAGGAGCGAGATATTACAAACATGGGTCTCATGACCCAACATTCAGAGCATACAAATCAAACACAAGCGGAAGCTTAACATGTCTGAGTACAGACATCTACAAATGAAAAAGGCTGAGAAGCCTGACTATCCACTAGATCTTGCCGAGGGCACAAGATCGTAGCTGAGGTAACAAGCTAAACGTCGAAGTCCACGCGGAACTACTAGCGAGACTGAAGTCTCTCTGCAAAACATAAAATAGGCAAACGTGAGTACAAATGTACTCAGCAAGACTTACATCAGAACTATCTACATATGCATCGGTATCAACAAAGGGGGTAGTGGAGTTTAATTGCAGCAAGCCAGCTTTGACTCAGTGGCTAACCTGAACTACGACTGCGAGTAACTCTTTTGAGGTGGCGCACACGAGTCCACATATTCACCATATCAATACACCACTATGGATCCGCTCCCGTCTTCCTACGAGAACGCCATCCATAGCACTCACGCTTATCTTGCGCATTTTAGAGTATCCACTTTCACTTGTCTATGAACTATGCAAGGGGTCCAAGTTTCCATATCCGAGGAATCCGGCTATTCGAATAGATAATGATAACCCTGCAGGGGTGTACTTCTTCACACACGCTCTCGCCACTTATCGCCCTGTACACGTCATGTACCTCGGCAACCTTCAAGCGGAAGCCGGGCAAGGGAGTCGGCCACGACCTGACTAACCACACAAGTCTCTCGTCCAGGTTTATCGCCTATTCGGGTTCCATCCGCAAGGAGATCCGGCCGGGGTGTCGCTCACGGCCCCAAACAATGTGTACAGGGTTCCAAGCCCACCAAACGGGCGGCGCTCGGCATACCCGGCCACGGTGCCTAGTCTGTCCCAAGCCCACCTGTACAGGGTGCCACTTGGTAGACTACTAGCACTACCTACAAACACCAAAAACTAGTTGCAACTCCTGGACAGAGATCAAGTTGATTAATAAGTCGAGAGGGCTTGGAGCGCCCGGAGCCCAATGTGTGGTAGTAACTGTTCATGGATCACAAACACAGAACTCAGTTCCTGAGGACAGATGCAATGAGACAACCCACCATGTACTCCTACATGGCCTCTCACCGCTACCTTTACCAAATTGTGTTCACACACTTAGCTCTCAACAGTAGGGCATGTTCACCACATTCCAATTCATTCCCGATGAATCAGACCCGACTCAACTCTAAGCAGTAGCAGGCATGACAACAAGCATGAATGAGTAGGCACATCAGGGCTCAAACAACTCCTACTCATGATAGTGGGTTTCATCTATTTACTGTGGCAATGACAGGTCATGCAGAGGATAAAGGGGTTCAACTACCGCAACAAGTAACAGATGATTCGTTGTTGTCCTAATGCAGTAAAAGAGAGCAGGAGCGAGAGAGTGGGATTGTATCAGAATGAACAAGGGGGTTTTGCTTGCCTGGCACTTCTGAAGATATTATAGTCTTCATCGGTGTCATCGATCTCATCGTCGGAATACGTCTACCGAGAGGGGGCAATTACCGGCAACTGAGAAATAAACACAATCAATGCAATGCACAATATGATGCATGAATGTGACATGGAAATATGTTGTTGATTGAGCTAATGCATCTAGCAGCAAGTTAAATGAAGTTGGTTTGAACACAAGATTCAAATCCAAACTCCACATGTGGTTATTTAAATGCCATTAACATGTTTTCAGCTATACAGCAGGTATAACTTAGTTTGTCATGCATGAAAATGGTACAGATGGATAGATTGCATTTTTCTGATGATTTTTCATATATAACTTATTTCATTCTGAGCTACGGTTGATTTTATATGAATTTTAGAAGTTTTGGCTATTTTCTGGAATTTCTGGATTATTTTAAATACAGAAATTATTTACTGCGTCAGCCTGACGTCACAGTGACGTCAGCAAGTCAACTGGGCGGTCCAGGTCAAACTGACTAGTGGGACCCATGTGTCAGCAGTTAGTTAAACTAACTAAGTTTTGTTAGCATTAAACTAATACTAACCTAGTTTAGTTAGTGGCCTGGGCCCACACGTCAGTGAGTCGGGGGGAAAGTCAAACCCCGGTCAAACGGGGGTCAATCCCACCGGACCTAGTCAATGGCTCGTCGCCGGCAAGGCCAGGGACGGCGGAGGGGTGCGGGTTTCCTCCTCCGGCGACCAAATTGACCGCGGGTTGGTCCTACGCGTAGCTGGGGTTCGCGCGCATCTAGTGGGGCAAACGGGAGGAGCTGGGGTGGAGCGAGCTCGCCGGAGTCGAGCTCGTGGCGGCGGCCGGAGCTTGGGTGGGTGCGGGGTTAGCGCCGCGGCTTGCAAACGAACTGGTTGTCGCACTAGCGTTGCTCCACGGGTCGTTGCGAGTGCAACGGACGCACACGCGGGGCCATTTGGTCACCGGGGCTTCGCCGCCGACGAGCCCGTGCGGCGGCGCGGTTCGGTCTTCAAGGGCATCGGCTACAGCAAGAAATCGAGGTGGGGAAGAGGGGGATTCGGTGCGGAAGCTCACATCGGTCAAGCAGAGAAGCTCAGACGGCTTGGGGAGGCGTCGGGGACGGCGTACGGTCGCCGGCGATCTCGGTGCAGAGGCGGCGGGGTCGAGCTCGATGGTGAGGCTCCACTGCTTCCGGCGATGCTTGGCTCGTCGAGGAGGAAGAGGGGGACGAGGCGGAGCTCGTAGGCGCGTCCGTGAGGCGTGGGGTGGCCGGGGGTCGTGGCAACGACAGGCGGCGGCGACGAACGTGTTCGGCCGAGCTCGAGATCGAGCGGGGGAGAAGGGGGAGAGTGACCAGAGGAGAAGGGAGTCGGCAGGGTCAGGGCGGCCGCGAGGAGTGCCCTCGAGGCGTCGCCACGCTGTCCAAGCGGGGCAGACGGACAGGGAGCTGCGTGGTGAGCTCGGCGTGCGCGGGCGTGCTCCTCTCTGCCTGCTTGGCGAGAGGAAGCAGGTGGCTGGCACGGGCCAGCACAGTGCTGGGCTGGCCAGTGGGCTGCCTAGTGGCTGCGCCAGGTAAGGTAAGCCCAGGTAAGTTCCTTCCTCTCTCTCCCTCTCTTTATTGTTTCAGTTTTCTATTTTTCTGTAATCTTTAGGGCTTTATTAAAAATGCCAGGGCATTACCAAAATCATGAAACTGATCCATGTCACTGTTTGGAATATTTCCAACAGTAAACATTTCAGTTTGTGATTATTTGAGCATTTAAAATATTATTGGCAATTAAATGCCCAAATGCAAATACTATATAATTTAATTCAAAAATCCAGGAATAGCCTATAAATATGTTCATCATTTTTGGAAGAGGTTTTCACCTTTAACAGAAATCATGAACATTTCCAAAGGGCATTCTGGGTTATTGAAAATATATATTTTTTTGAACCTAGTTAAATTTCATTTGGTGCTAGGGTTTCAACAATCCCCATTTCAAATTTCATGAAATTTAAACATGATGCATGGATGCAATGCCACAGGTTACAAGCAAGCTCTAGGGCTGTGACAACTCACCCCCACTAAACAAGAATCTCGTCCCGAGATTCAAGACGTGAGGTAAGAAGAAAAGGGGGTCACAAAACTATCACAATCTTAACGATCCAACTGCCCTTCTCGAAGATGTTGATTCATTGCATCACCTTGATCTTGACGTCTTGTTGTGAGAGCTACATCCAACATGACAATGAGAGGAAAGAGAAAACTCCAGAAGGATCGATCTTCTTGAAGATCGAACAACTCAGGATCATCTTGATGATCACAAGATCAGCTCACGGAATGAGACATAGAACATCTCTGGAGCTGAGAGACAAAACTTGCATCAGGAGCGACGGAAGGAACAATTTGACGAGGGTTTCAAAGTAGCGAGGGAATTTTCCATGATTACGAAACGGGGCACCTCAGGGAGGGTGACTCGTAGAACTATTCCCCTAAGTGGCAAAAAGAATTACTTTTGATACAAGATCATTGAAATTCTTTGTACCAGCCTAAGGCAATCTCAAACGATCATGTGAGTGAATTCGAGAAATGGCATACCCATACCAGAATGGATGATGTGGACTACCTTGATGAAGACAACGCAATGGATGACGCTTGTTTATCACCGGAAATGGATGGGACCATGACAAGACCACTTTTGAGGATGATCCTGAATGAGAATTACTAAGGAGGCATCCCATAGTGAAACGGCACAAAGACGGTGCAAGATAGGAGCGAAATGCGAATGTTGGGAATGATTCTGGTAACTGGGAATAACTCAACGAGGGTGATTCCACCGTTTGAATGGTTATAGCTTAATCGAGGAAACCAAGAGCACAAGAATCCATAAGAAGCAACTTCTAGGTCAACTCGCACGAGATCCTCATGGAGAAGATGGCAAATAGTTCAATCAAGATACTACAATGATAGATCTTCCGGCTAGGTGTGTCGGCCAGACATCAACCTTGTCGGGACCTACATAATAGATCTTGGAAAAAGTTCCAACCATCATATCTGCCTAAGATTCAGATCTGGTTGGTAACGGAATATTTCAGACAGCCTGTTTGGAAAAGAAAGTTTGCAACACAATTCGACGAGATGACGTTGCGAAATTCTCGGGATATGAACTATGATAGCAAGCTCCAAAACATGAGTTGGTTATGCTACAAGCATGTGAACACGTTGTCCTAGACAAGCATGACCACATGGTAGTCTTATAATAAAACACCACCAAGTTCTGGTTGGGAACCATCATCTAGGACATCGAAGTCCTTGCATAAGGCATGTTCTTAAGAAGGAACTTCTTCTCCTTGAACAAATCAGTTAGTGGCTTGGTGTGCTAGGGATACATATGGAATGAAGGTTGCGAGCCTGTCAAACCATAGCATACTTCGCGCATGCATGACTGACTTGGGCTGATTCCGAAGGAAGCAAAACAAACCTTTCTCAAATTTATGGCGGCAACTTGCACCAAATGCACATGAATCCGAGGAAGTCACTTCTTCCATCCAAGCATAAGCTTCATGAATGGAACACGAAGGCATTGCTTACAAAGTTTCCAACACTAGGTTAATGTTCAACATGACTCATGGGGGAGACAAAATGCTGCTGATGGGCTCAACGGCAACTCATCGGAATTTCCATATCACTGGACTTCCACCATCATGTGAACACAGTGATAGCATTGGTCAAACCAAAAGATGTAATGGTGTATGCTCGAGGGATCAACCACGAGTAAGACAACATTATGAACATCGTTGGTTCTGATTTGATTTGATGATAGCCCATACTCTAATCAAAGTTTCGTCAAGGCAACAGATCCAACAACTGATCACGAGGGCCAATTGATGAAGATATCACCCTTCTTCAGCACACACACACACACAAGGATATTCCTTAGTGATGAACTAAGTGGATTAAGCTTTTATCTTCCAACTCTCCAAATTGTTGTTTAGCTCAACCAACTAGCTCAGGGTATCCAACACAGATTCTTGGAGAAAGGGTGGTTCACAAGAAACCAACTTGATCACGAGCTCAACATAACAGTCAGGGGACAACCTGGTAATACTTCCGAGAAGATATTCGGAAAATCACGAACCACTGATATGTTACTAAGCTCGAGAACAATCTTGCTTTTCAGGGCAAGATGATATGATCGAAAGAGTGAGGGATTGACAAAATCCTAACTCATTGATCTAGAGTGCACCAAAAATAAGGACTAGGTAGCACGATCAATCTTAGGATGATGATTTAATAACCAACATGCTAAGAATGAGAATATTGCCCATTTACTACCAAGCAGCACAGTTGCTAGGAGTATAGATTTCACACATCATAGTTCACTTGTCGGCATTCCTGTTACAACAACACGGGACCGAGGAATGAATAATGATAGCGAGAAGTATTACTGCGTCAAGAATTCATAAGAGGTGGTGCAATTCTCATGACATTCTTGACATAAAGATGGTAACACTCCAGGGTAGAACAGAGCAAAAGCTGGATTGGCATTTTGACCTGCGGAATACAACTGCTTTGACCCAATCCTAGAAATGGATGAGGTACTGGAGTTTGTTTCTCCTAGTCATTCCAGAATAGAATGGCTTGACGGACCACAAGAATAATAAGCATCGATAGCACGGATGCACAATTACTCCTGACTATCAATTGATAGACGATGGTCGGAATACAAATGAAGAGGGACAACTCAAGGAAACATATATCTTTCTGAGTTGTGGATGCATAGGTTAGTACGTCGAACAAGTTCAACATATTTCTTCCGGATAACCCATGCAGAAGAAGAAGGACTGGCAGATTCACAATATGAATGGAGTACTCCTCAAGAGCACCCTGGTTGTGATCTTTCGGTTCAAAGAACTTCTGCCTTAATGGTTCATGATATTTGTAAGAAGGAAATACCACGGACCTCGAGGACTAATGCAAAGGTTATTAATATCCTAAAGGAACTAGCAACACTATCAACAGGAAGAAAGTAGGGTGAATCTTGGGCTCAAGAACCCAGGAGTAGAATACCTACTATCTAAGTGGCATCAGGGATGCTTTCGAGAATGGTGGCCAGATTCAACACACTGGGAACACAAAACATGGACAGATTACTAGATGGTTTGATAAGACACCTAGGGTCATAGTAGTAGCTCCAACATATACGTCAAGGCAACGGAGTACCTCAACAGACCGATTAGTGTGCTTATTCTAACCCAAAAGGACATCGGGAACGGAGAGAAAGGATTTGCAAATGCATCAGACTATTTAGAGACCTGGGATGACTCGGACAGCATAACGGCTGTAAATGCTCAAAATGATTTGAGACATCCTGCAAAATGGTGGCATAACCACTCAGAAGCGCAATATCAAGGTTCTGGTTCAGCCGACAACATACTAAAAGTAGTAGAAACTGAACTGGGGCTTAGATCCAACAATCTTATAAGTCTATGGATTAGTAACACGTCATCCTGATAGATAGATGAGAAGCCTAGTTCTTAAAACCCGTAGAAGAGAAGAGGCTGACTCAGATCAGAAGGCCATGAGGTATAAGGAGTAAAAAGAGCCTTACGTTCCCTTCCACAATCAATTCCCCTACATAACTAAAGCATTTCTAGACACAACTTCGACTAGTTTGGCTTGGTAATCCTACAGGCAGTCAGGCTCTGATACCAACGCTGTCAGGACCCCGATCCTAAGCCACATCGATCTAGCATGTAACACATCATATCACTTTGCGGCCTCACGCACGGTATTCCCACGGGTGCCACCTTACCTGGCCCGGGACCGTTTGCGCCTTTTGGCTCACGTATATGATAGTGTCGCTAGCATCCATATGACAGAGAACCCGGGCCGACATGGCTAGTCGTGAACCCAAGGCGGCACTAATCCATGAGGACAGGCATACATGAATCACATCGAGCATGTCGGTCAACAACGTATAAATCCGGGCTGTAGCACTGGGCTAACAGGACTCCGGTAACCCGGGCTATAGCAGGCTAGGCAGGACTCCGGATAACAGCGCGTGACATTTCCCCGAAGGGACAGACACAGGAACGAAGTGAATCACATG
Organism: Triticum aestivum; assembly: GCF_018294505.1. NCBI lineage: Eukaryota > Viridiplantae > Streptophyta > Magnoliopsida > Poales > Poaceae > Triticum > Triticum aestivum. The sequence goes on from NC_057809.1 coordinate 615,821,005, forward strand.
CCGGCCAGTCAAGTGTTCCGAGCAGTAGTGCTGGGCTAGCAGGACTCCGGTGTACCGGGCTGTAGCGGACTACTATCGCTCAGAAGCACTAGACTACATTTCCCCATATGATAGGCTGCCAAGGATAAACAACTAGATAGTCGGATCCCACTCATACCAAGCATTTCAATCATACACACAATATGCCCGATATGAGTAAATACAACATGGCATCACAACAAGACTCTACGACTCAAGTATTTATTCATTAGGCTCCGAGGAGCGAGATATTACAAACATGGGTCTCATGACCCAACATTCAGAGCATACAAATCAAACACAAGCGGAAGCTTAACATGTCTGAGTACAGACATCTACAAATGAAAAAGGCTGAGAAGCCTGACTATCCACTAGATCTTGCCGAGGGCACAAGATCATAGCTGAGGTAACAAGCTAAACGTCGAAGTCCACGCGGAACTACTAGCGAGACTGAAGTCTCTCTGCAAAACATAAAATAGGCAAACGTGAGTACAAATGTACTCAGCAAGACTTACATCAGAACTATCTACATATGCATCGGTATCAACAAAGGGGTTAGTGGAGTTTAACTGCAGCAAGCCAGCTTTGACTCAGTGGCTAACCTGAACTACGACTGCGAGTAACTCTTTTGAGGTGGCGCACACGAGTCCACATATTCACCATATCAATACATCACTATGGATCCGCTCCCGTCTTCCTACGAGAACGCCATCCATAACACTCACACTTATCTTGCGCATTCTAGAGTATCCACTTTCACTTGTCTATGAACTATGCAAGGGGTCCAAGTTTCCATATCCGAGGAATCCGGCTATTCGAATAGATAATGATAACCCTGCAGGGGTGTACTTCTTCACACACGCTCTCGCCACTTATCGCCCTGTACACGTCATGTACCTCGGCAACCTTCAAACGGAAGCCGGGCGAGGGAGTCGGCCACGACCTGACTAACCACACAAGTCTCTCGTCCAGGTTTATCGCCTATTCGGGTTCCATCCGCAAGGAGATCCGGCCGGGGTGTCGCTCACGGCCCCAAACGATGTGTACAGGGCTCCAAGCCCACCAAACGGGCGGCGCTCGGCATACCCGGCCACTGTGCCTAGTCTGTCCCAAGCCCACCTATACAGGGTGCTACTTGGTAGACTACTAGCACTACCTACAAACACCAGAAACTAGTTGCAACTCCTGGACAGAGATCAAGTTGATTAATAAGTCGAGAGGGCTTGGAGCGCCCGGAGCCCAATGTGTGGTAGTAACTGTTCATGGATCACAAACACAGAACTCAGTACCTGAGGACGGCTGCAATGAGACAACCCACCATGTACTCCTACATGGCCTCTCACCGCTACCTTTACCAAATCTTGTTCACACACTTAGCTCTCAACAGTAGGGCATGTTCACCACATTCCAATTCATTCCCGATGAATCAGACCCGACTCAACTCTAAGCAGTAGCAGGCATGACAACAAGCATGAATGAGTAGGCACATCAGGGCTCAAACAACTCCTACTCATGCTAGTGGGTTTCATCTATTTACTGTGGCAATGACATGTCATGCAGAGGATAAAGGGGTTCAACTACCGCAACAAGTAACAGATGATTCGTTGTTGTCCTAATGCAGTAAAAGAGAGCAGGAGCGAGAGAGTGGGATTGTATCGGAATGAACAAGGGGGTTTTGCTTGCCTGGCACTTCTGAAGATATTATAGCTCTTCATCGGTGTCATCGATCTCATCGTCGGAATACGTCTACCGAGAGGGGGCAATTACCGGCAACTGAGAAAGAAACACAATCAATGCAATGCACAATATGATGCATGAATGTGACATGGAAATATGTTGTTGATTGAGCTAATGCATCTAGCAGCAAGTTAAATGAAGTTGGTTTGAACACAAGATTCAAATTCAAACTCCACATGTGGTTATTTAAATGCCATTAACATGTTTTCAGCTATACAGCAGGTATAACTTAGTTTGTCATGCATGAAAATGGTACAGATGGATAGATTGCATTTTTCTGATGATTTTTCATATATAACTTATTTCATTCTGAGCTACGGTTGATTTTATATGAATTTTAGAAGTTTTGGCTATTTTCTGGAATTTCTGGATTATTTTAAATACAGAAATTATTTACTGCGTCAGCATGACGTCACAGTGACGTCAGCAAGTCAACTGGGCAGTCCAGGTCAAACTGACTAGTGGGACCCATGTGTCAGTAGTTAGTTAAACTAACTGAGTTTAGTTAGCATTAAACTAATACTAACCTAGTTTAGTTAGTGGCCTGGGGCCCACACGTCAGTGAGTCGGGGGGAAAGTCAAACCCCGGTCAAACGGGGGTCAATCCCGCCGGACCTAGTCAACGGCTCGTCGCCGGCAAGGCCAGGGACGGCGGAGGGGTGCGGGTTTCCTCCTCCGGCGACCAAATTGACCGCGGGTTGGTCCTACGCGTAGCTGGGGTTCGCGCGCATCTAGTGGGGCAAACGGGAGGAGCTGGGGTGGAGCGAGCTCACCGGAGTCGAGCTCGTGGCGGCGGCCGGAGCTCGGGTGGGTGCGGGGTTAGCGCCGCGGCTTGCAAACGAACTGGTTGTCGCACTAGCGTTGCTCCACGGGTCGTTGCGAGTGCAACGGACGCACGCGCGGGGCCATTTGGTCACCGGGGCTTCGCCGCCGACGAGCCCGTGCGGCGGCGCGGTTCGGTCTTCAAGGGCATCGGCTACAGCAAGAAATCGAGGCGGGGAAGAGGGGGATTCGGTGCGGAAGCTCACAGCGGTCAAGCAGAGAAGCTCAGACGGCTTGGGGAGGCGTCCGGGACGGCGTACGGTCGCCGGCGATCTCGGTGCAGAGGCGGCGGGGTCGAGCTCGATGGTGAGGCTCCACTGCTTCCGGCGATGCTTGGCTCGTCGAGGAGGAAGAGGGGGACGAGGCGGAGCTCGTAGGCGCGTCCGTGAGGCGTGGGGTGGCTGGGGGTCGTGGCAACAACAGGCGGCGGCGACGAACGTGTTCGGCCGAGCTCGAGATCGAGCGGGGGAGAAGGGGGAGAGTGACCAGAGGAGAAGGGGGTCGGCAGGGTCGGGGCGGCCGCGAGGAGTGGCCTCGAGGCGTCGCCACGCTGTCCAAGCGGGGCAGGCGGCCAGGGAGCTGCGTGGCGAGCTCGGCGTGCGCGGGCGTGCTCCTCTCTGCCTGCTTGGCTAGAGGAAGCAGGTGGCTGGCACGGGCCAGCACAGTGCTGGGCTGGCCAGTGGGCTGCCTGGTGGCTGCGCCAGGTAAGGTAAGCCCAGGTAAGTTCCTTCCTCTCTCTCTCTCTCTCTCTTTATTGTTTCAGTTTTCTATTTTTCTGTAATCTTTAGGGCTTTATTAAAAATGCCAGGGCATTACCAAAATCATGAAACTGCTCCATGTCACTGTTGGGAATATTTCCAACAGTAAACATTTCAGTTTGTGATTATTTGAGCATTTAAAATATTATTGGCAATTAAATGCCCAAATGCAAATACTATATGATTTAATTCAAAAACCCAGGAATAGCCTATAAATATGTTCATCATTTTTGGAAGAGGTTTTCACCTTTAACAGAAATCATGAACATTTCCAAAGGGCATTCTGGGTTATTGAAAATATATATTTTTTTGAACCTAGTTAAATTTCATTTGGTGCTAGGGTTTCAACAATCCCCATTTCATATTTCATGAAATTTAAACATGATGCATGGATGCAATGCCACAGGTTACAAGCAAGCTCTAGGGCTGTGACATGTTGTTTGCTTTCCGGCAAGGCGAAACTTTCTTGAACGACGCCTGGTCCGTACCATTATCTTCTGCTCCCCCCCCCCCAGGCAAACTTGTGGGCGAGGGAACCTTCCTTTCCTTGAGAAAAAAGAAAGAAGAGAAAATAAAGATATGGAGCCTTATGGCTCGTTATTGCTTACCGGGGGTTGGCGCTGCACAAAGTGTCAGATAACTCATGCAAAAGATAAAAAGCATGAAATTGACAAGATGTGCGGAGCACATGAGCTTTATTTATGCACAGGGTCTGCGCCTGGCTTTGTACAAAGGATTACATGCAACAGCGGCAAGACTTGTACAAAAGGTGGTTGCCGGAACAGGGTCCGGCAACCGCGCCTTACGAGTAAAACTTACGAAGATGCTCAATGTTCCAGGGGTTGCTCACCGGAATGCCATCTTCGGTCTCAAGGCGGACAGCGCCAGGCCTAGTGACCCGTTTCACCCGGTAAGGGCCTTCCCACTTCGGCGTCAACTTGTTGGAAATCTTGGCGGACTGAACGCACCGAAGAACAAGGTCGCCTTCCTCGAGACTTCTGGCGTTAACTTTGCGGCTATGGTAGCGGCGCAAAGCTTGCTGGTAGCGATCAGCTCGTACAGCAGCCTGAAGACGGTTTTCCTCAAGGAGCAGCGCGTCCTCTTGTCGCAGCTGCTCTTGCTCAAGCTCATCATAAGCGAGCACTCGAGGTGACCCGTATACGAGTTCCGTGGGGAGAACTGCCTCTGCTCCATAGACTAGAGCGAAAGGTGTCTGGCCAGTGGCTCGATTTGGCGTCGTCTTGATCGACCAAAGAACCACCGGCAGCTCCTCAATCTAGTTTCTTCCGCACTTGTGCAGCCTGTCGAAAGTCCTGGTCTTGAGCCCACGCAGCACTTCAGCATTTGCCCTCTCCGCTTGACAGTTGCTTCTGGGGTGAGCAACAGAAGCGAAGCAGACCTTGGCGCCAAGATCTTGGACGTACTGCATGAAGGTGCGGCTCGTGAATTGCGTACCGTTGTCGGTGATGATCCTGTTAGGGATCCCGAAGCGGCAAACAATCGACCTGAAGAACTTGACTGCTGACTGTGCTGTCACCTTCCTCACTGCTTCCACTTCTGGCCACTTTGTGAACTTGTTGATTGCAACGTACAAGAACTCAAAGCCCCTGACTGCTCGGGGGAAGGGGCCGAGGATGTCGAGCCCCCAGACCGAAAATGGCCAGGATAAAGGGATCGTCTGGAGAGCTTGAGCTGGCTGGTGTATCTGCTTGGAATGGAACTAGCACGCTTCACACTTGGTTACTTGTGCAGTTGCATCCTGGAGGGCTGTCGGCCAAAAGAAACCTTGCCGGAATGCTTTGTCGGCAAGTGCTCTTGCGCCAATGTGGTGACCACATATGCCTCCATGTATCTCTGCCAACAGCTTTTGTCTGTCTTCCCGGTGAATACACTTCAATTTCACACCGTTGAGTCTTCTTCTGTACAGTGTGTTGTCGACAAACTGGTACATACTTGACTGCCGGGCTACTCTTTCCGCTTCTTCTTGCTCTTCGGGAAGTTCTCCTGTCTGAAGGAAACAGACAATCTGTTGTGCCCATGCTGGAGCTTGCGGCTCGACAAAAAGGACCAAAGGCACATCTGCTGCTGCGGGAACATCCGCTTCTACGGCGAGAACCTGTGGCTCAGCCGGAGCTTGACGTTCCCCGGCAAGCTTGCCGGAGCAAAACTTGTCGGGAGCGTCTGCTTCAACGGAACAAACCCTGGGGCTCGCCGGAGCAGACTGCTCCCCAGCACTCTTGGCGTTGATCTTGGGGACCTTCTTGGCGGCGGCTTCGGGAAGCTTTGCCGGAAAATAGTCACCAGAAATCAACTTCCTCTTCTTGCTCTATCCAGTTGATGACGTTATAGACGGTTGAGTCAGCTTGAGCACAAAGATCCCTGGTTCCACAGGTAACTTAAGTGCTGCGCACTTTGACAGGCCATCGGCAATGTCGTTCTGAGCTCTTGGAACATGTTCCATCTGTAGGCCGTGAAAGTGTGCTTCTAGCTTTCTCACTTCATCAACGTAGGCTTCCATCAACGGACTCTGATAACTCTTATTCACTTGGCGGACGACAAGCTACGAGTCACCCCTAACAATGAGCTTCTTGATCCCAAGGTCTGCCGCGATCCTGAGACCGGCAAGCAAACCTTCATACTCTGCAGTATTGTTTGTTGCTTGCTCCTTGGGAAAGTGCATCTGGACTATGTACTTGAGGTGATCTCTGGTGGGTGCGACAAGCAGCACGCCAGCACCGGCCCCTTGCAGCGAGAAGGCACCATCAAAGTACATCAGCCACTCTTTGCTTGCTTCCTTGACGGGGATGCTCGTTTCTGGAATTTCTTCATCTGGTGTTGGCGTCCACTCTTCTATGAATTCTGCCAATGCTCTGCTTTGGATAGTTGAAGTGCTCTCAAACTTGAGGCCAAAGCTTGACAGTTCCAGTGCCCACTCAACAATCCTGCCTGTTGCTTCTGGATTCTGCAGTATCCTCTTCAGCGGAAAGCGAGTGACAACTGTGATCTCATGTGCTTGGAAGTAAGGGCGCAGCTTTCTCAAGGCCATGAGAAGGCCGAAAAGCAACTTCTGCACGCCAGAGTACCTCGACCTAGCCCCCTGCAGAAGGGAACTGACAAAGTAAACTGGGTGCTACACCATTCTCTTCTGTAACTCCTCACGCGCCTGCGCAGTTCCATCTTTGTCGGGACCAGAGCTTGTCGGGGAAGCCCCCTGCTTGTCGTTGGATGCGCCTGCCGTGGTTGCCGGCTCATCATCTGCCTCCCTCTCCGCTACTAACGCAGCACTAACCACTTGATTGGTTGCCGCCAGATACAGCAGCACCTTCTCTTGTGGCTTAGGTGCGACAAGTATTGGAGTGGAGGACAGGTATCTCTTCAAGTCTTGCAGCGCAGCCTCCGCTTCCGGAGTCCATTTCATTGGACCTGCCTTTTTCAATATTTTAAAAAACGGCAGGGCGCGCTCAGCAGACTTAGAGATAAACCTGCTGAGAGCTGCCACGCAACCGGCAAGTCTTCGTACATCCTTGACACGCTTTGGTGCTTCAATCTGCTCAATGGCCTTGATCTTGTCGGGATTGGCTTCAATTCCCCGCTGAGACACGAAGAACCCGAGAAGCTTGCCGGAAGGGACTCCAAACACACACTTCTCGGGGTTGAGCTTGAGGCTGATCTTGCGCAGATTTGCAAAAGTCTCTTCTAAATCTTGAATCAGAGTTGCCTTGTCCTTGCTCTTGACCACTATGTCATCCATGTAGGCTTCCACATTTCTGTGTATTTGTGGCTCAAAAGCGGCATGGACTACCCTTGCGAATGTTGAACCAGCATTCTTTAAACCGAAAGGCATCCGTATGAAATAGTACGTGCCACACGGAGTGATGAATGCGGTCTTCTCCTCATCCTCTTCTGCCATGAAGATCTGATGGTATCCTGAGTATACGTCAAGAAATGAAAGCAAGTCACATCCGGCCGTGGAGTCAACAATCTGGTCAATGTGCGGCAAGGGAAATGGGTCTTTGGGACAAGCTTTGTTAACATCGGTAAAGTCGATACAAAGTCTCCATTTTCCGTTTGCCTTGTGCACGACTACAGGATTGGCCAACCACGTAGGATGGAGCACTCCTCTGACAAGGCCTGCTGCTTCCAACTTCTTGATTTCTTCTGCGATGAATTCTTGGCGCTCCACTGCTTGCTTCCTGACTTTCTGCTTGACGGGCCGCGCATGAGGACAGACGGCAAGGTGGTGCTCAATTACTTTCCTGGGAACACCGGGGATGTCAGACGGTTCCCACGCAAACACAGCGACGTTCGCCCGCAGGAAAGCAATGAGCGCGCTTTCCTATTTAGGGTCGACAGTGGCACTGATGGTGAAGGTACCACCAGTGCCGTCCTCCTTGGCGGACACCTTCTTGGTCTCTGGCGGAGCTGCCATTGTCTTCTTACACTTGCCGGTGGAGCTCGATGGTGCGTCCTCGACGGTAGCGCAGCACTCCGAAGAGGTGCGCTTGCCGGAGTGGGCGTCAGAACTCTTGCCGGACTTGGTCTTCTTCTTCTCCCCGGGAGCTTCAGCGGCAAGTGACTTGCGATCGGTTGCGGCTGCCGCTTCCCGGTAAATCTTGTCGGCACAGATAAGAGCATCCTTCTTGTCGCCAGGGACAGAGATGACACTTATCGGGCCTGGCATCTTCAGCATGTTATACGCATAGTGAGAGGCTGCCATGAAGTTGGCGAGCGCTGGACGGCCGAGAATCCCATTGTAAGGCAATGGAAAATCGGCAACGTCAAAAGCAACCCTCTCAGTTCTGAAGTTCAACTCGCTGCCAAATGTCACCGGCAACGTGATCTTCCCCTTCGGCTTGCTCCTTCCCGGGTTGATTCTTGGAATGTGCCGGTCTCTTCGAGCTCGCTGTCAGGGATCTGGAGTTTCTGGAGCACAGCGGAGGAGATCAGGTTCAAGCCGGCCCCGTCGTCAACTAGCATCTTAGTGACCTTGAGGTTGCGGATTGTTGGTGAAACCAACATTGGCAAGCACCCGACCGCAGTTGTGCGATCAGGGTGGTCCTCAATATCAAAGATGATAGGCGTGCTGGACCATTTCATAGGCTTGCGTGACTCGACGGGTGGTTCTGCCGCATTGACTTCCCGCACCCACTGCTTGAGTTGGCCGTGTGAACTATGCAGAGAAGCACCGCCGTCAACGCACAAGACCTCTGTGGCTTTCTGGAACTCCTTCTCACTGGTCTCGACATCATCCATGTCTTCGTCATCGTCGTCATCTTCATCCTTGTCGCGGCCGCGGGGAGGTCTGTCTCCTTGCCGCTGCTTGGCCTTGCCGCGGCATCCTCCTCGGCCGGGGCACTTCATGCCGGATCCTCCAGCACCTCCTTGGGATTTCTCCTTGTCGCGTCGCTCGTATTCGGCCTTTTGCAGCTCGACAAGCTGCTCGACCTTCTTGCAGCTCTGGAGGTCATGGCCCTTGGTGCGGTGGATCTTGCAGTACTGTTTGTTGGTGCCGTCCTGCTTGTCGGCGACCGCCACAGCCTGGCAGTTGGTGCATGCGGCAACCTCCTTGCCGGAGCTACCAGCTTTGGCTTTCTTGGTGCCACCTTCATTGCCGTACTGCTCAACAACTAGCACATCTTTGCCTTTCTTCTTCCTGTTGTTCCGCCTCCGGTTTTTCTTTGCTGGGGCAGCATCCTCGCTGTCAGATCCTCCTGCTCCTGTATTCTCTCCGGGGAGTCTCCTTCCTTCCTCAGCACGTGCACACTTGTCGGCTAGGGCATACAGCTCACTGACGTCTCTGATCTTGCACATCGCCATCTCCTCCCGCATCCTACGGTTACGCACGTTCTGATGGAACGCGCTGATGACCGCGGCAGGGTGGACATCCGGGATGTCGCGTTGTACACGGCTGAATCTCTGGATGTACTTGCTCAGGGGCTCTCCTTCCTTCTGGGCGAGCAGATGAAGGTCACTCTCCTGGCCATGAGGTTTGTGGCCGCCTGTGAAGGCACCGACAAACTGATTGCATAGGTCTGCCCAGGAAGATATGGAGTCGACCGGCAAGTGCATGAGCCAGGACCTGACGTTGGGTTTGAGCACCAGCGAGAAGTAGTTGGCAAGGATCTTGTCGTCCCGCCCCTCGGCAGCTTGCACCGCGATGGTGTAGATGCTGAGGAACTCCGACGGATGTGACTTGCCGTCGTACTTCTCGGGTACGTCTGGCTTGAAATTCTTCGTGCTGGGCCACTGGACTTGCCGCAGCTCACGGGTAAACGCAGGGCAACCTACCGCGTACGGTAGGTCGCCTGGTTCCCCTGGCGCATGCATGTCGACAGAGGGCCCAGCGCGCTGGTCTGATTGATGCCGTGCTTCTCTTTGGCGCTCGATGCGAGTATGAGCGTCTTCTTGCTTTCGTTCGTGAAGAACTTGGTGTTGATCGTGACGAGCTCGCAGATCTGATGACGCGGTGGAGTCGCTGTCGTGGTGGATCCGGCGAGTCGGTGATCTTGGCCTTCGGGGCAGAGAGTGCACGGTGGTCGCACCCCCACCGGTCTTGTCGCCATCGGCTCGTGCCTGGCTGACTCGCCACGGCTGCGATGTACTCGGCTGCCGTGGAGTGTCACCGTTGGCAAAGCCGATGAGAGTCTGAATGGTGGCCCTCCAGTCGTCGATCTTGTCCGCCGTTGGAGGGTAGTCTAGGAGCAGTTGAGCTCGCGCCAAAGCTTCCGCTGGAGTGGCGGGTAGCGGTGGCGAACGGTGCGTGGACCGGGATATGCTCGGAGTTCTAACTACGTTAGAAGGAGCAGTATCCCGTCCAGGCGACCGTGCCTCGCTCGCGCTAGCATGTTGGCGCGCATGCTGGTCTCGAGCATCCCGAGATCCACCAGCTCGATCTGGGTCCAGCGAGCGTATGGTACCGTGAGTACCATGACGCTGCCGGTCCCGCGCCTCCTGAGATGGGCACGGTGCATGTTCGGACGCCGTAGCATTGTGAGCTCCCTCGTCGACGCCCGTTCTTCCACCGGCGTCTATCCCACCAGCCGTTTGCTCCAGCGGTGGTGGGTTTGACGCGGACGGATCAGCCGCCTCCGAAGCCTTCTTCTTCGGCGGCATGTCGATGAAGATGATGAAGATCTAGCTCGTGTGAACGCTGGATCAGGTTCACACAACCTCGACGCCCCCTACCTGGCGCGCCAAAGATGTCGGGGAAACTGGTCCATGAGCACCTATGGGGACCGAGCCCCTTTCGGTTCGGCAGGGGGTGGAGGTCGCACGAAGAGCAGATCGAGGCGAAGCACACGACCAGTTTACCTAGGTTCAGGCCGCACGGACGCGTAAAACCCTACTCCTGCATTGTGGTTTGTATTGAGTTCTTGCTCGGGAGCGCTGAGTGCTACAGTACACACAAGCAGCTAATGAGACCGAGCGTGAGTGTTCTTCTGTCCCTCCCTCTCTACGTTGCGCATGGGCCTCCTTTTATATGCTCAAGGGGTCACCGACAGGTGGCAACGTAGACAAGGGTAAAAATGGAAAAGGTGTTGCGGTTGGTACAGCTACCTGTACAGTGTATCCTACCTAACCCTGATGGCAGGGGACAAGGGCATTAAATGCCCATCTGCGTCGCCCAAACAGTGCAAAAAGGGACCGTTAGGGACACCACCGTTCGCCACGATGGTACTCTTGTCAGCACCGCTTGCCACCGCATACCGCTGGCTGCATAGCCTCCCGCCACGTACGCCTGGAAGGGTCCCAGAGCGACACGTTGGTGGATGTGCTGGAGCGTGGGTATGGAGTGGTAGCCTGCCGCGGCAAACGCCTTGCCGCGGTCGTTGTCTTGTCGCGTCCAGGAGCTTGCCGCTCACCGGGTCTTGCCAGGACGCGTGGCGCGTTGCGGCAAGTTCCTTGAGATGCCTCGGTTGGCCTTCCCGGCAAGCTCCTCTTGCCGGGGTCTTGTGCCTTGAGTGGCCTTCCCGGCAAGCTCCTCTTGCCGGGGCCTTGTCTCCTTGGCTTGAATACTTTGTTCTTGAATGGCTCAAAAGGAACCACGGAGGACCTTGGCGATCACCATGGCAAGCCTTGCCGCGGGGCGCTGCGACTGCCCGTGCACAAGTTCGGGATACTAGGGTACCCCTACTCTAGTACACCGACATACCGTGTGTACATTGATCCAAATGATGCCCAATTACAAAAATCTTAAGCCAACAGAAGTCATTGGAAGAATTGTTGCTCATGAGATGTCACTCAAGGATAAAGAGGAACTTCACAACAAATCAAGTGGTGCTTACAAAGCCTCATGTGAAGCCCCCACATCATCAAGTGAGAAACAAAACTTCAATGAAGAATTGAGCTTAATGGTGAAGAACTTCAACAAGTTCTACAAGAGTAGAAGAAAAGATAGAAGCTCCAAGTCGAGGTCCTACAATGACAAAAGATCTTCTAGTCGAGAGTGAAACTGCTACAATTGTGGAAGACCCGGACACTATTCCAATGAGTGTACGGCTCCCTACAAAAGAAGAGAAGATTCTCCAAAAATAAGAAGCAAAAGAGAGGAATCACCATCACGAGAGAGAAGGAGTAGAGATGATCGTTATGAACGAAGACACTCACGGAGAAGCAAGGATTCGGAAAGGAAGGAAAAATCATCAAGGAGCTACATAAAACGAAGACATCAAGCTCATGTTGGTGAATGGGTATCCGGCTCCGACTCCGACAACCACTCCGAGAGAAGTTATCACTCCGACTCCGAATATACTCAAGATGAAGGTGTTGCCGGGCTAGCACTTGTGTCAACCAACTCCTACGACATATTTGATTCACCAAATGAAGTAATTGGAAGATGCTTCTTGGCCAAAGGTCCTAAGGTAACTCACCCTGAGTATGTTGATTTTAATAGTGATGAAGATGACTTGTTAGGCGTGTGCGGGCTCCGAATGCAACGGGCTCCGAATCGAGGGTCGGGGCCGGAGCGTGTGCGGCCTCCAGGGGACTATTCAGGGGCAGAGCTATATCATGTCCCTCGAGATGGTGCGGCACGCTTGGCTGTGGCTCGAATCCATCGAAGATCAAGTCTCCTCGGATGTCTGCCGTATAGTTTAAGCTTCCAAACCTGACCTGATGGCCAGGGGCGTAGCTTTCGATCTGCTCCAGATGGCCAAGGGAGTTGGCCCGCAGAGCGAAGCCGCCGAAGACGAAGATCTGTCCGGGGAGAAAAGTCTCACCCTGGACCTTGTCGTTGCTGATGATCAAAGGAGCCATCGAACCCGAAGGCGACGACATAGAGGAACTCTCAATGAAAGCACCAATGTCGGTGTCAAAACCGGCGGATCTCGGGTAGGGGGTCCCGAACTGTGCGTCAAGGTCGGATGGTAACAGGAGACAGGGGACACTTTGTTTTACCCAGGTTCGGGCCCTCTCGATGGAGGTAAAACCCTACTCCTGCTTGATTAATATTGATGATATGGGTAGTACAAGAGTAGATCTACCACGAGATCAAGGAGGCTAAACCCTAGAAGCTAGCCTATGGTTGTGATGAATAATGAATGATTCTCTCGTCCTACGGACTAAAACCCTCCGGTTTATATAGACACCGGATAGGGTTAGGGTTACACAGAGTCGGTTGCCTTGGTAGGAGATCTTGAGTATCCGCACGCCTAGCTTGCCTTCTACGCCAAGGAAAGAACCTTCCGGACACGGGACGGAGTCTTCTAACTTGTATCTTCATAGTCCTGGAGTCCGGCTGAGAGTATAGTCCGGCTAGCCGAACACCCCCTAATCCAGGACTCCCTCAAAGCCCCCAAGACAGCTCCAAAGCAAAAACCCAAGAGGAATACAAGAAATATTCCAGCTGCTGAGAAGAACAAGGCCCCAGTGCCTGATGTTGCTGAAGAGGAAGAAGGACAAGTTTTGAGGAAATTGAAGCCCAAGATCCCAGACCACAATGATGCTCATCCTGTGGCTGAGGATATGAACATAAGGAGAGACTCTGGATTGAGAAAGTGGAGAGCAGAAGATCCTTATGCTACTAGGAGAAGGACTGCTGTGGACTACAGGTTCCATACTAAGGAACAACAGGACTTCTATGAGACAATCCTGTTGGACAAGAAGCCAATTGTCTGTGACATGAGATGGGTTGATTGGCAATATATCAAAGACAATGAAGAGCACTTTCCAAGAGTGCAGGACAGCTTCAAGGCTTGTGGGGTAGCAGACTTTGTTGGGCAAAAGCTCACAAAGTGGAACGAGGAGCTTATTATGCAGTTCTACTCCACAGCACACTTTACCCCGATGGGAGGATCACATGGATGTCTGAAGGTACAAGGTACCAATCAACTGTTGCAGAATGGGCTCAGCTGATCAATGCCCCAGAAGAAAGTGAAGATGACTTGGATGTCTATTCCAAGAAGAAGATGGACCACAACTCAATGATCAACATGTACAAAGAGATCCCTGACAAGGCACTTGAAACCTTCAAGTATGGATCTGTACATTACCTTATGTCAGGATTGCCCACTATCAACTGGATCTGAAGGCATACTCTGTTGCCCAAGTCTAGAGATCACAAGATGATCAGAGGCCATGCTATCAACCTACTTCATATCTTTGATGTGCCTCAAAAGTTCAAAGTCATGAGCCTTATGATTGAGACAATCAAGAGGAATGCAGCAGACCAGAAGAGAAGCTGTGGATATGCTCCTCAGATCTAGGAACTGATCAACTCCAAGATGGGCACAGGCATCTATCTTTTGGACAAGGAACATCTGCCTATTCATCCTGAGTTTGAAGACAATGAAGTTGTGATGAACAAGGATGAACCTTCATCAGCTCATTCCCAAGCACAAAAGGAGAAGGCACGAAAGGAGAAAGCTGCTAGATGCCAACTCAATAGGAGGCATCAGAATACTTCTTGAAGACCAAGCAAGAACAGCTCAGTTACCTGATTGCATCCACCCTGCGGATTGAGAAAGGTTTGGCCAACCTGACTCAGAACCAGGCAAGCCTAGAGACAATCGTAGAACAGAAGTTCTATGACTTGGACATCAAGGTGACAGAGATACAGACAGCAGTAGAGCAGCTCCAGGATGACATGCAGGAGAGGAGAGGTAAGACAACTACAGATGCATTTGCTAGAGTGCCACGTGCTTAGAGGTCCAGTGCAGTGCCAGTTCCAGACACAAGAGCAACAGCCTCAGCACCTACCGCAGCGCTAGTCCAGCCTGCTCCAGCATCCACTTCAGCTCCAACTCCATCAGCATCAATAGAAGCCTTCGTCCTTGGAGTGATCCAGACTCCACCACCACCTGAAGACCAAGCCTGAGTGTCGACATAGCACTATGCATTTTCTAGGAACTTTTTGGTAACTTGTTGCCAAAGGGGGAGAAGATGTATAGATCATAGGCTTCGAGAGAGAGAGTGTTGCTTTTCTCTCTTGTTTTATTTGGTGGTTCTTGATACAATTGTTTGCTTTTGGTTGAGATACTTTGATATGCTTGTGACACATTGATGATCATGTGTTTGATCATAAGCTACACTTATGCATGCTATGATATTATCCTACCTATCTTGTGTGTGGTCATTCACTTTTGCCTTGGTGATGAGTGCATGTATTTCATTATTTATCATTTTGAGCGCTCCACCAAGATGTATGTGACATGGAAGAGTAACCCATGATTCTAATTTCTTGTGCATTTGGAGTCCAAAGAAAATTTTAAAATATGCACAAACTTAGGGGGAGCTCTTACTTATCACATACTTCTCAAAGCGACGATGTAATTCATTCTTATTATCATTTGTCGAAGCTTTGATCTATATGTTGTCATCAATTACCAAAAAGGGGGAGATTGAAAGTGCAACTATCCCTAGGTGGTTTTGGTAATTCATAACAACATATAGCTCATTGAGCTAATGCTATTCCAAGACAGTTATTTCAGGAAAGCTCAATGATTGGCATGGCATGGATGGTGAAAGTGGAACCCTCAAAATGCTAAGGACAAAGGATTGGCTAAAGCTTCAAGCTCAAGACTCTTCATTTTATATTTTAGTGATCCAAGATCACATTGAGTCCATAGGAAAAGCCAATACTATCAAGGAGGGATGAGGTGTTGCTTAATGAGCTCTTTGCCTTATGTGCTTAATGATATGCTCCAAAATCCTCAACTACTTTCCCATATCCACTTATGACCTAAACCCAAAGCCAAATTCGGTCATACCGATTCTTTCTATCCGGCGCCACCGAGTTTCATATGTCATAAGCCACTGCCAAAACCCTAGCAAATCGGTTTCACCGATAGGGATCTCGGTCTCACCGAGATGGGATTGCAACCTCTCTGTTTCCCTCACGTAACATTTCGGTCTCACCGAAAGAGCGGATCGGTCCCACCGAGATTGCAATGCAAACTCTCTGTTTCCCTTTTGTAACTTTTCGGTCTCACCGAAAGAGCAAATCGGTCCCACCGAGTTTGCCTGACCAACTCTCTGGTTAGCTTATTACCAAATCGGTCTCACCGAGTTTGTGTAACCGGTCTCACCGAGATTACGTTATGCCCAAACCCGAACCACATCGGTCCTACCGAGATGCATGTCAGTCCCACCGACAATCTCTAACGGTCACTAGGTTTACCTTTTCGGTCCGATCGAGTTTGTTGATTCGGTCCCACCGAGATTGGTAGATTGTGTGTAACGGTTGGATTTTAAGTGGAGGCTATATATACCCCTCCACCTCCTCTTCATTCGTGGAGAGAGCCATCAGAACACACCAACACTTCCAACTCATATGTTCTGAAAGAGAACCACCTACCCTTGTGTTGAGGCCAAGATATTCCATTCCTACCATATGAATCTTGATCTCTAGCCTTTCCCAAGTTGCTTTCCACTCAAATCTTCTTTCCACCAAAACCAAATCCTGTGAGAGAGAGTTGAGTGTTGGGGAGACTATCATTTGAAGCACAAGAGCAAGGAGTTCATCATCAACACACCATTTGTTACTTCTTGGAGAGTGGTGTCTCCTAGATTGGCTAGGTGTCACATGGGAGGCTCCGACAAGATTGTGGAGTTGAACCAAGGAGTTTGTAAGGGCAAGGAGATCGCCTACTTCGTGAAGATCTACCGCTAGTGAGGCAAGTCCTTCATGGGCGATGGCCATGGTGGGATAGACAAGGTTGCTTCTTCGTGGACCCTTCGTGGGTAGAGCCCTCCGTGGACTCGCGCAACCGTTACCCTTCGTGGGTTGAAGTCTCCACTAACGTGGATGTAGGATAGCACCACCTATCCGAACCACGGGAAAAACATCCGTGTCTCCAATAGCGTTTGAATTCTCCAAACCCTTCCCTTTACATTCTTGCAAGTTGCATGCTTTACTTTGCGCTGCCTGTATACTCTTTGCATGCTTGCTTGAATTGTGTGATGATTGCTTGACTTGTCCTAAAGTAGCTAAAATTTGCCAAGAACTAAAATTGGGAAATGGTTAAGTTTTTATTTGGTCAAGTAGTCTAATCACCCCCCCTCTAGACATACTTCCGATCCTACAGCTGGCTTGCCGCTTCGCGCTGAATCCACGATCCTCGGTAAGGGGAGGGGGGACCTCGGTGCCCTTAAATAGCACGTTCCAAGCATCCTCGTGTGTTGTGTCGAAGAGCTCGCTCAGAGTTCGGTGCTGGGCCGGGTCAAACTCCCATAGATTGAACTTCGGTTGTTGACACGGGAGGATCCGGTGGATGAGCATGATCTGGACTATGTTGACAAGCTTGAGCTTTCTGTTTACCATGTTTTGGATACAGGTTTGGAGTCCGGTCAGCTCTCCCGCACTGCCCCAAAGCAGGCCCTTCTCTTTCCAGGAGGTGAGCCGCGTGGGGATTCCGGATTGGAATTCGGGGGCCGCGACCCACTGGGTGTCGCGCGGCTCGGTGATGTAGAACCACCCCGATTGCCACCCCTTTATGGTCTCCATATAGGAGCCCTCAAGCCATGTGATGTTGGGCATCTTGCCCACCATAGCGCCTCTGCACTCCGCCTGCTAACCACTTACCACCTTTGGTTTTACATTGAAGGTTTTCAGCCATAAGACGAAATGCGGCTTGATGCGGAGGAAGGCCTTACACACGACGATGAACGCCGAGATGTTGAGGATAAAATTTGGGGCTAGATCATGAAAGTCCAGCCCATAGTAGAACATAAGTCCATGGACGAATGGATGGAGGGGAAACCCCATTCCGCGGACGAAGTGGGAGAGGAAGACCACCCTTTCGTAAGGTTCCGGGGTGGGGACGATCTGCCCTGCAGCTAGCAGCCGGTGTGCGATATCTTTGGATAGATATCCGGCTCCCCTCAGCTTCTTGATGTGTCCCTCCGTAACGGAGGAGACCATCCACTTGCCTCCCGCTCCGGACATGACTGGAGAAGGTTGAGAAGGAAGATGTGGACTTGGGTGCTGGAGCTCGAGTACGCAAGAATGGATGAGCAAGGAGGAAGAAGGCGTGGGTTGAAAAAGGTGAATCTTTATCCCTTTATATAGGCGGACAAAACTGTGCGCCCCCACCAGCCTGGTAAAACTCGCTTATCTCCCATGCGACGTAATCAATGGCGCGGTTAGGTTACCCACATCCGTATTGATGAGAATCCCGCAATAAGGGGACACGATCTTTGCTTCAACGGGACGTGCCAATGAAACCACCTCGCAAAACGTGCTGAGGTTGGGGGAAAATATTCATCTAACGGCTTGGCTGTGGCGTGATGTCACATTATGGAATACGTCAGCAGATGGGATTTGTGGAAATGTTATTCTCTCGACGGAGATATGTGGAAACTTGTTTTGCAGAGCCGTACACGACCCTTGTGTTCAAGATTTTCTATGAAGTATTTGGAGGAGGAACCCGCCTTGCCATGCCGAAGACAATCTGCGCGCCGGACATATCGTCATTGAAGCCTGGTTCAGGGGCTACTGAGGGAGTCCTGGATTAGGGGGTATCCGGACAGCCGGACTATAACCTTTGGCCGGACTGTTGGACTATGAAGATACAAGATTGAAGACTTCGCCCCGTGTCCGGATGGGACTCTCCTTGGCGTGGAACGCAAGCTTGGCAGTACGGATATGTAGATCTCCTTCCTTGTAACCGACTCTGTGTAACCCTAGCCCCCTCCGGTGTCTATATAAAACGGAGGGTTTAGTTCGTAGGACAGAACAACAATCATACCATAGGCTAGCTTCTAGGGTTTAGCCTCTCCAATCTCGTGGTAGATCAACTCTTGTACTACCCATATCATCAATATTAATCAAGCAGGAGTAGGGTTTTACCTCCATCGAGAGGGCCCGAACCTGGGTAAAAACATCCTGTCCCTTGTCTCCTGTTACCATCCGCCTAGACGCACAGTTCGGGACCCCCTATCCAAGATCCGCCGGTTTTGACACCGACAATGACCTTCCATCTTAGAGATGGTTTCTTCATGAGCCTCGATCATGTCATTGGCTTCACCAAGTTGTTCCAAGAGAGCAACAAAGTGCTTCTTGGATTTGCCCATGAGCTTACTCATAAAAGACGCAAATTCATTCACTTACTCATTAGACACCTCACTTTCATCAACGCCATCCGTCAAGGAGGGATTAGTAATGATGGTGGTTTTGATGTTGGGAGTTACCTTGTTGGTGGCTTTAGCCGTGAGACACTTGGCGGTGATGTTCTCATTGAGTGAGTCGAAGAGGGACACCCGTGGAGTTGTGGCAATGGCAACGGAGGCCATGGCCATGGCTTCACTATCTTCATCATCATCATCATCCTCATGGTATTCTTTTTAACCACCAACCCTCGAGTAGGAGTTTTTTTGGTGAAGTTGTTCTTGTTGGGGAAGGACTTGGCTTTGTCCTTTCGGATGAGCTTGCCACCATTGTCTTCCTGCTTCTTGTAAGGGCAATCCACAACAAAATGGCTCACATTGCCACAATTGTAACATGTTCTCACACATTGCTTGCCCTTGAATCCACTTGAGTTGTTCTTGTTGAAGTTGGGCCTTGTGTTCTTCTTGCTCCAAAATTGCCTTGAAGCAAGAGCCATGTGTTCATGATAATCATATTTTGTATCTTCGGGATTGCTCTCCTCTTCTTCCTCTTCTTCCTCTTCTTCCATAATAACCTTGGCCTTCAAGGCAAGGTTGGGCTTCTTTGTCCTTTGAGAGCGCAACACCGCGTTGTCGGCGGTCTTGTCCAAGATCCTCATTGCCACAAACTCATCCAACACTTCATTTGAGGTCAAAGAGTGGAAGTCCGGTCTTTGACGGATGATGGAGGACAAGGCCTTGTGGAAAGGCATCATTGCTTTGAGGAACTTGCGCTTGATCCAATTATCATCCGTGTCCTTGCTCCCATGATCTCGGAGTGAGACCGCAAGTTTGGTTACTCTCCGAAAGAGCTCACGAGGTTCTTCATCTTCTTTCATCACAGACTCATCGGCTTCATGTTGCACCACATCATAGTTGGAGCGTTGAATGCTTGCACTTCCCTTATAGAGGGAAATGACACAATGCCATGCGTCTTTGGCCATGGTGAAGGGTCGAAGATGAGGGAGATCTTCGGGTAGAACAACATCTTGAATGATGAAGAGAGCATTCTCATTCAATTGATGGTCCACGGCTTCTCTAGGGGTGAAGTTTCTTCGGTCATGTGGATGGAAACCTTCTTCAATGATTCTCCAAAGGTTAGTATTCACATGATTTAAATGACGCTTGAAGCGATATACCCAAGAATCAAAGTTTTCATTTTTCACAATCTTAGGAGGAGGGCCGACATGATTTAAATGAGTAGAAGGAATCGGTCCTCCATAAACTGGAGGTGCCACATGGGCAAAGATGCCGGTGCCATTTCTACCACTAGTAGAAGGATCCTTTTCACTAGTAGCTTCCCCCTTGTCGGAGTTAGCATCCGTCACCTTGTCAGTGGGATCACCCACTTTCAACGGCGAGGTAGATAGTTTAAGTCCTTCTAAGAATTTATTAAACTAGATGACCCGTTGCGCCAAATGGCGCAAAGACCCGTTTGAAAACCATGTTCGTGTTGAATTTTTTTTACATTATTTGATAACTTTATGTTTGAGCAAGAGTAAAGATCATGTGAAACCATAAGTGTTGCTAAAATTAGGATTTAGCCAAGTAAAAAAAAGGTTTCAGCAATGATACCAATTTTACCTATTTTAAAGGCAAGTCTTGAGGTAGATACCACAAAAATTTGACAAAGGAAGAATACATTCAACATAAGATACTATTCCTAAAATCGAAGGACATCATATACATGAACAACATCAGATTAAAGATAAATATGGATCTTAATCTTATAGAACCAAATTAAATAGAACAAAATAAAAAATGGGGACCGTATATCCATACTAAGAACCAAAAAAGGACAAAATATATGACCAAATAGAAGTGTACACCACAGTACTATTCTCACCAGCATCGTTCAATTTTAAAAAGTAAAAAAAAACATCAAATATGGGAAGCTTACCGCCCATCCAAAAAATCATCATACTCATGGCTATCATACATCATATAACTTTTTTACTAAGAAGCCACTATTGAGAAGCCATGTGACAATTAACTACTGCATTGTATTTCCCATCACACAATGGACATACATAACTATCCCATATAAACCCAATCACTACTTTCTCCAGTGGCTATTGCCGACAAAATTGGAGCTTCTCATGTACACCGGACAAACAAATGAAACTGTAGTTTTAGAGGTATTTTGGATTGACTGAAGCAAACACTCGTCATAGCACAAAGATCTGTTCCAGCCTCTTGCTGCAGCCTAACACATCTGAAGTGCTTTGAAATTACATAAAAACTAAGTCAATAAAAAAAGAGCTATAAAGGAAAAATATTCACAATCTTTTGTAACACCCAAAACACTTCGACTTTGCTCACTTCTATATGCAAGTAAATAGGAACACAATGAAGCAAACAAAAACATGAGAAAGCAAACAATGACGGGAAGTGCTTAGGTTTTGTTGCTTAACTACTACTGTATGTTGTGGTGTTATTCTAGGCTGAGCATGGTCGGTTGAAGTATAATCATTCCTGCTTCTAGAGAGAGTGCTCTGCTTTTTCATTTTTTGTATCTGCAGTTTATTTTGTACAGAGGTAAGGCAGGCGCACAAACTCCTTGCCGTCTTGTCCCGCAGCTGCAATGACGGCGAGGACCTCCATGTGGATCGAACCAATAATGCCAAACACCATGAACCTAGATTATAAGTCAGATGCTCAAACCTACCAAACCTCCTGCAAACAAATAAAAGTGAGTTAATGAGGACATTGTGGTTGATTTGATCTAGACGAAATAGATAAAGAAAAAATGGCACATGCCAAACCGAGTAATTATTCTGCTATGCGTAATGTGGGATTTAATATAAATGGACCAAATTTATTTGAGCCTACAAATCAAAATCCTGATATATGTCACACAAATTACACATATTCAGTCTGCAAATCACCAATATATATGTTGCTAGTCTGCTAACTGCATTGGGGCAAACTTTTAGAAGTGGCTAATCTCGATTAATATAACCTCACCATCCAAAGAACCAATCTTGGAGATAAAAAATATGATAGATATATCTTCAATATGCTTCCATCAGCTTGGTCAAGCAGGAACATAGCCACACTACACATCCATTCTCTCCCGCATTTGCCCGGAACGCTCACAAATTTGTACATTACCACTGTCCAGTTGTTTATCCGCACCTTCGATCCATACCAGAGAGCTGAGGGGAGTGGCGAGTTGTACTTGAGTGGAGATGTAGGGCTGGCAACGAGGGAGAGGTATGGCAGCGGCATGGGTCGAACAAATTCACAACTACAACCCAGTCAAGATTAATCCATATCTAACAATCAAAAAATTAGGAGATAGGAGTTAAGTGCATACCTGGGCATCAGATGGGCCAATCCGATTCTGATATAGCAATCACACACACAAAAAAAAGTTCATAATAGTGGGCATCGGATGGGCTAATCCAATTCTGATATAGCAATCACACACAAACAAAAATTCATAACAGACAAGTGAGGTGAAAGCATTGATGTATGTGAAACCTCCATCTTTTTACTAAGAACTAATATTTGTATGCTTTGACCATGATATATTTTGTCTAAGCAGACGACGATATACTGAACCTACTGACAAGTGACAACTTAATTTATTAGAGATCCAACTAAGGAATATATAGGGACAATTAACAACTTCGTCGCTTCATTGCGCGTGTAGTGCATTTAGACAACAAGTACTGATCATCAGACCCAACATTGAGGATTCATTTTATTTTATCATCATTTTTTCAAGAATCGATAATGCAACAAATGAAAAATCGAGCAACTGCATTGGAATTCAACCTAACTCTGGAAAATATAATGTGTTGTTGGACTGCCATACCTAATGGAATCCGCAAACCAACCTATTTAAATACTTCTAAGTTGGACACTGCTTCAATATACTACGCAAATCATCCTAGGTAAACCAGAGCACACAAGCAACCGTTAGACATCCAGGTGCACAAACTTAAAACGTTGGATCAAGTGTCACTGCTAAACATTCCTCAGTGGGACGAAGGAAGATGGAGATGGAATTCTTAAGCAAGCAACAGTCTGGACAGAAAATTTTAGTACCATCTGGGAAGTTGGAGATTTGACTGAAGAGCATGTCCATAACTCCAGTCTCACCAAACATTCTTTGCCTCGTCTTCGGAGGCTATGGCAATCAGTGATAGAAGTTCAAAACATTCTTCAGCTGCAGATGATTTGGTAGTTCATAAGAAAATGTGAAGAGCATCCAAACACTTAAACGGTGTCCTAACCTAGATTTGAGAGAATCGCACAGGCTTGCACAATTGGCAAGCACTGTGAAACTAAGAAAATATGTCAACGCATAACTTAAATTGCATCAGCATTAAAAGGAAACAGAGAGTGAAAGTTCTTACAATTTAGAACAACCTTCACATGTGGGTGTTCCGACCCCGGCCACTTCTCCCCTGATGTGGCCTCCTTTCACCCAAATCCTAGCCGTGAAGAAGCGAGCAGCTGCAAAATAGATGCAAATGTATGAATAGTTGAGAAACTGGAAGAGATAGTGAATAGTGAATTAAATGAAGATTGCTCCGGGAAGTTGGAGATTTGACTGAAGAGCATGTCGATTAGTCCAGGCTCACAGACTCACAAAAATTTGGCATGTTGAAACATTGAGTATCCATCCACTATAACATCATGAAAACTGCACATGTATCTTTCTCTCTATTCTTTTTGCAAAACTGGTTGCTTCAAACATAAAAATTGTTGGCAATACATACATGATTATCTTTTTCCAAAAAATAACTCACATGCCAACATACATATCTTGGCAGTCATTAGTTATTCAAGAATTTGGTCATGAATCCACGCCCACAATGAGGAGATGCACGGTAGGAGAAAAATGCAAAGAGAAAAACGTGGGACAACACATACCCTGCCTCCTCACTGGCAACGATCCCGGTCGCCGACCTCTTCCCCCTGATGGGAAGCTCCACCACATCCCGATGGCATCACTGGCTTGTGCTCTAACCCACTGATATATTTCAATCCTAGCACTGGTCAAAGAAGTTGCAGGCTACCACACAGGACATGAGGTGAGATGAAGGGGACCGAAGGATGATCCAATGATGGAGTGGAGGGAATCATAGAAGAGGAGAGTACCTCGTCAGGTCAGACCAGTCAGTAGGTCGTTCGTCGAGGTTGAGCCATGGGTGCTACAGTTAAGGCCGCTGCCAACAAGGCCGGAGATCCTGGCAGCAGATCAGCCGCACGTAGGTGCAAACCGATGGAAAGAGAGTTGGGGAAGCCACCTGCTCGGATGTTTCCTCTTCCTCCTCCAGATCCTGGATGGCAGGTGCGACCCCGGAGAGGGAGAGCTCGGGAAGGTCGATGGAGAGCGAGGGCGAAGGCCATGGCGGGGCGGACGAGATGTGGGGGGTGGGGGAGGGGGCGACTAAGGTGGGCGGATGGAGGCGCACGCTGACGGCCGAGTCGATGGCGAAGAAGTGGAAGGCGGCAAAGCAGCCGTGGCGGCGGGGGAGAGAGAAAGAGAGGGAGCAAGCAACCATGGCGAGACCGTTGGAGGTAGAGAGGAGAGGAGCCGGTGGCCGCTGCCGATGGCGGCGCGTTTGCCCCACTTGAGCGTGCAGGCCTGCCGCTCATCACCACCCAGCCGCTGCAACCCTAGCTGGAGGACACTAAGGAGGGACGCGGGCAGAGATGGCTGGCAATGAGACGGGAGGGTTGTGGAGAGGCGGCACGAGGGGAGCGAGTATGGAGGAGGAAGAAGACGGGGCTCGAGGAGGATGGGAATTGGTGGATAGGGTTTCACCGCACAGGCGTACGGAGCCCAACCCACGTTCCTATCGTCACGCCGGGGTAAAATCGATCCGCAATTCGCTCACCCAAAACCAAAGCAAAACTACCTCAATCTCTCGACCAAACCGTTGAAGAGCCCCACATGGCATTCACCCGTGAAGCTGCTGCACATGTACAGAACGAACCAACGGCTGATCCAACGCCAGCGTAAAAACCGTACCACAGTAAGAAAAATCGAACGACGCAAGAGGGTTACCGATCGCTAGTGCTCCATATGGGCGGGTAGCATAGCGGTCTTTATATGTTCCATATGCTTTCAACCTTGGTTGTTATGGAGGTTTTCAATGTGTCCAAAGCCACATTGAATTCCTCACGAGACACTGTGGTTCCCTCATCACCCGTAGACAAGCTCGGATTCACACCGGAGTGCTCCTCTCTACCGTCTACGGTGTCAACCATACTCTTCAGACGGCAAAGTCCTTAATAAAGAGATGAGGCTCTAATACCAATTGAAAAGATCGATATAGTTAACTACAGGGGGCTGAATAGGCAACTAGCAATTTTTAACTTTTCTTTACCAAATTAAACTTTGCAACAAAGTAGGTTGACTAGATATGCAACTAGGTGAGCGACCTATATGATGCAACAACAACAAGTACACAAGAAAGCAAGGGATACAACACAAATAAGCTTGCACAAGTAAAGGCATGACATAACCAAGAGTGGAGCCGGTGAAGACGAGGATGTGTTACCGAAGTTCCTTCCTTTTGAGGGGAAGTATGTCTCCGTTAGAACGGTGTGGAGGCGCAATGCTCCCCAAGAAGCCACTAGGGCCACTGTATTCTCCTCATGCCCTCACACAATGTGAGATGCCGTGATTCCACTATTGGTGCCCTTGAAGGCGGCGACCGAACCTTTACAAACAAGGTTGGGGCTATCTCCACAACTTAATTGGAGGCTCCCAACGACACCACGAAGCTTCAAACAATGGACTGTGGCTCCGCGGTGACCTCAACCGTCTAGGGTGCACAAACACCCAAGAGTAACAAGATCCGCTAGGGATTAGTGGGGGGAATCAAATTTCTCTTGGTGGAAGTGTAGATCGAGGCCTTCTCAACCAATCCCAAGCAAATCAACAAGTTTGATTGGCTAGGGAGAGAGATCGGGCGAAAATGGAGCTTGGAGCAACAATGGAGCTTTTGGGGAAGAGGTAGGTCAACTTTGGGGAAGCAGACCCCCTTATATAGTGGGGGGAACAATCCAACCGTTACCCCCAAAGCCGCCCCACAGAGAGCGGTACTACCGCTGTGGCCAGCGGTAATACCGTCCCACCTCGCGGTACTGCCGCGCAGAAGAGGGGAGCGAGGAGCAAAGGGAGGACCTGGACTCAGAGTGGTACTGCCATGGTGATAAGGGCGGTACTACCGCTTAAGAGCGGTGCTACCGCCTCTACTGCCGCAACTAGTGCCGCAAAACCCGACACGAGAAAAGAGCCCTCGAGTCAAGGCGGTAGGAGCACGAAGCCGCTCGGTACTACGGCAGAGGGCTTCAAGCGGTACTACCGCTGTGGAGCGGTACTACCGCTTGTAGCACTCAGGCGGTACTACCGCTGTGGCCCGTGGTACTACCGCTGGGACCAAACGATGCACATATGAAGGGGAAAGAGCTCTCCATTAAAGCGGAAAGGCTCAGAGGGTGTGACAAGGATGTGTACGTGTTGATTTCACCCTAGCCTTATCAAAGCGGACCCCCTCTTGATAGTACGGTGACTCCTACGAAACTAGTCCACCAAAATAGAAACGAAATAGCTGCACCGTCTTGAATAACACTCCGAGGGGAGGGAATCGTCTCGTGCCAAAGGATGAATCTCTGAAAAACTCAACGCACACGATTAGTCCGCAAAAGCATTGTCATCAATCACCAAAACACCTTAGAGATAAATATGCCCTTACAACTTCCTAACGGATGATAAAATAAGGGATGAACATCGTCCAAGGATAGCTGGAGATTCTTTGTTGCGTGCCTGAGAAGATAGATGGATATTGTTGACGCAGTTTACTATTGTCCGGTTGCTATATTTGTCAACTTTTCTTGATTGATATGCTTTTGTAGCTGCAAATGCCTCATATAATTTAGGGGGAAAATATATTTTTCATCCCTCAACTCTTTGCAAAGTTTTGATTTGATCCCTCAACTTCAATACTGACAAACCTTAGTCCCTCAACTCTTCAAACCGAATAAGTTAGTCAGCAAACTCGGTATTGATGCTAAATCTGCATGGTTTTGACCGGTCTTCGTTGACACGGCAATTTTCTCTCTTCTACTCACCTATCTCTGCTTCCTCTCATGCCTCTCTAGTGGGCATCTGCTCGAGCAACTGGCATGCGCGCCTGCACTTCCGCCACCGGCACCACTTCGTCATCCAACTAGGCAACACCAGCTAGGAGCACACTGCCGGCACCACCGGCTGGACCTACATGCCTTGGCTGGTCATCGACAATGGTTGTCGGGTCCCAGAGCTTGGAGTCTCAACACATGGACGATGGCTGCCGTTGTAGGCGTTGTGGAGGCGCTTGTGTTCACCGGCTTCGTTCTCATTGTTGATGCTCGATGCTGGCACAGTAATGTTGGCCAAAACAAGAGCCCGAAAAATAAAGACGGAGAATACCATGTGGAAGTTGAAATAGACCTTAGATGTTAGGGTTTGTAAGAGATCTTATATTGTATATATGTAGGTAGTAGCGTCGGATAGATATACGGAAACATGTTGTTCGACCAATCTCGAGGAGAAAGAGAGGTTGATCACTTCTCTCTGTATATGTTCATGACGATCTTGTGTACTTAATGGTTCCTTCATTTCCTTACTAGCTAGCATGTCGAGTTCTCTCTATACGTATGGTAGCTAGCGTCGACCAAGCACGAAAATAAGACATGTCACTTCTCTCTAGCTATTAGCTATCTAACACGATCCATGAAACCCCTAAATTAACCCTTCACCCCCCCCCTCAAACAACCACCAGCTCCTGAGATGCTGACGCGTGGAGGCCATTTGGTCCTGATTGGTGTTACCAACCGGGACTAAAGGCCCTCCTGCCTGGGCTCGCCGCAGCAGCCACATGGAGCACCATCTGTCCCTGTTTGTAAGCGAAACGGGACTAAAGGTGTTGGGCTTTAGTCTTGACCCTTTAGTCCCGGTTCCAGAACCGAGGCTAATGGGCCTTTGGAACCGGGACAAATAACCCATTTTCTACTAGTGCCATTAGGTTCAAGTTCTAAACTTGACACTCGTGCACACATTTTTCTGGGTTCATTTCAGTATTTCCAGCGATATTCGTTCAAGGGAGAAGACGTCCATGCCTAGCGATGCAACTTTGATGACGTTGCCAATCTCAAAATGATATGTTGCTTTGGTATCTTGAAGTAGCTTAGAGCAACTCTAGCAGACCCCACAAAAGCCCCTGACCCGCAAAATAACCGCCAAAATGCCGGGCGGCGGCGAAAATCCTACTAGAACAGACACTGCAAACGCGGCTGGCCCGCACAAAAATTTGAGGGGCGCGGCAAAAACTCGGCCCCAACCCGCGTATTCACAGGTCCCCCCCCCCCCCCCCCCCCCCCCCCCCCCGCCCTGGCCCGTCAGTGCCCTGTGAGGGAGTCTTGGATTAAGGGGTCCTCGGATAGCCGGACTATATGCTTTGGCCGGACTATTGGACTATGAAGATACAAGATTGAAGACTTCGTCCCTTGTCCGGATGGGACTCTCCTTTGCGTGGAAAGCAAGCTTGGATATTCGGATATGTGGATTTCCTTCTCTATAACCGACTCTGTGTAACCCTAACCCCCTCCGGTGTCTATATAAACTGGAGGGTTTAGTCCGTAGGACAAGGACAATCATATCATAGGCTAGCTTCTAGGGTTTAGCCTCTACGATCTCATGGTAGATCAACTCTTGTAATACTCATATCCTCAAGATCAATCAAGCGGGAAGTAGGGTATTACCTCCATAGAGAGGGCCCAAACCTGGGTAAAACATCGTGTCCCCTGCCTCCTGTTACCATTAGCCTTAGACGCACAGTTTGGGACCCCCTACACGAGATCTGCCGGTTTTGACACCAATATTGGTGCTTTCATTGAGAGTTCCACTGTGTCGTCGTGATAAAGCTTGATGGCTCCTTCAATCATCTTCAACGGCGCATTCCGGGGGGAGGTTTTCCTTCCCGGACAGATCTTCGTATTCGGCGGCTTTGTACTGCTGGCCAATTCGCTTGGCCATCTGGAGCAGATCGATACCTACGCCCCTGGCCGTCAGGTCAGGTTTGGAAGCTTAAACTATACTACCGACATCCGCGGAGACTTGATCTTCGATGGATTCGAGCCCATGCTGGGTGAGCCGAACAGTCACGACGGGCATGACTTTGATGTACCGTCGGACAGTATTTGAGAGATCGCGCCTGCGGTGGCGCCGGGAATCAATCTGGAGGAGATCGTGCCTTCCGAGGGCAGGTGGATGGACCCCGTCACGGAGGCCGCACACTCATCGGCGTTGGAGCCGAACACGGATCCCACCTCCTGTGAGGGTGGTATCGTCGGACCCTCGGACTCGTCCCCGGCTAGAGGATCCGAACCGCGTGCGTCCGTGCATATTGAATCGGATTGGGCACCCATCATGGAGTTCACCGCCACGGATATTTTTCAGCATTCTCCCTTAGGAGATGTGGTAAACTCATTAAGGTCTCTCTCCTTGTCAAGAGATTCCTGGCCGAACTATGTCTGGCTCGAGTGGGAAGCGGACGACGAAGAAATTCGTTCCCCACCCACCAACCACTTAATAGCCACTGTTGATGACTTAAATGACGTGCTTGACTTCAACTCCGAAGACATCAACGGTATGGACGACGATGCAGGAGAAGGACTAGAACCACCGCCTATAGGGCGCTGGACAACCACTTCATCATATGATATATATATGGTGGACACACTACTACGTCTCGAGCTTGCGTTGGTTTTCCCAGAAGAGGAGGGGATGATGCAGCACAGTAGCGTAAGTATTTCCCTCAGTTTTTGAGAACCAAGGTATCAATCCAGTAGGAGGTCACGCGCAAGTCCCTCGTACCTGCACAAAACGATAGCTACTCGCAACAAACGCGATTAGGGGTTGTCAATCCCTTCACGGTCACTTACGAGAGTGAGATCTGATAGAGATAATATTTTTGGTATTTTTGATAGAAAGATGCAAAGTAAAAAGTGAAAGCAAGGCAAGTAAATAAAGTGATGGAGATTGATATGATGAGAATAGACCCGGGGGCCATAGGTTTCACTAGTGGCTTCTCTCAAGAGCATAAGTATTCTACGGTGGGTGAACAAATTACTGTTGAGCAATGGATAAAATTGAGCATAGTTATGAGGTTATCTAGGTATGATCATGTATATAGGCATCACGTCCGAGACAAGTAGACCGAAACGATTCTGCATCTACTACTATTACTCCACTCATCGACCGCTATCCAGCATGCATCTAGAGTATTAAGTTAAAAACAGAGTAATGCCTTAAGCAAGATGACATGATGTAGAGGAATAAGTTCATGCAATATGATAAATACCCCATCTTGTTATCCTCGATGGCAACAATACAATATGTGCCTTGCAACCCCTTCTGTCACTGGGTAAGGACACCGCAAGATTGAACCCAAAGCCATGCACTTCTCCCATTGCAAGAACTACCAATCTAGTTGGCCAAACCAAACGGATAATTCAAAGAGACTTGCAAAGATAACTCAATCATACATAAAAGAATTCAGAGAAGATTCAAATATTATTCATAGATAAGCTGGATCATAAACCCACAGTTCATCGGTCTCAACAAACACACCGCAAAAAGAAGATTACATCGAATAGATCTCCACAAGAGAGGGGGAGAACATTGTATTGAGATCCAAAAAGAGAGAAGAAGCCATCTAGCTACTAGCTATGGACCCGAAGGTCTGAAGTAAACTAGTCACACTTCATCGGAGGGGCTATGGTGTTGATGTAGAAGCCCTCCATGGTAGATGCCCCCTCCGACGGAGCTCCGGAACAGGCTCCAAGATGGGATCTCGTGGATACAGGAAAGTACGACGGTGGAATTAGGTTTTTGGCTCCCCCTCTGGTCTACTGGGGGTACGTAGGTATATATAGGAGGAAGGAGTATGTCGATGGAGCGTCAGGGGGCCCACGAGGCAGGGGGCGCGCCCTCCACCCTCGTGACCGCCTCTGGTGCTTCTTGGAGTAGGGTCCAAGTCTCCTGGATCACGTTCGGTGAGAAGATCACGTTCCCGAAGGTTTCATTCCGTTTGGACTCCGTTTGATATTCTGTTTCTTCGAAACACTGAAATGGGCAAAAAACAGCAATTCTGGGCTGGGCCTCCGGTTAATAGGTTAGTCCCAAAAATAATATAAAAGTGGAAAATAAAGCCCATTATAGTCCAAAACAGTAGATAAAGTAGCATGGAGCAATCAAAAATTATAGATACATTGGAGACGTATCAGGCATCCCCAAGCTTAATTCTTGCTCGTCCTCGAGTAGGTAAATGATAAAATGAGAATTTTTGATGCGGAGTGATACTTTGGCATAATTTCAATGTAAATCTTCTTAATCATGGTATGAATATTCAGATCCGAAAGATTCAAGACAAAAGTTCATATTGACATAAAAATAATAATACTTCAAGCATACTAATCAAAGTAACCATGTCTTCTCAAAATAGCATGGCAAAAGAAAGTTCATCCCTACAAAATCATATAGTTAGGCTATGCTTCATTTTCGTCACACAAAGATGTTCCCAACTTCTATACCCCCGATGACAAGCCAAGCAATTTTTTCATACTTAAATAATCTCAAACTTTTTCAACCTTCACGCAATACATGAGCGCGAGCCATGGATATAGCACTATGGGTGGAATACAATATGATGATGGGGATTGTGTGGAGAAGACAAAAAAAAGAAAGTCTCACATTGATGAGGATAATCAACGGGCTATAGAGATGCCCATCAATTGATGTCAACATGAGGAGTAGGGATTGCCATGCAATGGATGCACTAGAGCTATGAATGCTCAACAAAAGAAAACTAGTGGGTGTGCATCCAACTTGCTTGCTCATGAAGACCTAGGGCATTTTGAGGAAGCCCATCGTTGGAATATACAAGCCAAGTTCTATAATGAAAAATTCCCACTAGTATAAAAAAGACAACTTATAAGACTCACTATATGAAAAACATGGTGGTACTTTGAAGCACAATATATGAGACTCACTACATGAAGAACGAGTTGCTACTTTGAAGCACAAGTGTGGAAAAGGAGATAGTAGCATTACCCTTTTTATTTTTTTTATTTTTTTGGGCCTTTCTTTTTTTATTTTTGGCCTTTCCCCTTTTTTTTGGCAATGCTCTAATAATGATGATCATCACACTTCTATTGATTAGAACATAAGGATTACAACTCGATACTAGAACAAGGTATGACTCTATATGAATGCCTCCGACGGTGTATCGGGATGGTGCAATGAATCAAGAATGACATGTATGAAAAATAATGCATGGTGGCTTTGCCACAAATACGATGTCAACTACATGATCATGCAATGGCAATATGACAAAAGTAAAGTATGTCATGATGATGATGAACGTAACGGTGGAAAGCTGCATGGCAATATATCTCGGAATGGCTATGGAAATGCCATAATAGGTAGGTATTGTGGCTGTTTTGAGGAAGATATAAGGAGGTTTATGTGTGATAGAGCGTATCATATCACGGGGTTTGGATGCACCGGCGAAGTTTGCACCAACTCTCAATGTGAGAAAGGCCAATGCACAGTACCGAAGAGGCTACCAATGGCGGAAAGGTAAAAGTGCGTATAATCCGTGGACTCAACATTAGTCAAAAGAACTCATATACTTATTGCAAAAATTTAGAAGTCATCAAAAATCAATTACTACACGCATGCTCCTAGGGGGATAGATTGGTAGGAAAAGACCATCGCTCGTCCCCGACCGCCACTCATAAGGATGCACAAGCCACGTACACTTCATGCTTCAAATTTGTTATCACAACTTTAACCATACGTGCATGCTACGGGACTTGCAAACTTCAACACAAGTATTTCTCAAATTCACAACTACTCAACTAGCACGACTTTGATATTATCACCTCCATATCTCAAAACAATTATCAAGCATCAAACTTATCTTAGTATTCAACGCACTTCAAAAGAGAGTTTCACATATCTTGAATACCAAGTATATTAACATTAAGCAAATTACCATGCTATTAACGATTCTCAAAATAATCTAAGTGAAGCATGAGAGATCAAGTTTGTTTAAAACAAAACCACCACCGTGCTCTAAAAGATCTAAGTGAAGCACTAGAGCAAAAATTATCACGCTCAAAAGATATAAGTGAAGCACTATGAGCAAAACTATCAAGCTCAAAAGATATAAGTGAAGCACAAAGAGTATTCTATCAAATTTCAACTCATGCATGGCTCTCTCAAAAGTTGTGTACAGAAAGGATGATTGTGGTAAACTAACAAGCAAAGACGCAAATAATACAAGACGGTCCAAGCAAAACAAATATCATGTTGGTGAATAAAAATATAGCTCCAAGTAAATTACCGATGGAAGTGGACGAAAGAGGGGATGCCTTCCGGGGCATCCCCAAGCTTTGACTTTTTGGTGTCCTTGGATTATCTTGGGGGTGCCATGGGAATCCCCAAGATTAGGCTCTTTCCACTCCTTGTTCCATAATCCATCAAAAGAATTCACCCAAAACTTGAAAACTTCACAACACAAAACTCAATAGAAATCTCGTGAGCTCCGTTAGAGAAAGAAAACAAAAAGTCTACTTTAAGGTACTGTAATTAACTCACTCTTTATTTATTTTGGTGTTAAACCTACTGTATTCCAACTTCTCTATGGATCATCAACTATTTTACTAGCCATAGATTCATCAAAATAAGCAAACAACACACGCAAAACAGAATCTGTCAAAAACAGAACAGTCTGTAGTAATCTGTAACTAACGCAAACTTCTGGAACCCAAAAAATTCTACCAAAATTAGAAGACCTGGGCAATTTGTTTATTGATTATCAGCAATTGGAATCAGTATTTTATAACGTTCTGGTGATTTTCAACAATTCGGGCACTGAGCGCAAAGATTCTGGAAATTACAGCAAGATCAAATAACTATCTCCCAAGAAGATCCAATAGGTCTAGCTTGGCACAAACACTAATTAAAAGATAAAACCACATCTAAATAGAGTCTAGATGGATTATTTATTCCTAAGCAAAACCAAAAACAAAAAACACAAAATAAAATTGGGTTGCCTCCCAACAAGCGCTATCGTTTAACGCCCCTAGCTAGGCATAAAAGCAAGGATAGATCTAGGTATTGCCATCTTTAATTTTCAATTTTTTAGCGGAGTCAAGCTTGAATCCGGGTGGTTCTTCCCGCTTCCCTTCATACTCGGAAATCTTTATATCTAAAGAATTCAACCGCTTATTACAAAGAGTGATCAACAGATTCATGCGGTGAAGATTTCCGCTAACACTTTTAAGAGGCTCAAGAGACTTTTGTAAAAAAATTGTAACTTCGCAAATCTTCTCAAACACTTGGGTTTCTTACTGGGTAGGATGAGATCCTCCCTTTTGGGGTAGTGTTCCCACTATTCCCTCGATAATTTCATGCGCAATACTAGGATCAATTTCAATAAAATTTCCCTTGGCAATGCAATCCAAGAGTTGTCTTTGCGTCATATTTAAGCCAACATAAAAATTGCGAAGAAGAATTCTAAAGTTCACCTCTAGGGTGCACTTACGATAAGATTCCATCATCCTATACCAAGCATCTTTTAAGTTTTCTCCTTGCCTTTGCTTGAAGTGAAGCACTTCAAACTCGGGAGACATAGGAGTGGATAAGGAATTCGACATAACGGCAAGCAAGCAAACTAACACACGAGCAAACAAAAGGCAAAGGGAAAAAGAGGAGGAGATTGGGAAAGAGAGGGCGAATAAAATGGCAAGGGTGAAGTAGGGGAGAGGAAAATGATAGGCAAATGGCAAATAATGTAATGCGAGAGATAGGGATTGTGATCGGTACTTGGTATGTTGACTTTTGCGTAGGCCTCCCCGGCAACGGTGCCAGAAATCCTTCTTGCTACGTCTCGAGGGGATGATGCAACACAGTAGCGTAAGTATTTCCCTCAGTTTTTGAGAACGAAGGTATCCATCCAGTAGGAGGTCACGCGCAAGTCCCTCGTACCTGCACAAAACGATAGCTACTCGTAACCAACGCGATTAGGGTTTGTCAATCCCTTCACTGTCACTTACGAGAGTGAGATCTGATAGAGATAATATTTTTGGTATTTTTGATATAAAGATGCAAAGTAAAAAGTAAAAGCAAGGCAAGTAAATAAAGTGATGGAGATTGATATGATGAGAATAGACCCAGGGGCCATAGGTTTCACTAGTGGCTTCTCTCAAGAGCGTAAGTATTCTACGGTGGGTGAACAAATTATTGTTGAGCAATTGATAAAACTGAGCATAGTTATGAGGTTATCTAGGTATGATCATGTATATAGGCATCACGTCCGAGACAAGTAGACCGAAACGATTCTGCATCTACTACTATTACTCCACTCATCGACCGCTATCCAGCATGCATCTAGAGTATTAAGTTAAAAACAGAGTAACGCCTTAAGCAAGATGACATGATGTAGAGGAATAAGTTCATGCAATATGATAAATACCCCATCTTGTTATCCTCGATGGCAACAATACAATACGTGCCTTGCAACCCCTTCTGTCACTGGGTAAGGACACCGCAAGATTGTACCCAAAGCCATGCACTTCTCCCATTGCAAGAACTACCAATCTAGTTGGCCAAACCAAATGGATAATTCGAAGAGACTTGCAAAGATAACTCAATCATACATAAAAGAATTCAGAGAAGATTCAAATACTATTCATAGATAAGCTGGATCATAAACCCACAGTTCATCGGTCTCAACAAACACACCGCAAAAAGAAGATTACATCGAATAGATCTCCACAAGAGAGGGGGAGAACATTGTATTGAGATCCAAAAAGAGAGAAGAAGCCGTCTAGCTACCAGCTATGGACCCGAAGGTCTGAAGTAAACTACTCACACTTCATCGGAGGGGCTATGGTGTTGATGTAGAAGCCCTCCATGGTAGATGCCCCCTCCGGCGGAGCTCCGGAACAGGCCCCAAGATGGGATCTCGTGGATACAGGAAAGTACGATGGTGGAATTAGGTTTTTGGCTCCCCCTCTGGTCTACTGGGGGTACGTAGGTATATATAGGAGGAAGGAGTATGTCGGTGGAGCGTCAGGGGGCCCACGAGGCAGGGGGCGCGCCCTCCACCCTCGTGGCCGCCTTTGGTGCTTCTTGGAGTAGGGTCCAAGGCTCTTGGATCACGTTCGGTGAGAAGATCACGTTCCCGAAGGTTTCATTCCGTTTGGACTCCGTTTGATATTCTGTTTCTTCGAAACACTAAAATGGGCAAAAAACAACAATTATAGGCTGGGCCTCCGGTTAATAGGTTAGTCCCAAAAATAATATAAAAGTGGAAAATAAAGCCCATTATAGTCCAAAACAGTAGATAAAGTAGCATGGAGCAATCAAAAATTATAGATACGTTGGAGACGTATCACACACCAAAAGAAGGTGATGGTGACGATGCAACGGAGGATAATCCCCTCGATAAGCCACCAAAGCGGCGCTGTAGACGCCGCTCTAAATCCCGCCACAGTAAAAACAGCGACAACAATGCAGGAAATAATAATACCCCGGTTGACTCCAAAGGAAACGACGACCCCATGGACCCAGCGATGGAGCAGGATGAGCCAGGGGACGATGAGCATAGTCCGGAGCCGACGTTAGATGACGCCGATCCCGGGGGTAAAATTCACCAACCTGTCTCCGGAGAAGAGAACAGCCCGGACGATGATGCCCTCATCATCCCAGAAAAACTCTTGGAACAAGAGAACCTCCACAGAAGGCTTGTCGGCTCCGCGAGGAGCCTAAAGAAGCAGAAGCAAAGGCTTAAGGCCGTGCAGGATACGCTCAACCGCAGGTGGAACAAAGTGCTCGACACAGAAGAAAAATACAGGGACGATCGTCGCACAAAGAGCTATCCGAACCACAAGCTGCTGCCCGAATTCGACGACGAGGCCATAGAGCCCATTCAGCCAAAAATGACCGATCAGCCGGACCGACCGCCCCGTGGTCGTGACAAGACGGCTAAT
Source organism: Triticum aestivum (assembly GCF_018294505.1). NCBI lineage: Eukaryota > Viridiplantae > Streptophyta > Magnoliopsida > Poales > Poaceae > Triticum > Triticum aestivum. The sequence goes on from NC_057809.1 coordinate 615,857,994, forward strand.
GATGCCGCACACAAGTCAGCACATGATTTACGTGAGCTCCTGGACAAAAAGTCCGGTATGGCCAGATCCATCTACGGACCTAGGAAGAGCGCTCTGGCATAGGATCAGAGCTACCGAAACGATCACATTGAGCGAACACCAGCTAGGAATCAGAACCGAACACAACAACCGTCGTTAGCATGCCACGACACGACCAAATACAGGGGTACCGCACACCGCCTGTGCTTCACCGATGAGGTGCTGGATCATGAATTTCCGGAATGATTTAAACCCATGAATATAGAGGCATACAACAGAACTACATACCCTGGGATCTGGATCGAGGACTTTATCCTTCATATCCACATGGCTCACAGAGATGATCTCCACGCCATTAAATACCTACCCCTCAAATTAAAGGGACAAGCTCGGCACTGGTTGAAAAGCCTTCCCGAAAACTCAATCGGAAGTTGGGAAGAACTTGAGGATGCTTTCAGGGCCAATTTTCAAGGGACCTATGTCCGACCTCCGGACGCAGACGACCTAAGTGACATAATTCAACAGCTCGGAGAGTCAGCCCGAAAGCTCTGGAACATATTTCTTACTAAGAAGAATCAAGTAGTCGATTGCCTGGACGCCGAAGCCTTAGCAGCCTTCAAACACAGTATCCGGGACGAATGGCTTGCTAGACACCTTGGCCAAGAAAAGTCGAGGACAACGGCAGCCTTAACAAGCCTTATGACCCGCTTTTGCGCGGGCGAGGACAGCTGGCTGGCCCGTAGCAACACCAGCGACCCAAGCACATCCGAAGTCAGGGATGGCAACGGGAAGCCGCGACGCAACAAAAACAAGTGTTGAAACAATAATGACAGCCCATAGAACACGACGGTCTATGCCGGATTTAGGGGCTCTCGACCAGGTCAACGGAAGAAGCCATTTAAAGGCAGCAGAGATGGACCGTCCAGCCTAAACAAGATTCTAGACAAATTATGTCAGATTCACGGCACCCCCGAAAAACCTGCAAATTACCACACCCACAGAGAGTGTTGGGTTTTCAATCAGGCCGGCAAGCTGAATGCCGAACAAAAGGGGAGGGAGACGCCAAGTGAAGACGAGGATAAGCCTCGTCGGCCGAACACTGGAGGACAGAAAAAATTCCCACCAGAAGTCAAAACAGTGAATGTGATTTACACAACTCACACTCCAAAGAGAACGCGCAAATGCGCACTCCGAGACGTATACGTTGTTGAGCCCGTGACCCCCAAATTTAATCCATGGTCGGCCTGCCCGATCACCTTCGATTGCAGGGACCATCCGACTAGTATCCCGCACGGAGGATCGACTGCCTTGTGATAACCCACAAGTATAGGGGATCGCAACCGTTTTCGATAAGTAAGAGTGTCGAACCCAATGAGGAGGTAAAGGTAGAACAAATATTCCCTCAAGTTCTATCGACCACCGATACAACTCTATGCACGCTTGACGTTCGCTTTACCTAGAACAAGTATAAAACTAGAAGAACTTTGTAGGTGTTTTTTGGATAAGCTTGCAAGAAAGTAAAGAGCGAGGAAATATAAACTAGGGGTTGCTAAGGTAAAGACACAACTAAAGTAAATATAGCGAGTGTGGAAAAGTGATGGTAGGTGTGGAGAAATTGTCCCTAGGCAACTGACTATGTTACTAGACCGGTAATCACTATTGCAATTCTATTTGAGGGAGAGGCATAAGCTAACATACTTTCTCTACTTGGATCATATGCACTTATGATTGGAACTCTAGCAAGCATCCGCAACTACTAAAGATTCATTAAGGTAAAACCCAACCATAGCATTAAAGCATCAAGTCCCCTTTATCCCATACGCAAACAACCTACTAACTCGGGTCTGTGCTTCTGTCACTCACGCCACCCACCATAAGCAAATCATAAACATATTGCAAACCCTAGAGCGGGAATCCCTCACGCTTGCGCAACACGGAGGGCACAATAGGCCAGCACCAATAAAATATGCAACTCAAACCAATCATAGCAATTCATCAATCACCGATAGGACAATAGAAATCTACTCAGACATCATAGGATGGCAACACATCATTGGATAATAATATGAAGCATAAAGCACCATGTTCAAGTAGAGGGTACAGCGGGTTGCGGGAGAGTGGACCGCTATAGATAGAGGGAGGAAGGTGATGGAGATGTTGGTGAAGATGACGGTGGTGTTGGTGAAGATCGTGGTGATGATGATGGCCCCCGGCAGCGCTCCGGCGCCACCGGAAGTAAGGGGGAGAGAGCCCCCCTTCTTCTTCTTCTTCCTTGACCTCCTCCCTAGATGGGAGGAGGGTTTCCCCTCTGTTCCTTGGCTCCCATGGCTTGGGAGGGGTGCGAGCCCTCCGAGATTGGATCTATCTCTCTGTTTCCGCGTTCTGTTCTGGCTCTGTTCCACCGTTTCGCGTATATATGGAGATCCGTAACTCCGATTGGCTTGAAACCTTCGCCCAGATTTTTTTCCAAATATTATCTTTCTTGCGGCAAAAGAAGAGCATCAACTACCTTACGGTGGGCTCACGAGGGTAGGAGGCGCGCCCCCCTACCTCGTGACCACCTCGGGCACCGTCTCGCGTGGATTTTTCTTCTGGAATTTTCCATATTTTCCAAAAATATGCTCCGTCCGTTTTTATCCCGTTTGGACTCCATTTGATATGGATATTCTGCAAAACATAAAACATGCAACAGACAGGAACTGGCACTGGGCACTGGATCAATATGTTAGTCCCAAAAATAATATAAAAAGTTGCCAAAAAGTATATGAAAGTGAATAATATTGGCATGGAACAATCAAAAATTATAGATACGACGGAGACGTATTAGCATCCCCAAGCTTAATTCCTGCTCGTCCTCGAGTAGGTAAATGATAAAAAAGAATAATTTTTGATGTGGAATGCTACCTAACATAATCTTGATCATATGTCCAATCATTGCATGAATATTAAGACAGGAGTGATTCAAAGCAATAATCTATCCTTTGACATAAAAACAATAATACTTCAAGCATACCAACCAAGCAATTATGTCTTATTGAAATAACATAGCCAAAGAAAGCTCATCCCTACAAAATAATATAGTCTGGCTATGCTCCATCTTCACCACACAAAATATTCACATCATGCACAACCCCGATGACAAGCCAAGCAATTGTTTCATACTTTTGACGTTCTCAAACCTTTTCAACTTTCACGCAATACATGAGCGTGAGCCATGGACATAGCACTATATGTGGAATAGAATATGATGGTGGGGATTATGTGGAGAAGACAAAAAGGAGAAAGTCTCACATCGACACGGCTAATCAACGGGCTATGGAGATGCCCATCAATTGATGTCAATGCGAGGAGTAGGGATTGCCATGCAACGAATGCACTATGAGCTACTACACGCATGCTCCTAGGGGGATAGATTTGTAGGAAAAGACCATCGCTCGTCCCCGACCGCCACTCATAAGGAAGACAATCAATAAACACCTCATGCTCTGACTTCGTTACATAACGGTTCACCATACGTGCATGCTACGGGACTTGAAAACCTCAACACAAGTATTTCTTAATTTCACAATTACTCAACTAGCAGACTCTAATATCACCATCTTTATATCGCAAAACTATTGCAAGGAATCAAACATATCATATTCAGCGATCTACAAGTTTATGTAGGATTTTATGACTAACCATGTGAATGACCAGTTCCTGTCATCTCTCTAAATAGATATAAGTGAAGCAAGAGAGTTTAATTCTTTCTACAAAAGATATTCCCATGCTCTAACAAATATAAGTGAAGCAAAAGAGCATTCTACAAATGGCGGTTGTCTATGTATAGAGAAACAGGCAATCCAAACTTCAAATGATATAAGTGAAGCACATGAAGCATTCTATAAAGCCATACTCAAAAGATTTAAGTGAAGTGCATAGAGCATTCTATAAATCAACCAAGGACTATCTCATACCAGCATGGTGCATAAAAGAAAAAATAAAAACCTAAATGCAAAAGACGCTCCAAGATTTGCACATATCACATGAATGAAACGAATCTGAAAACATACCGATATTTTTTGAAGAAAGAAGGGATGCCTCCCCAGCATCCCCAAGCTTAAACGCTTGAGTCTCCTTGAATATTTACTTGGGGTGCCTCGGGCATCCCCAAGCTTGAGCTCTTGCCTCTCTTCCTTCTTCTCACATCGAAACCTTCTCAATCATCGAACACTTCATCCACACAAAACTTCAACAGAAAACTCGGTAAGATCCGTTAGTATAATAAAGCAAATCACTACTATAAGTACTGTTGCAAACCAATTAATATTTTGTTTTTTCATTGTGTCTACTGTAATATAACTTTTTCATGGCTTAATCTACTGATATAAATTGATAGTTTCATCAAAACAAGCAAACTATGCATCAAAAACAGAATCTGTCTAAAACTGAACAGTCTGTAGCAATCTGAACATCCACCATACTTATGGTACTTTAAAAATTCTGCAAAAATTAGGAAAAATAAAAAATTTGTACATAAAGACGGTGCAAGAAGAATCAGAACCATTTGACGTTCCAGTTAAAAATGTAAAATCAAGCACTACAGCCAAAGTTTCTGTCCAGCACCGCACAAACCAACAAGTATTGTAAACATCCTAATGGCAAACCTTGGCACATTATTTTTATAATACAATGGAATTGTACAAGGGGAAAATTATTTTTATTGAAAATTTTCTGTAATTAAAATTCACAAAGTTCCCATGGGCCTGAACAAGTTTAAGGACGTCCCCCACTTTCACAATGCTTGTCTATCTCACTTTCACTTTTCTTTTTGAAAAAGTTTTGGGTTCCCCTCTTTATTTTTGTTTTTTTAAACTATATGAAAGAACTCAACAGAAATAAATGACTCTCTAAAACTTCCAGGTTGTCTCCCTGGCAGCGCTTTCTTTAAAGCCATTAAGCTAGGCATGTAGTGCTCAAGTAGTGAATCCACCCGGATCCCAAGGTATATCAAAGCCAATTTTAATTAGCAATGATTTTTAATTTAGTAGTGAGCACAAAGAAACATATATCAAGAAATGACGAAGTCTAACTCTCTTCCTATGCATCGGCATGTCATAAAAGAACAATTCATGCACACCTAGTAAAGGCCAATGCATAGTATAAGCAGTTTCTTGCAATTCTATTGTGTGGGAAACATAGAGAGGTGGAGATATAGTTCCTCTCTCATAATAATTTAAAGTAGGGGCAGCAAGCACATGCATATTATATCTATCAAAATCATCATGTGCAACGGTAAAAGGCAACCCATCAATATAATCTTTAATAAGGGAAAACTTCTCTGATATAGTATATTCGGGAGAATTCAAAAAGATAATAGGACTATCATGCGTGGGTGCAATAGCAACAATTTCATGTTTAACATAAGGAACTATAGCAAGTTCATCTCCATAAGCATCATTCATATTGGCATCTTGGCCACAAGCATAGCAAGCATCATCAAAAAGGGATATTTCAAAAGAATCATAGGGATCATAACAGTCATCATAAGAATCGTCCTTCGGTAAGCACGAAGGGGAATTAAACAATGTATGAGTTGAAGAGTTACTCTCATTAGAAGGTGGGCACGGGTGATCAATCTGCTCTTCCTCCTTTTGTTCTTCGCTCTTCTCATCATCTTTTTCATCCAATGAGCTCACAGTTTCATCAATTTCTTCTTCCATAGCTTCTTGCAAAATATTAGTCTCTTCTTGAACAGCGTTAACTTCCTCAATAAATGCATCAATATTGGCATTGAATTTATAATTTTCATAGCAATATCTGAGTATAGCAAAAATTTCACGTCTGTAAATAGCATCATCAAAAAATTTACATGTTTTAAGCAAAGATTCTATTTCATAAGCACCCATAAAAGAAACAAATTCTTCTATTTGTTCCACATCATAGTAATCATATATACCTTTAGCATAAAAAGCTAAGGTTTTATTATCATTAAATTCGCATAAAAAGTCAAGGTGTGGAGACTTCATCCTAGAGCGACAAGTATAATCATATCTCAAGCATAGTTCCCGAGCATACCAACGCAACATAATAAATTGATCCATAATAGTTTTCCTTTTTGTGTCGAGCGATAATCCCTAAAGTATTCACGTTGATCCAACGTGTCTCCCATTATATAGTTGAGTGGGGTTTTCTCAGGATTATCAAAGTAGTACAAAATATTTTTCTCATCATGAGAATCGAGGGTTTTAGGAGTTACCCCATCCTCATGAGTAGCAAGTACAGCTAATTTTTTTGATATTTTGCGTTCCATATCCATAACTAAAGATAAAGAACAACTAAGAACAACAAATAAAAATTACTTAGTGATAAAGCAAACAAGCACACATGGGAATATTCACCCCACGCTATTGCTCCTCGGCAACAGCGCCAGAGAAAGGTCTTGATAACTGTTGGTGTCAAAACCAGCGGATCTCGGGTAGGGGCTCCCGAACTGTGCGTCAAGGCCGGATGGTAACAGGAGACAAGGGACACGATGTTTTTACCCAGGTTCGGGCCCTCTCGATGGAGGTAAAACCCTACTCCTGCTTGATTAATATTGATGATATGGGTAGTACAAGAGTAGATCTACCACGAGATCAAGGAGGCTAAACCCTAGAAGCTAGCCTATGGTATGATTGTGTATGATGATGATTCTGTCCTACGGACTACAACCCTCCGGTTTATATAGACACCGGATAGGGTTAGGGTTACACAGAGTCGGTTACAATGGCAGGAGATCTTGAGTATCCGCATCGCCTAGCTTGCCTTCCATGCCAAGGAAAGTTCCTTCCGGACACGGGGCGAAGTCTTCAATCTTGTATCTTCATGGTCCTGGAGTCCGGCAAAGGTATAGTCCGGCTACCCGAACACCCCCTAATCCAGGACTCCCTCAGTAGCCCCTGAACCAGGCTTCAATGATGACGAGTCCGGCGCGCAAATTGTCTTCGGCATTGCAAGGCGGGTTCCTCCTCCAAATTCTTCAAGAAGATTTTAAACACCAAGAATAGTGTCCGGCTCTGCAAAACAAGTTTCCACATATTGCCATAGAGAGAATAATACGAACTCAAATCCAATCTGCTGACGTATTCCGCAGCGTGACATCACACCACGGCCAAGTCCTTTACTCAAATCGTTTTTATTTTTCCACCTCAGCACGTTTTGCGAGGCGGTTTCCTTGGCACGTCCTGTCAAAGCAGAGATCGCGTCCCCCCCCTTTACGGGATTCTCATCAATACGGACGTGGGTAACCCAATCGTGCCCGTTAGCACGTTTCCTTAATTAAAGGCTAGTCCCAAACGGTTACGGGGAGGGCTCTTGGTATTCGACCTCTTATAAAGAGACCAAGGCCCTACCCCTTTCTTTTACCCTCAAAACGAGTTTGCCCGTCGCCTCGAGTTCCAACACCCTAGGCTCCAGATTCCAGGCGCATCGGACCTTCGACAATGTCCGGTTTCGACCTTCAAGGCCGATGGATGCCCTCCTCCATCACGGAGGAGGACGTACTAAAGCTGAGAGAGGCTAATTTCTTGACCGGCGAAATTCCGCATAGGCTGCTTGCTCAAGGGCAGGCTATTCCCGACCCTCAGCCTGGTGAGAGCATGGTGTTCATATCCCACTTCCTTCGGGGGTTAGGCTTCCCAATGGATCCCTTTGTGAGGGGGCTGCTATTTTATTATGGGCTGGAATTCCATGACTTAGCTCCGGAGTCCATCCTCCATATCTCCTCATTCAACGTCGTGTGTGAAGCGTTCCTCCGTGTTACTCCTCACTTCGGGTTATGGATCAAGACTTTCAACATGGAGCCGAAGATGATCGAGGGACGGCACGCAGAGTGCGGAGGCGCTGTTATAAGCAAGAATGCCGATGATCCATGGCCCGAGGGCTCTTTTCAAGAGGAGTTCGTCTTGTGGCAAAAAGAGTGGTTCTATATCACCGCTCCAAGGGGCACCAAATGGGCGGCGCCTCCTGCCTTTCGCTCGGGTCCCCCACCACGGCTAGCGTCATGGGTCAGCAAAGGGTTAGATTGGGGATTACCCAATGACGTGCCCTTGTTGCAGGGTCGCATTAGGGATCTCTCAAAAGGAGACCTCCACCTGGTTAAAGTGACACAGGTCATGCTGATTCGCCGAATATTGCCCGGCAAACGTCGCCCCCTTCGCCTGTGGGAGTTCAATCCGGAGGGACCACGGGCTCTCCAGCATTTCATGGGCGCAATGCCCGCGGAGATGTATAAACTGTTCTTCGGATCACAAGCGATGTGTCCGGATTTGACCGAGGATGCAGGCGTAAGCTGCAATCGCCCGGATTCTCAAGTAAGTAACCTTGTGCCCGGATCTGCTATCCGCATAATTTTCGTAAATTTGCCCCTAAAGAGCTGTCCTTTTAAACAGGAGTGGATAGCGACAGCAAAGCTGATCAGGTGTCCGGCTCCCCTTCCCGAAACCAGGCCGGATCCCGTACTTGCGAGGATGCTGAAGATAATGCCTTTGGAGGGAAGTAAAGGGGAGGACAAGGAGATTATGGCTTCCTCTAAGGAGGCCACTCCGAAGGGAGGAACCGACAATTCCTCTCCTAAGGGAAAGAAAAGGGTCGCCTCTGACGACCCGGAGACCATGGCCTCAAAGCGGGGGGGGGGGGGGGGGAATCCTTGTCACAGGGTCCGACGCCGGGGAGCTCCTTGGCCGAGCTACGGCCTCAAAGGGACCAGCTCTCCAGCAAGCCGTAAGTAGGAAAAGATTTTTATTTTGAGAGAAATCCTTGATTTATATCTGAGAAGATTTAACCAAAATCTTACCTTGTAGTTCGGACCTCGGCCCTTCTCAGCAGAGCTCATCTTCGGGGGATCTTCTTCTGGAGATGATGGAGAGCGGGACGCCTCCCCCTTTCGTACCGCCTAGCGAAGCGGGTGACCCTGAGGTGTCGTCGCGAAGGGTTTCTCCGAATCTGGAAGGGGCGGAAGATAGCCATGTGGCCCCCCAAGGTTCTCCACGTCCGGCCTTCGAAAGAGGCCATAGGACAAGTCCAGCACCGTCTGGTGCTCGGCCGGAGGAGCTAAAGATTCTGCTGGGGCGAGCCTCTATCTCAGAGGAGCACCGTGCATTGATGGGCATGGTGATTGAAAGGATTTCATCCGCAGAAAGCGGATTGCATGAGGCCGTCAAAAGTTTACTGACGGGTTTTGAGGTACGTTAGATAATGTACACTTGTGTCAGTTGCGCATAAGTAAGGTCCGCCCTGTGTAGATAGTAGCCCCTGAGACTCTGTGTGTCGTCAAAAATGACGGCGCGCAGAGGATCTTAATCCCAGGTCCTTTAAGTGGCACCTTTATATATAGGTGGCTAATTGTCCGGAGTCAAGCCGGATTGGTGATTTTGCCGAATTGAAGCGGCAACTTGATGTGGCAGATGCCGACATCGCGCTTGTCAACAAGCGGCTTGATGATGCTCAAGGTATGTAATTCATCGGGCGGCGGCTAGTAAGAGGAGTTTTATGTCAATATCTTACCGTGTGTGTGCTTGACGCAGATGGTGCGGCCGCCGTGGAGGGTCTTAGGGTCGAACTCGCCCGAGAGAAGGAACAAGCCAGAAAAAGTGATGCGGCCACCGGAAAAGCCCTTGAAGAGCTGAAAGCCGAACAGGCTGCCCACTGCCAAAGCAAGGAAGAGATGGCCGATATGGCCGTAAAGTTAAAGAGTGTTGCTGACCGTTGCAAGCTTCTTGAGGAAGAAGGCCGGGCAAGGCAAACGGGCTTAGAGAAGGCCGTTGCTGATGCCAAGGATGCTCGCTCTGTGATGAGAGCAACAAAGGAAGAGCTGCGTCAAGCCGGACAGATTGCGGATGGAAAGCCCTTTACGCTGCGGAGGAAATTTTGTGATCCGAAGTTCGCTCCGTTGGACCGGATGTGGAGTGTGGAGGACACCTATCTTGATTTGGCGGCGAGTGCTGATGATGCGACCGAACGCTTTCAAGATCAAAAAGATCACGAAGTGGAAAAGCTTTTCTGGTCGCAGTTCCTCAATCCAGAGCGTCCACTAGCAGTGGACGATCGCCTGGCTCAATGGGCCGAACTGAATAGGTTGTCCGGACTCGCCATGAAGTACGTCATGGGTCATCTATGGCCGGGGAGATCGGAGCCAAAGAGTTATTTCAGCTTGGTGCAGCAATTTCTTTACGTGGTGCCGCGTGTCAATGCGATCAAGAGGTCAGCATGCATAGAGGGCGCACGGATGGCTCTTGCCCGTGTCAAGACATACTGGGCAGATATGGAGACCACCGTTGTTGCGTCCCGGGATTCGGACAAAAGCCGAGTACCCTCCGAGTACTATTTTCAGGAAGTCCTTGAAGGCGCTCGTGTAATAGAGACGCAGTGCTCGAAGGGTGCTATTTTATGATAGCATATGTAATCATAAAGCAGTATTTTGATAAATTGTAGTGGCATTTTTAGACTTGTGCCTTCAAGTATTAGGAACACCTCCTGTGTGGCCGTTTTAATATATATATATATATATATATATATATATATATATATATATATATATATATATATATATATATAATCTGAAAGATGGCAGTCGTTGGCTTCAGCCCCCACGCACATAGTGCGGGGGTGCGCGCAGAAGACGCATTTTCACAGTTAACCCAACTTCCTGGTCCTACAAAGGAGGTGATAGCGCAGCGGGCTAGGAAACCGGACTATAATGCTTTAACACTTTCAATTAGCCATAGGAGCTTGACAGTGGGACTATTTAGGTAGCCCCTTAGTGGCGACTGCGCTCGCCCGAATTCGGGGCGCGTATGTGCCTGGCCGGGAAACGACCCTTCGTCAAAGCGGAGGAATCCAATAAATTCCGATAAGTCATCGAGTGGCTGACCAGTCTCACGCTACATCATGACAGTCAGTTTTCGGCTTTCTCTACTGAGGTGCTCGCCCGGCCAAACCGGGGCACAATCGCAGTAGTTCTCCAGGTGCTACCTTAGCCGATAGAGCGGAACGTAAGGTAGCCGAACTCAGGTGCCGGGCAACCCAACATTTGACCAAAGACATGATTCGGAGCTGATGCATATAGTGCCAAAACTCGCGACGCCGAACACTCCCTAAGGTGTTCGGTCTTTATGAGTGCGGGCGAAACAACACTCTTTATTATTTAAAAAAGCCCCTAGTGTCTAGGTACGCGCAAAAATTCTGGCGTGGCCACATGCCAAGACGCCAGCCTCCTCCTTGGTTATAGCAGAGGAAACCAGGGGATATATAGCAGCAAGAGACAGTAAAAAAGGTGTACGCAGGGTCTTAATCTAAAAAGAATCCTTAGGACGGGTCCCTACTGCACGTCTGCGCCTGTGTCTCCGCTGTGCCGTATCCTGGACGGGCGCCGCACGACGTTCATCTGTAAGAGAGAGGAACTGAATTGAAAATGGGTCGTGCGGAACAAAAAGTTGATAATAAACAAAGTATAAAGAAAAATATATAAAATTGAGCTTTATTGTCTCTGCGTATAGCCCCTAGTACGGGGGTATATGGCCTCTAAGCCTGCGTTGATGATGGACTTGTGCCGAACTCGTCTATTCCGGGTCCGTGGCCTTTAATGACCTATGTCGAAAAGTCTTTGGCTGGTGAGGCCATTTTATTGTGCGGCTGTCTAAGCGGCCGCACAGTCCTCCGTTTTGGGCGAGGCGTACACTAGTGCGTACCCTTCAAAGATATGATGCCTCGTGGACCGGGCATCTTAACCGTGAGAGATGCGTAGTGTGGTATTGCGTTAAAGCGAGCGAAAGCTCCAAGTCCCAGTAGTGCTTGATAGCGATTTGAAAACGGGACGACATGGAAGGTCAGCTTTTCGCACGTAAGTTATCGGCAGAGCTGAATATAACTTTGAGCCGGAGAAAACCCATACAATGGGTGTCCGGGCCAGGTGCTACCCCTTGAAAGGAGGTTTTGCTGCGGCGGATTCTTGCTGGGTTTACCCCAATGTGATGGATTGTATCCTGATATATCAGGTTTAGTCCACTGTCGCCGTCCATAAGGACATTTGTAAACTAGAATCCGCCAATTATTGGATCGAGTATCAGGGCAGTCCAGCCTGCGTTTTTGATATTTCTAGAATAGTCTAGCTGATCGAAAGTGATTGGTTTTAATAACCAGTGGCGGGACCCCTTAGGGATAGGTTGTATTGTGCGTACCTTTATGGGTGCCACACGTTTTGTTACGTGAAGTAAGTTCACTGTTTTTACTTCTTGTGGGAAGTTCTTTTGTTTCCTGGTGCTCTGCTTCTGGGGTTCGTCCTCGTCTTCGCTTGGTGTGTCGAGCCCCTTGTGTTCGGCGTTGAGTCTTTCGGATTGTTTAAAAACCCAACAATCTTTGTGGGTATGATTAGCAGGCTTCCCAGGAGTACTGTGTATCTGACATATCCTGTCCAGGATTCTGTTTAAGTTGGACGGATCATCCCTATTATCCCGGAGGGGTGGTTTTGTTTGATTTTGTCGCGAGCCTTTGAATCTGGCATTGACTGACGTGCTCTTCGGACTTTTTTCTTTAGTTCGGCGACGATCCTTGTTGCGTCGCGGTTTTTCATTTCCATCCCTGATTTCGGATGTACTTGGGTCGCTGGGGCTGCATCTTGCCAACCAGCTGTCCTCTCCCGTGCAAAAGCGGGTCGTGAGGCTTGTGAGTGCGGCCATTGTTCTTGGCTTTTCCTAGCCGAGGTGTCTGGCGAGCCATTCGTCTCGGACATTATGCCTGAAAGCTACTAAGGCTTCGGCGTCCGAACAATCCACTATCTGATTCTTTTTAGTAAGGAATCTATTCCTGAACTGCCGAGCTGATTCTCCGGGCTGTTGAGTTATGTGACTGAGATTGTCTGCATCCGGGGGGCGGACATAGGTCCCTTGAAAATTTGCTCGGAAAGCGTCCTCGAGCTCTTCCCAACTTCCAATTGTGTTTTCGAGAAGGCTTTTAAGCCAGTGCCGGGCTGGCCCTTTAAGCTTAAGGGGTAAATATTTGATGGTGTGAAGATCATCTCCTCTAGCCATATGTATGTGGAGGATATAGTCCTCGATCCAGACTCCGGGGTCTGTTGTTCCATCATACGCCTCTATGTTGACAGGTTTGAATCCCTCTGGAAATTCATAGTCCAGAACCTCATCGGTGAAGCATAGGGGGTGTGCGGCGCCCCTGTATCTGGGTGTGCCGGATTCTGATGATGGCTTTTTTGCATTGCTTGCAAGAGCCATAAATGGACCATAAATGGTATCTAGCTTGCTTTCTTGGCCCATAAATGGACCTGGCTGGGCCATGATGCGACTCCTTAGGTGGGTCACATACCGATTTGACTGCGATGCCACTTGCCGCCTTATTCAGTCGTCTATCCGACCGTATGGCTTTTTTTTATTTTTTGAGTGCGAGGGGTCTAGGGCCTCTTCGTCGAATTCGGGCAGTACTTTCTCTTTGGATAGCTTTTAGTACGGCGATCGTCGCCGTATCTGTCTGCGGTGTTTATTACTTTGTTCCATTTAATACGGAGTGCATCTTCCGCTGTCTTTAGCTTCCGCTTCTGCTTTTTCAGGCTTCGTGTAGTTGCAACGAGCCTCTTGTGGAGACTTTTCTGCTCCATTGATTTATCCGGCGTAAGGTCGTCCGGAGTTCCGTTATGGCCGGGGGAGGGACGTTCGGTTTCTCTATCCGAGTTGCCCTGTTCGGACGGTTGCTCTAAGGTATGCTCGTCGTCTACCGGCTCATCCTGCTCTATGGCTGGGTCTTTATCGAGGCGGGGCTTGGGTCGGCGTTTGCGCCAATGCGTTGATTTCTTTTCAAGGGATCGATCCCCTGTTCCATCCCCTTTTTCCTCGTTGTCATTTCCTTTAGGGGTATCCACCATGTACACATCGTGAGATGGGGTGGCTGTCCAATGCCCTATGGGCGTTGATTCATCTGTATCTCCTGCATCGTCGTCCATGCTGTCGATGTCTGCGGAGTCCAAGTTGAGCATGTCGTTTAAATTGTCGACAGTAGCTACTAAGTGGGTGGTGGGTGGGCTTTGAATTTCTTCGTCGTCCGAATCCCAACCTTGCTGACCGTAGTCCGGCCAGGGCTCTCCTGATAAAGAGAGAGACTTTAGAGAGTTTAGGATATCGCCGAAAGGCGAGTGCTGAAAGATGTCTGCGTCGGCGAACTCCATTATAGGCGCCCCATCAGATTCGATCGGCAGGGGCACGGGAGGCTCGAAGTTCGGAGAAGAATCCAGCTCCTCGGAGTCATGGGCCGTGCGGAGTGCGGGGCTGACGTTCGGCTTGATTGCCTTTGAGATCGCATCCCCCGAGGTGACGTCCAACCGCTCATCCTCGATTGGTGTAATAGGCTCCGAGTCTAGGGTCGGAACCGGTGCATGCGCGGCCTCCAGAGCACTGTTCGGAGGCAGAGCTAGATCATGCCCCTCGAGATAGTGCGGCACGCTTGGCTGTGTGTAACGCCCCAAGACCCGGAGCTTCAGATGCCTTCCAGGGTTTCCGGGTTTTTCGTCATGTGAGTTGGTTTGGTTCATTGCATCATGTGCATTGCATCATGTCATCATGCCATCATGTCTTTTCTTTTCTTACTCAACTAAATAAATCGTATGGATCTTCGGTCCATTTAAATCGAGGGAATTAACATGGTGAGTTCTCTTTATAATATATCCTCCCGATATTAGTGGAGCTATTATAAAATAATCCATTCTTTGGAATCACCATAACACATTTGCAAAATCCCAATGCCTTTTATTATTTCAATTCTTGGCCTCTAACTTTGCCATATATCTTTTCGTCATTTTCCGGAGCTCCACCTAATTTCTCAACATTTTTGGAAACTCCTAGAACCTAGCCCTAGTTCAAACACATTTGAATTCAAATTCAAATGAGTTTGAATTTACATCTTCTAATCTTGCCTTTTTCTATTTTCTTGGAACAAGCGTATTTTTGTGAGTTCGGGAAAATTATCCGCGAGCCCAAATTCTTCCGCTAACCTTCTCTTCTCTCTTTTCCTTTCTCTTTTTTCTCTGTTTTGTTTTTATTTTTTTTCTTGAGAGAGAGAGAGAGCCCAGCCTAGCAGCCAGGCCGACCCACCAAGGCCAAGGCCCAGCTGACCCCCTGCCCTTAACCCTAGCCCCCCTCGATCGATCCTCTCCCTCTCGTCCTCCCACGCCGCCGCTGCACACGAACGCAGAGGGGCAGTGCCCCACGCCCGATCCCCTCGACCGCTGCCTTGGCCCCCGGCCATGGCGACCGCGCCAGCGACCCTGGAGGCCGCTGCTCCGCGCCAAATCCGCCCGCCATGCCCCGTTTCGCCTCGGCCTCGACCGAGGAGAACAAGCAGCGATGCTGCCTTCTTCAGCTCCGCCCGCACACCACCTCGCCGGAGAACGCCATCCTTGTCCGGATCCCCGCGCCCTGTCATTTCGTCCACGCCGGGGGGTTCCTCCCGCGTCATCGTCTTCTCTGCATCAAGCCCGGCGCCGTCCAAGCCCGTTCCCGGCCGGATCCGGACGCCCAGGTCCAGCGCCTTCCCCAACCTCCGTTGCTTCGCTGGAAGGCGCGCCCGCGCCCCTGCATCGAGGGCGTTATAAGTTGGTAATCAGAGCCTTCCCCGACCTTAGGAGCCCCCACTGATTGATCGTTTTTAGCGGCCGAGTTGTGTCTAGAAAAATGTTTTGAGTCATTTAGGAATTATATATCGGAGAGTTTAGGAATTCTTTTTACTTCCCAGTCTCCTCATCGCTCTGGTAAGGCATCCTGACATAGAGTTTTGACTCTCCTCTCCTCAAATTTCACTAAAAAAAATTTAGGATCACGCGGGTATCTTAGAATCGTTCCGATGGTTTTGTGATGACAACATTGTCTTGGTGCCTCCTGTCAGCAGGGGTTTAGTGGAGGTGTCCCGGGGAGTTGAGCTCCGAGGTGTTGTCGTCATAATTTTATCGTTGCGGTTCTGGAATACCTGAGTTTAGTACGCCGACATCGAAAATCTCTTTTGTACAGTTGTTGGTGAGATAACCCTGATAGCCCAGTACTGAGGCGAGTGCGGGAGTATTGCCATAACTCGTATAACGAATGCTTTTCGAAGGTTGAGGTAAACGATTTCCGAAGGTTTCTTGGTTATGTGTTGAAGGATGGATACAGCTGGATCTAGGTATTGTTAGTTTGGGTGATATATTTTGTGTCCCCTGTATCCCCAACACCTGATTGCATAACCAGAAAGTTTTGGGAGTTTATAAGTGGGAATTCAAGTATCTCTTAGGATATCTTTCCAACAGACACATGATACGATATGGGATCTATCATATGTTTGTTTCCGGCTTATTCTGCAAGCCAATCCTTCGTTGTTTTTTTCAGTTGTGGTATTCGAGTTGCTTCGAAGTCAAGTGTTGATCCCATACCTTTTCCAAGTGGTGTTCTCATATTTCTATGGGAATACTAATCCATCTTGATCATCGAGTTTTCATCTCAATTTCTTATCTCCAGTGTGCTCCTCTTCAAAGTGCATTCGATCATTCCAACATTCGCAAGATCAATTCTAAGCTTTTTCCCAAGTCGTCTTTGATTTTCCCGCCCTCCCACCCTTTTTCTTCAAGGACTCAGATTTCTCAATCAAGTATCCCTTTTTATTGATGGAAGTTTCTTCATTCTTTCCTTCAATGTTCTTATCCGGTGATTATCATGAAGATGGTCAGGAGTTTTAAGTTCATCATTCGTCATTCTTTTCTTCTCCGGTGGTTCCAATTCAAGCTTTATCGATCATATCTTTTCCTCGTTTCAAATGTTTTCTCGTACCGGTGCACCTCTTAATCATTCACCTCTCGCTATTCAATTGTTCCGGAGTGATGAAGATATCTCAGAAGATTCAAGTTTCCATTCTCAATTCAATCAATTTCTTTTGAGGATGCTATCTCATTCAAGTCATTTAGTTCAACCGGTGCAATCTCTCCTTTCAAGCAATCGTTCAACGGTGGTTCTTTTGAGTGGGCCCTAACCCACAGGCCTTTTTCCAGGATCTTTCCTGACTCTTCTAATTTTCCCGGAGCTTCTAAAATTCTTTTCAAAGTTTGATGTAAGAATGAATTATCATCAGTCAAATGTCTTTCTCCAAGATCCTTCAATTCTTTCATCGTTGGTTCAACCTTTCCAATTTTCATTCCGGATTGCCTCAATGATTCATGGTGGTGTTTCTCATCGTCATTCTCAACATTTGAAGACCGAAGAAGAGTTTCTCTTAAATCTTGCTCCATTCTCTTCAAGATTCATGGTTCTATCCTGATGCCATCCTCTCATAATTCTTTTCGATTGTGAGAATTCTCTTCACCCACCCGGAGCATTTCAGGAGTCTTTTCAGTTTGATTCTCCAGAGCCCATCATCTCAGAATTATTAATTCAAGCGTTCAGCTCTTGTTCTCCAAATCTTACCGGTGCATCATTCAAGTATTCTCTAATCAGCTCGTGATCTATTCGTTCATTTGTATCTAAATTCTCTCAAGTATCGTCGTTCATTTTCTAATTCTTCCCGGTGTTTCTTTATCTTTTCTTCGTTCATTTTCAATTCTTATGGTGGTTCGTTCAAGAGTTCTCTTCCTTCGTTATTATATAGACTCATTCGTTCTTCCCAAATCCTACCGGCGGTTCGTTGAAGACATTCCCAAGTTTGCGCCATATCTATTTTAATCCTTTCTACGAGAATAAGTAGTATGCCAAATCCATTGCTTGTCATCAATTTAATTGGTGAAGGATGCGCATAACATAATTCTTGTTCTTGTTTCATCCAAGTGATTAATTCCTCCTTTCGGAGTTTATTCATGATGAATAAATTCTCGGTTTCAATTGTTTCATCTTTTCTTTTCCCGGAGTTCCAAGTTCTCATCATCACGAAGATCCATCTAAACCATTGCAAGGCTTCACCTTGTGTTTTCAACTTCTCTTTATTTCTATCATCCTTTTGTTTTCCGGAGTTCTTCATGGAGGCTCTACATGGTGGTTCGTCAAGGATTCTTTTCATTCTTCATTTGTTCTTCAAGATTTTCTCGGAGTTAAGATCCGCCAAGCTTTACTCTAAAATAAACATGGTGTTCAACACATGTTTTGTTTTGAGGAGTTCAAGCATTCTTCATCTTGCATTCTGAAGTGCAATTCTTTCTACCTTATCTTTTGAGATGGTGTTATGTCATTCTTGACAATTTTCTTCATGTTTCATGATTCACAAGTTGTAAGGAATGGGATATTCAAACCTATCAATCGCTTCTTTGGAGTTGTCTTGGGTTATATTTCACCTTAAACTTTCCCTAAGGATTGCTGCTATTTATGGTGCTTATAAATAACCCAAGTTCTTCATTTATCCTACCGGTGAAATAAGTTTCTCGTCTCCTTGTTGATATCAATCCAATTTATTGTTTCCCTTAGTGGTAGAATTTCACCTCATAATTTTGAGATGTCTTCTATAAGCCCACATCAAGCTTATTCTTTTCGTTATTGTTTTACAAACAACTCCGTTCAATCCTACTTTGTAAGGATGCTCTTTCAAATTCATTTATGGTAGGAGATGTTGGTTTCATTCTACGTTCTATTCATTCCAACTATCCAACTATCAGCCATTGTTTTCGGAGGCATTGTGATGTTGCTCTTTTCACCCATCACCTCGTTTTGCAAAGATCATGTTCTTTTCTTGCTTATCCATTTAACCGGAGTGTTGTGTCTATCATTCCTCTTTTAACCGGAGTCTCATCCAAGTGCTTTCATTTTGCCAAGTTCAAATTCTATTCCTCCATTTCCAACCGGAGTGTTGTATCATCTCATCAATATCGTATCATCTTATCAAGCTTTCATCTCTTTTCTACCGGAGTGATGTCCAAATTCTGTCATTCTTGTTCCTTGACTATCTCATTATACCGAGGTGGTCATATTTTTTTTGTTCGTGAAGCTCTTATTTCCATGTCTTTCAACCTACAAGGTTCTCATAATGTTCCTTGTTCCTCTTGCTGAACGGAATGTTTTAAATTTTGTTCACCTTCGTCGTGCCATTTCTTCAAGCCTTTGCGACCTCTCAAGGTTCATGGTTTCACTCGTTTGTCAAAGAAGCAACTTAGTTTTACCTCTCCTCTTTATCTTCCGTTTTCTCTCCGGTGCCATCCTAGATCTCGGGACGAGATCCTCTCGTAGTGGTGGAGTGTTGTAACGCCCCAAGACCCGGAGCTTCAGATGCCTTCCAGGGTTTCCGGGTTTTTCGTCATGTGAGTTGGTTTGGTTCATTGCATCATGTGCATTGCATCATGTCATCATGCCATCATGTCTTTTCTTTTCTTACTCAACTAAATAAATCGTATGGATCTTCGGTCCATTTAAATCGAGGGAATTCACATGGTGAGTTCTCTTTATAATATATCCTCCCGATATTAGTGGAGCTATTATAAAATAATCCATTCTTTGGAATCACCATAACACATTTGCAAAATCCCAATGCCTTTTATTATTTCAATTCTTGGCCTCTAACTTTGCCATATATCTTTTCGTCATTTTCCGGAGCTCCACCTAATTTCTCAACATTTTTGGAAACTCCTAGAACCTAGCCCTAGTTCAAACACATTTGAATTAAAATTCAAATGAGTTTGAATTTACATCTTCCAATCTTGCCTTTTTCTATTTTCTCGGAACAAGCGTATTTTTGTGAGTTCGGGAAAATTAACCGCGTGCCCAAATTCTTCTGCTAACCTTCTCTTCTCTCTTTTCCTTTCTCTTTTTTCTCTGTTTTGTTATTATTTTTTTTCTTGAGAGAGAGAGAGAGAGCCCAGCCTAGCAGCCAGGCCGACCCACCAAGGCCAAGGCCCAGCCGACCCCCTGCCCTTAACCCTAGCCCCCCTCAATCGATCCTCTCCCTCTCATCCTCCCACGCCGCCGCTGCACACGCACGTAGAGGGGCAGTGCCCCACGCCCGATCCCCTCGACCGCTGCCTTGGCCCCCGGCCATGGCGACCGCGCCGGCGACCCTGGAGGCCGCTGCTCCGCGCCAAATCCGCCCGCCATGCCCCGTTTCGCCTCGGCCTCGACTGAGGAGAACAAGCAGCGATGCTGCCTTCTTCAGCTCCGCCCGCACACCACCTCGCCGGAGAACGCCGTCCTCGTCCGGATCCCCACGCCCTGTCATTTCGTCCACGCCGGCGAGTTCCTCCCGTGTCGTCGTCTTCTCTGCATCAAGCCCGGCGCCATCCAAGCCCGTTCCCGGCCGGATCCGGACGCCCAGGTCCAGCGCCTTCCCCAACCTCCGTTGCTTCGCTGGAAGGCGCCCCCGCGCCCCTGCATCGAGGGCGTTATACTGTGGCTCGAACCCGTCGAAGATCAAGTCTCCGCGGATATCATCCGTGTAGTTTGAGCTTCCGAACCTGACTTGATGGCCAGGGGCGTAGCTTTCGATCTGCTCCAGATGACCAAGCGAATTGGCCCGCAGAGCGAAGCCGTCAAAGACGAAGATCTGTCCGGGGAGAAAAGTCTCACCCTGGACCTCATCGTTGTTAATGACCATAGGAGCCATCGGGCCTAAAGGTGACGACACAGAGGAACTCTCAATGAAAGCACCAATGTCGGTGTCAAAACCGGCGGATCTCGGGTAGGGGGTCCCGAACTGTGTGTCAAGGCTGGATGGTAACAGGAGACAAGGGACACGATGTTTTTACCCAGGTTCAGGCGCTCTCGATGGAGGTAAAACCCTACTCCTGCTTGATTAATATTGATGATATGGGTAGTACAAGAGTAGATCTACCACGAGATCATGGAGGCTAAACCCTAGAAGCTAGCCTATGGTATGATTGTGTATGATGATGATTCTGTCCTACGGACTACAACCCTCCGGTTTATATAGACACCGGATAGGGTTAGGGTTACACAGAGTCGGTTACAATGGCAGGAGATCTTGAGTATCCGCATCACCTAGCTTGCCTTCCACGCCAAGGAAAGTTCCTTCCAGACACGGGACGAAGTCTTCAATCTTGGATCTTCATGGTCCTGGAGTCCGGCGAAGGTATAGTCCGGCTACCCGAACACCCCCTAATCCAGGACTCCCTCAATAACCCACAAGTATAGGGGATCACAACAGTTTTCGATAAGTAAGAGTGTCGAACCCAACGAGGAGCTAAAGGTGGAACAAATATTCCCTCAAGTTCTATCGACCACCGATACAACTCTACGCACGCTTGACGTTCGCTTTACCAAGGACGAGTATAAAACTAGAAGTACTTTGTAGGTGTTTTTTGGATAAGCTTGCAAGAAAGTAAAGAGCGAGGAAATATAAACTAGGGGTTGCTAAGGTAAAGACACAACTAAAGTAAATATAGCGAGTGTTGAAAAGTGATGGTAGGTGTGGCGAAATTGTCCCTAGGCAACTGACTATGTTACTAGACCGGTAATCACTATTGCAATTCTATTTGAGGGAGAGGCATAAGCTAACATACTTTCTCTACTTGGATCGTATGCACTTATGATTGGAACTCTAGCAAGCATCCGCAACTACTAAAGATTCATTAAGGTAAAACCCAACCATAGCATTAAAGCATCAAGTCCCCTTTATCCCATACGCAAACAACCTACTTACTCGGGTCTGTGCTTCTGTCACTCACACCACCCACCATAAGCAAATCATAAACATATTGCAAACCTTACAACGGGAATCCCTCACGCTTGCGCGACACGGAGGGCACAATAGGACAGCACCAATAAAATATGCAACTCAAACCAATCATAGCAATTCATCAATCAACAATAGGACAATAGAAATCTACTCAGACATCATAGGATGGCAACACATCATTGGATAATAATATGAAGCATAAAGCACCATGTTCAAGTAGAGGGTACAGCAGGTTGTGGGAGAGTGGACCGCTGTAGATAGAGGGGGGAAGGTGATGGAGATGTTGGTGAAGATGACCGTGGTGTTGGTGAAGATCGTGGTGATGATGATGCCCCCCGGCAGCGCTCTGGCGCCACCGGAAGCAAGGGGGAGAGAGCCCCCCTTCTTCTTCTTCCTTAACCTCCTCCCTATATGGGAGGAGGGTTTCCCCTCTGTTCCTTGGCTCCCATGGCTTGGGAGGGGCGCAAGCCCCTCCGAGATTGGATCTATCCCTCTGTTTCTGCGTTCTGTTCTGGCTCTGTTTCACCGTTTCGCGTATATGTGGAGATCCGTAACTCCGATTGGCCTGAAACCTTCGCCCAGATCTTTTTCCAAATATTATCTTTCTTGCAGCAAAAGAAGAGCATCAACTACCTTACGGTGGGCTCACGAGGGTAGGCGGCGCGCCTAGGGGGGAGCGCGCCCCCTACCTCGTGACCACCTCGGGCACCGTCTCGCATGGATTTTTCTTCTGGAATTTTCCATATTTTCCAAAAATAAGCTCCATCCGTTTTTATCCCATTTGGACTCCGTTTGATATGGATATTCTGCGAAACATAAAACATGCAACAGACAGGAACTGGCACTGGGCACTGGATCAATATGTTAGTCCCAAAAATAATATAAAAAGTTGCCAAAAGTATATGAAAGTGAATAATATTGGCATGGAACAATCAAAAATTATAGATACGACGGAGACGTGTGACCTTGGTGCTCGACCCACTAATTGGCGGATACCATCTCACACGAGTCCTCATGGATGGCGGCAGTAGTCTAAATCTGATATATCAGGACACTGTCCGCAAAATGGGGATAGACCCCTCAAGAATTAACCTAAGTAACACTACCTTTAAAGGAGTAATACCAGGCGTCAAGGCCCACTGTACGGGCTCCATAGTACTAGAGGTTGTATTCGGTTCTCCCGACAACTTCAGAAGCGAGGAATTAACCTTCGACATCGCTCCATTCCGAAGTGGCTATCACGCACTACTCGAAAGAACGGCCTTCGCTTGTTTTAATGCAGTTCCACATTACGCCTACCTCAAACTTAAGATGCCCGGTCCACGCGGCGTCATCACAGTTAGCGGAAATACAGAGCATTCCTTACGTGCGGAAGAATACGTGGCGGCCCTAGCAGCCGAACACTGAGCGGTCCCTCCAACCAGTATAAATGGTCGGTCGTCAAGACCACGGACACAGTTAGGCGAGTCCGGTGCTCCACCCAATGTAACAGCCCAGTTGGGGTTTCCCCATAAAAGATGCTAGGGGCTGCCCGCAAAAAGAGCCCACAGTTTGGCTCGACCCTATCAATACAATAACATATTGCATTTTCATGGTTCATTCAGATTAATGAACACCTCGCACGAAGTCTTTCACCTGGGTTTTTTCTTTTTTTACAGACGATCATCGTGCTACACCCTTCCAGGATACGGCACAATGGAGATAAAGGCGCAGACGTGCAGCAGGGCCCCGCTCAAAGGTTTCTTTTTAGATTAATACCATGCGTAAACCTTTTTAATGTCTCTTGTTGCTTCTTCCCCTCCGGAAACTTTATACAACTAGCAGGGATACTGGTGTTTTTTCGGCATTTCTGTCACACCAGACTATTGCTCATACCTGGAAACTCAAGGCTTATTGTCAAGGGCGTTATTCAGCCCAGTACACATTATAAAGTCCGAATACCTTAGGGAGTGTTCGGCGTCGCGAGTTTGGCCTTATATGCATCAGTTCCGAATCATGTCTTTGGTCAAATGTTGGGTTTGCCCGGCTCCCGTGTTTTGCTACCTTACGTTCCGCTCTATCGGCTAAGGCGGCACCGGTAGAACTACTGTGATTGTGCCCCGGTTCATCTGGATGAGCACCTCAGTAGAGAAAGCCGAAAACTAGCTGTCATGATACAACGCGACACTGGTCAACCACTCAATGACCCAGCGGAATCTTCGCGATTCCTCCACATTAACGAAGGACCGGTTTCCCGGTCACATACATACGCGCACCATATCCGGATGAACGCGAAAGTACCAGGGGCTATATAGTAGCCCCACCGTCAAACTCCTATGGCTAAGTGAAAGTGTTAAAGCTATATAATCTGATTGCCTGGTTCGCTGCGCTATCACCTCCTTAACGGAACAAGACGTTAGATCAAGTGTGACTACGCATTTTCTCGAACACCCCCACATTATATGTGTGGGGGCTGAAGCCGACGACTGCAAACTTTCAGGTTATATACATACATAAACGGCTGCACATGAGGCATTATAATACTTTGGGAAAAAGTATAAACACGGCCTTTATAATAAAAATAGCATTGTCTTTACAATCGCGAAACATGTCATTCGCACATGGCACTCTTCGAGCACTGAGCCTCTATTAAACGAGCGCCTTCTAAGACTTCTTCGAAATAGTGCTCGGCCGGGTCCTGGCCTTCCGCCGCACTCTGGGTTGCAATAACGGAGGTTTCCATCCCAGCCCAGTATGTTTTAACACGGGCAAGAGCCATCCGCGCACCCTCTATGCACGTCGACCTCTTCACAGCATCGATATGCGACACAGTACCAAGGAATTGTTGCACCAATCCAAAATAGTTGTCCGGCCTTGGTCCTTGTGGCCAAAGATGATCCACGACAGGCCTCATAGCAACCTGTGGAGTTCGGCCCATGCCGCCATCTTTTCATTGAATGGCAGCGGACATGTCAGGGCACTGAACTGCGACCAGAATAACCTCTCAGCCTTATGGTCTTTCCGATCTCTGAAAAACTCGGACGCATCAACAACACTCTTTGCCAGGTCCGCATACGCGTCCGCCGCACTCCACAATTGATCCAGAGGGGCATATTTTGGATCTCCGAATTTCATCCGCAACAAATAGGGCTTCCCAGCCACGATATCTCCGACTTCACGAAGCTCCTCCCTCATCCCCCCCATTTCAGAGCGGGTTTCCTTGGCTGCCTCCAGGGCCTTCTTTAGGTCAGCCGCTTTTGCTTAATTTTCCTTTTCAAGGAGCTCATGGTGGTTGGCGGCATCGTCCAGCTCGGTAGCCATCTGGGTTATCTTTTCTTTGCTCCGGCGATGAGTAGCTTGTTCGGCTCTTAACTCTTCGACCGCCTTCAGAGCGGCCACATCACTTATTCGGGCTTGCTCCTTGGCTCGGGCAAGCTCCGCGCGAAGGGTCTCCACGGCAGCAGCTCCATATGTAGCCACAACATATTATAAATACTAGCATCATGCTCCTCTTAAACATTTGCTGACAAGCCGAATATACATACCCTGAGCCTCGTCAAGCTGCTTGTTAACCAGCGCGATGTCGGCATCGGCCACGTCCAGCTGCCGCTTTAGTTCGGTAAAATTAGCAGAGCGGTCGGCCGCTGGACCCTTAGCCACCTGCACATAAAGCAGTGCGCTTATTACCAGAGATTATGATCCTCTGTTCGCCACGTTAATGGCAACCAGAGTCTCGGGGGCTACTATCTATGCAGAGCACGAACATGTGCGGTACCATCAAAAATACATTTTTTGCCTACCTCAAAACCTCTCAGCAGACTCGTAAAAGCTTCATTCAAACCGCTTTTCGCGGATGAAATCCTGTCAACAACCATACCCATTAAGGCACGATGTGTCTCTGAGATGGCCGCTCGCTCCAAAAGGCCCATTAGTGTGTCCGGCTGTGTGCCGGACAATCCCGGACTCCTCCTGATGCTCTCTTTGGGAGCCGGATATTCCAGACTCTGGGCAGCCGAAGTTTCAACTTTTGGCCTTGGTGGATTAGGAGAAATCCTCCGTGACGACACCTCAGGGTCGTCCGCCTCATGTGACGGGGAGGCAGGGGGAGGTGTCTCGCTCTCCATCATCTCCAGAGGAAGATCCCCTGAGGACGAACTCTATGGAGAAGGGCTACGAGCCGGACTGCAACGAATATGTTTCGGTCATTATCCTCAGAGTAAAACTGGGTATACTTACCGAAGTACTCTTTTACTTACGGCTCGGTGGAGGGTCGGCCCCCTTGCGAGGTTTTCTTCCCTCATTTAGAAGCCTCCGTTTCCAAATCTTCGGATGCGGCCCTTTTCATACCTTGAGGAGAGGGGATTTTAGATTCCCCTCCCCGATTATCCTCCTTCGCGGAGGCACTTACTCCTCTGATTTGGATGTGTAGAATGTGAGGCCCACCTGTGGCTTCTCTATTCCTCCCCTCGTCTTCTCCTGATGGCACCTGATACAGCACGCGCCCAAGCATTCGGTCAACAAAGGATTCGGCGAGCCTTCGGGAAGAGGGGCCGAACACCTAATCCTCTCCGCCTTCCTCAGCCAGTCCTAGCAGAGAGCAACTTTTTATAAGGATGTTATAATAAACATAAAGGACGTCGTGTTCGGTAACAGAAGTACTTACTTGGGTATCCGGACGGTTGCAATTGAGACCCGCGTCCTCGGTGGTGTCCGGACACTTTATTCTCGATCCGAAGAATGACTCATACATCTCTTTGAGTGTCATGTCGAAGAATTGTTGAACAGTTCGCGGTCCTTTCGGGTTGAACTCCCACATACAGAGAGGACGACGTTGGCAGGCAGGACTCGACGAACCAGCATCAGTTACATTATATTGACAAGGCCGACATCCCTCTTGAGGAGGTCTCATATGCGGCTTTTCAGTGTCGGCACGTCGTTAATCGGCCCCCAATCCAGCCCCTTGTTGACCCAAGATGCCAGCTGCGGCGGGGGGCCGGAGTAGAACGCTGGAGCAGCTGCCCGCTTTATACCTCGGGGAGCTGTGATATAAAACCACTCTTGCTGCCATAAATCAGATGTTTCCGTGTAAGAACCCTTTGGCCATGGGGCGTCGGTGCCTTTGCTTATTATAGCACCTCCGCACTCCGCGTGATGCCCATCAATCACCCTCGGCCTCACATTGAAGGTCTTGAGCCACAGGCCGAAGTGGGGGGTAATGCGGAGAAAGGCTTCACATACGACGATAAACGACAAGATGTGAAGGACGGAATCTGGAGCTAGATCATGGAATTCTAGCCCGTAATATAACATAAGCCCCCTCACGAAGGGATCGAGACTAAAACCTAGCCCTCGGAGGAAGTGGGAAATAAATACGGCACTCTCGTTGGGTTCGGGAGTGGGGATGACCTGCCCTTGAGTAGGCAGCCTGTGCGGGATTTTGGTGGTGAGATACCTGGCCTCCCTAAGCTTCCCGATGTCCTCCTCTGTGACAGAGGAGGCCATCCACCGGCCTTGAAGATTGGATCCGGACATGGTCGAAGGACCGAAGTGCTTTAGCTTGAGCCTTGGGTGTTGTAACTCGAGGTGCGGGAGGGGAAGGATCAACCGTGGGAAGAAAAGGACAGGCCTCGGCCCTTTATAAAGAGGACAAATATCAAGCATCCCCCGCGTGACCGTTTGGGACTTGCCTAAAATCGAGGATTCATATTAAACAAACACGGTTGGGTTACCCACACCTGTATTGATGAGAATCCCGTGATAAGGGGAACACGATCTCTACTTCGACAAGACATGCCAATGCAACTGCCTCGTAGCACGTGTAGTGGCTGGCTAGGAAAACGGTTCAAATAATGACCGAATCGTGGCATGATGATGTGCTATAAAAAGTTGTCAGTAGATTAGATTTGTGGAATATTATACTCTCTACGGTGGAATGTGGAATTTGTTTTGCAGAGCCGGACACGATCCTTGTGTTCTAAATCTTCTATGGAGTATTTGGAGAAGGAACCCGCCTTGCAATGCCGAAGACAATTTGCGCGGGGGACTCATCGTCATTGAAGCCTGGTTTAGGGGCTACTGAGGGAGTCTTGGATTAAGGGGTCCTCGGACAGCCGGACTATATGCTTTGGCCGGACTGTTGGACTATGAAGATACAAGATTGAAGACTTCATCCCGTGTCCGGATGGGACTCTCCTTTGCGTGGAAGGCAATCTTGGATATTCGGATATTTAGATTTCCTTCTCTGTAACCGACTCTGTGTAACCCTAACCCCCACCGGTGTCTATATAAACCGGAGGGTTTAGTCCATAGGACAAGGACAATCATACCATAGGTCTAGCTTCTAGGGTTTAGCCTCTACGATCTCGTGGTAGATCAACTCTTGTAATACTCATATCATCAAGATCAATCAAGCAGTAAGTAGGGTATTATATCCATCGAGAGGGCCCAAACCTGGGTAAAACATCGTGTCTCCTGCCTCCTGTTACAATTAGCCTTAGACGCACTGTTCGGGACCCCCTACCCGAGATCCGCTAGTTTTGACACCGACACCCTGCATATAGCGGGAGCGGTTGGGGGGGGGGGGACATTTCAGCCCGTGCTTTTCCCCACCAACCACCTCCCCTCTCCCCCTCGCCCCGCCTCCCCGCTGAAGCCCAAGATTCCGACGAAAGTGGCCGGCAGGAGCATGCCGAAAGGCCTTGAGACACATGGGGTAGCCCTCCGCTCCCATCCCCTCCCCCTCTACCTGCGTCGGCGGGCCAAGACCTTGCGGATCTACGACGTTTCTTCGCGGGTGACCGGATTTGGCTTTCCTGGCCGCCGCCGGCTGCGCCAAGCTATGGAATGGTCGGGAAGCACCTCACGCAAACCCGGCAAAGGCTCATCGGCGCATGCAGGTGCGGGTTCGTCCGCTCACCTCCGCCGATGGTTTGCTGGCATGGATTCGGCTGGCCGTCCGCCGAGCTCGGCCCTCACGCAGAGGCTCTGTGGCTCGCCGATGCCGCTCATCCAGTGCGGCGAATGCCCGCGGACAGTGCTGTTGCTGACTTCGGGCAACCAAAGCACCCCGGATGGGTGTTCTTCAAATGCGAAACGACAAGGTACGTGCTGTTTTGCGTTCAGCTCATTTTTGATAGCTCATTATGTTTGCTCATTTCGAGCATCATCATGTGTGTAGAAAGATGGATGCTCATTTTCATTTTGGGAAGGTGAATACATTGATTTAGTGATAGAAAGAAAATTGATAGACGTTCGTGCACTCCTTAGTGCAATAGAACCAACGAAGAAGAATGAAGAATGCAAGATCAAGAATCCGTAGATCAACAATGAGTGCATGGAGAAGATATTGCTTGAACTAGTGGGAGCAATTATGGAAGTTGGAAATCTTCTAAAATGCATACTTGTGGTTCTTGTTTTCTTTGGTCTTGCTTTTCTAGCAAATATTTGGTGTTGTCCTATGTATCCAGTGTGGTTGAAAATGCAAAGAAATGCAAATTGAGGTGCAAATTTACATTTTGCGGGCTGGGGGGAGGACGGTCGCAGAGGCAGACCCCGCAAAGTTGACCCGTAAAACAAGTAGCGGGTCGGCTTTGTGGGGTCTGCCTCTGCGGCTTTTCACTTCAGACTGCAAAGCAGTTTTTCCGTGAACTACAAATGTGAAATGCGGGTCGACGGGATGCGGGTTCTGCTAGAGATGCTCTTATAGGGGTAGGATGTATCATGGACATGTGAATGCCATTCGTTTACATCCCTAATCATCATACATTTGCAAATGGATAGAGATTGACAAACTGACTTGATTGAAAATCTGCCAATGTGTCAACTTACTTTAAATCATTAGTGGTACGAGCAAATATATGTTTGTACGGAAATCTTATCCGGCCAACGTTCACAGTAGAAGGTGGCATTTTAAATGTATTTGTTGGCAGTTTTAGTTGTGTCAGGTGACAGTTTCAACAGAGCATTTTCTGAAAGGATGTTAAGCCTTCATCTTTTTTTTAATGTTGTTCTAAAGAAATCATCAGTCCACACACAACTAAAAAAGTCATCAAAATATTCGTAAATGTCACCTGGCAAACGCTCGCCAGCTAAGAGGGTCAATGTTCGTAATATTCTTTACCTGTATTTAAATGGGGAAAAACTTATCTTTAACCGACTGAAAACACCATCTGTGTCCGCCGCCTTCTTTACGCTACACGTGGCGCTCAGGGTACACCAAGCCTATCTCCTTCCCTTTCTCAACCTTATCTCCTGCTCCGCTCGTGCGTCACTTTTTCTCCTTCCACGGTCTACATTCTAATCATCCCTTCTGGCTCATCCCCAACCGGTGTCGCCGGTGGGCATGCCGATAGCCAAGCCTCCGTCAGCCATGCCCCTTCTCTTCTTCTCCTGCCTCCATCCCACTGCTACCTCTTGAGCATTGCATTGGTTTTCCTTGAAGAGGAAAGGGTGATGCAGCAAAGTAGCGTAAGTATTTCCCTCAGTTTTTGAGAACCAAGGTATCAATCCAGTAGGAGGCTCCTCAAAAGTCCCACACACCTACACAAACAAACAAGAACCTCGCAACCAACACAATAAAGGGGTTGTCAATGCCTTCACGGTAACTTGCAAAAGTGAGATCTGATAGAGATGATAAGATAAGATAAATATTTTTGGTATTTTTATGATATAGATTGGAAAATAAAAGATGCAAATAAAAGTAGATGGAAAACTTATATGATAAAAGATAGACCCGTGGGCCATAGGTTTCACTAGTGGCTTCTCTCAAGATAGCATAAGTATTATGGTGGGTGAACAAATTACTGTTGAGCAATTAATAGAAAAGTGCATAGTTATCAGACTATCTAGGCATGATCATGTATATAGGCATCGCGTCCGTGAGAAGTAGATCGAAACGATTCTGCATCTACTACTATTACTCCACACATTGACCGACTCTTGCCTGCATCTAGAGTATTAAGTTCATAAGAACAGAGTAACGCATTAAGAAAGATGACATGATGTAGAGGGATAAACTCATGCAATATGACATAAGCCCCATCTTTTTATCTCGATGGCAATAATACAATACGTGACTTGCTGCCCCTGGTGTCACTGGGAAAGGACACCGCAAGATTGCACCCAAAGCTAAGCACTTCTCCCATTGCAAGAAAGATCAATCTAGTAGGCCAAACCAAACTGATAATTCGAAGAGACTTGCAAAGATAACAAATCATATATAAAAGAATTCAGAGGAGATTCAAATAGATAAACTTGATCATAAACCCACAATTCATCGGATCTCGACAAACACACCGCAAAAAGAGTTGAATCGAATAGATCTCCAAGAAGATCAAGGAGAACTTTGTATTGGGATTCAAAGAGAGAGAAGAAGCCATCTAACTAATAACTATGGACCCGAAGGTCTGTGGTAAACTACTCACAACTTATCGGAGAGGCCTTGGAGATGATGTAGAGGCCCTCCGTGGTCATTCCCCCTCCGGCAGAGCGCCGATGAAGGCTTCAAGATGGGATCTCACGGATACAGAAGGTTGCGGCGGTGGAAATAGTTTTTCATGGTGCTCCTCGATGGTTTCAAGGTACAGGAGTATATATAGGAGAAAGAAGTAGGCTGGTTGACGCTCGTGGGGCCCACGAGGGTGGGGGGCGCGCCGGGCACCCTCGTGGCCGCCTCGTTTGTTGCTTGACGTCAACTCCAAGTCCCCTGGATTGCGTTTGTTCCAAAAAGATCGCTCCCGAAGGTTTCATTCCGTTTGGACTCCGTTTGATATTCCTTTTCTTCGAAACACTGAAATAGGCAAAAAAAACAGCAATTTGGGTTGGGCCTCCGGTTAGTAGGTTAGTCACAAAAATGATATAAAAGTGTAAAGTAAAGCTCATAAACATCCAAAACAAGTAATATAATAGCATAGAACAATCAAAAAATTATAGATACGTTGGAGACGTATCACCCGCTCAAGTTCCTCCTCCGCCGCATCTGAAACAAGATCTGGAGCCGCATCTGCCGTCCCTGGGAGCACCAGTGTCCGCGTCCGTCGTCGTCCCGCTGCTCGGGGAGCATCGGCTTGGACAGCCATGGCTGCCGCCTCCTCGAGCTCAGTTTCCCGCTACAAGTTTTCTGCAACAACGGTGCTTCTACATCCCCGGCAGCCACGCTCGCCTCCCTCATCCATTGCTGCACTCGCTTACTGTCGTGGAATTAACACGTCAGATGTCCTCTTGAAAGAAATTAGTCGTGGAGCCATCGCTACGGGTTAGCTTGAAGGGGTTAAACCGTACAAGGGACATGGGAGTTTATACTAGTTCGGCCCCTTCGATGAAGGTAAAAGCCTACGTCTAGTTGTGATGGAATTGATTGGGTTTCGATGATCAGGGACCGAATACGCCTTGCCTGGATCTCGAGTTGTTATTGTCTGCCCTGAACCGTCGCCGGGTCACCCCTTTATATACACAGGAGGACCCCGGCCGGTTTAAAGAGTCCCGAGCCTGGCTCATACAAGTGTCCGCCTCGGTCTCTCCTTCCCTATCTTATTACACAAGTTTATACAATCATGGAGGTTTACTGACATGGGCTCTAAACCGCCCTTGGGCTCTGGGCCTCTAAGCTTCAACAATAAAGAGTCGTCTTCTGAGTCTTATTGGGCTTCATAGTAACTAAAGGTGAATCGGCCCCTCCTGGGCGGTTTACCCTAAGTAGTTATATCCCCGACATTAGGCCCCAGATTGATTTGATCCTGATCATGTCAATCTTCAATCCTTGGAAAAAACTCATTAAGTGCCTTCCACCAATTTTCGTAAACCGCCATATCGTCTTCCTCCCATGAATGTTGCTGAATCGCCGTGACGTCATCTTTCATCATTGTAGTAAATTATTGTGATGTCACTCCTGCATAAAGATTTATAAAGATTCCTTCTTTTTAATTAATTTCCGTAAATCGAGGCGACAGCTGCATCCTCTTTTGCCGCTTCAGATTCCTCGATTCTCGTGCCTGCCGTTTTATCCCTCTTTCATTATAAATAAGATCGGGGGCTCCTTCCATTTTCCCCCTTGCGTCCTCACATCTTTCTTCTTCCTCGCGACCCGAAGATCTCGAGCATCGCCGCCTCCGTCGTCGTCGACCTTCAAGCCTTCATCGACTTGGCCGCTGCATCATCCTGTTCGTACCAGAGCTTCCGCAATATTGCTCCGCTGTTGCGCGGCTCCGGTAACTACCCTTTCCTTTCCCTTACTAGATCTTGCGCTAGGGTTTCGAGAGTTCCTGTGATGTTCATAGGTGTTCATCAGTGCACCCATTTTCCTTTAAACCTTTCACTGAATCTAGCTAGGCATGATAGCTTTTCGCAGCTAGATCTGTGGTTTATCCACATCGCCGTATTACCACATCTTACTGCTCTTGAATAGATCCTTAGCTGAATCTTTTCTGATCTGTTAGTCGCCATTGTAGGGTTCTGAAAATTTTCTTTACTGAACAACGGTAGATCCAAAACTATATCACTTCCTTGTGAAACTTGTTTCTACAATACTTGGTAATTTTTTCAGATCTCATCCTTTTCACCGAAAGACGGTTTAACTTGTAATAGTTGACACTTCCTCATATGCCATTAGCCCTCGCTTAAACCACCGTATAAATTTGAATAACCATGCCCGGTTCACCTTGACTAAATTGCCGGTTTAACATTGATAAATTTACATGATCCAGCAATCGTAAACCGCATGCTTTCCTTTTACAGATTTTGTAAGATGGCAAAACAATTTGCCGCTTGTAACTGGGCCCCATCCCGGATTACAGACACGCAGATCAATAACTTCGTCATCACTGGCGCTTTAGCTCCAAAGAATGTTCTTCATTGGCGAGTCCCTGGCCCTGAATGCCCTCCTGAGCCCCAAGAGGGAGAGGTGATTGTGTTCATGCAACATCTAGCTCGAGGTTTCTGTCCTCCCGAATCAAAAAATTTCCGGGATGTGCTTGCGAGCTTCCAACTCCATCCTCAAGATATTGGACCAAATTCAGTGTCCAACATATGCGATTTCCAGGTTTTCTGTGAGGTTTACCTGCAGGAAGAACCGACTGTTGACCTTTTTCGAGATCTCTTCCACTTAAACCGCCGAACCGAATTCTCTGACGGACCCAATACTGAGCTTGGCGGCGTGTGGATTCAAAAGAGGAAGGAGGTTGAATTTCCTCATGCCAAACTTCATAGCCACCCAAAAGACTAGAAACAAACGTGGTTTTACTGTCAAAACACTGCCCCTGCTGACGAAAATGCTTTGCCGGGTTACCGGTCGTACCGGCTTAGCAATAGTCACCCTTTACCTCCACGGTTGACAGCTAAGGAACGTCAAGCCTATGCATCCCAACTTGTCAAACTCCGAGCTTTCATGGCCAATGGTTTAACTGGCGTCGATCTTGTCCGCTGCTAGGTTTCATGGTGTATTTTGCCCTTAAGCCGCCGGCCCAGATTGATGTGTGAATATACCGGCAAGAAAAATGATCCGCAATGGTTTAACCAAATAGAATTGGCTGATGATGAGGTCACTGAAAATGTGAAGAAGATACTTGATGAAAATCTCACTGTGTGCACTCAAACCGGTCTGCGCCCCTTCTATGCCTCCAACAAACTTCCAGAGGTAAATAATTTAACTTTGTACTTTCCTGACCCTTCTCCGCTTTAACTCTATTATAATAATCCTTTGCACAATCTTAGTCAAACAGCTCCTTCTGGAAAAAGAGACCTCAAGACAAACCGGCCAAGGCTCCTCGTGTTAAGAGCAAGGTAACCAAGAGAGCTGGCAAGAAGAAAACCGCTAAGTCTTCTGAACCACCCGAAGATGCTAACGAATCAGCTGAAGAGGTAAAACTTGATTCCCTTGGCTTTTATTTCATACATCTTATTGACAATAATTTTTCCCAGGATGACGCGGAAGCCAGCCATGCGGACCATGTTGAGGTGATATGTCTTTCTGACTCAGAACTTGTGCCGGTTCAAAGATTTCGCCGTACAGTTCGGAAAGTTAAATACTCTCACCCTCCTGCTCATTTGGATCCAAAACTTTGTTTAAAGAAACAGCCAACCGAAGGGCGTCGCACAACCCGACACAGCGGCCAACAAATCACCTCTTTCGGTTTACCTCATACACCAACCCGGAAACGTCGTCCAGAGGTTGCTTGTTCTCCTGAAAAACCTTACCCTTTGAAGGGTTTCTTCCGATGCCCTCTCAATCCTTCTGATTCAAATTACCAGGTTTCTTCTAATTCATCTGGCGGTTCGTCAACCACTCAGCTGCCTCCGTTGAAAACTGTCCCTGGGTAAATATACAGCGTTTCATTTTTTTCCTTCACAGTTCGGTTTACCATACTAATTCTTGTTTTGATATTTAGTGCCAAAGCTCGTCTGAGCAAGAAGGCTAAGACCAGTGCTCCTTCTGGCGAAGTCGAACCGGAGAAGATTCCTGATAATATTGATGAAAATCCTGATAATATCATGGATGACTCTATTCTGCCCGAGCCAACTACCAATGCTGACCCGCCAGAAGCTGATCCGGAAACACATGTGGGCACTTCAACCCCGCATCCTACACCTGCAAGCCCAATTGTCAATCCGTCAAGCCCTGCTGTCCCTCCGAGACCAGCCAAGGAAAATGACGACATTTTTGTCACTAGCACATGTTATACTGCCCCGGGCAACCCAGTTATCCTGGCGAAACACACTGCCAAAGAGGAATTTGTAGCTATGGGCAAGGGGAAGATGGAAACTGATCTGTCCAAATACGCAAATTTTTCTGCCCAAGAACTTCATTCCGGATTGGTAAACCGGCTATACACAAGCCGAGATTATGAAGCCGGTTTGGTTAATCTGATGAAGGAACGCTATGAGGTAAATATTTCCTTGTATTATCACTGCCTTGTAGCCCCCAAGTGCCGGTTTAGCTTGCAAAGACAAACCGGGACTTGTAATTTTGCATGCTTCATCTTATTGACTTTCCTTGCATATGTTCTTTGATCAAATGTGCATTAGCCCCCAAGTGCCAGGATTGAACTTGTATTAATCCGTGGGACTTTGAATCAGGCAGTAATAACGAAGCAATCCGCATTAGCCCCCAAGTGCCAGGTACATAACTAGTTATATGCTTGGGACTTGATAAAGTACTTATGTGCTCTTATGATCTTGGCAGGCTGACATAAATCACCAACGCACTCAAATTGCTGACCTTCAAGAAAGTACAAAACCCAGCAAGAACAGTCTTCCAAGACCAAAGATGAGCTAAAAGCCGCTCTAACCTCCATGGAACAATTGAAGGAAGTATTCAAGACTGAACGTACCAATTGGGATACAGAGAAAAAAGCACTGCTGAAGCGAGCTGAAGACGCCGAGGCAACTCTTAAACTGGTGGCGGAAGAGCTTTCCGGATTGAAGCATCAAGTGAATGCTATGACCTCTGCAATCTTTGGTAAGTATTCCTACCAATGCTTGACATAACCATTTTGTAAGTTGGCGGTTTAACTATAAAATTCTTAACCCGCTGTAGGTCGCCGCATTACTCATTTGGCCTCTGACATACGGATGAAGCTGAAGGCTGCATATACGCTGATTGAACAATTGTATACCAGTGCCCAACGGGTTATTTGCGCAGCGTCTTACAACAATCCGGCCCCAACACTGATCAAGGATACTCTGGCAAGGTTATCCATGACACCGGCACAAAATAGAAGAGATAAAACGATCGGCTGTTAGGGCTGGCACTTTATTGGCACTTACCCGAGCCAAAGCATGGATAACCGATCTTGATCCAGTGTACATTGCCAAAGGCTTTCCTAGTATACAAGAAAACGGGGCAGAATTTGATGATGAAGCCCTTAAAAATGTGACAAGGGAAATGCGTCCTCTGGCGAGTAAACTTGCGGACAGAGCCAACCTGTCTGTGCACCGGTCTTTTTATGATGCAAATAACAAATGGATTAACCCTACCATCCCAGAAGTGCAAAATCTTATTCTGCCAATCCGTAAGCACACTTATGCCCCTAATGTTGATCCGTCAGAACTTATCAGTGAAGAGGCTGTCTTTCAGGCTTTAACCCGGATTGATTGGACCACGATGGATTTCCAGCCACTAGATGGAGAGGAGGAGGCTAAACCGACGTCAAATGATCCATCCACCTCACTGCAACATGGAGATGAATAATCCGGCGATCTGTTTGATTCATCATAGACTTTGTTCTGTTGAAAACAGCATATTTTGGGCCTTTAAAGCGCCTTGTAATAGGCTAATACCAGTACTTTGATTTGTTGCCATCGTGCACTGGGATACTTTTTGTTTGGTCTGTCGTAATAATTTCAGCACTGGCTCATATGTCTTTATAATTTCATGCAATCCCTGTGTCTGCATAAAAGAAATCTGTCCGGGCGGTTTACCCCCGGACGGGTCAAAATGCCCAAAACAACTTGATAGACAACCATGGTTGCTAAAAAGTAGCGAAAATAAATCATACCTGTGATATGAAATTATACTTGTTGGATTACCAACTTTTGATTGTAGTAAGGGTTAACACCCAACTTCCACCATGCAATGCTGGTATATATGAGATATAACCGGGTTGTAATGAACACCGTATAACTGCTGGCGACAAATTGTCAAAGCCAGACCAGTTTAAGGAACTCCGATTTACCTTTAATTGCACGCTTTAACAAAAATAACTGTAAGCCACACCGGGATAAGAATCACCGGATTAACATAAATAACAAGATTGAACAAAACTTGGCAAAAAAACAAACAAAAAATCATGTAATCAAGGCTTTTCAAGGGCTGCCAGGCCCAAAATCGAGGCTTTTCATGGGCTGCCAGGCCGCTGAGTTAAACCATTTGGACAATGCCTTTTAAGATGGGCCTCCAACTAACCAATCATCGTTTTAACTTTGACAAGTTCAGGGTCTCAATGAGAGTGACTGTCAAACGTTCGACGGGTTGTGCCAGGATTACCTGGATACGAGTGGCTTACTTGATGAAGGCGGGTTAACCCGGGGTTTTAGGTGAATACACCAGGCTTCCAAGCCGTGGGACGATACCCGGCTACAAGGGTCCTTTCAAACTCTTTGGTATTTGACACAAAGAGCCCCCAAGTAACTTTGTGAGCTGTGCTCAATGGGTGCCTATGTTTGAGCTGTGCGTAGCAACAAGACTCGGTGTGAAGCTCCCAAGGTTTATTGTGGCGTGATAGCCAGTTTAACAGGCAGCACTGAAGCCCCCAAGTAAATTTTTTTTGAAGAAAACGACGGAGACCCTGCTTGTAGCAAGGATGCCGGTTTATTATATTGATAAAAGTAGATACATTGTAGAAATATATACATAAGAAAAAGCCTGTGGCTTCAAGTGTAATAAGGCCGTAGGAGAGCTATGTTCCAGGGCCGCCGGGTCTCCTCCTCAGAGCTGCGTGAGTCTTCTCGAACGTCAATGAGATAGTATGATCCGTTGTGCAGATTTTTGCTGACCACAAAAGGTCCTTCCCAAGGTGGGGATAACTTGTGCATATCAGTCTGGTCTTGGATAAGCCGGAGCACCAAGTCACATTCTTGAAAGGTTCTTGTCTTAACCCGGCGGCTATGATAACGCCGCAGGTCTTGCTGATAAACCGCCGAATGAGCCAAAGCCATGCCCCGTTTCTCATCTAACTGGTCTAGCACCTCTTGGTGTGCTTGCTCATTGTCCGCTTCAACATAATTCGCAACTTGGGGCAAATCGTGACGAATATCACTTGGGAGGACGGCCTCAGCTCCATAAACCATAAAAAAGGGTGTATAACCCGTAGATCGGTTTGGGGTGGTATTGATACTCCATAACACAGACAGCAACTCTTCCACCCAACAACCCGGTGTTCGCTGCAAAGGAACCATAAGCCAAGGCTTGATACCCTTCAGGATTTCTTGATTCGCCTACTCTGCTTGACCATTGGATTGGGGGTGAGCCACAGATGCTACATCAAGCCAGATGTGCTCTCGTTGACAAAACTCCTCCATTTCACCTTTGGACAGGTTCATGCCATTGTCTGTGATGATGCTGTGCGGGAAACCAAAGCGGAAAATGATCTTTTTAAGAAATTGAACCGCCGTGGCCGCATCGCACTTGCTGACGGGCTCCGCTTCAACCCATTTAGTGAACTTGTCAACCTCCACCAATAGGTGGGTCTTCTTATCCTTAGAGCGTTTAAAGGGTCCAACCATATCAAGCCCCCATGTAGCAAACGGCCAAGTGATAGGAATCATGCGCAACTCTTGAGCCGGAACATGAGCCCGCCGTGAGAACTTTTGACAGGCATCACACTGCTTTACCAGATCCTCCGCGTCAGAATGAGCTGTCAACCAGTAGAACCCATGACGGAAAGCTTTAGCTACCAAGGACTTTGAACCGGCATGATGACCGCATTCCCCTTCATGGATTTCACGTAGAATCTCTTGCCCTCATTCAGGAGAAACACAATGTTGGAATACGCCTGATACGCTACAACGGTGCAACTCGCCATTGTGAACAACCATAGACTTGGACCACCGTACTATCTGCCTGGCAAAGAGCTCATCATCCGGTAACTCGCCCCGGTTCAGATATGCCAAATAGGGAACTGTCCAATCCGGAATGATATGTAAAGCGGCTACCAATTGAGCCTCCGGATCAGGAACAGCTAAATCCTCCTCTGAAGGCAACTTCACAGACGGGTTATGCAAGATATCTAAAAAGGTATTGGGTGGTACCGGTTTATGTTGGGATCCCAGCCGGCTTAGAGCGTCTGCTGCTTCATTTTTACGCTGGTCGATGTGCTCCACCTGATAACCTTTAAAGTGACCTGCCACAATATCCAGCTCGCGCCTATAAGCCGCCATGAGTGGGTCCTTAGAATCCCAAGTACCAGAAACTTGCTGAGCCACCAGAACGGAATCTCCAAAACATCGAACTCGGCTCAAGTTCATTTCTTTAGCCACACGGAGTCCGTGGAGTAAGGCCTCATACTCTGCTGCATTGTTGGTACAAGGAAACATTAAGCGGAGAACATAAAAAAAATTATCACCTCGAGGCGAAGTAAGGACAACTCCAGCCCCCGAGCCTTCCAATTGCCTGGACCCATCAAAGTGAATAGTCCAGTATGTATTATCCGATTTGTCCTCTGGTGCCTGTAACTCGGTCCAGTCATTGATGAAATCAACAAGCGCCTGAGACTTGATGGCCGTCCGAGGCACATACTTCAACCCATTTGGACCACTTCGCAACCCGGCCAGTTGCTTCTCTGTTCTGGATTATATCGCCCAAAGGAGCAGAACTAACTACCGTGATGGGATGGCTTTGGAAATAGTGCTTGAGCTTTCTACTTGCCATAAAAACTCCATGTACCAGCTTCTGCCAATGCGGATATCTTTGCTTTGACTCGATCAGCACCTCACTGATATAATAAACTGGCCGTTGAACCAGATATTCCATCCCGGCCACCTTACGCTCAACCATGATCGCCACACTGACCGCACGGGCATTGGCTGACACATACAATAACAGAGGCTCGTTATCAACTGGAGCAGCAAGTACAGGCGGTTCAGCTAGCTGCCGCTTCAAATCCTCAAAGGCCACATTGGCTGCGTTACTCCAGACAAAGTCATCCGTCTTCTTCAACATCTGATATAGAGGAATCGCCTTCTCTCCCAAACGGCTAATAAACCGGCTGAGGGCTGCAATAATCCGGCCTGCCAGATGTTGAACATCATTGATACACGCCGGTTTAGCCAAAGATGTGATCGCTTTGATTTTCTCTGGGTTGGCCTCAATACCTTTGTTGGATACAAGAAAACCCAAGAGCTTGCCTGCCGGAACACCAAAAACGCACTTATCCGGGTTGAGCATCATTTTGTAAACCCGAAGGTTGTCAAAGGTCTCCTTGAGATCATCTATCAAGGTTTCCTGCTTCCTGGACTTTACCACGATATCATCCACATAGGCGTGCACATTACACCCAATCTGCTTGTGAAGACAATTTTGCACACAACGCTGGTAGGTTGCCTGGGCACTCTTGAGCCCATAGGGCATAGAAACATAGCAGAAGGCTCCAAAGGGGGTGATGAAGGTTGTCTTCTCCTGGTCCTTAACTGCCATTTTAATCTGATGATAACCTGAATAAGCATCTAAGAAACTCAGGCGCTCACAACCCGACATCGCATCAATGATCTGATCAATACGCGGGAGAGCAAAAGGATCTGCTGGGCAGGCCTTGTTCAAATCCGTGTAGTCCACACACATACGCCAAGTGCCGTTTTTCTTAAGAACAAGCACCGGATTAGCCAACCATTCGGGATGAAATACTTCAACGATAAACCCAGCAGCCAATACCCGGGCTACCTCCTCACCAATGGCCTTGCGTCTTTCCTCGTTAAAGCGGCGAAGAAACTGCCTGACCGGTTTAAACTTGGGATCAATATTGAGAGTGTGCTCAGCGAGTTCCCTCGGTACACCTGGCATGTCATAAGGCTTCCATGCAAAAATGTCCCGATTCTCATAGATGAACTCGATGAGCGCACTTTCCTATTTTGGATCCAGATTGGCACTGATAGTAAACTGCTTAGATGAATCACCAGGGACAAAGTCAACAAGTTTAGTCTCATTAGCTGGTTTGAACGTCAAGGCCGGGTCATGCTCAGTTGTAGGCTTCTTCAGGGGTGTCATGTCTACCGGATCAACATTGTCCTTATAAAACTTCAGCTCTTCCGCAGCACAAACCGATTCAGCATAGGCTGCTTCACCTTCCTCACAATCCAACGCGATTTTTCGACTTCCATGCACTGTGAGTGTCCCCTTGTAACCCGGCATCTTGAGCTGCAGATAAACGTAACAGGGCCTTGCCATGAATTTTGCATAAGCCGGCCGTCCAAACAATGCGTGATACGGGCTTTGGATTTTTACCACCTCAAAGGTCAATGTTTCGGACTTGGAATCATGTTCATGTCCAAACACAACTTCCAGAGTGATCTTGCCAACGGGGTATGCTGATTTACCTGGGACTACACCATGAAAAACAGTATTTGACGGTTTGAGATTCTTATCTGTCAACCCCATGCGACGGAAAGTCTCATAGTACAAGATGTTGATACTGCTCCCACCGTCCATCAGGACCTTGGTGAACTTATATCCCCCCACCTGAGGTGCTACCACCAATGCTAGCTGACCCGGATTGTCAACCCGGGGCGGATGATCCTCCCTGCTCCACACAATAGGCTGCTCAGACCATCGTAAATAACGTGGTACGGCCGGTTCAACAGCATTAACTGCCCTCTTGTGAAGTTTCTGATCCCGCTTGCATAGGCTAGTAGTGAACACATGATACTGCCCACCGTTCAATTGCTTAGGGTGACTTTGATAGCTTGACTGCTGCTGATTCCCTTGATTACTCTGGTGACTATTGCCACCATGGTTGTTCTGATGACCCTGATTATTCTGAAATCAAGAGCTTTAACCGCCGTCGCCTTGGAAACCGGGGCCTGAACCGCCCGACGGACCCTGATCATACCGGTAGGGATCAGAGTTTTTGAACTCCTTCATTATATAACAATCCTTCCGAAGATGCGTAGAAGGGGCCTCCTTGGTTCCATGCTTTGGACAGGGCTGGTTTAACAAACGTTCTAGATTCATCCCTCCACCGCGCTGGGGCGGTTTACCTTTGCGACGCTGCGTATTGGTGTTAGCCACAAAATCTGCACCATCCGCTTTACGCTTGCCGTTATTCCCATGGCCTCCCTGGTTATGATGATATCCCTTTGCACCGCCGCTCTTCTTTCCCTTCTCCAGTTTCTCTTCATCAGACTCGGGATCCTTTGTATTATCAGAATCGGCATATTTGACCAAGGCTGCCATGAGTGTGCCCATGTCACTG
Source organism: Triticum aestivum (assembly GCF_018294505.1). Classification (NCBI taxonomy): domain Eukaryota; kingdom Viridiplantae; phylum Streptophyta; class Magnoliopsida; order Poales; family Poaceae; genus Triticum; species Triticum aestivum. The sequence continues at coordinate 615,900,533 of NC_057809.1, forward strand.
CAGTGGCGTTTGAGCCATCCCAACTTCATTTTCAGTGACTTAAACCGGCAATTACGCTCCAGCGTCAAGATCGCCTGGCCAGCATTAATCCGGTCTGACGAATGCAAAACTTCCGAAACCCGGCGCACCCAATGAGTTGTTGACTCGTTTTTCCCTTGAACACAGGCATCCAAATCCACAATGGACATAGGCTATTTGCAAGTGTCTTTGAAATTAGCTATAAAGCGGGCCTTCAGCTGCTCCCATGACGCGATGGAGTTGGCTGGCAGGTTCTTTAATCAAGTACGGGTTGTTCCCTCCAACATCATCGTGAAATATTCTGCATAAGCTGCTTCATCCACATCCAGCATCTCCATCGCCATCTCATACTCTCAACCCACGCCTCAGGTGGCTGGTCAGCAGTGTAATTTGGTACCTTCCGTGGGCCCTTGAAATCCTTGGGCAACCACACATTAAGGAGAGCCGGAATAAGACATGGCACACCCCAGGAACTGAAAGCGACCCCGGTGCCCCGGTCTACCGATGCCGCAGGCTGAATCGGGGCGGTTAGATAACGACCCGCGTGTGGTGCTGCTAATGCGGCCTCCCTTCGTGCCCTGCCATTATCCACCACATCCTGAGCATTCACCTCACCGTACACCACATTACGGCGCCGAGTGTCGTGGGAACGATTCCGAAAATAAGAGAGGGGTAGGATAAAGGAGCATGATCTATTGAGATGCAAATGGGTGACATGGTGGTGGCCTCTCACGGTGGAGATAACAACCCTACGTCTCGTGCTCCGGAGAGGCTTTTCTTTGTCTGTCATGAACACGGAGTTACATGGTGTATTTGGGTGGTGTATTTGAGAGAGAGGGGAGAGCGGATCTCCATGCCTGAGCTATGTCCTGAGACGAATGGTCAGAAAGAGAGAAAGGTGGAAGGAAAAAGCCCCCAAGTCTAGTGGTGGGGGGTGGCTTATATAGAGTGCGCCACCCCCTCACCTCTTATGTTACAAAGTGGGGCATGAATGCCATAATGCCAGCTCACTACCAAGCCTTCACTATGAGAATGATGCTTTGACTGCTTTGCTGCCTGCTGGTCTTCGTATGCCCGAGTGAGTCGTAAGGTCGAGTGGTGAACTGTCATCCGAGTGGATGGTATGTTGCCTGTTCGAGTGGATAGTATGCTGCTTGTCTGAGTGGTTGTTGCCGTCTGAGTGACTTTCAAGTTGCGGTACATCTGACGGCGATCTGGCCCAGGGGCCCAGTACAAAGTGTACGGTGTCTATGGGTAGGGTCTTTAGGTCAGGCCTGTTACCCTACCCCCAATACATGTCCTCGACATTAGCCCCCGAATCGGTCGAGGTTGAGCGGGTCGAGCCGAGGTGAATTCCCAGATGAGTCGAGTGCTACAGAGCCACTTATGAACTCCTTTGGTCACCCGGCGGTCTTATCTCCGCGTGTTGCCTTGACGGATTCCGGACTGCATCGTGTATGGGTGAAATGAGCTCAAACGGGTCAGCGGAGGAGCGTTAAACTCACCTTATAGCAATTTTTAGAGTGATTTGGAGCTGGTCCTGCATCAAGTAACTGATTACTCAGAATTTCTTCACGCCTGGAATGTGTCTTTTTTTGTTGTTTGGCCGTCCCTTAGACCGGGCGGACCGTTCCGAGTGGATACCATTCCAGTGGGGGCACGCTGAGTTTGGAGCTGGTCCTGCATCGAGTAACTGATTACTCGGAATTTCTTCATGCTTAGAACATGTCTTTTTTGTTGTTTGGCCATCACTTGGACCGGGCGGACCGTTCCGAGTGGATACCATTCCGGTGGGGGCACGCTCAGTCGGCGGGAGTCTTAGAGCCTGTCTTTTTTGTTGTTGTTCATCACTCGGACTGGTCAGGCCGTACCTAGTGGAGATTACTCCAGTGGGGGCACGCTGAGTGAAGGAAATATGCCCTAGAGGCAATAATAAAGTTATTATTTATTTCCTTATTTCATGATAAATGTTTATTATTCATGCTAGAATTGTATTAACCAGAAACATAATACATGTGTGAATACATAGACAAACAGAGTGTCACTAGTATGCCTCTACTTGACTAGCTCGTTAATCAAAGATGGTTATGTTTCCTAACCATGGACAAAGAGTTGTTATTTGATTAAGGAGATCACATCATTAGTTGAATGATCTAATTGACATGACCCATTCCATTAGCTTAGCACCCGATCGTTTAGTATGTTGCTATTGCTTTCTTCATGACTTATACATGTTCCTATGACTATGAGATTATGCAACTCCCGTTTACCGGAGGAACACTTTGTGTGCTACCAAACGTCACAACGTAACTGGGTGATTATAAAGGTGCTCTACAGGTGTCTCTAAAGGTACTTGTTGGGTTGGCGTATTTCGAGATTAGGATTTGTCACTTCGAATGTCGGAGAGGTATCTCTGGGCCCTCTCGGTAATGCACATCACATAAGCCTTGCAAGCATTGCAACTAATGAGTTAGTTGTGAGATGATGTATTACAGAACGAGTAAAGAGACTTGCCGGTAACAAGATTGAACTAGGTATTGGATACCGACAATTGAATCTCGGGCAAGTAACATACCGATGACAAAGGGAACAACGTATGTTGTTACGCGGTCTGACCGATAAAGATCTTCATAGAATATGTAGGAGCCAATATGGGCATCCAGGTCCCGCTATTGGTTATTGACCTGAGACGTGTCTCAGTCATGTATACATTGTTCTCGAACCGTAGGGTCCGCACGCTTAACGTTACAATGAAAGTTATTATGAGTTTATGTATTTTGATGTACCGAAGTTTGTTCAGAGTCCCGGATGTGATCACGGACATGACAAGGAGTCTCGAAATGGTCGAGACATAAAGATCGATATATTGGAAGCCTATATTTGGACATCGGAATCATTCCGGGTGAAATCGGCATTTTACCGGAGTACCGGGGTGTTACCGGAACCCCTCGGGGGGTTATTGGGCCTTGATGGGCCATAAGGGAGAAGAGGAGGGCCGGCCATGGCAGGCCGCGCGCCCCCTCCCCCCTAGTCCGAATAGGACAAGGAAGGGGGGCGGCGCCCCCCTTTCCTCTTCCCCCTTTCCCCTTTCCATCTCCAACAAGGCAAGAGGGGGGAGTCCTACTCCCGGTGGGATTGGGACTCCTCCAGGCGCACCCCTTGGGGGCCGGCCGCACCTCCCCCTCCCACCTTTATATACAGGGGCAGGGGGGCACCCTAGAACACACAAGTTGATCTTCGTGATCATTCCTTAGCCGCGTGCGGTGCCCCCCTCCACCATATTCCACCTCGGTCATATCGTTGCAGTGTTTAGGCGAAGCCCTGCGTCGGTAGAACATCATCATCGTCACCACGCCATCGTGCTGACGGAACTCCTCCCCGAAGCTTTGTTGGATCGGAGCCCGGGGAACGTCATCGAGCTTAACGTGTGCTAAGAACTCGGAGGTGCCGGAGTAACGGTGCTTGGATCGGTCGAACCGGGAAGACGTACGACTACTTCCTCTACATTGTGTCAACGCTTCCGCTTCGGTCTTCGAGGGTACATAGACAACACTCTCCCCTCTCGTTGCTATGCATCACCATGATCTTGTGTGTGCGTAGGATTTTTTTTGAAATTACTACGTTCCCCAACAGTGGCATCCGAGCCTAGGTTTTTATGGTTTGATGTTATGCACAAGTAGAACACAAGTGAGTTGTGGGCGATATAAGTCATACTGCCTACCAGCATGTCATACTTTGGTTCGGCGGTATTCTTGGATGAAGCGGCCCGGACCGACATTACGCGTACGCTTACGCGAGACTGGTTCTACCGCCGTGCTTTGCACACAGGTGGCTGGCGGGTGTTAGTTTCTCCAACTTTAGTTGAACCGAGTGTGGCTACGCCCGGTCCTTGCGAAGGTTAAAACGGCATCAACTTGACAAACTATCGTTGTGGTTTTGATGCGCAGGTGAGATTGGTTCTTGCTTAAGCCCGTAGCAGCCACGTAAAACTTGCAACAAACAAAGTAGAGGACGTCTAACTTGTTTTTGCAGGGCATGTTGTGATGTGATATGGTCAAGACATGATGCTAAATTTTATTGTATGAGATGATCATGTTTTGTAACTGAGTTATCGGCAACTGGAAGGAGCCATATGGTTGTCGCTTTATTGTATGCAATGCAATCGCCCTGTAATGCTTTACTTTATCACTAAGCGGTAGCGATAGTCGTAGAAGCATAAGATTGGCGAGACGACAACGATGCTACGATGGAGATCAAGGTGTCGCGCCGATGACGATGGCAATCATGGAGGTGCTTCGGAGATGGAGATCACAAGCACAAGATGATGATGGCCATATCATATCACTTATATTGATGGCATGTGATGTTTATCTTTTATGCATCTTATCTTGCATTGATTCACGGTAGCATTTTAAGATGATCTCTCACTAATTAAAAAAAGTGTTCTCCCTGAGTATGCACCGTTGCCAAAGTTTGAGGTGCCCAGACACCACGTGATGATCGGGTGTGATAAGCTCTACGTCCATCTACAACAGGTGCAAGCCAGTTTTGCACACGCAGAATACTCAGGTTAAACTTGACGAGCCTAGCATATGCAGATATGGCCTCGGAACACGGAGACCGAAAGGTTGAGCGTGAATCATATAGTAGATATGATCAACATAAGATGTTCACCATTGAAAACTAATCCGTTTCACGTGATGATCGGTTATGGTTTAGTTGAATTTGGATCACGTGACCACTTAGAGTTTTAGAGGGATGTCTATCTAAGTGGGAGTTCTTAAGTAATATGATTAATTGAACTTAAACTTATCATGAACTTAGTCCTGGTAGTATTAGCATATCTATGTTGTAGATCAATAGCTTGCGTTGTTGCTTCCCTGTGTTTATTTTGATATGTTCCTAGAGAAAAATTGTGTTGAAAGATGTTAGTAGCAATGATACGGATTGGATCTGTGATCTGAGGTTTATCCTCATTGCTGCACAGAAGAATTATGTCCTTGATGCACCGCTAGGTGACGGACCTATTGCAGGAGCAGATGCAGACGTTATGAACGTTTGGCTAGCTCAATATGATGACTACTTGATAGTTTAGTGCACCATGCTTGACGGCTTAGAATCAGGACTTCAAAGACGTTTTGAACGTCATGGACCATAAGAGATGTTCCAGGAGTTGAAGTTAATATTTCAAGCAAATACCCGAGTTGAGAGATATGAAGTCTCCAACAAGTTCTATAGCTACAAGATGGACGAGAATCGCTCAACTAGTGAGCATGTGCTCAGATTGTCTGGGTACTACAATCACTTGAATCAAGTGGGAGTTAATCTTCCAGATAAGATAGTGATTGACAGAATTCTCTAGTCACCATCACCAAGTTAGTAGAACTTCGTGATGAACTATAGTATGCAAGGGATGACGAAAACGACTCCCGAGCTCTTTGTGATGCTGAAATCGACAAAGGTAGAAATCAAGAAAAACATCAAGTGTTGATGGTTGACAAGACCACTAGTTTCAAGAAAAAGGGCAAAGGAAAAAGGGGGAACTTCAAGAAGAACATCAAGCAAGTTGCTGCTCAAGTGAAGAAACCCAAGTCTGCTCCTAAGCCTGAGACTAAGTGCTTCTACTGCAAAGGAATTGGTCACTGGAAGCGGAACTACCCCAAGTATTTGGTGGATAAGAAGGATGGCAAAGTGAACAAAGGTATATTTGATATACATGTTATTGATGTGTACTTTACTAGTGTTTATAGAAACCCCTCGGTATTTGTTACTGGTTCGGTTGCTAAGAGTAGTAACTCGAAACAGGAGTTGCAGAATAAACAGAGACTAGTTGAGGGTGAAGTGACGATGTATGTTGGAAGTAGTCCCAAGATTGATATGATCATCATCGTACACTCCCTATACTTTCGGGATTAGTGTTGAACCTAAATAAGTATTATTTGGTGTTTGTGTTGAGCATAAATATGATTTGATCATGTTTATTGCAATACGATTATTCATTTAACTTAGAGAACAATTGTTGTTCTGTTTACATGAATAGAACCTTTTATAGTCATACACACCAACGAAAATGGTTTGTTGGATCTCGATCGTAGTAATACACATATTCATAATATTGAAGCCAAAAGATGCAAAGTTAATAATGATAGTGCAACTTATTTGTGGCACTGCAGTTTAGGTCATATTGGTGTAAAGCGCATGAAGAAACTCCATGCTGATGGGATCACTTGATTATGAATCACTTGATGCTTGCGAACCATGCCTTATTGGCAAGATGACTAAAGACTCCGTTCTTCGGAACAATAGAACGAGCAACTGACTTATTGGAAATAATACATACTGATGTATGTGATCCGATGAGTGTTGAGGCTCGTGGCAAGTATCATTATTTTTTGACCTTCACAGATGATTTGAGTAGATATGGGTATATCTACTTGATGAAACATAAGTCTGAAACGTTTGAAAAGTTCAAAGAATTTCAGAGTGAATGTCAGGACCCCGATCCAAAGCCACATCGATCCAGCATGTAACACATCATATCACTTTGTGGCCTCACGCACGGTACTTCCACGGGTGCCACCTTCCCTGGCCCGGGACCGTTTGCGCCTTTTGACTCACGTATATGATAGTGTTGCTAGCATCCATACGACAGAGAACCCGGGCCGACATGGCTAGTCGTGAACCCAAAGCGGCGCTAGCCTATGAGGACAGGCATACATGAATCACATCGAGCATGTCGGTCATCAACGTATTTATTCGGGCTGTAGCACTGGGCTGACAGGACTCCGGTAACCCATCAGAGGGGTTGGTGCAGTCGTCTGAAAAACATGGTTAAAGCAACATGAGTACGGAGGTACTCAGCAAGTCTTACAACAGGAACCTACTATACATGCACATTCTCAAGAAGGTAGTGGGGTTATTGCAGCAAGCCAGCTTTGACTCTTGGCTAAGCTATCCTACGATAAACACCACTGGTAAAACATTTGTCGCACACGAGTCCACTATCACCATTACAATACTCCACCGTGGATCCTCTCTCGTCATCCCACGAGAGGGCCATCCGCGGTACTCACACTTATCTTGAGATTTTTAGTAGTATCCATTTACTTGTCTATGAACTGATATAGGCAACCCAGAAGTCCATTACCGCGGACACGGCTATTCGAATAGATCATTTATAACCCTGCAGGGGTGTACTTCTTCACACATGTTTCCACCACTTAGCGTCTGCACACGACCTGTGCTCGGCAGACTTCAAGCGAAAGCCGACGTGGGTGTAGACCACGACCTACCTAAACACTCAAGTCTCTAGTCCAGGTTTATCGCCTATTCGGGTTCCATCCGCAGGGAGTCCGGCCGAGGTTTCCACTAACGGCCCCGAACAATGTGAACAGGGTTCCCGAGACACCAAACGGGCGAGTCGGTACACCGTGCCACGTGCCTACCGCAACAGAACCCACCCCGATGGTCAGCGCTGCGTGCGGCCCCCAGCATACTACAAACACCAGAAACTACTTTGCGACTCCTGGACAGAGGACAAGCGTGATCAAGAAGTCGAGCGGGGTCATATTTCAGGGCCCAATGTGTGGTAGTAACTGTATCATGGATCACAAACACAGAACTCGGTTCTTAAGGACGGCCTCAATGAAACAACCCACCATGTACTCCTACATGGCCTTCCATCGATTCCTTTACCAAATCGTGTTCAACTCTTCCACACTTTGACAATGATACAACCTTTCACTCCGGATCATCATCCCGATGAGCCAGACCTGACACAACTCTAAGCATAGCAAGCACAGCATGGTAGGAACACACATACACACACACATATATTGGCTCAATCAACTCCTACACATGCTAGTGGGTTTCATCTAGTTACTGTGGCAATGACAGGTCATGCAAAGGAAGTGGGTTCAACTACCGCAACACACAGCAGTTTAAAACGCGTTGTCTTAATGTAGTAAACAAGGGCAGAAGCGAGAACATGGGTTTGTATCGGAATGATCAATGGGTTGCTTGCCTGGTGGAGTAGTAGTGGGATACTGCCCTTCAGTTGGATACTCGTGGATATCCTCGGAGGCAGAACCTACCACGAAGAACACACCGGAACTCAATCAACACATGATGATATGCAACAGTATGATGCATGCTATGACATGGCAATATGGATGTGTCCTGACCTAATGCAAGTTAAACCAAAAGGAATGAACTCATTTGAACCAAAGGTTCAAGTGTTAGCTCATTTAACATGATCATATAAGTGCACCATCTTATATTGCCTAAACAGAAGAGTTAACTTGTTCTAACATGCATGAAACCAGTACCAATGGATAGGTTGGATTTTTCTGATACTTTTTCATATATAAAACTTTGCATTTGGAGTTGTAGATTATTTTCTATGAATTTTTGAAGTTTGAACTAATTTTTGGAATTTCCTGTATAGAAACAATTCTAGTAATTTAATTTAATGCGTCACCGTTACGTCAGCGTGACGTCAGGGTCAACGGGGTCGTCCAGGTCAAACTCACTAGTGGGACCCGCATGTAAATAATTAGTTAAACTAATTAATTTCAATTAGAACTAATCTAATTAGTTAACAGGGGGGCCCACCTGTCATTGACTCAGAGGAGTCAACAGGGGCCCACCCAGTCAACGGTCAGGGTCAAACTCGCCGGCGTCTAGCCACCGGCGAGGCCAGACGCGGCGGAGGAAAGTGCATTAGCACGTTTCGGCCACCAAACAGGCGGCGGAGGGCATCTACGGGCTCCTGGGGGCGAGCCGCAGCGAGTGGTGGTTGGCCTCGGGGTCGCCGGAAACGTCGCCGGCGACGACTTTGGCGGTCGCCGGAGTCGGGTGCAAGTGAATCCGGGGCTACGGGGCACGGCGAGGCGCGTGGAGTGGTGCGTTGGGCTCCTGGGGGTGCGGTGAGTATGTTAGACATGGTGAGGTAGCCGGAGTTGGCCCGGAGACACGTCGGCGACGAGCTCCGCGGCGGTGCGTGCGGGTGAGCTACAAGTAGTCACTACGGGGCGCGAGAGAGAGAACGGGGAGGATGGAGATGTGGCCATGCTCACGGTGGTTGCAGCGAGCGTCGAGGCGGGCTCGGGGAAGGTCGGAGCTGAGCGGGCGATGATGGCGATCTCGGCGGCCAGAGTTGGGGAAGACGGGGTCGGGGGCGACTCCAGGGCGGGCGAGCGCTCAGGGCTCGGCCTTCTCGATGTAGTCGATGACGGCGGAGCGAACGGACATGGTCGGGTGGCGCGGGGACGACGGGGGCTACGGCTATGACGGCGGAGCGGCGACGGTGGCGTCGGCCATGGCGAAGGGGAGCGAGGGAGGCGAGGCAGGGCGAGTGGGCGTGTCCAGGGGCTCGGGGCGGCGACGTGGATCACGTCCAGCGCAGCGGGGCGGCGAGGAGGTGAAGCAGGGCGGCGGGAAGCTGCGTGGGGCGTGCTGGTGCCGGCGTCGAGCACCTGCGCGCCTGCCTGGCCACGCCAAGCAGCTCGCTGGCGCGGCAGCTGGGCTGGGCCGGCAGGTGGGCCGGTCAGTAGGCGCCAGGTAAGTTTTTCCCTTTTGTTTCCTTTTTCAATTTTTCTGTAACTTTGTGGACTTATTAAAAATACTAAAACAACTCCTAAAATCACCAAACTTCATCTGGTCCTTAGTTGGAATATTTCCAGCAAGGAACATTTTAGTTTGGAAATATTTGAGCATTTGAAATATTTTATAATTTTTAAATGCCCAAATTCAAATACTTATGCATTAACTCAATGACCTTCTGTTGACCTAGAAAATTATGCACCATTTTTGCCAGAGGTTTTAATCCAAGACAAAGAGGGTGAACATTTTAGAAGGGCATTTCAGGTTCATTGAAAATATTTTTAGCAAACCCTAGTTGATTTCAGGAGGGGTGCTGGGGGTTCTGCCTTCCCCATTTCAAATTTCTGTCAAAAGTAAACATGATGCACACTCTAATGCATGAGCTAGCTAGGATGTGACAACTCACCCCCACTCAAAAGAATCTCATCCCGAGATTTAGGATCTGTCGGGAAGAAGGTGGGGTACTCAAGTCGAAGACGATCCTCCCTTTCCCATGTAGCTTCTTGCTCGGAATGGTGTGACCATTGAACCTTGAGAAACTTGATGTTATGGCGTCGAGTGGTACACTAGGCTTGATCAAGGATACGAACGGGGTATTCTCGATAAGTGAGGTTATCTTGGAGATCAAGCGTTTCGTGGTCCACTCCACGGATAGGATCCGCGAAGCAACGCCTGAGTTGAGAAACGTGGAAGACGTCATGAACTCTGGAGAGATGCGGAGGTAGTTCCAATTGGTAGGCAACTTCCCCTCGTTTGGCAAGAATGCGAAAAGGTCCAATGTAACGAGGAGCCAATTTGCCTTTGATACCGAATCGATGGGTTCCCTTTAAAGGTGTAACCCGAAGGTAAGCCATCTCGCCGACTTCATAAGCCATAGGCTTATGCTTGCGGTCATATTGACTCTTTTGTCGAGATTGGGCGGTTTTTAACTTCTCACGAATAATGCGAACCTACTCTTCTGCATCCTGGATCATGTCCGGGCCAAAGAGTTGTCTCTCGCCGGTTTCTGACCAGTTAAGAGGCGTTCGACACTTTCGTCCATAGAGAACTTCGAAAGGAGCTTTACCCAAGCTAGCTTGATAACTGTTGTTATAAGCGAACTCGGCGAATGGAAGGCACTTCTCCCAATTCATACCGAAAGAGATGACAGAAGCTCGGAGCATATCCTCCAGAATTTGATTGACTCGTTCTACTTGACCACTTGATTGTGGATGGAAGGCGGTGCTAAAGGAGAGATGAGTTCCCATAGCTTTTTGGAAACTTTCCCAAAATCGAGAGGTGAAAAGACTTCCACGGTCTGAATTAATTTCCAATGGAACACCATGGAGAGACACTATTCGAGAGATGTACAAATCAGCTAGCTGGCTAGCGGTTATACTCTCGCGAACAGGTAAGAAGTGGGCTACTTTGGAAAGACGATCGACAACAACGAAGATAGCATTATTCCCTCTTTTGGTTCTGGGAAATCCGGTAATGAAATCCATACCGATTTTATCCCATTTCCATTCAGGAATCTCCAATGGTTGAAGGGTGCCAGCAGGCCGTTGATGCTCTGCTTTAACACGACGACAGACGTCGCAATTAGCAATGTACTGAGCGATTTCTCTCTTCATCCTAGTCCACCAAAACCTCTGGCGTAGGTCTTGATACATTTTAGTACTACCGGGATGAATGGTGAGAGGGGATTCATGAGCTTCCTTAAGGATCAATTGTCGTAAATGTTGTTTCTTGGGAACCACCAAGCGGTTCTCGAAGAAGACAACACCTCGCTCGTCCATGGAAAAACATTTAGCAACTCCGCTAGAGATGTTTTCCTTGATACGGGATATGCCCTTATCGCGCTTCTGGGCAGCTATGATTTGATCCGTAAGGTTAGGTTTCGCCACCAGGGTGGAAAGGAATCCTCGAGGAACAATGTGAAGGTTAAGCTTACGAAATTCCTCGTGGAGACGTGGTTGACTTTGTTGTAACATCAGGTTGTTACAATAAGATATACGACTTAGTGCATCAGCCATAACATTGGCTTTGCCTGGGGTGTAAGTTATTCCTAAGTCGTAATCCGTGATCAACTCGACCCAACGTCTTTGCCTGAGATTCAAATCCGGTTGGGTGAAGATATATTTCAAGCTTTGGTGATCGGTGTAGATTTCGCAACGATTACCCAGAAGGTAATGTCGCCAGGTTTTGAGTGCATAGACTACGGCTGCAAGCTCTAGATCATGTGTAGGATAATTATCCTCATGTGGATGCAACTGTCGAGATGCATAGGCAATCACATGGCGATCCTGCATAAGAATGCAACCTAGTCCATGTCGTGAGGCGTCGCAGTAGATAACGAAGTCTTTAGTGAAATCCGGTGGTACAAGTATGGGAGCAGAAGTCAGGCGTCTTTTCAGTTCCTGAAAACTGTACTCACTCTGTGGGGACCACTCAAACTTTTTATCTTTCTTGAGAAGTTCCGTGAGAGGTTTGGCCACTTTGGAGAAGTTTTCAACGAAGCGGCGACAGTAACTGGCTAGACCAAGGAAACTCCTAACTTGTTTAACTATTTCAGGTGGAGTCCAATCAAGAACGGCCTGAACTCTTTCAGGATTGACAGCAATGCCCTTACCAGAGATTACATGGCCCAGGTAGGTCACTTCTGGCAACCAGAATTCACACTTGGAGAATTTGGCATAAAGGTGATGCTCTCGAAGTTTCATCAATACTAGCCTTAGATGTTCGGCATGTTCTTCCTCATTCTTGGAGTAGATGAGTATATCATCGAGGTAAACCACGACGAATTTATCCAAATACTCCATGAAGATCGAGTTCATTAACCGAGAGAAGGTGGCTGGAGCATTGGTTAGACCGAAGGACATGACGGTGTACTCGTATTGGCCATAATGAGTAACGAAGGCCGTTTTGGGAATGTCCCCGTTCTTGATTTTGATTTGATGGTAGCCCAACCTCAAATCCATCTTGGAAAAGACTGAGGATCCAGCGAGCTGGTCATACAGGTCGTTGATCCTGGGGAGCGGATACTTAGTCTTGATGGTGACCAAATTGACAGGTCGGTAATCTACAACCATCCGATCCATTCCATCCTTCTTCTTGACAAACAGGACGGGGCAAGCCCATGGAGATGAACTAGGACGGATGAAAACCTTTTGCAAGGACTCATCGAGTTGTTTCTTAAGCTCGGCTAGTTCTAGGGGTGCCATCTTATAAGGTCTTCTAGAGATTGGGACGATTCCGGGAACAAGGTCTATCACGAACTCAACATCTCTGTCAGGTGGAACACCTGGCAGTTCCTCTGGAAAGACATCCGGAAAGTCACGGACTACCAGAATATCTTCAAGATCTAGAAGGGGATTGGCATTTAGAGAGTAGAGCTGCCGCTCAGACACTCGGGTCAAAACATTGACTGTCTTGCCCGATGGATGGGTAAGTTGAATAGTTCTAGTTGAGCAATCAATCTTGGCGTAATGAGCTGACATCCAGTCCATACCCAAGATGATGTTTATGTCCGAAGACTTGAGGGCTATTAGTGACGCGAGAAAGACCAATCTGTCAACAAGAATTTCATTTCCATGGCTGATTCTGGAGGTTTGCCACTTGGAACCAGGGGTTTGAATTACCATGGAGGTGGGCATGTCACAAAAGATGGTGTTGTGCAAACGAGCATAGCTCTCAGAAATAAATGAATGAGATGCTCCAGTATCAAAGAGAACAGTTGCCGGATGGCAATTAACAAGGAGCGTACCGAGAACGACGTTGGGATCCTCCTGAGTCTCTTCAGCTGAGACGTAGTTGACATGGCCACGAGCAGTGGTGGATGGCTTGGCGACTAGCACCTTTGTTGTTGGCTTACCACGGCCAACAGACTTTCCGAACTGGTTGGGGTTGTTCTGGGGACACTCACGAATGTAGTGGCCCGGCTCACCACACTTGAAACAGGTTATCATATTGGGGCGTGAAGCAGCATTGGCAGTGGGGCCACCAAAAGTCTTGGGCGGCACATACGGCTGGTTGGGACGAGGCGCCTCAAAGGATGGCCTCGGGGTATACCTGGGTGGCATAGCAGAATTTGGGATCCAGACCCGGCGCTTCTGGGATCCAGAGCCGGAGGAAGATCCATAGTCACGGGAGTGCTTGCGAGAAGCTTCAAAGTCAGTCTGCCCTGTCTCGGCACTAATGGCCTTGTTGACTAGCTTTGGAAAGGAAGTGCAATCATGCAGACGAAGGTCACGACGGAGCTCAGGGCTAAGTCCCTTGCGGAACCTTGCCTGTTTCTTGGCATCGGTGGATACCTCTTCGGGAGCATAGCGTGCAAGCTTTCCAAACTCGTGACTGTATGCATCCACAGTTAGCTTACCCTGGGTGAAGTTACAGAACTCCTCCCTCTTGCGATCCATGAGGCCCTCCGGGATATGATGCTCATGGAAAGCAGCACTGAAATCAGCCCAAGTAGTGAGTTGGCCGACCGGGCGCATAGCTTCATAATTCACCCACCAAAGGCTGGCAGGGCCTTCGAGATGATAGGCAGCAAAGGTAACTTTATCATCTTCAGCTACGTTGGCAGAACGTAGCTTGTGGGCGATGCTGCGGAGCCAGTCATCCGCATCGAGAGGTTCGATGGAATGGTTGAACTTTGGCGGATACAGCTTGACAAAGTCATTGATGGACACTGGATTGATCCTCTGCTGGCGTGCAGTGTTCTGCTCAATCCGCTCTAGCAAGCGGTTGGTGTCGCGCCTGTTGCGCTCTGCCTCCAGCATCACTTCGGCCAGAGAAGGTGGTTGAGGCAGAGTCTCCTCTCTAGCTGCACTAGCTTCACCCTGCTCCGGGGCAGCAGGGTTGCTGCGGGTGTTGACCATCCTAGGAAAACAAAACAACGATTTAGACAAGGATGGCAAAATCTGGCCAAGGAAGTGCGGAATGTAATGGACAACATGGAATGCAGAGATGTTCATCCGTATGACATGGTAATACAGAAACTGCCATATATTAGCCAACGGTCATACACACCATACATAGTTCAGTACAAGCCCGGCTGAAGTACCACTATGATGAAAGACGTTACATCTCATTGGAGGCATTCCAAGCTCCTATACATTATTTATCTACACCTCCGGAATGGGTACACACCAAGTCATATTCCACAAGTCACACAGGACGGTGGACATACAACTATTACAATACTAGCGTAACTACTACCAACTCAGACAGCTCCGTAGTAGTCCTCATAGAAGTCTCCACCCAAGCCTAGAAGCGGAACATGATCATCAGGGAACAGGCGGTCCTGAGGAGCTTGCGGACCATAGGGACTTGGGTGTGGCCTTGGTCCAACAAATGGCGGCAGACGAGGTCCACGAGGAGGGGTGATGCCTCCCACCTCACGCCATTCCATGAAATCTGGCAGACTAGCCCGCACAGGGTACAAGTCTCTCATGTCCATGTATCCGGCTTGCACCGCAGGGGCAAACCGAGTCAAAGTGGCCCAATGATCAGCACGAGCATTAAAAAGCTCCATACGCAAGGCCCGGTTTTCACGGTCCTTGTCTTCCAACATCTCAGTAGTGGTGCAGAGGAGTGAGTCCTCATGGGATGCATCACTGTACATGCCCTGAAGGTGACCATGCGCCCCAGGGAGGGATGCTGGCATGTAGCGAAATTCAGTGTTGCTCAACAAGGCAGTTCTGGCTCGAATAATGGTCATCATCGAGTAGGCTGCATCTTGCACGGACATCCCAATAGTGATCCCGAGTCCATAAGAACAGTGGAGTGGTTTCGTGGCTCTGGGGTAAGATGGAAATATCCTGACCGTGCACAGATATTGGCTTTGATTAAAGTCCCTAAACTGCTCCTCGATGGTGTATTCAGGATACCAACGGTAACCTGCCTCGACCATCACTCGAACCAACATAGCTGGGTGACCACATATATCGATGCAACGGGTCAGACGAACCACTTGGTTCTGCGAACGGGTGGCCATCTGAAAGCACAAATTAATGCAAAGGCATTAGAATTTTCTAGGAGAATTTGGATAGCATAACGGCTGTAATGCTCAAAAAAGACTTGAGACATCCACAACAGTTTGCAAAACCACTCAACAACATCATATCAAGGTTCTGGTTCATTTGGCAACATACTAAACTTTAGTAGAACTGAGCTGGGTTGTATCCAACAATCCTATAAGTTACTACGGATTTAGTAACACGTGAACCTGATAGAGAGAAGAGAGCCTAGTCCTTAACCCACGTAGAATGAGAAGAGAATGACTCAGAATAGAGGGCATAAGGTAAAGGAGTAAAAGAGCCTTACGTTCCCTCCCACAATCAATTCCCCTAAATATAACTAAAGCATTTCTAGACTCGACATCGACCAGTTTGGCTTAACGAACCTACAGGCAGTCCGGCTCTGATGCCAACGCTGTCAGGACCCCGATCCTAAGCCACATCGATCCAGCATGTAACACATCATATCACTTTGTGGCCTCACGCACGGTACTTCCACGGGTGCCACCTTACCTGGCCCGGGACCGTTTGCGCCTTTTGACTCACATATATGATAGTGTTGCTAGCATCCATACGACAGAGAACCCGGGCCGACATGGCTAGTCGTGAACCCAAAGCGGCGCTAGCCTATGAGGACAGGCATACATGAATCACATCGAGCATGTCGGTCATCAACGTATTTATTCGGGCTGTAGCACTGGGCTGACAGGACTCCGGTAACCCGGGCTGTAGCAGGCTAGGCAGGACTCCGAATAACACCGCGCGACATTTCCCCGAAGGGACAGACACAGGAACGACGTGAATCACATGCCGGCCAGTCAAGTATTCCAAGCATTAGTGCTGGGCTAGCAGGACTCCGGTGAACCGGGCTGTAGCGGACTACTATTGCTCAGAAGCACTAGACTTACATTTCCCCATATGAAAGGCTGCCAAGGATAAACAACTAGATAGTCGGATCCCACTCATAC
This sequence comes from Triticum aestivum, assembly GCF_018294505.1. Classification (NCBI taxonomy): domain Eukaryota; kingdom Viridiplantae; phylum Streptophyta; class Magnoliopsida; order Poales; family Poaceae; genus Triticum; species Triticum aestivum. Next base: position 615,917,121 of record NC_057809.1, read on the forward strand.
CAAGCATTTCAATCATACACACAATATGCCCGTTATGAGTAGATACAACATTGCATCACAACATGACTCTACAACTCAAGTACTTTATTTAAGAGGCTCCGAAGAGCCTTACATAACATTCATACAGATAGGGGTCACATGACCCGACACTCAAGTCATACACTCATACAAGCACATGCAGAAGCAAAGTAGTCTGAGTACAGACACTAGAAAGAAAGAAGGCTTGACGAGGCCTGTCTATCTACATCAACCCTTCACAAGTCTTGGATCACCACCTGGGTGATAAGTCACTCGTCAACGTCGAGGTCTACGTAGAACCCATCAGAGGGGTTGGTGAAGTCGTCTGAAAAACATGGTTAAAGCAACATGAGTACGGAGGTACTCAGCAAGTCTAACAACAGGAACCTACTATACATGCACATTCTCAAGAAGGTAGTGGGGTTATTGCAGCAAGCCAGCTTTGACTCTTGGCTAAGCTATCCTACGATAAACACCACTGGTAAAACATTTGTCGCACACGAGTCCACTATCACCATCACAATACTCCACCGTGGATCCTCTCTTGTCATCCCACGAAAGGGCCATCCGCGGTACTCACACTTATCTTGAGATTTTTAGTAGTATCCATTTACTTGTCTATGAACTGATATAGGCAACCCAGAAGTCCATTACCGCGGACACGGCTATTCGAATAGATCATTTATAACCCTGCAGGGGTGTACTTCTTCACACATGTTTCCACCACTTAGCGTCTGCACACGACCTGTGCTCGACAGACTTCAAGCGAAAGCCGACGTGGGTGTAGACCACGACCTACCTAAACACTCAAGTCTCTAGTCCAGGTTTATCGCCTATTCGGGTTCCATCCGCAGGGAGTCCGGCCGAGGTTTCCACTAACGGCCCCGAACGATGTGAACAGGGTTCCCGAGACACCAAACGGGCGAGTTGGTACACCGTGCCACGTGCCTACCGCAACACAACCCACCCCGATGGTCAACGCTGCGTGCGGCCCCCAGCATACTACAAACACCAGAAACTACTTTGCGACTCCTGGACAGAGGACAAGCGTGATCAAGAAGTCGAGCGGGGTCATATTTTAGGGCCCAATGTGTGGTAGTAACTGTATCATGGATCACAAACATAGAACTCAGTTCTTAAGGACGGCCTCAATGAAACAACCCACCATGTACTCTTACATGGCCTTCCATCGATTCCTTTACCAAATCATGTTCAACACTTCCACACTTTGACAATGATACAACCTTTCACTCCGGATCATCATCCCGATGAGCCAGACCTGACACAACTCTAAGCATAGCAAGCACGGCATGGTAGGAACACACACACACACATATTGGCTCAATCAACTCCTACACATGCTAGTGGGTTTCATCTAGTTACTGTGGCAATGACAGGTCATGCAAAGGAAGTGGGTTCAACTACCGCAACACACAGCAGTTTAAAACGCGTTGTCTTAATGCAGTAAACAAGGGCAGAAGCGAGAACATGGGTTTGTATCGGAATGATCAATGGGTTGCTTGCCTGGTGGAGTAGTAGTGGGATACTGCCCTTCAGTTGGATACTCGTGGATAACCTCGGAGGCAGAACCTACCACGAAGAACACACCGGAACTCAATCAACACATGACGATATGCAACAATATGATGCATTCTATGACATGGCAATATGGATGTGTCCTGACCTAATGCAAGTTAAACCAAAAGGAATGAACTCATTTGAACCAAAGGTTCAAGTGTTAGCTCATTTAACATGATCATATAAGTGCATCATCTTATATTGCCTAAACAGAAGAGTTAACTTGTTCTAACATGCATGAAACCAGTACCAATGGATAGGTTGGATTTTTCTGATAATTTTTCATATATAAAACTTTGCATTTGGAGTTGTAGATTATTTTCTATGAATTTTTTAAGTTTGAACTAATTTCTGGAATTTCCTGTATAGAAATAATTCTAGTAATTTAATTTAATGCGTCAGCGTTACGTCAGCGTGACGTCAGGGTCAATGGGGTCGTCCAGGTCAAACTCACTAGTGGGACCCGCATGTAAATAATTAGTTAAACTAATTAATTTCAATTAGAACTAATCTAATTAGTTAACAGGGGGGCCCACCTGTCATTGACTCAGAGGAGTCAACAGGGGCCCACCCAGTCAATGGTCAGGGTCAAACTCGCCGGCGTCTAGCCGCCGGCGAGGCCAGACGCGGCGGAGGAAAGTGCATTAGCACGTTTCGGCCACCAAACGGGCGGCGGAGGGCATCTACGGGCTCCTGGGGCGAGCCGCAGCGAGTGGTGGTGGTGGTTGGCCTCGGGGTCGCCGGAAACGTCGCCGGCGACGACTTTGGCGGTCGCCGGAGTCGGGTGCAAGTGAATCCGGGGCTACGGGGCACGGCGAGGCGCGTGGAGTGGTGCGTTGGGCTCCTGGGGGTGCGGTGAGTATGTTAGACATGGTGAGGTAGCCGGAGTTGGCCCGGAGACATGTCGGCGACGAGCTCCGCGGCGGTGCGTGCGGGTGAGCTACAAGTAGTCACTACGGGGCGCGAGAGAGAGAACAGGGAGGATGGAGAGGTGGCCATGCTCACGGTGGTTGCAGCGAGCGTCGAGGCGGGCTCGGGGAAGGTCGGAGCTGAGCGGGGCGATGATGGCGATCTCGGCGGCCGGAGTTGGGGAAGACGGGGTTGGGGGCGACTCCAGGGCGGGCGAGCGCTCAGGGCTCGGCCTTCTCGACGTAGTCGATGACGGCGGAGCGAATGGACATGGTCGGGTGGCGTGGGGACGATGGGGGCTACGGCTATGACGGCGGAGCAGCGACGGTGGCATCGGCCATGGAGAAGAGGAGCGAGGGAGGCGAGGCAGGGCGAGTGGGCGTGTCCAGGGGCTCGGGGCGGCGACGTGGATCACGTCCAGCGCAGCGGGGCGGCGAGGAGGGGAAGCAGGGCGGCGGGGAGCTGCGTGGCGCGTGCTGGTGCCGGCGTCGAGCACCTGCGCACCTGCCTGGCCAAGCCAAGCAGCTCGCTGGCGCGGCAGCTGGGCTGGGCCGGCAGGTGGGCCGGTCAGTAGGCGCCAGGTAAGTTTTTCCCTTTTGTTTCCTTTTTCAATTTTTCTGTAACTTTGTGGACTTATTAAAAATACTAAAACAACTCCTAAAATCACCAAACTTCATCTGGTCCTTAGTTGGAATATTTCCAGCAAGGAACATTTTAGTTTGGAAATATTTGAGCATTTGAAATATTTTATAATTTTTAAATGCCCAAATTCAAATACTTATGCATTAACTCAATGACCTTCTGTTGACCTAGAAAATTATGCACCATTTTTGCCAGAGGTTTTAATCCAAGACAAAGAGGGTGAACATTTTAGAAGGGCATTTCAGGTTCATTGAAAATATTTTTAGCAAACCCTAGTTGATTTCAGGAGGGGTGCTGGGGGTTCTGCCTTCCCCATTTCAAATTTCTGTCAAAAGTAAACATGATGCACACTCTAATGCATGAGCTAGCTAGGATGTGACAGTGAAGTGGAGAATCATCGTAACAAGAAAATAAAAGTTTCTACGATATGATCGTAGAGGTAAAATATTTGAGTTACGAGTTTTGTCTTCAGTTAAAACAACGTGAAATAGTTTCACTACTCACGCCACCTGGAACACCACAGTGTAATGGTGTGTCCGAACGTCATAACCGTACTTTATTGCATATCGTACAATCTATGATGTTTCTTACCGATTTACCACTATCGTTTTGGGGTCATGCATTAAAGACAGCTGCATTCACGTTAAAAAGGGGCACCATCTAAATCCGTTGAGACGACACAATCTGAACTGTGGTTTGGCAAGAAACCAAAGTTGTCGTTTCTTAAAGTTTGGGGTTGTGATGCTTATATGAAAAAGTTTCATTCTAATAAGCTCAAACCCAAATCGGAGAAATATGTCTTCATAGGATACCCAAAGGAGACTACTGGGTACACCTTCTATCACAGATCCGAAGGCAAGACATTCGTTGCTAAGAATGGATCCTTTCTAGAGAAGGAGTTTCTCTCGAAAGAAGTGAGTGGGAGGAAAGTAGAACTTGATGAGGTAATTGTACCTTCTCCCTTATTGGAAAGTAGTTCATCACAGAAATCTGTTCCTATGACTACTACACCAATTAGTGAGGAAGCTAATGATGATGATCATGAAACTTCAGATCAAGTTACTACCGAATCTCGTAGGTAAACCAGAGTGAGATCCACATCAGAGTGGTACGATAATCCTGTTCTGGAAGTCATGTTACTAGACCATGACGAACTTGCGAACTATGAGGAAGCGATGATGAGCCTAGATTCCGCGAAATGGTTTGAGGCCATGAAATCTGAGATATGATCCATGTATGAGAACAAAGTATGGACTTTGATTGACTTGTCCAATGATCGGCGATCCATTGAGATTAAATGGATCTTCAAGAGGAAGACGGACGATGATAGTAGTGTTACTATCTACAAAGCTAGAATTGTCGCAAAAGGTTTTCGACAAAGTTCAAGGCGTTGACTATGATGAGAGTTTCTCACTCGTATCTATGCTTAAGTCTGTCCGAATCATGTTAGCAATTGCCGCATTTTATGAAATCTGGCAAATGGATAAACAAAACTGCATTCCTTAATGGATTTATTAAAGAAGAGTTGTATATGATGCAACCAGAAGGTTTTGTCAATCCTAAAGGTGTTAACAAAATATGCAAGCTCCAGCGATCCATCAATGGACTGGTGCAAGCATCTCAGAGTTGGAATATACGCTTTGATAAGTTGATCAAAGCATATAGTTTTATACAGACTTGTGGTGAAGCCTGTATTTACAAGAAAGTGAGTGGGAGCACTACAACATTTCTGATAAGTATATGTGAATGACATATTGTTGATCGGAAATAATGTAGAATTATTCTGCAAAGCATAAAGGAGTGTTTGAAAGGAGTTTTTCAAAGAAAGACCTCAATGAAGCTGCTTACATATTGAGCATCAAGATCTATAGAGATAGATCAAGACGCTTGATAAGTTTTCAATGAGTACATACCTTGAAAAGATTTTGAAGTAGTTCGAAATGGAACAGTCAAAGAAAGAGTTCTTGCCTGTGTTACAAGGTGTGAAATTGAGTAAGACTCAAAACCCGACCACGGCAGAAGATAGAAAGAGAATGAAAGTCATTCCCTATGCCTTGGCCATAGGTTCTATAAAGTATGTCATGCTGTATACCAGATCTATTGTATACCCTACACTGTGTTTAGCAAGGGAGTACAATAGTGATCTAGGAGTAGATCATTGGACAACGGTCAAAATTATCCTTAGTGGAATAAGGATATGTTTCTTGATTATGGAAGTGACAAAAGGTTCGTCGTAAAAGGTTACGTCAATGCAAGTTTTGACACCGATCTAGATGACTCTAAGTCTCAATCTGGATACATATTGAAAGTGGGAGCAATTAGCTAGAGTAGCTCCGTGCAGAGTATTGTTGACATAGAGATTTGCAAAATACATACGGATCTGAATGTGGCAGACCCGTTGACTAAACTTCTCTCACAAACAAAACATGATCACACATTAGTACTCTTTGAGTGTTAATCACATAGCGATGTGAACTAGATTATTGACTCTAGTAAACCCTTTGGGTGTTGATCACATATCGATGTGAACTATGGGTGTTAATCACATGGTGATGTGAACTATTGCTGTTAAATCACATGGCGATGTGAACTAGATTATTGACTCTAGTGCAAGTGGGAGACTGAAGGAAATATGCCCTAGAGGCAATAATAAAGTTATTATTTATTTCCTTATTTCATGATAAATGTTTATTATTCATGCTAGAATTGTATTAACCGGAAACATAATACATGTGTGAATACATAGACAAACAGAGTGTCACTAGTATGCCTCTACTTGACTAGCTCGTTAATCAAAGATGGTTATGTTTCCTAACCATGGACAAAGAGTTGTTATTTGATTAACGAGATCACATCATTAGTTGAATGATCTGATTGACATGACCCATTCCATTAGCTTAGCACACGATCGTTTAGTATGTTGCTATTGCTTTCTTCATGACTTATACATGTTCCTATGACTATGAGATTATGCAACTCCCGTTTAACGGAGGAACACTTTTTGTGCTACCAAATGTTACAACGTAACTGGGTGATTATAAAGGTGCTCTACAGGTGTCTCCAAAGGTACTTGTTGGGTTGGCGTATTTTGAGATTAGGATTTGTCACTCCGAATGTCGGAGAGGTATCTCTGGGCCCTCTCGGTAATGCACATCACATAAGCCTTGCAAGCATTGCAACTAATGAGTTAGTTGTGAGATGATGTATTATGGAACGAGTAAAGAGACTTGCCGGTAACAAGATTGAACTAGGTATTGGATACCGACGATCGAATCTCGGGCAAGTAACATACCGATGACAAAGGGAACAACGTATGTTGTTATGCGGTCTGACCGATAAAGATCTTCGTAGAATATGTAGGAGCCAATATGGGCATGCAGGTCCCGCTATTGGTTATTGACCTGAGACGTGTCTCAGTCATGTCTACATTGTTCTCGAACCGTAGGGTCCGCACGCTTAACGTTACGATGACAGTTATTATGAGTTTATGTATTTTGATGTACCGAAGGTTGTTCGGAGTCCTGGATGTGATCACGGACATGACGAGGGGTCTCGAAATGGTCGAGACATAAAGATCGATATATTGGAAGCCTATATTTGGACATCGGAATCATTCCGGGTGAAATCGGCATTTTACCGGAGTACCGGGGGGTTACCGGAACCCCCCGGGGGGTTATTGGGCCTTGATGGGCCATAAGGGAGAAGAGGAGGGCCGGCCAGGGCAGGCCGCGCGCCCCCTCCCCCCCTAGTCCGAATAGGACAAGGAAGGGGTGCGGCGCCCCCCTTTCCTCTTCCCCCTTTCCCCTTTCCTTCTCCAACAAGGCAAGAGGGGGGGTCCTACTCCCGGTGGGAGTAGGACTCCTCCAGGCGCACCCCTTGGGGGCCGGCCGCACCTCCCCCTCCCTCCTTTATATACAAGGGTAGGGGGGCACCCTAGAGCACACAAGTTGATCTTCGTGATCGTTCCTTAGCCGTGTGCGGTGCCCCTCTCCACCATATTCCACCTCGGTCATTTCGTTGCAGTGTTTAGGCGAAGCCCTGCGTCGGTAGAACATCATCATCGTCACCACGCCGTCGTGCTGACGGAACTCCTCCCCGAAGCTTTGCTGGATCGGAGCCCGGGGAACGTCATCGAGCTGAACGTGTGCTAAGAGCTCGGAGGTGCCGGAGTAACGGTGCTTGGATCGGTTGAACCGGGAAGACGTACGACTACTTCCTCTACATTGTGTCAACGCTTCCGCTTCGGTCTACGAGGGTACGTAGACAACACTCTCCCCTCTCGTTGCTATGCATCACCATGATCTTGCGTGTGCGTAGGAAATTTTTTGAAATTACTACGTTCCCCAACACTGAGTGCACCCACTGGGTGTAGTCCCCGAGACCGCCGTCGACTGCGGGCAGTCGGCGGGGGTCTGATAGATCTAAAACTCTTCTTAGATGGTACTAATCGAACTTGTTCTTCTCTAACTCGGAGGTCGAGTAATTTTGGAGCTGGTTTTGCATCGAGCAAAATGTTTCTTTCCGAGTTCTCTTCCAGTGGGGGCACGCTGAGTGCACCCACTGGGTGTAGTCCCCAAGCCTCTGTCGGACTAGATGAGTCGGGCAGAGGGTTTAAGTCTCCCGGTAAACCTCCACGCAGTCGACCCGGTAAATATCTTTTCGTCTAAAATCGAGTCAATCGGATGCATCTTCAGGTGCTTGACATGGTAAATAAGCTCAGCCTGGAGCTGAGTCAGTCGGAATGCTCTTCGTGCACTCGGCACGGTAAATAAGTTCAGCCTGGAACTCGATCAAGCAGGTGAATCTTCGTGCTCTCGGCACGGTGAATGAATTCGGCTTTGAAACTGCCGACTGTAGAAAAAGGCCGGACACTCCAGGGAGTAATCGTTCCAGTAGTACTTCTTATATTGACCGTTAGATTTTGCGTGAAAGGAGTATTTGTCCGAGTGGACATGCTTCCCAACTGATCGGGGTATGTTGACTACAAGGAAAAACTTGGTGGCACTCGTATGTCTCCCGGAGGAGATAGACTAGTGGTCTGACATGGACGTGCCATGAAACCCGAGTGGCGAGGCTAGTGTGTGGGCTGACTCTCCCGAGAGATGCCACTCGTTATCCCGGGGGAACACCAACACATGTCATCTCTGAGTCCAAGTTTGTGAAACTGACGCCTTGGAGCCTAGAATAAGGGCCAAGTGTATCCGTAGAGGAGCATCGTTTTCGCCCTTTTGCAGTCCTGAAGATGACTTCAAGAAATAATTTCGGCGATCGTCCGAGTGGACAGTACTACCCTTATAGATTTTCGGCAGACCAAGCATGTATGGTCAAAAGAAATATTCCTGATGTGATCAATAGGTTGACCAAATGGGCGTAACCCATGAGGGCGACATGGCCCAGGGCTGTGCGAAGCCCCCGAGTGATGCTCAAAAAAGGTAAGATTGCTACAGAGTGTGATATGAGGTTTGAACATATGAGTAACTTAGTTGTTCCAGTGTTAGGTGTGTAGAGGTGAGGACATGTCCAACTGATGGTGACGCGCGGGGCGGCCGAGGGGCGAGGACTTGTACAACCGAGTGGCGACGCGCGGGGCGGCCGAGTGGTGAAGACGTGCAGATCCGAGTGGCGACGCGCGGGACGGCCGAGTGGTGAAAACGTGCACAACCAAGTGGCAACGTGCGGGGCGGCCGAGGGGTGAAGACGTGCACAACCGAGTGGCAAAGCGCGGGGCGGCCGAGTGGTGAAGACGAGCAAATCCGAGTGGTGACGTGCGGGGCGACCGAGTGATGCTAGGCGAGGTGGCCAAGTGAAGGACTAAGTGTCCAGCCAAGTGGCAAAAATGGTCCTTGAAGGAGTTAGCCAGATGCTTTCGAAGCTGATGTAGTGACGAGGTCGGTGTAGTGTGGCTGCGGCGCAACAAGACCGGCGCGGCAACTAAGTCTGAGTAGGAACGAAGATGGCGTGCAGAGTGTCTGGGTGATTATGTAATTTGTCAAAGTGACGGATCGAATGTACTTGTTGAAGTGAAGGGTCTGACTGGTGATGAAGTACTCGACCACTTAGGAGAGTGTCATTCCGAATGAGCTGCAGCTCCCGAGTGCGGCGTAGCCCCCGAGCGTACTATAGGCTTCGACAACGGACGTGCCAGAATACGAGAAATATAGTTTTGAATGGATAATTTGTAATTCATCGAGTCGGACTCGGGTAAAGATGAGGAGAAGCTTCCGAGTGACGCTCGAAAGAGGCAAACTCACAGGGAGTGAAGTGTGCAATTTAATTATAAAAGGGACTTATCAGTCTCATGCCTGACAAGGTCTATGTCATTGATATGATGAAGAGGATTCCTCTGAGGGGTTGGCCAAATGTGTTTGAAGCCAACAGGTGACAAGGTCGGTGTTGTGGTGCGCTAGGACCGGTACGGTGACCGAGTCTGAGCAGCAATGAAGTTGGCGCATAGGGCCGTCGAGTGATCGCATAACTTGTGTAAAAATGGCACAAGCCAACGAAATATTTTCTCGAGGAAATTTGATGTGTGCTGAAATGATTTGTGTGAATAACACCCATAGACACCCGCTGGGAGTGCAAGGGGCTTGCTGGTTGACCAGCAAGAGTCTGAGAGAGCGAAGGATCCGTTCAAACTTGTCGAAGCGACAGATCCAACCGAACTCATTGGAATACTGGCTCAAATAAAATGGAAGTGTAGTGTTTCAACTGAGTTGCAGCCCCGGAGGACCGATGCAAACTCGAAATGAAGAACGACACATGGTGTTCGTGAATGATGTATGCGAAAAAATGGAAGATGGACTTGTGAGTCACATAACCAGTACTAAGCGAGTATGTGAAAATAAGCAGCCAAGCGTAGAGGTACACTGGATGGCGTGGCCTCCGAGTGAACGTGATGTGTGAATTACGGGACACTCGGGAAGACGGAAATAACAGGATGTAAAATGACTCAGCTCTCTGAAGGCGCGCGAGTGGCTGAGTGGTGACGAGACGATGGTGACAGTCGACCTTCGTCTTGGTGTCCTTGCGGATAGGGATGGAGCGCACATTATACTTGTGATGCAGCTCTTTGAGTTGGAAGTTTGCTCTTGTCTCAGTCGGATTTTGGCTACTTAAGCGAGTCCTTGGACTGCAGGTAAGCCTCCGAGTGGGAGACTTGCTCTCCACTCGGTAAGATTTCAAACACTTAGGTGAGCACTGGACTGCAGCTAAGCCCCCGAGTGGGAGGTTTTCTCTTCACTCGGTAGGATTTTTTTCAAACTTAGACGAGTACTGGACTGCAGCTAAGCCCCCGAGTGGGAGGTTTGCTCTCCACTCGGTAGGATTTTTTCAAACTTAGGCGAGTACTGGACTGCAGCTAAGCCCCCGAGTGGGAGGTTTGCTCTCCACTTGGTAGGATTTTTTTCAAACTTAGGCGAGTACTGGACTGCAGCTAAGCCCCCGAGTGGGAGGTTTGCTCTCCACTCGGTAAGATTTTTTCAAACTTAGGCGAAACAGATTCGCAGCTAAGCCCCTGAGTGAGAGGCTGACTCATCACTCGGTAGGATTTCTTGAACTTAGGCGAAACAGATTCGCAGCTAAGTCACCCACTGGGGATTTTGGTTACAAGTATAAGAAACAACAATTATTTCAGAAAAAACTGTTAAAATCAGTCTGGTGATAAGGTGACCAACCGATGGCGACGCGCCGGGCGGCCGAGTGGTGATGAGGTGACCAACCGAGTGGCGACGCGCGGGGCGGCCGAGTGGTTATGAGGTGACCAACCGATGGCGAGCGCGGGGCGGCCGAGTGGTTATGAGGTGACCAACCGAGTGGCGACGCGCGGGGCGGCCGAGTGGTGATGAGGTGACCAACCGAGTGGCGACGCGCGGGACGGCCGAGTGGTGATGAGCTGACCAACCAAGTGGCAACGCGCGGGGCGGCCAAGTGGTGATGAGGTTGCCAACCGATGGCGACACGCGGGGCGGACGAGTGGTTATGAGGTGACCAACCGATGGCGACGCGCGGGGCGGCCGAGTGGTTATAAGGTGATCAACCGATGGCGATGCGCGGGGCGGCCGAGTGGTTATGAGGTGACCAACCGAGGCGACGCGCGGGGCGGCCGAGTGTTTATGAGGTGACCAACCGATGGAGACGCACGGGGCGTCCGAGTGGTTATGAGGTGACCAACCGAGTGGCGACACGCGGGGGGGACGAATGGTTATGAGGTGACCAACCGATGGCGACGCGCGGGGCGGCCGAGTGGCTATGAGGTGACCAACCGATGGCGACGCGCGGGGCGTCCGAGTGGTTATGAGGTGATCAACCGATGGCGACACGCGGGGCGGCCGAGTGGTTATGAGGTGACCAACCTAGGCGACGCGCCCGCGCGGGGCGGCCGAGTGGTTATGAGGTGACCAACCGATGGCGATGCGCGGGGCGTCCGAGTGGTTATGAGGTGACCAACCGAGTGGCGACGCGCGGGGCGGCCGAGTGGTTATGAGGTGACCAACCGATGGCGACGCGCGGGGCGGCCGAGTGGTTATGAGGTGACCAACCGATGGCGACGCGCGGGGCGTCCGAGTGTTTATGAGGTGACCAACCGAGTGGCGACGCGCGGGGCGGCCGAGTGGTTATGAGGTGACCAACCGAGTGGCGACGCGCGGGGCGGCCGAGTGGTTATGAGGTGACCAACCGATGGCGATGCGCGGGGCGGCCGAGTGGTTATGAGATGACCAACCGATGGCGACGCGCGGGGCGGCCGAGTGGTGTACACGCGTCCCGCGAAGTGGCGACGCGCAGAGCGTCCGGATGATGTAGACGCGTGCCGCGGAGTGACGATGCGTGGAGCGTTGGAGTGAAGTAAACGCGTGCCACAGAGTGACGATGCGCAGGGCGTCCGAGTGAAGTAGAGGCATCCTGCGGTCTGCGGAGTGGCGATGAGCGGGGTGTCCGAGTGACGTAGACGCGTCCCGCAAAATGGTGACGCGCGGGGCGTCCGAGTGGTTGCTGGACCAAAACGTCTTTGTCCGACTGTCGTAGTGGTTTGTTAACCATCCGAGTAAATTCGTCCGAGCATGCGTGCGAATCGTTCGAGTGGACGGTCGTTCAAGTGTGCTTTAGTCCCATCCGAGTGAACCTGGGTTCGAACAGAAAACGGACTGTTAAGCAATTGTACAGTAATTTAAGAACTAAATTGTAAAATGATCGGAAAGGTTAAGGTCCTTAATCCTCTGTCGAGTGGCTAGGGACTTGTTTCGCTGGGTTCGTCGTAGACGTTGCAGATGAGGCTGGAGTCTACGACAAGCCGAACGACGCTGGTGGTCGTGCGCGGAGGTTCGGCGACGGCCTCGCAGACGAAGCCGGAAACGACGACGAGGCGGATGGCGTTGGTGACTGCATGTTGAAGCCAACCAACCGAGTAGCCTGCACGTTAATTGTCCAGAGTGCAAAAAATCATCTCCGGGCTAGCCGGTCGAGTGAACCTGTTCATTAGTCTGTCGAGTGAAAAGGTGGATCGATCAAGTGAATCATAGTTGGGCTGCGATCCGGTCGCCACACCATCAGTCGAGTGGAATAAATGACGAGTTAGTCAATCGACGTTGCTCGTCTCAGTAAACCTGCAAGTTAGTACATCCATGAATATTGTTTTGTTGGACTAAGTGTCCCTGCATGGATTGCTATTGTGCAAGGATTAAAGACCAGGAAGGTTATGCATGCATGCATAATTAACTGGCATGGGAACGGCGGAAGTTTTGGCTGCAGTAAATAGGTAATTGGTGCTGAAAGTGCTCACCTAAATGGCCGCTTAATGAGGTGATTAACTTAACGAAATGGTAACTGGCCCATAAATTGCACTTGGGTCAAGTACGTTTGCCAATTGAGTGCATGCATGCACTAGCACTACCATACGGGAGTGCACGGAAGCGTGCCTGGGTCAACCCGGGTGAAGCATGCAAAGATACGTGCATGCGCGGCATAACTTTCTGGTATGGACGCATCTGGCGGTAATTACACATAACGGGGCACGCAAAGAGACTGTGTATATCGAAAGAGAGAGCGCGCCCTGTGCGGAAGAAAAGAGGAGGTGGAGCACCATGCGATGACCATTAATTGGCCGCCGTAATTAGGCACTCACTCCATGGAGTAACTTGCGTTGGAGGAAATCCATACCTAACTGACCGCTTAATGAGGCGATCACCTCAACGAAACGGCCAACCCACCGCACAGAGAATTATGAGGCTCACGTTATGTAATAGGAATTGTGGGGTACGTACTCTCCGATGTAGACGACGCAGACGAAGGAAAGTAGGAGACGCAGGTGGCAGGGCAGCATGTGCTACCGGCGATGTAGGCAAGGGCCAGCGGGCGCGCCGCCTAGCGGCACGTGTGGCGCAGGGCCACAGAGCGCACCGCAAGGCGGGCGAGCACGGCGATGGGCCGACAAGTGCGGCGCAGGGCCGGCGAGCACGATGTAGCACTTCACCGCTCCAATGGTCGGACGGGTCCGATCTCCTCGCCCACTCGTCCGCATGTGCGCCGGCCATGCGCGAGAGAGCGGCGACGGCGTTTGCAGACGAGGTCGAAGATGACGAGCCAACGGCGCAGAAGCGCAGCGTGATTGAAGAAATAACCATCCACATCATGGCTCGATAGACGCCATGCCCCACAGTGGGCGCCAACTGTCGTGGGAACGATTCCGACAATAAGAGAGGGGTAGGATAAAGGATCATGATCTATCGAGATGCAAATGGGTGACACGGTGGTTTTAGCGAGTTCGGGCCTCTCACGGTGGAGATAACAACCCTACGTCTCGTGCTCCGGAGAGGCTTTGCTTTGTCTGTCATGAACACGGAGTTACATGGTGTATTTGGGTGGTGTATTTGAGAGAGAGGGGAGAGCGGATCTCCATGCCTGAGCTATGTCCTGAGACGAATGGTCAGAAAGAGAGAAAGGTGGAAGGAAAAAGCCCCAAGTCTAGTGGTGGGGGGTGGCTTATATAGAGTGCGCCACCCCCTCGCCTCTTATGTTACAAAGTGGGGCATGAATGCCATAATGCCAGCTCACTACCAAGCCTTCACTATGAGAATGATGCTTTGACTGCTTTGCTGCGTGCTGGTCTTCGTATGCCCGAGTGAGTCATACGGTCGAGTGGTGAACTGTCATCCGAGTGGATGGTATGTTGCCTGTCCGAGTGGATAGTATGCTGCTTGTCTGAGTGGTTGTTGCCGTCCGAGTGACTTTCAAGTTGCGGTACATCTGACGGCGATATGGCCCAGGGGCCCAGTACAAAGTGTACGGTGTCTATGGGTAGGGTCTTTAGGTCAGGCCTGTTACTCTACCCCCAATACATGTCCTCGTCACCGAGCACTGCTGGACACTTCCGGTTCATCTATGTGCCTGTTGTGGCTTTTGCTTGGGCGGGGGGTTGAATGAATTCTATCCCGGCTATAGGAATAAGCTTGTTGTTGCACCATGGCGGTTTGAAGAAGATCCCTGGCCCGCCGTGTCTCAATCGCCGCCAGTGAATCGCCCTCCATTTGAATAGCCGCCAGTCGGGATGCTGCAGCAATCATGTTGTCCAAAGGGCTTGAAAAGTGACCCGACGGTGTTGGTACATACGGCGGCGGGTTGTCCGTCCGTCGAGGTGGTTCTGTTATCCGTGGCTGATCCGGCGCTGCTCTAGGTGGATCGGTCCAGTTTACGGCTGCCGGATTACTCGTCCCGGCCCCTGGCGTATTAAAAAGATTTAAACCTTCAAAGACTGGTGGCATGCGCGATCAGTACTTCCGCCACATTACCTCATTTGATGCGTTCTGATCCAACATGAGCCGGTAATTTTGCGCCTGTATCTGCTGTGACTGGGCATCCAAAGTAGCTCGTTCCTCAGCCATCCTAGCATCCTCAGCCGCTAGGTCCTCCTTGGCCTGGGCTATCTGGTCCTTCAGCTTCGCAACATCCTCATTGTGCTAATCCTGCGTCTCTGGGGTAACTGTTGCAGATAACAAGGTTGCCCAGGCATCCATTAGATCAGAGAGGACTTGAACCGGCCGGCGTACCGGGCCTCCTGCCGCGGCCGCTACCGAAGACTGCAAAGTGGGCTGTGTTTCGGCCATGTAAATAGCAACCCGACTTGGCGGTTCGAGGGGGTCCGGAATACTGTCGCCATCGGAATACCCTTTGAACCCATCATCATGAACTTGGTACAAGGACTTGGTTTCACCGGTGGATGACTCGCCGTTGGAATGAACAGCCGTCTCGCCTTCAGACGCCGGTTCAGATCCGGTCTCATAGATACATCCTACAAGCGCACGCTTCATGGCCGGCTTGATCCGGGCAGGGCTTGCACGTTGAGCTGTTTCGACGGAGTCGGTGCAGGTGTCCAGCTCAGGGCCCGGTTCGCCGATCTTACCAATGAATACATGAATTCCCCCAAAGGGGACCCGGTACCCGTACTCAATTGAGCCGGCCTCGGGGCCCCATCCTTTGTCATCGATGTAGAATTTGCCGCGACGACTCTTGGTCATCCGGCCAACCGCGTACCCCTTGAGTCCCTCAAAGCTGCCCTTCAAGAACTCGAAACCATCGTGCGATAGCCCCACGGTGGGCGCCAACTGTCGTGGAATTAACACGTCAGATGTCCTCTTGAAAGGACTTAGTCGTGGAGCCATCACTACGGGTTGGCTTGAAGGGGTTAAACCGGACAAGGGACACGGGAGTTTTATACTAGTTCGGCCCCTTCGATGAAGGTAAAAGCCTACGTCTAGTTGTGATGGAATTGATTGGATTTTGATGACCAGGGAGTGAATACGCTTGGCCTGGATCTCGAGTTGTCATTGTCTGCCCTGAACCGCCGCCGGGTCACCCCTTTATATACACAGGAGGACCCCAGCCGGTTTACAGAGTCCCGAGGCTGGCTCATACAAGTGTCTGCCTCGATCTCTCCTTCCCTATCTTATTACACAACTTTATACAAACATGGTGGTTTACTAACATGGGCCCTAAACCGTCCATGGGCTCTGGGACTCTAAGCTTCATCAATAAAGCACCGTCTTCTGAGCCTTCTTGGGCTTCAAAGTAACTAAAGGTGAACCGGCCCCTCCTGGGCGGTTTACCCTTAGTAGTTATATACTCAACAGTGACCCTCTCTACTTTTTTGCACATGCTATGCGGGTGAAATGATGATACCATGCCAAGTTTCAACCTTTTCAGAGTTCATTTGTAGTGCTTTTCAATTTCAGGGCCATTTAGCTCAAAACAAATCAGTAAATGCATTAAAAATAGCAAATTATGTCAGAAAGGGTTGAAAGTTGATGACATGGCTTTGAATGGCGCCTGCTGAATACAAAAAAAGTCCGGAGTTGTAATAAGTTATTAAAATTTTGAATTGTCGGTGTAACAGATGAGTTTTCGTCCGAAACCCTGATACTTCGAAAGAGATTGTCCAGTTTGTACACGAAGTGGATCCAGTTTTTGCCGTGACCCTCTCCACTTTTTTGCACATGCTATGCGGGTGAAATGATGATACCATGCCAAGTTTCAACCTTTTCAGAGTTCATTTGTAGTGATTTTCAATTTCAGGGCCATTTAGCTCAAAAAAAATTCGTAAATGCATTAAAAATAGAAAATTATGTCAGAAAGTGTTGAAAGTTGATGACGTGGCTTTGAATGGCGCCTGCTGAATGCAAAAAAAAAGTCTGGAGTTGTAATAAGTTATTAAAATTTTGAATTGCTGGTGTAACAGATGAGTTTTCGTCCGAAACCCTGACACTTGGAAAGAGATTGTCCGGTTTGTACATGAAGTGCATCCAGTTTTTGCCGTGACACTCTCTACTCTTTTGCACATGCTATGCGGGTGAAATGATGATACTGCTACCTCTTGAGCACTACGTTGGTTTTCCCTTGAAGATGAAAGGGTGATGCAGCAAAGTAGCGTAAGTATTTCCCTCAGTTTTGGAGAACCAAGGTATCAATCCAGTAGGAGGCTACGCGCGAGTCCGTCGCACCTACACAAAACAAATAAATCCTCACAACCAACGCGATAAGGGGTTGTCAATCCCTACACGGTCACTTAAAAGAGTGAGATCTGATAGATATAATAAGATAATATTTTTGCTATTTTATGATAAAGATGCAAAGTAAAATAAAAGCCAATGAAAATAGCTAAGTGTTGGAAGATTAATATGATGGAAAATAGACCCGGGGGCCATAGGTTTCACTAGTGGCTTCCCTCAAGAGCATAAGTATTTTACGGTGGGTGAACGAATTACTATTGAGCAATTGACAGAATTGAGCATAGTTATGAGAATATCTAGGTGTGATCATGTATATAGGCATCACGTCCGAGACAAGTAGACCGACTCCTACCTGCATCTACTACTATTACTCCACACATCGACCGCTATCCAGCATGCATCTAGAGTATTAAGTTCATAAGAACAGAGTAACGCCTTAAGCAAGATGACATGATGTAGAGGGATAAATTCATGCTGTCGGATGTGGGGTTCAGGCAAACCCTTAAGGTTCGAACACTGGGGTGCGCGCGAAGTCTTTCCCTCCTATCGATCTACGCCCTAGCTAGATAAGATCTCGCGGACGAACTCGACGAACTCGCAACATAGAGAGACACGAGGTTTATACTGGTTCGGGCCACCGTCGTGGTGTAATACCCTACTCCAGTGTGGTGGTGGTGGATTGCCTCTTGGGCTGATGATGAAAAGCACAAGGGAAGAACATCCTCCTGAGGTTGAGGTGTTCTTGTGAGTAGGCTCTCGATTGGGTTGGATCGAGCTAAGATCAGATTGCCCCTACTATGGTGGCTAGATCTACTTATATAGGCCCTGGTCCTCTTCCCAAATATCAAGCGGGAAGGCAGCCAACAACGGTGGGAAAATTTGAAGGGGGACAGCTAGTACAAGCTATCCTGACAAAAGCGATCTTCGCCGGTGAAAAGCTCTGTAGTGACGCCGTCTTGGGCTCCACGATGACCTCCGTCTTGCCATCCTCTTGGTCTTGCTCTCGTTGCACCAATATAGCAACCTTTGCCTAATGCCCCGGTACTCTTCGCCTGCGCTGACCTCCTTAGCACCAAAGAGGAAATAAGGACTTTGCGCGCGCGGGCGCCCGCCTGGTGTCGTTCGTCATGGCTCACGTCATGAGAGCCTCGTGAGGTTTGCCCCGCCTTGATATCTCCGCTCCTTGTGAGCCTGCCTGGCTAGGCCGCTCTAGAGGAGATCTTGAGTCGTCCGCATCGCGAGGCTTGGACCCTCGTGAGGGTCTTGGATGCCTTGTTGATGAAGATGGGCCGTATGGCCTGCTGGTTGAGCCACGCTGTGGGCCGCAGGCAGGCAAGTTTTGGGACTCCCGTTCCCTGAACGCCGACAGTAGCCCCGGAGCCCAAGGTGCGCTCGGGCTTGGCTTCACGGCGATAGGTTTCACCCGGGGGCCATAGGTTTCACTAGTGGCTTCTCTCAAGAGCATAAGTATTTTACGGTGGGTGAACGAATTACTGTTGAGCAATTGACAGAATTGAGCATAGTTATGAGAATGTCTAGGTTGATCATGTATGTAGGCATCACGTCCGAGACAAGTAGACCGACTCCTGCCTGCATCTACTACTATTACTCCACACATCGAACGCTATCCAGCATGCATCTAGAGTATTAAGTTCATAAGAACAGAGTAACGCCTTAAGCAAGATGACATGATGTAGAGGGATAAATTCATGCAATATGATAAAACCCCATCTTGTTATACTCGATGGCAACAATACAATACATGCATTGTTGCCCCTACTGTCACTGGGAAAGGACACCGTAAGATTGAACCCAAAGCTAAGCACTTCTCCCATTGCAAGAAAGATCAATCTAGTAGGCCAAACCAAACTGATAATTCAAAGAGACTTGCAAAGATAACCAATCATACATAAAAGAATTCAGAAGATTCAAATATTGTTCATAGATAAACTTGATCATAAACCCACAATTCATCGGTCTCAACAAACACACCGCAAAAGAAGATTACATCCAATAGATCTCCACAAGAGAGGGGGAGAACATTGTATTGAGATCCAAAAAGAGAGAAGAAGCCATCTAGCTAATAACTATGGACCCGAAGGTCTGAGGTAAACTACTCACACATCATCGGAGGGGCTATGGTGTTGATGTAGAAGCCCTCCGTGATTGATGCCCCCTCCGGCGAAGCTCCAGAACAGGCCCCAAGATGGGATCTCGTGGGTACATAAGGTTGTGGCGGTGGAATTAGGTTTTTGGCTCCGTTTCTGATCGTTTGGGGGTACTTAGGTATATATAGGAGGAAGGAGTACGTCGGTGGAGCAACAGGGGGCCCATGAGGGTGGAGGGGACGCCTAGGGGGGTAGGCGCGCCCCCCTACCTTGTGGCCTCATCCTTTGTTTCTTGATGTAGGGTCCAAGTCCTCTGGATCATGTTCGTTCCGAAAATCACGTTCCCGAAGGTTTCATTTCGTTTGGACTCCGTTTGATATTCTTTTTCTGCGAAACTCTGAAATAGGCAAAAAAACAGCAATTCTGGGCTGGGCCTCCGGTTAATAGGTTAGTCCCAAAAATAATATAAAAGTGAATAATAAAGCCCAATAATGTCCAAAATAGAAGATAATATAGCATGGAGCAATCAAAAATTATAGATACGTTGGAGACGTATCAGATACCATGCCAAGTTTCAACCTTTTCAGAGTTCATTTGTAGTGCTTTTCAATTTTAGGGCCATTTAGCTTAAAACAAATCAGTAAATGCATTAAAAATAACAAATTATGTCAGAAAGGGTTGAAAGTTGATGGCGTGGCTTTGAATGGCGTCTGCTGAACGCAAAAAAAGTCCGGAGTTTGAGAGGACAAAGTGAGGGTGTAAACATGTAAAAATATACATCAAAAATACATTGATCATCAATGATCTTTTTGTGTATAATCTGAATTGTCAATATGAGTCCTCAACGGTTTAGAAACCGGTGAAGACTCATAATGCGGCCACAAATTCTACACATAGAGTTCAATGAAGACCAAGTGTTTGTGATAGTTTGAGAAGTAACATATTTAAGGTGGTAAAAACCCTGTTAGCCGAGCGAGGTGGGACTAAAAAATAGCTGCAACTACAAACCTCTAGTACCGGTTTGTGGTAGGAACCGGTACTAAAGGCGCTGGTGGGGCCCCAGAAGGACCACGGCGTGCCACATCCTCTTTAATACCTGTTCATGGAATGAACCGGTACTAAAGGTTCGCAACGAACCAATACTAATTAGCTCCGCCCGCCTAGCCATTCGAACCGGCACTAATGGACACATTAGTGTCGGTTTTGTTACAAACCGGTACTAATGTGCTTCACATTAGGCGTGCTTTGATCTCCATCGTAGCGTCGATGTCATCTTGCCAACTATTGCTTCCACGACTATCGCTACCGCTTAGTGATGACGTAAAGCAATTACATGATGATTGCATTTCATACAATAAAGCGACAACCATAAGGCTCCTGCCAGTTGCCGATACCTTTTACAAAACATGATCATCTCATACAACAATTTATATCTCATCACGTCTTGACCATATCACATCACAACATGCCCTGCAAAAACAAATTAGACATCCTCTACTTTGTTGTTGCAAGTTTTACGTGGCTGCTACGGGCTTCTAGGAAGAACCGTTCTTACCTACGCATCAAAACCACAACGATTTTTCGTCAAGTGTGTTGTTTTAACCTTCAACAAGGACCGACCGTAGTCAAACTCGATTCAACTAAAGTTGGAGAAACAGACACCCACCAGCCATCTGTGTGCAAAGCACGTCGGTAGAACCAGTCTCATGAACGCGGTCATGTAATGTCGATCCGGGCCGCTTCATTCAACAATACCGCCGAATCAAAGTAAGATGTTGGTGGTAAGCAGTATGACTATTATCGCCCACAACTCTTTGTGTTCTACTCGTGCATATCATCTACGCATAGACCTGGCTCGGATGCCACTGTTGGGGAACGTAGCATGCAATTTCAAAAAAAATCCTATGCTCACGCAGGATCTATCTACGAGATGCATAGCAACGAGAGGGGGAGAGCATCTTCATACCCTTGAAGATCACAAAGTGGAAGCGTTTATCAACGTGGTTGATGTAGTCGTACACCTTCACGATCCATCCCGATCAAGTACCGAACGTACGGCACCTCCACGTTCAGCACACGTTCAGCTTGATGACTTCCTCGTCTTCTTGATCTAGCAAGACGGGCGAAGTAGTAGATGAGTTCCGGCAGCACGACGGCGTGTGGTGACGGTGTTGGTGAAGAACAATCTCTGCAGGGCTTCGCCAAGCACTACGGAAACTATGATGGAGGATAAACTAGAGGGGACGGGGTTGCCAACACACGGTTTGGTGATTCTCGATATGTTCCAGTTGCTAGCCCTGCCCCTCTATTTATATGTTGAGCCCTGGCGTCGAAACTTGGAGTAAAAGTTGATGGGGAACGTAGTAATTTCCAAAATTTCCCTACGCACACGCAAGATCATGGTGATGTATAGCAACGAGAGGGGAGAGTGTACTCTACGTACCCTCGTAGACCGAAAGCGGAAGCGTTATGACAACGCGGTTGATGTAGTCGTACGTCTTCACGGCCTGACCGATCAAGCACCGAAACTACGGCACCTCCGAGTTCTAGCACACGTTCGGCTCGATGACGATCCCCGGACTCCGGTCCAGCAAAGTGTCGGGGAAGAGTTCCGTCAGCACGACAGCGTGGTGACGATCTTGATGTTCTACCGTCGCAGGGCTTCGCCTAAGAACCGCTACAATATTATCGAGGATTATGGTGGAGGGGGGCACCGCACACGGCTAAGAGAACGATCACGAACATCAACTTATGTGTCTATGGGGTGCCCCCTGCCCCCGTATATAAAGGAGTGGAGGAGGGGAGGGCCGGCCCTCTCTATGGCGCGCCCTAGGGGAGTCCTACTCCCAGCGGGAGTAGGATTCCCCCTTTCCTAGTCCAACTAGGAGTCCTTCCTAGTAGTAGGAGTAGGAGACAAGGAAGGGGAAGAGGGAAGAGAAGGAAGGAGGGGGCGCCGCCCCTCCCCTTAGTCCAATTCGGACTAGTCAATGGGGGGCGCGCGGCCTGCCTCTCCCTCTCCCCTAAAGCCCAATAAGGCCTGTTGGGGATATTACTACTGGGCATAAACCGGCCTACCTGGGCCGGGTTAACTTCATCAGTAGTTCAAGAACGTTAAAGCCCAATAAGCTTGTAAAGGCCCAAGGCCGTAGTCGGTTTAGTATCTGTAGCCATAAACCGGCTTGTATAAACTTGTACTATAAGTTAGGAAAAGGGAGAGACCAACCCGGGTACGAGTATAAACCGGAGATTGGGACTCTGTGAACCGACGGGCATCACCCGTGTATATAAGGGGACGACCCGTTAGCGGTTCAGGACAGACAACGACAACTCGAGGCCTAGGCGAAGCTTGTTTGCTCCCTAGTCATCGAGACTTCATCAATTCCATCACAAACTAGACGTAGGCTTTTACCTTCATCGAAGGGGCCGAACTAGTATAAACTCTCTGTGTCCCTGTGTCCGCTTTAACCCCTTCGAGTTAACCCGTTGCGATGGCTCCACGACTAAGTCCTTTGGCTAGGACATCTGCCGTGACAAACCCACGACAGGTGGCGCCCACCGTGGGGCTATCGCACGATGGTTTCAAGTTCTTGGAGGGCCGCTTTGAAGGACTCGAGGGATACGCCGTGGGCAGGATGACCAAGAGTCGCCGCGGCAAGATCCACATCGACGACGCAGGCTGGAGCCCCGAGGCCGGCTCGATTGAGTACGGGTATCGGGTCCCCTTTGGCGGTATACACGTCTTCATCGGCAAAATTGGTGAACTGGGCCCTGAGTTGGACACCTGCACCGACCTCATCGAGACAGCTCAGCGTGCGCGACCTGCCCGGGTTAAGCCAGCCGTGAAGCATGCCTTTGTGGGAGTCATCCATGGAGGAAACTATGAGGACGGATCAGGATCTGGTGGTGAAACCGTCGTTTATTCTGGCGACGAGTCGTCAACCAGGGAAACTGAGTCCTTGTATCAAGTGCAAGATGGTCGGATTGGGGGCTCTTCCGATGGCGACAGTATTCCGGACCCCTCTGATCTGCCTAGCCGGGTCGGCATATTCATGGCCGGTACGCAAGCAGCGCCTCACTCATCGACAGCCGCGGCAATGGTTTCCGGTTCAGCAGCGGCAACGGCTGCCGGAGCAGGAGGCTCTGTGCGCCAGCCGGCTCAAGTGTTATCCGATCTGTTCGATGCATTGGCTGCACTCATGGCAGAGGCTAATCCGACGGATCAGGATGCTCATAATGCAGAGATCGCAAAAGTGAGAGAACAGATTACCCAGGCTAAAGCGGATCTGGCAGCTGAAGAGATCAGGATGACTGTGGAGCAGGCCGCTTTGGACGCGCAAGCCTACAAACTCATGCTGGACCAGAACGCTTCACAGGAAGTCATGAGGAGGAAGTAGTCATGAGGAGGAAGTACCGATCTCGTTTCCCTCGGTTTTTGAAGGAAGGGATCTTTTCAATACCCCTGGAGCGGGGACCAGTAATCAACCAGTGGTAAACCGGGCGGAGGCGCCCGGGACGGGCGCGCCGGTTCAGCTCCGTGGAATAGATCTGCCCCGTCATAACACGGGAGAGCCGCGGATTATGCCTACACCTCCGGATCACTATTCCAGTCTGCTGGATAACCTTCTTGCAGCGGCAGCACGGTTGGAGGCTATTCCAGTCGAGGGAGATTCATTGCAGGCGATAGAGACACGCCGGGTCAAAGAGCTCCTCAGGACGGCGTTGGTCCAACAAGAGGCGTATTCATACAGCCGTGAGCGGATTCACTCTACCCCACGTCCGAACCGGAGTTATAGCAGACATATGGAAGAGCCAGCTGAGTCAAGTAATGCACGACGTGGAGCGCCCCACGGCAACAATCCGGCCTCCGATGCCCAGGAGGTGGTAGACCGGGCCCGGGCGCGTAGGGAAGCCGAGTTAGCATAACCGCATCAGGCTCATCAGATTACGCCAGTTCGTCCCACCACTTCAGTTGAACCAGGACTCACTTCTAGCGCTTTGGGAGTACCTTGCCTCGTCCCAGCTCTGCGCAATGTGCGCCTGCCTAAGGATTTCAAAGGCCCGCGCAAGGTACCGAACTATACGGCGGATCAACCCCCAGAGTCATGGGTGGAGAGTTACGAGATGGCCATGGAGATGCTGGACGTAGATGAAGCGGCGTGTGCAAAATATTTCACCATGATGCTTGAAGGGACAGGCCGTACTTGGTTAAAGAGCCTGCCGCCCAACTCTATCGGTTCATGGGCCCAGTTGCGAGCCCGGTTCATCAGTAATTTTAAAGACACGTGCAAGCAGCCCATGTCGGTAGTGGATTTAGCGGCTTGTGTCCAGGAGGAAGGAGAGTCAACAACTCATTGGGTGCGCAGGGTCTCAATGATTCTGCATTCATCAGACCGTATCAATGCGGACATCGCGGCTGTAACCCTGGAAGGCAATTGCCGGTTTGGGCCTTTGAAGCTAAAATTAGGGCGGATGAAGCGCCATTGTACCGACATGGAACTCTCATGACCGATTTGGTGAAGTACGCTGATTCCGATAGTACCAAGGATCCGAGTCTGACGATGAAAAGACAGGGAAGGGAAGGAAGAACGGCAACCCCAGAGGGCAGCAGCATAACTCGGCAGGAAACGGTGGTGGTGGCAAGCGTAAAGCGGATGACAACATGGATTTTGTGGCTAACACTAATGTGCAGGACAGGGGCCGGCGACGTAAGGGCAAAAACCGCAGTGGCGGACCCAGCCCCAATCCGGAACGCTTAAACTATCTGTTGAATCAGCCCTGTCCAAAAGCATGGGACAAGAGAGGAGCCAGCAAACCACCTTTGGAAGGATTGTTATATCATGCAAGAGTTCAAGAGCTCCAATGCTTTCCGGTATGACCCCAGCTCTGGTGGCGGTTCAGGATCCGGGCTGAGTCGCGGTGGAGGAAATCCCGGTTCAGGGTTTAGTGGTAATCCGGGCGGACATAGCAATCAGCACAATCAGAGTAACCAGTGTGGTTACAATCAACAACAGCAGCAGTCGGGTTACCAGAGCAATCCAAAGCAACTAAACAGTGGGCAATATCATGTGTTTACCACTAGCTTGGACAAGCGAGACCGAAAGGTCCAGAAGCGAGCAGTTAACTCTGTTGAACCGGCCGTGCCACGATACCTGCGCTGGTCAGAGCAGCCAATCGTATGGAGTAGAGAGGATCATCGTCCCCGGGTTGACAATCCGGGTCAGCTGGCTTTAGTGGTAGCGCCTCAGGTGGGAGGTTATAAGTTCACCATGGTACTCATGGATGGGGGTAGCAGTATCAATATCCTATACTATGAGACCTTTCGACGCATGGGGCTCAAAGATAAAGATCTACGGCCTTCGAACACGGTTTTCCATGGCGTGGTGCCTGGCAAGTCTGCATACCCCGTGGGCAAGATAGCATTGGAGGTGGCCTTCGGGGATGATCACGATTCCCGATCAGAGACACTGACGTTCGAGGTGGTGAAAATCCAAAGCCCATACCATGCCCTGTTTGGCCGACCGGCCTATGCCATGTTTATGGCACGGCCCTGCTATGTGTATCTACAGCTCAAGATACCGGGTCATAAGGGGACCATCACGGTTCACGGAAGCCGCAAGATCGCTTTGGAGTGTGAGGAAGGAGAAGCCGCGTACGCGGAATCGGTTTGTGCTACCGAGGAGCTCAAATACTATAAAAACAATGTTGATCCAACGGATATGACTCCTTTAAAGAAGCCTACTACAGAGCATGATCCGACCCTGAAGTTCACGTCGGCAGCGGAGACCAAGCTTGTTGACTTCGTGCTTGGTGATTCGTCCAAGCAGTTCAGCATCAGTGCCAATCTGGATCCGAAATAGGAAGGCGCGCTCATCGAGTTCATCCGTGAGAATCGGGACATCTTTGCATGGAAGCCTTCTGACATGCCAGGTGTACCGAGGCAACTCGCTGAGCACACCCTTAATGTGGATCCTAAATACAAACCGGTGAAATAGTTCCTCCGCCGGTTCAACGAGGAGAGGACAAAAGCTATTGGAGAAGAGGTGGCCAGGCTCTTAGCAGCTGGCTTCATCATTGAAGTTTTTCACCCTGAGTGGCTTGCTAATCCGGTGCTGGTCCTTAAGAAAAATGGCACCTGGCGCATGTGTGTGGATTATACGGATCTTAATAAGGCCTGCCCTGCGGATCCTTTTGCCCTCCCCCGTATTGATCAAATCATTGATGCTACGGCGGGTTGCGAGCGCTTATGTTTCTTGGATGCATACTCCGGCTATCATCAGATTAAAATGGCAGTTAAGGACTAGGAGAAGACGGCGTTCATAACTCCCTTTGGAGCCTTTTGCTATGTGTCTATGCCTTTTGGGCTAAAAAGTGCCCAGGCAACTTATCAACAGTGTGTGCAAAATTATCTCCACAAACAGATTGGCCGTAATGTGCATGCTTATGTGGATGATATTGTGGTTAAGTCAAGGAAGAAGGATACTTTGGTCGATGATTTGAAGGAGACCTTTGATAACCTAAGGACGTACAAGATGATGCTCAATCCGGCCAAATGTGTCTTTGGTGTACCAGCTGGCAAGTTGTTGGATTTTCTGGTGTCTAACAGGGGAATTGAGGCTAATCCGGAGAAGATCACGGCTATCACCTCTCTGGCTAAAACCGAAGTGCATCAATGATGTTCAACGTCTGGCAGGTCGGATTGCTGCACTGAGTCGGTTTATCAGCCGCCTTGGGGAGAAAGCGATCCCTCTGTATCAAATGTTGAAGAAGACGGATCGGTTCTTCTGGAGTTCTGCCGCTGATCAGGCATTGGAAGACTTAAAGCGGCAATTGGCCAACCCGCCCGTGCTCGCCGCTCCCATTGACAGGGAACCTTTGCTGCTATATGTTGATGCTAATGCTCGCGCGGTTAGTGTAGCTATTGTGGTGGAGCGGAAGGAGGCGGGCAAAGAGTACCCAGTTCAGCGTTCGGTTTATTATATCAGCGAGGTGCTTATTGAGTCAAAACAAAGATATCCGCATTGGCAGAAGCTTGTGTATGGAGTTTTTATGGCAAGCCGGAAGTTGAAGCAGTATTTCCAAGGGCATCCTATCACGGTGGTCAGCTCTGCCCCTTTGGGTGATATCATCCAAAACCGAGAAGCGGCGGGTCGGATTGCCAAGTGGGCTATCGAGCTTGGGCCGTACGGTTTAAAATATGTTCCTCGCACGGCGGTAAAGTCCCAGGCACTTGTTGATTTCATCAATGATTGGACGGAGTTGCAAGTCCCTGAAGAGAAGCCGGATCACACATATTGGACCATTCATTTCGATGGATCACGGCAATTGGAGGGCTCGGGGGCTGGAGTCATATTAACTTCCCCACGAGGTGACAAGTTTTGTTATGTTCTCCGTTTAATGTTCCCTTGTACTAACAATGCAGCGGAGTACGAAGCCTTGCTCCATGGTCTCCGGATGGCTAAGGAGATGAACTTAAGCCGGGTTAAGTGCTTCGGTGACTCGGATCTGGTGGCCCAACAGGTGTCTGGTACTTGGGATTCTAAAGACCCACTCATGGCTGCATATCATCGTGAAGTTGATGTGGTCGCAGGTCACTTCAAGGGTTATCAGGTGGACCACGTTGATCGACGGAAGAACGAGGCGGCGGACGCTTTAAGCCGGCTGGGTTCACAGCGTAAACCGGTGCCACCTAATGTGTTCCTCGATGTGTTGTACAACCCATCGGTCCAACTACCTGGTGAAGCGGATTTGGCGGTTCCTGACCCGGAAGCTCAGTTGGTGGCAGTGCTACACATCATTCCGGATTGGACGCTTCCTTACCTGGCATACATGAACCGAGGCGAGTTGCCAGAGGACGAGACTCTGGCCAGGCAAATAATACGGCGGTCCAAATCCATGATAATTGAAAATGGCGAGTTGCATCGTCGCAGTGTGACAGGAGCATTTCAACGGTGTGTGTCTCCTGAGGACGGCGGTGAAATTTTGCGTGAGATCCACGAAGGGGATTGTGGTCACCATGCCGGTTCAAAATCTTTAGTGGCGAAAGCATTTCGTCATGGTTTCTATTGGTTAACTGCCCATGCTGATGCGGAGGATCTAGTCAGACGATGTGATGGTTGCCAAAAATTCTCAAGACGCGCTCATGTTCCGGCTCAAGAATTGAGGATGATTCCAATTACTTGGCCGTTTGCAACCTGGGGGCTGGATATGGTTGGGCCTTTCAAAAGGTCCAAGGACAAGAAGACCCACCTCCTGGTGGCGGTGGACAAGTTTACAAAGTGGGTAGAGGCAGAACCCGTTAGCAAGTGTGATGCGGCCACCGCGGTTCAGTTCATCAAAAAAGTGATTTTCCGGTGGCTTTCCACACAGTATCATCACATATAATGGTACCAATTTATCTAAGGGTGCCATGAAGGAGTTCTGCGCACGAGAGCACATCCGCCTTGACGTTTCATCAGTGGCGCACCCACAGTCCAATGGTCAAGCAGAAAGAGCTAATCAGGAGATCTTGAGAGGCATCAAACCCCGGCTTATGGTTCCTTTGCTGAGGACGCCGGGTTGTTGGGTCGAAGAATTACCTTCTGTGTTATGGAGCATCAATACCACACCCAATAGATCAACTAGATACATGCCGTTCTTCATGGTTTATGGGGCAGAGGCAGTTCTCCCTAGTGACATCCGTCATGATTCACCCCGTGTTGCGGCTCACATTGAAGCGGACAACAAGACGGCTCGACAGGACGCTTTGGACCGGTTGGATGAAGAGCGAGACATCGCCGCTGCCCGTCGGCGATTTACCAACAGGATCTTCGTCGCTATCACAGTCGTCGGGTCAGGACCAGAACCTTTCAAGAAGGAGATTTGGTGCTTCGACTTATTCAAGATCAAACCGATATGCATAAATTATCCCCACCTTGGGAGGGACCTTTTGTCGTCAGCAAGAATCTGCATAACGGGTCATACTATCTGATTGATATTCGAGAGCATAAGGACTCGTGTAAGTCAGAAGAGGAGACCAACAGGCCGTGGAACATAGCTCATCTTCGGCCTTACTACACTTGAGCCATTGGCTCTGCTTATGTACATATTATGACAATGTATATATTATAATAAACCGGATCCTCAGCTAAAGCGGGGTATCTGTTCTTTTATATCATGTGTGGTTACATGGAGTTGTTCTATTTTAAGACGACCTCCGGTTTACCCCTTGCAAAATTTATCAATATCACTTGGGGGCTCGGTCATGTTTGAACCAATGCAATGCCTTTTGATAGGCGAAAGCCACCAGATCACTTGGGGGCTCGGTCGTGTCCGAACCGATGCAATACCTCTTGATCGGCGAAAGCCACCAGATCACTTGGGGACACGGTCAAGTCTGAACCGGTCACGCCTCTTGGTCGGCCTACAGGCCTTAGAGTCACTTGGGGGCTTGGTCGAACCCGAACCATTGCCATGCCACTTGGCCGGCGTAATGCCACGAGTCATTTGGGGGCCTGGCCGACTGGCACCATCGCTACACCTTCGGGGGGCTTGGTTGCGTCTGACCATGGTAACACCATCTGACCAGCTTAGTAAAGCCTTTCTTTTGCAAAAAGTTTTTGTCATCGCTTTTGCTTCAATAGCCTTTCTTGAGGAGTTGCTATTTTATCTTCGTTGCGTTTTTTAAACCGACAATATTTTGTACCGGTTCAAACAGCCAATTTGGCGGAACACGGTCCCTTTTCAAACCGGAGATTATTTGCTCGGTTTGATTTTTTCCTGTTACCATCCTTTTTTGGAGTAAAAGGGTATTATGGTTAAAGCACGGTTTACACAGTAAGCCGGCATTATACATACAGGAGCTGTTTTCTCCTATGACGGTTTAGGGTTATCAAACCCCTATTTCATGATTGGCTAAACGCCTACTTCATGCCCAATAAATGGCAGGTATTTCGTATCACAAAATTTGATCATGTTTGCAAGTCTCCTTGCGTATCTATATAAAGATTCATAAACCGGATGGCGGTACAACCGCCCTGGTAGTTTAAGATTTATGATTGCAGGAGATATAAGTTGGCCATATTGACCTTCCAAAATAAAGGTATCAGCACCGATGCACGAAGGCATCTTAAGAAGCAAAAGTATTGTCTATCCTATTACAAGGCAGCTTGGTGCCCAAATAAGATCATTGTTTACTTGATAAGATATGACAAGGAAGCTAGTTAAAGCTGCCTTTGGTTCATCACCACTTCGGTTCACGCTTGCTCGTCACCCCGGTTTGATTGTTCTGGATCATCCTGCGCCGCTTCAGCTTCCTCGTCTCTACCCAGCGGCTGGAAGTCAACAGTGGTCCAGTCGATTCCCATTAATGCTTGAAAGACAGCCTCTTCATGGATCAGGGAAGACGGTTCAATATCAGGGGCGTAAGTGTGCTTACGGATTGGAGGGATCAGATTTTCCGCTTCAGGGATTGGTGCAGCTACTCATTTATTCTGGTCATTATACTGAGCTTGGTAATGCAACAAATCTGCTTCCTCTACCAATTGGCAGGCCAGAGGGCGCACAGCCCGGTTTATCTCTCTTAAATCCTCTTCATTGAATTCTGAGCCATCCTCTTTCAAGTTGGGATAGCCTTGAGCCGCTTCAACAGGATCAAAGTCGGACACCCATGCTTTGGCCCGGGTTAAGGCATTGATGGCTCCGGTTCGAGCAGCAGACTTTTTTAGCTCATCAATCCGAGCAGGAAGCATGGACAATCTCTTCAGCGTATCCTGGATCAAAGTGGGTGCTGGATTATTGTGTGATGCAGTTGTGATAATCCACTGTGCGCCGGTGTACAGCTGCTCGATTAAAGTGTAGGCGGCCTTCAGTTTCATCCGCACATCCGACCCCAAGTGGGTAATGCGGGTGCCTATAACATGATCAGCAGTTTACAAACCGGGCTGTTTCTAAGAGGATCACGATTATTATACAAGTCACAGGAAGCTTACCAAAGATGGCGGCAGTCATTGCGTGCACTTGTCGCTTTACGCTGGTTAATTCGTCAGTTACCGGTTTAAGGGCAGCCTCCGCATCTTCAATCTTCTTGGCTAAAGCGGCTTTTTCTTTGGCCCAGTCAGCCCGTTCCTTCTTGAAGCCCTCCTTTAGCTGCTCCATGGTGCTTAAAGCGCTGGTTAACTCCTCCTTGGCCTTGGAGGTTTCAGCTTGTTGGAATTTCAAATTCTCTTGAAGGTCGGCGACTTGGTTCTCTTTGACCTTCAGTTCAGCCTTTAAATCCGACAGTTACACGGTTTAACAAATAAAGTACCAACCACACAACAAGTTATGCACTTTGTACTTGGGGGCTAATGCCTATTTGATCTACTGCTATCGATTAAATTAATCAAAGTCCCAAGCTCAATACAAGTGTTCAACTTGGCACTTGGGGGCTAATGGCCGTTTGCTCTGGTAATATTTCGGATGCTTCTATGTGAAGATTAAAGTCTCGGTTTCAAAATATATTAAGTTGAACCGACCCTTGGGGGCTACATCAGTGAACTTTGGAACATTGAGTTTTATGACAAGACCCGATTCAATTATACTAAAGTTGGACCAGCCCTTGGGGGCTACAGTGGTGATGAACAGGAGCAAGTACATGGAGATTACTATTGGAAGTATGCCCTAGAGGCAATAATAAATTGGTTATTATTATATTTCCTTGTTCATGATAATCGTTTATTATCCATGCTATAATTGTATTGATAGGAAACTCAGATACATGTGTGGATACATAGACAACACCATGTCCCTAGTAAGCCTCTAGTTGACTAGCTCGTTGATCAATAGATGGTTACGGTTTCCTGACCATGGACATTGGATGTCGTTGGTAACGAGATCACATCATTAGGAGAATCATGTGATGGACAAGACCCAATCCTAAGCCTAGCACAAAGATCGTGTAGTTCGTATGCTAAAGCTTTTCTAATGTCGAGTATCATTTCCTTAGACCATGAGATTGTGCAACTCCCGGATACCGTAGGAATGCTTTGGGTGTGCCAAACGTCACAACGTAACTGGGTGGCTATAAAGGTACACTACAAGTATCTCCGAAAGTGTCTGTTGGGTTGGCATGAATCGAGACAGGGATTTGTCACTCTGTGTGACGGAGAGGTATCTCTGGGCCCACTCGGTAGGACATCATCATAATGTGCACAATGTGATCAAGGAGTTGATCACGGGATGATGTGTTACAGAACGAGTAAAGAGACTTGCCGATAACGAGATTGAACAAGGTATCGGAATACCATCGATCGAATCTCGGGCAAGTGCAATACCGCTGGACAAAGGGAATTGAATACGGGATTGATCGAATCCTCGACATCGTGGTTCATCCGATGAAATCATCGTGGAACATGTGGGAACCAACATGGGTATCCAGATCCCGCTGTTTGTTATTGATCGGAGAACGTCTCGGTCATGTCTGCATGCTTCCCGAACCCGTAGGGTCTACACACTTAAGGTTCGATGACGCTAGGGTTATAAAGGAAGTTTGTATGTGGTTACCGAATGTTGTTCGGAGTCCCGGATGAGATCCCGGACGTCACGAGGAGTTCCGGAATGGTCCGGAGGTAAAGATTTATATATGGGAAGTCATCATACGGTCACCGGAAGAGTTCGGGGGTTACCGGCATTGTACCGGGACCACCGAAGGGGTTCCGGGGGTCCATCGGGAGGGTCCACCTGCTCCGGAGGGCCCTATGCGCTGTATGTGGAAAGGGACCAGCCCCTTAGTGGGCTGGGTGCCTCCCCCCTTAGGGCCCATGCGCCTAAGGGTTTTGGGGAACCCTAAAGGGGGCGCCCCCCCTTGCCTTGGGGGGCAAGGCACCCCCTCCTGGCCGCCGCCCCCTCCTCAGATGAGATCTGAGGGGGCCGGCCCCCCTCTACCTTGCCCCTATATATATGTGGGGGGTGGGAGGGCAGCCGGACCAATGCCCTGGCGCAGCCCTTCCCCTCTCCCAAGTCCTCCTCCTCTCCCGCGGTGCTTGGCGAAGCCCTGCAGGATTGCCACGCTCCTCCACCACCACCACGCCGTTGTGCTGCTGCTGGATGGAGTCTTCCTCAACCTCTCCCTCTCTCCTTGTTGGATCAAGGCATGGGAGACGTCACCGGGCTATACGTGTGTTGAACGCGGAGGTGCCGTCGGTTCGGCACTTGGTCATCGGTGATTTGGATCACGGCGAGTACGACTCCATCAACCCCGTTCACTTGAACACTTCCGCTTAGCGATCTACAAGGGTATGTAGATGCACTCTTCTTCCCCTCGTTGCTAGTTTCTCCATAGATAGATCTTGGTGATACGTAGGAAAATTTTGAATTTCTGCTACGTTCCCCAACAATTACCTCAAATTTTTCTTTCATCATCTTTACCAGATTGGCTTCATAATCACAGCTAGTATATAGCCGGTTCAAGTAGCCAGAATGAATATCTTGAGCACTGAGAGCAGTATATGTTGCCAGATCAACATCCCATTTGCCTTTGCTCATGGTAGAAAATTCTTCTTTGGTAGTGTGCTTGGCTAAAGCGACGGAATTTCCCGGTTCAGAACGACCAATACCAGTGATTACGACTTCGTCATCCTTAGACTCGCCGGTTTGAACTGGCGGAGTCGGTTTATCAGCAGGTTTGGAGGGACTGGTGATTTTCTCAATCCGGATGGGACTGGCAGGCTGATCAGCAGGACCGGAGGTGTCAGCAAAACCCTCTTCAGCAGTAACAACTTCATTCTGCACTAGCGGGTCATTAACCACATCTTCGTGGATAACCGCTTCAACATTTGGGGTGGTGTCCGGTTCAGGAGCAGCACCCTCTTCAGCTGTTTTATCCTGGCGAGCTTTCTTACTTGGCATCGGTTTGGCCCTAAAAGAAACATCAAAATCAAAGACAGTACATATTGGAAGTTGCAAAAGTCAACAATGTTATGATAAGTACAAACTTACCCAAGCACGGTTTTAAGAGGAGGCAGCTGGGTACCAGTTGACTCGCCGGAAGATGAGTGCAAGGTGACCTGATAATCGGAGTCAGACGGATTAAGCGGTTGACGAAAATAGCCCGCTTTAGGACAAATATTGACAAGCAATTTAGAGACCTCTGAACGACGTTTCCGAACTGGACTGTTCGGTAAACCGACGGAGGTAACTACCTGGCCGCTGTGTCAAGTCGTGCGGCGCACCTCATGCTGTTGGGTCTTCATAAGAAAGTTGGGATCCAAGTAAGCAAGAGGATGAGAAAATTTAACTTTTCGGTTTGCCTGATGGATTTTGTGTGAAGGTGGAAGGCTTGAATCAGAAGAAAGAGTAATTACCTCTGCATCATCAGCATGGCTAGCTTCGGCATCGTCCTGGCAAATAGTATCATCAATAAATTTCATAAAAAGTAAACCGAGGGAATCAAGGTCTGCCTCAAGGTCCGTATTACCCACATCATCATCAGCAGGCGGATCATAGGAGGCGGTAGTTTTCCTCTTGTGAGCAGGCCTTTTAACGACCCGTGTCTTAGGCCGGGTTGGCCTTTCCGGTTTATCCGCTTTTTCTTGCGGGAGCTTCTTACTCCAAAACGGATCATCACCCTGCACCAAAAGATATTGGTATCAGTAATAAGCAAGTACAATACTGTCAGACTTAGCGAAAAGGGAATTCAGATTTACCGCTAGCGGTTTGTTGATGGCGCAGAAAGGAAGAAGGCCGGTTCGGGCACAAGCGTGTTCCGGTTCATTTAGAATTTTCTTCACAGCTTCTGTGACCTCTTCATCAGTAAGCTGGATGTTTACGTGGCGCAGCGGGTCATCAACACTGCCCGTATATTCACACATCAGACTGGAGCGTTGGCTGAGGGGCAGTATACTCCAAGATATCCAGCAACGGGCAAGATCGACTCACTTTAAACCGTTGGCCATAAAGGCCCTGAGCTGGGACAGTTGAGGAGCGTACTTCATTCTCTCTATGCCAGTCAGCCTCTGAGGGAAGGGGTGTGTGTTGCTAAGCCGCTCCGGACGAAAACCGGGCAAGAGATTCTCATTGGTAGGGGAGGTATCTTTGCAATAAAACCAGGTATTATTCCATTCCTGAGGATGACTGTGCAATTTTGCATGAGGATAAGTGACCTCTTTCCTCTTTTGGATTGCCACGCCGCCCAGCTCCATATTGGAACCATCAGGAAATTCAGTACGGCGGTTTAGGTGAAAACAGTCTCGGAATAACTCCACTGTAGGTTCCTCTTGAAAGAACACCTCGCAGAGCACTTGGAAATGACATATATTGGTGACAGAGTTGGGACCGATATCTTGTGGATGAAGTTGGAAGTTGGCCAAGACATCCCGGTAGAATTTTGAACCGGGAGGGTTAAAACCACGGGCTAGGTGATCTGCAAAGACTACAACTTCTCCATCTCGAGGTGTGGGAGGACACTCCTTGCCTGGGACCCTCCAGTGAATGGTCTTTTTGCTGCTTAAAGCGCCGGTCAGGACCAAGTTGTTTAGTTGCGTTTCTGTAACCCGGGAAGGAGCCCAGTTGCACTCGTACACTTGTTTAGCCATGATGGAGTCTACAGAATGAAATGATCCTGGTTTAAGAGTGTGTTGGGCGGAGTTTACATGCTGATATTATCAAAGTTAAACCGGAGAAAGATAGTTATAAATTGAGATTTGTAAAGCGGTACGGTTGATCGAGGGATTCTGGCGGTTCAACAAGGGGACTAATGGTATACACTGATTTGGTACTCTTTCGCAAGGTTAAACCGCTGGATCTAAAAACTGTGAAACAGTGGGGATTACAGATGAACAAGTGTGCAGAAACAGGTTTCACAAGGCTTTATTATAGCATTGGATCTGGGGCGAGTTCGTAAAAGAGGTAAATATTCAAGATTTAAAAGAAGCTATGCAAGAACAGTAAGGTAAAGCTATGGATCAGATCTACGGTCCAGGTATATCGCAGTAAAAATAGATGCTAAAAACTACCGCTGTACGGAGCAAAGGTTACGGGGTCATCTGAAGATGCATCTCATTCGAAGCTTCAGGCGGACGAAGAACACGAAGAACACAGCAAACCCTAAAAGCAGATCTAAGCTGAGAAGGCGGAGGTCTTACCGGAGCTCGGGGAGACGCGGAAGGATGCCGCAGTTTTCTGGTACGGTCAGGTTGATGCAGCGGCCCAAGATGACGCAGAGGTCAGCAACGGCGGCGGAGCTCCGGAGTTGGCGACGCGAAGAAGATGAAGAGAAAGAGGATGAAGGGGCGAAAAGGAAATGGCCATTCGGCCCTATTTATGAGGCAAAAAACATGTGTCAGGCGCGCGAATCCAGGAGCCACAAATTTCGGAAGCGGAGCTGTCACCTCGATTATTGCGGATCTATTAAATAAAGAAGGCATCATAAAAGCTAGCTTCATGATGACGTCATGCCGGTTTACAGCAACCAAAGAAGATGATGACATGGTGGTTCAGCGATTATGGGAAGATGCTGAAGATGAAGATTTCTGCTAAGGATTGACATGAACTCATTCAAATCAATCTGGGGCGTAATGTTGGGGATATTACTACTGGGCGTAAACCAGCCTACCTGGGCCGGGTTAACTTCATCAGTAGTTCAAGAACGTTAAAGCCCAATAAGCTTGTAAAGGCCCAAGGCCGTAGTCGGTTTAGTATCTGTAGCCGTAAACCGGCTTGTATAAACTTGTACTATAAGTTAGGAAAAGAGAGAGACCAACCCGGGTACGAGTATAAACCAGAGATTGGGACTCTGTGAACCGACGGGCGTCACCTGTGTATATAAGGGGACGACCCGATAGCGGTTCAGGACAGACAACGACAACTCGAGGCCTAGGCGAAGCTTGTTTGCTCCCTAGTCATCGAGACTTCATCAATTCCATCACAAACTAGACGTAGGCTTTTACCTTCATTGAAGGGGCCGAACTAGTATAAACTCTCTGTGTCCCTGTGTCCGCTTTAACCCCTTCGAGTTAACCCGTTGCAATGGCTCCACGACTAAGTCCTTTGGCTAGGACATATGCCATGACAAACCCACGACAAGGCCCATATACTTCTTCCCCCGTATTCCCGTAACTCCCCGGTACTCCAAAAATACCCGAACCACTCGGAACCTTTCCGATGTCCGAATATAGTCGTCCAATATATCGATCTTTACGTCTCGACCATTTCGGGACTCATCGTCATGTCCCCGATCTCATCCGGGACTCCGAACTCCTTCGGTACATCAAAACTCATAAACTCATAATATAACTATCATTGAAACCTTAAGCGTGCGGACCCTACGGGTTCGAGAACAATGTAGACATGACCGAGACACGTTTCCGGTCAATAACCGATAGCGGAACCTGGATGCTCATATTATCTCCTACATATTCTACGAAGATCTTTATCGGTCAGACCGCATAACAACATACGTTGTTCCCTTTGTCATCGGTATGTTACTTGCCCGAGATTCGATCGTCGGTATCTCAATACCTAGTTTAATCTCATTACCGGCAAGTCTCTTTATTCGTTCCGTAATACATCATCTCGCACCTAACTCATTAGTTGCATTGCTTGCAAGGCTTAAGTGATGTGCATTACCGAGAGGGCCCAGAGATACCTCTCCGACATTCGGAGTGACAAATCCTAATCTCGAAATACGCCAACCCAACAAGTACCTTCGGAGACACCTGTAGAGCACCTTTATAATCACCCAGTTACGTTGTGACATTTGGTAGCACACAAAGTGTTCCTCCGGTAAACGGGAGTTGCATAATCTCATAGTCATAGGAACATGTATAAGTCATGAAGAAAGCAATAGCAACATACTAAACGATCGAGTGCTAAGCTAACGGAATGGGTCATGTCAATCACATCATTCTCCTAATGATGTGATCCCGTTAATCAAATGACAACTCGTGTCTATGGCTAGGAAACTTAACCATCTTTGATCAACGAGCTAGTCAAGTAGAGGCATACTAGTGACACTCTGTTTGTCTATGTATTCACACATGTATTATGTTTCTGGTTAATACAATTCTAGCATGAATAATAAACATTTATCATGAAATAAGAAAATAAATAATAACTTTATTATTTCCTCTAGGGCATATTTTCTTCAGTCTCCCACTTGCACTAGAGTTAATAATCTAGTTCACATCGCCATGTGATTTAACACCAATAGTTCACATCACCATGTGATTAACACCCATAGTTCACATCATCATGTGACCAACACCCAAAGGGTTTAATAGAGTCAATAATCTAGTTCACATCGCTATGTGATTAACACCCAAAGAGTACTAAGGTGTGATCATGTTTTGTTTGTGAGAGAAGTTTAGTTAACAGGTCTGCCACATTCAGATCCGTATGTATTTTGCAAATTCCTATGTCAACAATGCTCTGCACGGAGCTACTCTAGCTAATTGCTCCCACTTCCAATATGTATCCAGATTGAGACTTTGAGTCATCTAGATTAGTGTCAAAACTTGCATCGACGTAACCTTTACGACGAACCTTTTGTCACCTCCATAATCGAGAAACATATCCTTATTCCACTAAGAATAATTTTGACCGCTGTCCAATGATCTACTCCTAGATCACTATTGTACTCCCTTGCCAAAATCAGTGTAGGGTATACAATAGATCTGGTACACAGCATGGCATACTTTATAGAACCTATGGCCAAGGCATAGGGAATGACTTTCATTCTCTTTCTATCTTCTGCCGTGGTCGAGTTTTGAGTCTTACTCAATTTCACACCTTGTAACACAGGCAAGAACTCTTTCTTTGACTGTTCCATTTTGAACTACTTCAAAATCTTGTCAAGGTATGTACTCATTGAAAAAACTTATCAAGTGTCTTGATCTATCTCTATAGATCTTTATGCTCCATATGTAAGCAGCTTCATCGAGGTTTTTCTTTGAAAAACTCCTTTCAAACACTCCTTTATGCTTTGCAGAATAATTCTACATTATTTTCGATCAACAATATGTCATTCACATATACTTATCAGAAATGCTGTAGTGCTCCCACTCACTTTCTTGTAAATACAGGCTTCACCTCAAGTTTGTATAAAACTATATACTTTGATCAACTTATCAAAGCGTATATTCCATCTCCGAGATGCTTGCACCAGTCCATAGATGGATCGCTGGAGCTTGCATATTTTGTTAGCACCTTTAGGATTGACAAAACCTTCTGGTTGCATCATATACAACTCTTCTTTAATAAATCCATTAGGGAATGCAGTTTTGTTTATCCACTTGCCAGATTTCATAAAATGCGGCAATTGCTAACATGATTCGGACAGACTTAAGCATAGATACAAGTGAGAAACTCACATCGTAGTCAACACCTTGAACTTGTCGAAAACCTTTTGCGACAATTCTAGCTTTGTAGATAGTAACACTACTATCAGCGTATGTCTTCCTCTTGAAGATCCATTTAATCTCAATGGCTCGCCGATCATTGGACAAGTCAATCAAAGTCCATACTTTGTTCTCATACATGGATCTCATCTCAGATTTCATGGCCTCAAGCCATTTCGCGGAATCTGGGCTCATCATCGCTTCCTCATAGTTCGTAGGTTCGTCATGGTCAAGTAACATGACCTCCAGAACAGGATTACCGTACCACTCTAGTGCGGATCTCACTCTGGTCTACCTACGAGGTTCGGTAGTAACTTGATCTGAAGTTACATGATCATCATCATTAGCTTCCTCACTAATTGGTGTAGTAGTCACAGGAACAGATTTCTGTGATGAACTACTTTCCAATAAGGGAGCAGGTACAGTTACCTCATTAAGTTCTACTTTCCTCCCACTCACTTCTTTCGAGAGAAACTCCTTCTCTAGAAAGGATCCATTCTTAGCAAAGAATATCTTGCCTTCGGATCTGTGATAGAAGGTGTACCCAAAAGTAACTTTTTGGGTATCCTATGAAGACGCACCTTTCCGATTTGGGTTTGAGCTTATCAGGATGAAACTTTTTTTTATAAGCATCGCAACCCCAAACTTTAAGAAACGACAACTTTGGTTTCTTGCCAAACCACAGTTCATACAGTGTCGTCTCAACGGATTTAGATGGTGCCCTTTTTTCGTGAATGCAGCTGTCTCTAATGCATAATCCCAAAAGTATAGTGGTAAATCGGTAAGAAACATCATAGATTGCACTATATCCAATAAAGTACGGTTATGACGTTCGAACACACCATTATGCTGTGGTGTTCCAGGTGGCATGAATTTGTGAAACTATTCCACATGGTTTTAATTGAAGACCAAACTCGTAACTCAAATATTTGTCTCCGTGATCAGATCGTAGAAACCTTATTTTTCTTGTTACGATGATTTTCCACTTCACTCTGAAATTCTTTGAACTTTTCAAATGTTTCAGACTTATGTTTCATTAAGCAGATATACCCATATCTGCTTAAATCATATGTGAAGGTCAGAAAATAGTGATACCTGCCGCGAGCTTCAACACTCATCAGATCGCATACATCAGTATGTATTATTTCCAATAAGTTAGTTGCTCGCTCCATTGTTTCGGAGAACGGAGTCGTTAGTCATCTTGCCCATAAGGCATGGTTCGCAAGCACCAAGTGATTCATAATCAAGTGATTCCAAAATCCCATCAGCATGGAGTTTCTTCATGCGCTTTACACCAATATGACCTAAACGGCAATGCCACAAATAAGTTGCACTATCATTATTATCTTCGCATCTTTTGGTTTCAATATTATGAATATGTGTATCACTATGATCGAGATCCAACGAACTTGTTTCATTGGGTGTATGACCATCGAAGGTTTTATTCATGTAAACAGAACAACAATTATTCTCTGACTTTAATGAATATCCGTATTGCAATAAACATGATCAAATCATATTCATGCTCAACGCAAAAACCAAATAACATTTATTTAGGTTCAACACTAATCCCGAAAGTATAGGGTGATAACCCTCAACCGTAAGGGATCGAGATAGTCTTCGCGGGTAAGAATAACCCAATTTATTGATTCGACACACGGGGAGCCAAAGAGTATTTATAAGCTTTGACAGTTGAGTTGTCAATTCAACCGCACCTGAAATATACTTACTTGCAACAAAAGATAAGTGGTAACAGTGATAGGATAATGATGATAATGATAGTAAAAGTGAACAGCAAAAGTAAATAGCAAAAGTAAATAGTAAAAGTAGCAACTAGTGACCAGCAGGATTTAAAACACTGTAGGCTAGGGAGACGGATGGTTGGGCGCTGCATGGATGAGATATATCATGATTCCAACTTGGGGCAAGGCACACGGCAAAGTAATGATCATATAGGCAAATATCAAACATTAGGCATGTATCCCGT
This sequence comes from Triticum aestivum, assembly GCF_018294505.1. Lineage (NCBI taxonomy): Eukaryota > Viridiplantae > Streptophyta > Magnoliopsida > Poales > Poaceae > Triticum > Triticum aestivum. The sequence continues at coordinate 615,958,705 of NC_057809.1, forward strand.
AGGTAGTTGTACGTGCTTGCAATAAGAACTTGCACAACATCTTTTGTCCTACGATCCCGCTATGAACGGGGCCAAAAGGAACTTATGGAGATTAAGGTTCTCCTGTCAAAGAGCACCGGAACAAAGCAATAAACTCAATGGATACATGTAATCCTCAAACTACGGACCATCCCCTTTGGTGTCCCAAGCTGTCACTTTTGGGATCGCCGGTTCCGAACCGTAATAGGTGCAAACAACTCATAGATAGGATCAAGAACACAAATATATTCATGCAAACACATAAGGTTCAGATCTGAAATCATGGCACTCGGGCCCTAAGTGACAAGCATTAAGAATAACGAGTTGAAGCAAAGACGATAAACACCATAGTAGATGATAGGCAACATGCCCCCAACAATCTGACAAACTATTACACGATCTAACTCATCCAATCCCTACCATCCCCTTCGCCTACAGCAGGGGATTACTCACACATGGAAGGAGAAGTCATGGAGGGATGATGGAGTGGTGATGATGATGACGATGGCGACGATCTCCCCTCTCCGGAGGCCAAATCAGCCTCCAGATTAGCCCTCCCGAAGAAGAACAGAGGGTGGCGGCGGCTCCACGACGAAAACTGGGAGAAGAACTTCTGATCTGGGATTTCTCCGTCACGAGCTAAAATACGAGTCAAAGTAGGGCACCAGGGGAGGTGGGGCCCACCCAGGCGACCTCCCGGCGCGGCCAGGGGGTGGGCCGCGCCACCAGGGCGCCTGGGGCCCCCCTCTGGCTCCGGGTTCCTTCGGGTGCGTGGATTTTCTGTGATTTTTCATGGAATTTTCTGAGATACCTAAAAATCCGTTTTCCTGCACACAATAAAACCATACAGGCAGCTCTGCTGAAAACAGCGTCAGTCCGGGTTAGTTTAGTTCAAATCATGCAAGAATGAGGTCAAAACAATATCAAAAGTGTTTGGAAAAGTAGATACGTTTGAGACGTATCAACTCCCCCAAGCTTAGCATATTGCTTGTCCTCAAGCAATTCAGTTCAACGAACTGGACGCGACAAAGAAAACTTTGACAAACTCTTTTGTTTCATTAGATGTATATAAGCATGTACTATGAAAAGAGTCTAGCAAGTATTGAAACAGTACTATGAGGACAATGCACGGAGCAATCCTTCTTTCAAGTGACCAATCACAAATACCTAAAAGTAAATAATATATTACTGAAAATCAAGACAAGATTACTTTGCACATAGCTTGAGCATATTAGGGTGGTATCTCGCTAGCCTCCATGAGCGAAGCAAAACATAAATGCAGAAACTCCTCCACAGTTTTAAAGGAGACTAGAACTAAGAATTTCAAAATGAATAATATCACAAGCATGCAGAAGACAATGTAATACTTTGGGACAATGCACATTACACTCAGAATGACAATTATGCTCTCCTAGTTGGTGCTTTGAAGAAAGAAGGTGGAGACTCTCGAACCGTGGAATTTTATGGCGAGGTTGAAAACCCGTGGTTGGAAACAAAAACTAAACATGTACCAGAGCTCTTGGTTTTAAAAACAGAGGAAAATAATGTTTTTGAGAGGTGCATATTTTGTCAACGAATGCTAGCAGATAACTCAATCACTTCTTCAGCTGGACAAGTTTCGAGGAACGGCTCCCGCATGAGGACGATCACATCCTCTTAATCTCCTTTGTTTATCACTGCCAAAGTTTTCTGATTTCTCATGAACAAAGCGCGAAGGAGGGTTTGTTTGTTGTATTATCTTTTATGAGCCGGGCGCACTCTATGCCAGTTCCTTCTCGTATTAAGGGTTTGCACATTAGACATGCAATCCCGGGGTGAAACTTGTCCAACTTAAAAAGATCATGAATTAACTACTACTTCCTCATGAGCTAAAACAGAGGCACAAAAAGAGAAATGATTTTGATTAATTTCGAGATGGTACACGAAAGTCTTCGTTAGGAATGGCAGGTAAATACCATGTATAGGAAGGTATGGTGGACTCATATGGCATAACTGGTTTTAAAGATTTTGGATGCACAAGCAGTCAGTCCGCTTAGTACAGGTGGAGGTTAGCAAAAGACTGGGAAGCGACCAACTAGAGAGCAATAACGGCCATAATCATGCAGAGCGACAAAGCAACATTGAATCGGGCATGAAAGTGATATAACTATTCTGAAACTCAAAGATCATCAAGGCGGAGCAGACTTTTTAGTCTTAAACATGCGTAAACATGTGCCAAGTCAATCCAAAAATTCTCTAAAGGGAAATACCACCTTAGTATACCAGACTATGAACAGTGCAATGCATGTAAATCATTCCAATAACACATTATATACTCTAGCTATTCGAGACTAGCCACAAGGAAAGCATGAACCACTGGAAGAGCATTGTAAACGTATCACTATATCGCTACAAGCTGGTCTCTAGATCATAAGTACAGGCATATGTACAAAAGTAGAAACAAAAAGAGTTCATACCGGTCTTCCTTGTTGCTTCCCTTCAGTCGATCTTCGTCATTACTGCCTCGTCACTTGCACGATCGCCCGTAGGAAATATAATTAAATGCCCTCACGGACTCGAGCTGAACTCTGAAAACAAAGCGAACTAAAGAGAGAAAGGAAATCTTTTTGGATTATTTCAAAGGTTGAACGAGAGCAAAAGAAAGGGAAAATCTTTTGTTGTTTTTGCAAAGGGAGAAATAATAAAGAGGAATGGGCAAAAACCTCAAAAAGATTAAAGCGAATAAAATGGATAATACAATGGAAAAGTGAGAGGGGCACGTACTCCCCCAAGTTTAGGCTTTTGGCCTAAGTTGGTAGCAGCTACTGTCCCCAGGAGCCTCCTGCTCCGGGGGAACAGTGGTGAGTCCAAGGATCGTAGAAGGATGCTGGCGCGTACACCGAACTCCTCGGAGTCTCCCACGAGGATGGGTCCGTGCGCCAAGCAGAGGAAGACCCTTCACCAAACTCGGTGGCGGTTTCTTCCTGAAAATGTGGTAACTCACCGTGCTCCTCCTCGTCGGGCACAACCCCCTCCATGGGGTTATGAAACTGATGCTGGGCCATGAACTCATCGAACTGGATAACATCAAAGGACCATCCGTTCCTGCGAGAAAAATCAAACAAAAGAGGTGCAGGTAGACGGATCTCGCGTTCCGCGGTAGTTCCGAAACGCAAGATATAAACAAGATTATCAAGCTCAGAAGCCATGGTAACAAACTTATGCCTTTTCATAGCAGCAAGATCAAAGCTTAAATAAGTAAAAGGATTATCATCAGGGTGTGGGGCGCCTCCCAGATGTTCTAAGATAAGCGTGGCATAAACGCCACCATATAAGTCTCCCTTGTTACCGTTCATAGCAAGGCGTCGAGCAATTAAGGCACCCAGATTATAATCAGACCTCCCTGAGAGGGCTGCTGCCAGGATAGCAATATCCGGCGCAGAAATGTTGCTCGTGTTATCACGAGCTAACACCCCTCTAGCAACATAATATGCAAAATACCTGAGGTGAGGGAATAAGATGCTGGAGATCTTTGACCGATGAATATCCCTCGTACCCATGCTGTAGAGAGAGCTGAAGACGGTTCTCAGCTCGGAGGGCTGAGAGGCCATCCTAGCCGTCCTCCCAACGTTCGGCACACCTATTATTCCACAAAACTTCCCCAAGGTCATGGTGATAAGATCATTGTAAATTTTAAACTCAATAGCACCTGAATCAGGATTATATCTAAAACTGTTAATGAAACTGGAGGTGAGTTATTGATACTGAGTAACACGGCACGTGACGAGCCGTGTCAGACCTGCATTAGCACAAAGATTATAAAACTCATCCTTGATTCCCGCAACTTCAAGGAATCCATCACATGGAAACGTCATAGCACGTGCTGGACTTGTGTCTTCCAACAACTCCAGGGGCACATGATCTTCATTTTAGCTCACCCTAGCAGTCGAGGGTGAAGCTGCGGCTCTAGTAACTCGATCGGAGTGTGTGGGCCTCCTCTTCTCAAGCCACCCCTTTGCCCTTCCTAACAAACTCATTTCTGAAATTTTTGACAAATTACAAAAACAAGGATTAAAACAAGGTGGGTTAAGGCAAACTACTCAACTCACTTGCCCAAGGCATAAACTTGCATCAAAACTTGGAAAATAACTTTCTACTCATGCATGCAAGCTCATCTATACAGCACCAAGAACTACTAAATACTCACAAATAAAGCCACCAATCAGAAATCTAATTGGAGGGGTGGAGGAGTCACATACCAGGGAGTATTTGTTCAAAATCTCAGCTCAAATGATAGGCTGTAGAGAGAGATCGAAGAATCGCCTCCAAGAGCAGCAAGAACGCAAGAACAAGTGCAGAACTCGCGTTTTTGGAGAGAAAGAAAGAGGGAGGAAGAAGACTTACCTGGAGGGGGGCCTTGTGGGCCCCAGGCGCCCTGTGGGCGCGGCCAGGGGGCAGGCCGCGCCAGCTGGCCGCCTGGGCCACTGGTAGCCCCTCCTGGCTGGCCCCAGGCACCTCTGGGTCACTCCCGACGTGGAAATTTTTATTTTTATTTTTCTGGAATTTTTTTGAAACTTCACTGTTGAAAATTTTTTGAAGTTCAAAAAGCTGCAAGACTTTCTGAAAACTTAAAGCAGTGATTAGTATTGTGAAGCTTCAAAACATAAACATTTGGTACAGCAAAGAGAACAAAAGCTAAAATAAATGAAAACATAACAAGCTCAACTTTTTATCTATATAAAACATGTTTATTAGTAAGGTTGATCAAGTCTTACCAACAAACAGGCGATATATAGAGCAAAAAGTCTCACCTCTTACGAAGTAATCACTGAACCTTTACTTCGATGGGCATTGTCCCCACCATAATAGTTTTGTATTTGTGGTGCACATGTAGTGGACAGTCCCATTCTCCAATCTTCACGGTCTCGATATTTTCTATAGAGTTGAGGCCATGCCTCCTGTCGGTCTTCTTTGGAAAATACACCGTGTGTTCTTTATCATTCACATTGAAGGTAACCTTTCCTTTATTGCAATCAATAATAGCACCTGCGGTGTTAAGAAAAGGTCTACCAAGAATAATGGACATGCTCCCATCCTCGGGCATGTCAAGCACAACAAAATCAGTAAGAATCAAACAATTAGCAACTTTTACGGGAACATCCTCACAAATACCTATCGGAACAGCGGTTGACTTGTCAGCCATCTGAAGAGAGATATCTGTAGGAATTAGTTTCTCTAAACAAAGCCTCTTGTAAAGAGAGAGAGGCATAACACTCACTCCTGCTCCAAGATCACACAAAAGCAGTCTTGACATAATTATTCTTTATGGAGCAACGAATGGTGGGTATACCTGGATCACCGAGCTTCTCAGGGATCTTGCCACTGAAAGAGTAGTTAGCAAGCATAGTAGATATTGCTTCATTAGGAACTTTACTTTTATTAGTGACAATATCTTTCATATATTTTGAATAAGGAGGTAACTTAATAGCATCAGTCAAAGGGATTTGAAGAAAAAGAGGCTTAATCCACTCATAGAACTTATTGTAATGCTCTTCTTCTTTAGATTTGAGGGATTTACCTAGAAAGGGCATAGGTTTCTGCACCCATGGTTCTCTTTCCTTCCCATGTTTTCTTGCGATGAAGTCTTCTTTAGTGTACCTCTTACGTTTGTCAGGTGCTTCTTCTTCTCGAACTTCAGGCGGATCATTCTTCTCATTATCTTTATTTTCAGGTTCAACACCGTCTTCAGTCTCAGCATCGGAGATAGATACATTGTTGGGATCAACAGCTGGCTCTTCATCTGTAATAGGATCATTGGAATTGTCAGTCTCCTCATGTTTCTTTTTCTTCTTTTTTGGAGAGCCAACAATTCCTTCTTCCTGCATTTGAGAATCTTGCTCGATTCTCCTCGGATGCCCCTCTGGATAGAGAGGATCTTGAGTGCTAGTTCCTCCTCGGGTCTTAATCCTGAAGGCCTGCAAATCATCTTGTTTGGCATTGTTAGCAAGCAAATCTTTTTGCACATTAGAAATTTGTTCAAGCTGAGTTTGAACCATATGAAAATGTTTCACAAGACATTGAACATCATTAACCGTTCTACCTAGAACATCAAGCAAACTTTTGATAGCAAGGGAATTATCATGCAACTGACTTTGTATCCTCTCATTAAAATGATTTTGTTTCATAATAAAATTATCAAACTCATCTAAACATTGATCAGGAGGCTTACCATGAGGGATGTCACTTGCGTTGAAATCTAAAAGAGAGTGTACCTCTACCATAGGAGGGTGAGCGGTAGGCTCACACAGCTTCTCAATAGGGGGTAGATTCTTCACGTCTTCAGCTTTAATACCTTTCTCTTTAATAGACTTCTTTGCTTCTCGCATATCTTCGGGGCTTAGAACAAACATGCCCCTCTTCTTTGGTGGTGGAGGTGGTTCAGGGGCGGACCAATCTTCATGGTTTTTGGCAATCCTGCCCATCAAATCTTCTGCATCTTCCGGCGTCCTTTTCCTGAAAACACAACCAGCACAACTGTCCAAATAGGACCTGGATTCATCAGTTAAACCAGCATAGAATATATCGATTAATTCGTTCTTAGGGACTTCATGTCCAGGTCTAGCCCGAATCAGACCGCAGTACCTCCCCCAAGCTTTAGGGAGGGACTCATCCTGCAACTGTTTAAAGTTATAAATTCTTTGTAAAGCAGCATGTTGCATGTGAGCAGGAAAGTACTTATCAACAAAAGAGTGAGCTAAGTCTTGAGGACTCTTAATAGAACCGCATGGGAGTGAATCATACCATGCTTTAGCACCTTCCTTCAAGGAGAAAGGAAGAAGCTTGGTCACATAAAAGTATCGTATCTTCTCATCGGTGGTAAACAGGCCACCCAACTCACCGAGTTTAGTCAGGTGTGCAATAGCATCATCATTTTCTCTGCCATAAAATGGGTCAGCTTCAACCATAGGTATAAGTGAAAGATCAACAGAGAAATCATAATCAGGATCATCAATGCATATAGGAGATGTAGCAAATTTAGGATCAGGAACGGCTTTGTTCTTCAAAGAGTGTTTTTCAAACAGTTTCTTAATAACTTCAGGGTCAGAGCCGGAAAACTCTGTCAATTCCCGGCATAAATCTTCATCAAGCATATAGTAATCATCATCAAGGATTCTCTCCTTGAGTTCACTCAAATCAGGATAATCGTAAGTTTCACCAATAGGGTAGCGAGTAACAGGGATTTCAATTCCAGACTTTTTTGCAGCAGCAGCGATCTGTTTCTCAAGAGCATAACCAAGTGAACTAATATCATCAAGAGTAGTAGAAGCATCATCAAAAGTATCGGACATAGTAACAGATTTAGTAGGAGCATCATGTGGTGGCGGTGAGGCAAACTTACTCATAACAGAAGGTGAATCAAGTGTAGCACTAGTGCTCAGAACAGTACCTCTTCTTGTAGTGGATAGTAAGATCGGAACCTTGGGGTCTCCTTTCTTACCCATAGCGGATGAAGTGCAGTAGGTAGGATACTTCAAGTAGACTCGTAAATATTGCTATGCTCCCCGGCAACGGCGCCAGAAAACAGTACTTGATAACCCTCAACCGTAAGGGATCGAGATAGTCTTCGCAGGTAAGAATAACCCAATTTATTGATTCGACACACGGGGAGCCAAAGAGTATTTATAAGCTTTGACAGTTGAGTTGTCAATTCAACCGCACCTGAAATATACTTACTTGCAACAAAATATAAGTGGTAACAGTGATAGGATAATGATGATAATGATAGTAAAAGTGAACAGCAAAAGTAAATAGCAAAAGTAAATAGTAAAAGTAGCAACTAGTGACCAGCAGGATTTAAAACACTGTAGGCTAGGGAGACGGATGGTTGGGCGCTGGATGGATGAGATATATCATGATTCCAACTTGGGGCAAGGCACACGGAAAAGTAATGATCATCTAGGCAAATATCAAACATTATGCATGTATCCCGTAGGTAGTTGTACGTGCTTGCAATAAGAACTTGCACAACATCTTTTGTCCTACCATCCCGCTACGAACGGGGCCAAAAGGAACTTATGGAGATTAAGGTGCTCCTGTCAAAGAGCACCGGAACAAAGCAATAAACTCAATGGATACATGTAATCCTCAAACTACGGACCATCCCCTTTGGTGTCCCAAGTTGTCACTTTTGGGATCGCCGGTTCTGAACCGTAATAGGTGCAAACAACTCATAGATAGGATCAAGAACACAAATATATTCATGCAAACACATAAGGTTCAGCTCTGAAATCATGGCACTCGGGCCCTAAGTGACAAGCATTAAGAATAACGAGTTGAAGAAAAGACGATAAACACCATAGTAGATGATAGGCAACATGCCCCCAACGATCTGACAAACTATTACATGATCTAACTCATCCAATCCCTACCATCCCCTTCGCCTACAGCAGGGGATTACTCACACATGGAAGGAGAAGTCATGGAGGGATGATGGAGTGGTGATGATGATGACGATGGCGACGATCTCCCCTCTCCGGAGGCCAAATCAGCCTCCAGATTAGCCCTCCCGAAGAAGAACAGAGGGTGGCGGCGGCTCCGCGACGAAAACTGGGAGAAGAACTTCTGATTTGGGATTTCTCCGTCACGAGCTAAAATACAAGTCAAAGTAGGGCACCAGGGGAGGTGGGGCCCACCCAGGCGACCTCCCAGCGCGGCCAGGGGATGGGCCGCGTCACCAGGGCGCCTGGGCCCCCCTGGCCCCCCTCTGGCCCCTCTTCTGGCTCCGGGTTCCTTCAGGTGCGTGGATTTTCTGTGATTTTTCGTGGAATTTTCTGAGATACCTAAAAATCCGTTTTCCTGCACACAATAAAACCATACGGGCAGCTCTGCTGAAAACAGTGTCAGTCCGGGTTAGTTTAGTTCAAATCATGCAAGAATGAGGTCAAAACAATATCAAAATTGTTTGGAAAAGTAGATACGTTTGAGACGTATCATAGGGGAGTGTGCGATGATGATCATATCAATCTTGGAACTACTTCCAACACACATCGTCACTTCACCCTTAACTAGTCTCTGTTTATCAATCCTGTTTCGAGTTACTACTCTTAGCAACTGAACCAGTACCAAATACCGAGGGGTTGCTATAACACTAGTAAAGTACACATCAATAACATGTATATCAAATATACCTTTGTTCACTTTGCCATCCTTCTTATCCGCCAAATACTTGGGGTGGTTCTGCTTGTAGTGACCAGTCCCTTTGCAGTATAAGCACTTAGTCTCAGGCTTAGGTCTAGACTTGGGCTTCTTCACTTGAGCAGCAACTTGCTTGCCGTTCTTCTTGAAGTTCCCTTCTATCCCTTTGCCCTTTTCTTGAAACTAGTGGTCTTGTTAACCATCAACACTTGATGTTTTTCTTGATTTCTACCTTCGTCGATTTCAGCATCACGAAGAGCTTCGGAATTACTTTCGTCATCCCTTGCATATCATAGTTCATCACAAAGTTCTACTAACTTGGTGATGGCGACTAGAGAATTCTGTCAATCACTATTTTATCTGGAAGATTAACTCCCACTTGATTCAAGCGATTGTAGTACCCAGACTATCTGAGCACATCCTCACTAGTTGAGCGATTCTCCTCCATCTTTTAGCTATAGAACTTGTTGGAGACTTCATATCTCTCAACTCGGGTATTTGCTTGAAATATTAACTTCAATTCCTGGAACATCTCATATGGTCCATGACGTTCAAAACGTCTTTGAAGTCCCGATTCTAAGTCGTTAAGCATGGTGCACTAAACTATCAAGTAGTCATCATACCGAGCGTTTGTCAAAAACGTTCATAACGTCTGCATCTGCTCCAGCAATAGGTCTGTCACCTAGCGGTGCATCAAGGACATAATTCTTCTGTGCAGCAATGAGGATAAACCTCAGATCACGGATCCAATCCGCATCTTTGCTACTAACATCTTTCAACTTAGTTTTCTCTAGGAACATATCAAAATTAAACGGGGAGCAACATCGTGAGCTATTGATCTACAACATAGATATGCTAATACTACCAGGACTAAGTTCATGATAAATTAAAGTTCAATTAATCATATTACTTAAGAACTCCCACTTAGATAGACATCCCTCTAATCCTCTAAGTGATCACGTGATCCAAATCAACTAAACCATAACCGATCATCACGTGAAATGGAGTAGTTTTCAATGGTGAACATCACTATGTTGATCATATCTTCTATATGATTCATGCTCGACCTTTCGGTCTCAGTGTTCCGAGGCCATATCTGCATATGCTAGGCTCGTCAAGTTTAACCTGAGTATTCCGTGTGTGCAAACCTGGCTTGCACCCGTTGTAGATGGACGTAGAGCTTATCACACCCAATCATCACGTGGTGTCTGGGCACGACGAACTTTGGCAATGGTGCATAATCAGGGAGAACACTTTTATCTTGAAATTTAGTGAGAGATCATCTTATAAAGCTACCTCAAACTAAGCAAAATAAGATGCATAAAAGATAGGCATCACATGCAATCAAAATATGTGACATGATATGGCCATGATCATCTTGCGCCTTTGATCTCCATCTCCAAAGTACTGTCATGATCTCTATTGTCACCGGCATGACACCATGATCTCCATCATCTTGATCTATATCAATGTGTCGTCACGTGGTCGTCTCGCCAACTATTGCTCTTGCAACTATTGCTATCGCATAGCGATAAAGTAAAGCAATTATTTGGCGCTTGCATCTTATGCAATAATGAGACAACCGTAAGGCTTCAGCGAGTTGCCGATAACTTCAACAAAACATGATCATCTCATACAACAACTTATATCTCATCACGTCTTGACCATATCACATCACAACATGCCCTGCAAAAACAAGTTAGACGTCCTCTACTTTGTTGTTGCAAGTTTTACGTGGCTGCTACGGGCTTAGCAAGAACCGTTCTTACCTACGCATCAAAACCACAACGATAGTTTGTCAAGTTGGTGTTGTTTTAACCTTCGCAAGGACCGGGCGTAGCCACACTCGGTTCAACTAAAGTTGGAGAAACTGACACCCGCCAGCCACCTGTGTGCAAAGCACGTCGGTAGAACCAGTCTCGCGTATGCGTACGCGTAATGTCGGTCTGGGCCGCTTCATCCAACAATACCGCCGAACCAAAGTATGACATGCTGGTAAGAAGTATGACTTATATCGCCCACAACTCACTTGTGTTCTACTCGTGCATATAACATCAACACATAAAACCTAGGCTCTGATACCACTGTTGGGGAACGTAGTAATTTCAAAAATTTCCCTACGCACACGCAAGATCATGGTGATGCATCGCAACGAGAGGGGAGAGTGTAGTCTGCGTACCCTCGTATACCGAAAGCGGAAGCATTATGACAACGCGGTTTATGTAGTCGTACGTCTTCACGGCCCGACCGATCAAGCACCGAAACTACGGTACCTCCGAGTTCTAGCACACGTTCAGCTCGTTGACGATCCCTGGACTCCGATCCAGCAAAGTGTCGGGGAAGAGTTCCGTCAGCAGGACGGCGTGGTGACGATCTTGATGTTCTACCGTCGCAGGGCTTCGCCTAAGCACCGCTACAATATTATCGAGGATTATGGTGGGAGGGGGCACCGCACACGGCTAAGAGAACGATCATGAAGATCAACTTGTGTGTCTATGGGGTGCCCCCTGCCCCCGTATATAAAGGAGTGGAGGAGGGGAGGGCCGGCCCTCTCTATGGCGCGCCCTAGGGGAGTCCTACTCCCACCGGGAGTAGGATTCCCCCTTTCCTAGTCCAACTAGGAGTCCTTCCAAGTAGCAGGAGTAGGAGACAAGGAAGGGGAAGAGGGAAGAGAAGGAAGGAGGGGGCGCCGCCCCTGCCCTTAGTCCAATTCGGCCTAGTCAATGGGGGGGCACGCGGCCTGCCTCTCCCTCTCCCCTAAAGCCCAATAAGGCCCATATACTTCTTCCCCCGTATTCCCGTAACTCCCCGGTACTCCGAAAAATACCCGAACCACTCAGAACCTTTCTGATGTCCGAATATAGTCGTCCAATATATCGATCTTTACGTCTCGACCATTTCGAGACTCCTCGTCATGTCCCCGATCTCATCCGGGACACCGAACTCCTTCGGTACATCAAAACTCATAAACTCATAATATAACTATCATTGAAACCATAAGCGTGCGGACCCTACGGGTTCGAGAACAATGTAGACATGACCGAGACACGTCTCCAGTCAATAACCAATAGCGGAACCTGGATGCTCATATTGGCTCCTACATATTCTACGAAGATCTTTATCGGTCAGACCGCGTAACAACATATGTTGTTCCCTTTGTCGTCGGTATGTTACTTGCCCAAGATTCGATCGTCGGTATCTCAATACCTAGTTTAATCTCGTTACCGGCAAGTCTCTTTACTCGTTCCGTAATACATTATCTTGCAACTAACTCAATAGTTGCATTTCTTGCAAGGCTTAAGTAATGTGCATTACCGAGAGGGCCCAGAGATACCTCTCCGACATTCGGAGTGACAAATCCTAATCTCGAAATACGCCAACCCAACAAGTACCTTCGGAGACACCTGTAGAGCACCTTTATAATCACCCAGTTACGTTGTGATGTTTGGTAGCACACAAAGTGTTCCTCCGGTAAACGGGAGTTGCATAATCTCATAGTCATAGGAACATGTATAAGTCATGAGGAAAGCAATAGCAACATACTAAACGATCGAGTGCTAAGCTAACGGAATGGGTCATGTCAATCACATCATTCTCCTAATGATGTGATCTCGTTAATCAAATGACAACTCATGTATATGGCTAGGAAACTTAACCATCTTTGATCAACGAGCTAGTCAAGTAGAGGCATACTAGTGACACTCTGTTTGTCTATGTATTCACACATGTATTATGTTTCCGGTTAATACAATTCTAGCATGAATAATAAACATTTATCATGAAATAAGGAAATAAATAATAACTTTATTATTGCCTCTAGGGCATATTTTCTTCAAAAGCCTCCTCAAAGTCGATTTTGCCCGCAAGGAAGAGTCCTTCTCGGACTTCCTGGACCAGACGCCATGGTCCTTGGCGTCTGGCCCAGGCGCCTGGGCCTCGGTGTCTGGCCCAGGGCCAGACGCCGGGGTATCCGGCGTGTTGCCCCCTGGCCTCCGCAAAACTCCTTTTGCTCCGACCTAAAGCCCAGTGGGCATCACCCCTTGGCCGAATCATATCATTCTATATATCAATCTTTACCTCTGGACCATTCCAGAGCTCCTCGTCATGTCTGTGATCTCATCCGGGACTCCGAACAACATACAGTCACCAACGTACATAACTCGTATAGTACTATATCATCAGCGAACGTTAAGCGTGTGGACCCTACGGGTTCGAGAACTATGTAGACATGACCGAGACACCTCTTTGGTCAATAACCAATAGCGGAACCTAGATGCCCATATTGGCCCCCACATATTCTACGAAGATCTTTATCGGTCGAACCTTATGACAACATATGTAATTCCCTTTGTCATTGGTATGTTACTTGCCCGAGATTCGATCGTCGGTATCCTCATACCTAGTTCAATCTCGTTACCGGCAAGTCTCTTTACTTGTTCCGTAATGCATCATCCCACAACTAACTCATTAGTCACATTGCTTGCAAGGCTTATAGTGATGTGCATTATCGAGAGGGCCCAGAGATACCTCTCTGATACTCGGAGTGACAAATCCTAATCTCGATCTATGCCAACCCAACAAACACCTTCGGAGACAACTGTAGAGCATCTTTATAATCACCCAGTTACGTTGTGACGTTTGATAGCACACTAGGTGTTCCTCGGTATTCGGGAGTTGCATAATCTCATAGTCAAAGGAATATGTATAAGTCATGAAGAAAGCAATAGCAATAAAACTTAACAATCATTATGCTCAGCTAAGGGATGGGTCTTGTCCATCACATCATTCTCCTAATTATGTGATCATGTTCATCAAATGATAACACATGTCTATGGTTAGGAAACTTAACCATCTTTGATTAACGAGCTAGTCAAGTAGAGGCATACTAGGGACACTTTGTTTTGTCTATGTATTCACACATGTATCAAGTTTTCGGTTAATACAATTCTAGCATGAATAATAAACATTTATCATGATATAAGGAAATATAAAATAACAACTTTATTATTGCCTCTATGGCATATTTCCTTCAAGGGCTTGATCCCTAGTATCCACTATGTCCTGAGATTGATGTTGCTATGACTTTGCTATGCTTAATGCTTGTCACTAGGGCCTGAGTGCCATGATTTCAGATCTGAACCGTTTATGTTTTCACCATTATATCTATATTCTAGATCCGATCTTGCAAGCCATATGCACCTATTACGTGTTATGATCCGTAAACACCAAGGTGACAGTAATTGGGATACTTTCCGGTGATGACCGTAGTTTGAGGAGTTCATCTATTCACTATGTGTTAATGCTTTGTTCCGGTTCTCTACTAAAACAAGGCCTTAATATCACTTAGTTTCCTTATGGACCCCGCTGCCACGGGAGGGTTGGACAAAAGATGTCATACAAGTTCTTTTCCATAAGCATGTATGACTATTTATGGAATACATGCCTACATTATATTTATGAACTGGAGCTAGTTCTGTGTCGCCCTAGGTGAGGGAGTCCTGGATTAGGGGGTGTTCGGATAGCCGGACTATACCCTCGCCGGACTCCAGGACTATGAAGATACAAGATTGAAGACTTTGTCCCGTGTCCGGAAGGATCTTTCCTTGGCGTAGAAGGCAAGCTAGGCGATGCGGATATTCAAGATCTCCTACCTTTGTAACCGACTCTGTGTAACCCTAACCCTATCCGGTGTCTATATAAACCGGAGGGTTGTAGTCCGTAGGACAACCATCATCATACACAATCATACCATAGGCTAGCTTCTAGGGTTTAGCCTCCTTGATCTTGTGGTAGATCTACTCTTGTACTACCCATATCATCAATATTAATCAAGCAGGAGTAGGGTTTTACCTCCATCGAGAGGGTCCGAACCTGGGTACAATAAAGTGTCCCTTGTCTCCTGTTACCATCCGACCTTGACGCACAGTTCGGGACCCCCTGCCCGAGATCCGCCGGTTTTGACACCGACATTGGTGCTTTCATTGAGAGTTCCTCTGTGCCGTCGCGATCAGAAAGGATGCCTCTTCCCGTCTTTAAAGACGGCACCATTACTAAGGGAGCCTTGGCTATCGGCCAAACCTTTCGGCTAGGTGGTTTCCTCACGACCGCCTGTTCGGCTGTTGCGCCGACGGTGACCTCTCGGGTCATCAAAAGCAACCTTCACGTCAGCTCGGAACTCGCCGAGCAATTGGATCCGATGGAGCTCTCTTCTGTAAACGAGCTCTTGGACCGCATCGCTGCACTAGGGGTCGCTACAAATTATGACCAGGTTGGGCTTAAACCCGATCTAAGAGAAATTAACTCTCCCCACGTCACCCACCACGTTGCCTTGGTGGAGGCACAATGCGGCGACCATTCATCTATCTTAAAGACTAGCTACGTCCGAATTCCTGAACCATCCATGCCGGATATCCGCGGAGGGGAGGATACAATCCAAGACCTGAGCCTAAAATCAGGCAATGGGCTAGACTCATCGGATAACATCCAAGACTCCGGACCTTAGAATTCAGAAGTTCTTCGGCCTCCGAACAGTAAATTGGGTGAGGTCTCAGATTCAACGACTCCCGCCCGCCTGATCATAAGCGATCTTTCCCGAATCAGGCAAATGCCCGAAGAAACAGTACATCATTACTGGGCCAGATTCCTCCTGGTTATGAACAGGACAAAGGACTGCCGCGAGGGAGACGCAATTTCAATCTTTTGCAGTAACTGCATGGACGAGGGAATACTTAACGCCGTAAGTCGTCCTAATATTACACGCTTTGCTGACTTGGCGTCCATAGTACAAAAATACTGTGCGATGGAAAGTGCCTGGAAAACCGAAATAAAATTTTGGGATAATCCGGCCTTGAATAGTAATCCCGTCCGAACTAAGAGGGTGCACCACAGTAAGGCACCCGGACTAAATATCAAAAAATCAAAACCCTCCAGAGGGCATGGAACCGTACTGGAAAAGTGGCTAGATGGACCCTGTAAGATTCACAGTGCAGAGGACGCCACTCGAACTCACAGCCTCAGGGCATGTTGGATACTCCGGCAGGTGGCCAAAATTGGCGAGGACCTCCTAATTCCAGAGGTCGAAGGAAGCCAGCCCAAGAATTCCAGTTCCGTTCTCACAGTCTTCGAGACTTTCGCATCGAATAACATGCGAAAAAGAACACTCCGCAGCCTTACTGAAGTCTATCAAGTAGTGACAATAAACCCATGGAGTAACACGGCTATCACCTTCAACGCGAGTGACGAACCTCAATTCCGAACAGCCCGATCACCAGCCGCACTGGTCCTCAGTCCCATAGTGGACGGCTGTCGCCTCGCAAAGGTACTCATGGATGGAGGCAGTGGATTGAACCTCATTTACGAGGAAACCCTCCAAAAGATGGAAATAGACTGGAACCGCATTGAGCGAAGCAGCACAACCTTCAGAGGAATAATCCCCAGTCAGGAAGCGCGCTGCACCAGAAAGATCACACTAGGTGTGGTATTCGGCACGCCGGATAATTACAGGTCCGAACAAATCACGTTCCAGGTGGCCCTGTTCAAAACCGGTTATCACGCTATACTAGGACGGGAGGCATTCACAGTTTTCCAAGCTATACCCCATTATGGGTACATGAAACTCAAGATGCCTGGGCCAAACGGAATCATCACTCTCGCTAGTGATCCGGACATAGCACTCCGCACCGAAAACAAGATAGCTGCATTGGCCCTCGAGGCATTATCCGAAACCTTAGCGGCCGAAGAACTGACTGCGCTACGATCCACGGTTAATAGGGAAGATGTGATACTCGATAAGAGATCTAAATCCACATCCTTCAGGCCAGCGGACGAAATAGTCAAATTCCAGGTCCACCCAACGGACCCCAATAAAACAGCCTCCATCGGGGCACGATTGAACCCTGATGTAGACGCCGCACTGCGAGAGTTCCTATGAGAGAACTGGGACATTTTCGCTTGGCACCCTTCAGACATGCCAGGAATCCCACGCAGGTTGGCCGAGCACAACTTGAATATCCAGAAAGGATTCAAAACTGTCAAACAAGCCCTTCGGCGCTTTTCCGAACCGAAGAGACAGGCTATGTGAGAGGAGCTAGCCAAGTTATTGGAGGCCGGATTCATCAGAGATATCAAACATCCGGACTGGCTAGCAAACCTGGTGATGGTACCAAAGAAGGACAAATCCTGGCGCCTATGCGTCAATTTTAAAGACCTTAATAAGGCTTGCCCAAAGGATCCCTTCCTCCTCCCTCGCATAGATCAAATCATTGACGCCACAGCAGGACACGATTTGTTGTGTTTCCTGGACGCATACTCCGGTTACCATCAAATAAAGATGGCAGAATCAGACCAAGCCGCAACGGCATTCATCACTGCATACGGCCCATTCTGCTTCAACACAATGCCCTTCGGGCTAAAAAACGCCGGCGCAACATATCAGCGCATGATCCAAACATGTCTGGCAAACCAGATCGGCAAAACAGTTGAGGCGTACGTAGATGACGTGGTTGTTAAATCAAGACATGTCAAATCTCTAGTAGATGACTTGAGGCTTACATTCGATAATCTCCGAAAGTATGACATCAAGCTCAATCCGGAAAAATGCTTTTTCGGCGTTCCAGCCGGAAAGCTCTTGGGCTTCATTGTATCCGGTAGAGGAATTGAAGCAAATCCAGCCAAGATCCGAGCTTTGTCACAATTGGATGTGCCAAAAGACCTCAAACAAATACAAAAACTAACCGGATGCGTGGCAGCTCTAAGCCGCTTCATCTCCCGCCTAGGAGAAAAGGCGTTGCCCCTTTACCGCCTCCTTAGGCGCACCGAACACTTCGAGTGGACGGACGCTGCCACGGCCGGACTTGAGGAAATAAAGGCTATTTTAGCAACAAACCCAGTCCTGGCCGCGCCGAACACTGGCGAACCAATGCTATTGTACATTGCAGCAACTCATCAAGTTGTCAGCGCAGTACTTGTCGTCGAGCGGGCAACGGACGGACACAAACTCCCCCTTCAAAGGACGGTTTACTACGTGTCCGCAGTCCTCACTCCATGCAAATCACGGTACCCGCATTACGAAAAGATTGCATACGCGGTATTTATGGCATCCCGAAAGCTACGACACTACTTTCAAGAGTGTTCCATAACAGTAGCCTCGGAAGTACCACTCAACGATATTATTAACAACCGCGATGCAACGGGCCGGATAGCAAAATGGGCCATCGAGCTCCTCCCATTCGATATAACCTACAAGCCGCGGCGAGCTATTAAATCGCAAGTCCTGGCCGACTTCGTCGCCGAATGGACAGAGGCCGAACTCCCTAAAGAGTACGGCACATATTCAAACTGGATGATGCATTTCGACGGCTCCAAAATGTTGGCCGGACTGGGAGCTGGCGTCGTTTTGACGTCCCCCACAGGAGATACAGTCCAATATGTACTCCAAATTATGTACATGGACTCCAACAATGCAGCCGAATATGAGGCCCTTCTACATGGTCTCCGGATGGCAGTATCCATGGGCATTCAACGCCTGGAGGTACGCGGGGACTCAAACCTCGCGATATCCCAAATAAATGGCGACTTTGACGCCAAGGACCCAAAAATGGCAGCCTATCGTAATGTCGTCCTAAAAATGTCAGCTCGGTTCGAGGGGCTAGAATTTCACCATATAGCCCGAGAAAACAATCAAGCAGCGGACGTCCTGGCACCCATCGGAGCAAAACGAGATGCAGTCCCCCCCAACATCTTTTTGGAAAGATTATTCAAGCCATCTGTAGCATGGGAGGGGGAACCTGCAGATTACAGTCCGGATACAACCGCACAGCCTGACGCTGAACAATCTGACATAATCGGAGGCTCTGCCACCGAAATTACACCTTCAGCCCACGTGATCATGGCGGTCATCGCCCCGTGGACAGAACCATTCCTGGCCTACCTTACTAGGCAGGAACTCCCAGAGGACCAAAACGAGGCACGTTGCATAGTGCGGCGATCTAAAGCCTATAAAGTCCACGAGGGAGAGCTTTATAAGAAAAGCACTACCGGAGTCCTTCAAAGATGTATCTTCGAAGAGGAAGGGCGGAGTCTTCTGGCTGAAATTCATGCCGGACTCGGAGGCCATCATGCTGCAGCTCGGTCCCTTGTAAGCAAGGCTTTCCGTACGGGCTTTTATTGGCCGACGGCCCGAGCAGACGCTCAGGACTTGGTCCAACGATGCGTCGGTTGCCAGCTCTTTGCAAACCAAAGCCATATGCCACCCAACGCCCTCCGAACTATCCCCATCACTTGGCCTTTTGCGGTTTGGGGGCTTGACATGGTGGGACCCCTTAAAGGCGGAACCCACAAGAAAAAATACTTACTGGTCATGGTGGATAAATTCACCAAATGGATAGAAGCCAAGCCTGTTAAGACGGCCGAATCCGGACCGGTGATAGACTTCATATCCGGGGTCGTACACCGTTACGGCGTCCCTCACAGCAGCATCACTGATAATGGCACAAACTTCACCTCCGACGAGGTAAAGCTATGGTGCAAAACATGGGCATTAAGCTCGATTATGCTTCTGTCTATCACCCACAAACCAACGGCCAGGTCGAACGTGCAAATGGTCTCATCATGAGCTCGACTAGTGCGGTCCCTTAAGGAATCTAACACGCATTGGGTAGAGGAGCTCGACTCCGTACTCTGGGGGCTGCGGACCACGCCGAATCGTACCACCAGATTCACACCATTCTTTATGGTGTACGGCGCAGAGGCAGTTCTGCCCTGTGATATAATTCATGACTCACCTCAAGTGCGCATGTACGAAGAAAGAGAGGCCGAGCTTGATCGGCAGGACAACTTGGACGCCTTAGAGGAGGAGCGAGACGTGGCTAAAGCCCGTTCCGCATTTTATCAATAGCAAGCTCGAAGATATCAAAGCAGAGAAGTACGGGCCAAAAATTACAACGTTGGTGAACTAGTTCTACGCCTGCCGGATAAGAAAAAGGACAAACTCAAGCCCAAGTGGGAAGGTCCCTTCATAATCGACCAAGTCCTGACTGGTGGAGCGTACCGCCTGCGAGATGCGTCGGATAACCGACTCGAGCCGAACCCATGGAACGCCGCACGTCTTCGAAGATTCTATGCCTAGCGCCAGACTCTGTGTTTGTCTCCTTCCTCTGTCCATCTTTTGTATCTATTTTCCTGTCTTTATATTTCTCCCTCCACTCGTTTCTCTTATAGCCCTTAAAGGCTCATTAGCGCTTCCCGCGCTCCTTAAACCTGGGGGCTTCTTTGACAGAAGCTTATTCATAGGGGTTTCACGCCCAACACATGTGTCATACTTCCACATGTACCTTTTCTTCACCATTATATGCATCGATATGACTTAAGTTTTGGCCAAGCTGGGTTGCCTGGCTCCTGTGCTTACCCCTACGTTCCCGATTGTTCGGCTAGGTGGTAAAGGGAGCACCTCTGCGATTGCTACTACCGGATAAGCCAGATGTGTACCTCAGACTGGGTGAAGCCGAAAGCTAGCGTTCTTAAGGGGATATTCGGTCGGTGAACTAAAGATGAACCTTTTTACTCATTAATATACATGCCCCCAGATGATTTTTTTCTGCATTTGCAGTCCGGACATGCACTTTAGGGCATGCCACCCCAGCGAAAGGAACCCTTAACGGAACTATTCTCTCTGGAAGATGTTTCTTACTAACCATGTAATATAACATAACTAGTTGGGCACTTGTCTGATAAAGCACTAATGACCCGTACGCCTGGTCTCCATGCATATCACGGTTCTTACATAACCGTTATGGTATTCGGACACACTCCGGACCGTCAGGTCCCGAGGTTGAAGCGGAAAGGTCGGCAACGACAAACGATCTACAATCCGGCTAGAAGGCATTACACATGTCAATTATAAATTACATAGTCATCATGACTGATTGTATTCCTCCTCTATACCATCTAACAGGCTGTCTAATTTGCAGTCCTGCTGGGAATACTTTGCGGCCAATTCTGCTTGGTCATATACTAAGCTTACAGGGATCTCCTTCCCGTCAGGCCCCGCCGGTCCGACCTCGGCCATGTGGTTTGGGTCAGACTTCGTATAACGAGTCTTCACCATGGCCCAGGCCTCCCTGGCACCTTGCCGGCAGGCTGATATCTTCCACAACCGGAAGCGCCGCCGAGCTCCCTCCAGCTTCTCCGCAAGCTCTCCAAGGCCCTTAGGCATGGAGTGGGCAGGCCACAAGGCTTGGGCAATGCCTCGCATCGCCTGCCGAACTCGATCGTGCAGTTGCAAGAGTTCGGGAAGAAGATCGCCCGTTGAACCGGGCATCTCCTCTGCAGGACGACCTGTTAGCATACCTACAGACATAACTCTGTTAGTCGTCTTCCTCGCCGAACTCCTTTTTCAAGAGTTCTCTTAAGCACTTACGTCTTTAAGCTCGACGTCCAGCCTGGTGTTAGCATCTTGAAGATTGATCTTCTCTTGCCTCACCTTGGTCAACACGCTCTCACCAGCCTTTAACTGGCGTAAGAGATGTTGCCTTTCGATTTGTCAAGATTGGCAGTCAAAGCCGCACAATACTAATATTTCGATGTATTTTTTACCTGAAGGGGTCTCTCTAGACTCCCCTGTCGCGGCTAGTGCGGCCTCTAGTTGGGCCTTGCACTTTTCCAGCTCCTGGGACAGCACGGTGTTCTTCTCGGTAAGAAACTGCATATGATCCTTAAATCAGTTACTTTAACTATTTCAAGTCTCGGGGGCTACTGGTATATCTATATTTACCAAAATTTTCTTACCCGTATGTCCTTTACATACTGCTCCGTGGCTCTGGCTAAACCATTTAGAGCAGCACGGAGGTACGCGTCTCCCGAATTGAAGGCATCTAAAGCCTCCTGGGAGAAACAAGCGTCGCGAAGGACTGTCCGGCGACGCCTGTGGTTCATGGCACTCTCCACCTCGGAATGGGTGGAAGATAGCCTGTCCGCATCCTCTGATGGAGGAGCGTCTGGTGTGTGCCTTGTGCTGGCCTCCGCTTCCGGGCCGAGCGTTGGAGCTTGGCTGGTGGAGGCGCGATTGGCAACCTCTCTCGATATAGTCCGGCGAGGTCTCTTCGTCCTGAAGATAGCACGGATGTTAATATACCCTGAAGGAGTAAAACACCAGGGAAAAAAGAGGGTACGCTATACCTTTGCCCCAGCATCTCAGTCCGGACTACGTTCCTTTTTGCCCCACGGGGCCCTGCGGCCCTTCGTTGGCTAGCTGCAGCAGGATCGGCCTCCCGCCTCAGGAATCTCCCCTGCAAAACACGGTTGCTGTCAGCATAACCGAAAACCTTGAGAACCCCTCTTAAGGGAATAAAGCTCCGGTATTTGTCACCTAGGAGGCCGGGATTAACCCTGGGTAATCAGCTATAATAGCTACCAAGGTATCGTCCTTGCTTAGCTGATGAAACACTCCGTCGATAAGCTCCACCGATAAGTCCGGATCCTCTTCGGAGTCCGGATTGAGGGACCGTTCTGGGTCCTCTGGCTGTGGAGGACGGCTGTTTATGTCTTTTACCTCCTGACGCAGGTCCTGCGTTGAAGTCGTTAGACTACATATTTAATCATGGGAATATAAAATGAACAGGGAAGCACGATTGTCCGCTTACCCAATTCGGAGGATTATGCATGGAAAATCCGCCCTGCGAGTCGACGCGGAGGAATTCCTCCTCTTCTCCCTTGTACAAAGAGGATAAGATCTTCGTTAGAGCGGCGGCTGAGTTCGGCCCCTTACGGCCGTGACGGGTGGCGTCATCCTCCCCGTTGAAATCCCACATAGGGTGGCCTCTATATTGGAGCGGCTGCACCCCCCGCGTAATGCATATGGCCATGACTTTAATCATGGTTAGTCCGGAATGAGCCAACAGCCTGATCCGGCCCATCAAGTAAAGGACGTCTCTGTCGCTCTCTCTTTGAGAGCTCCGTGGGCGCCAACTCAGGCGTTTCTTCAAGGGAGCATTGTCGAACTCAGGGAGACCGGCCCAGATAGGGTCCGGCAGCGGGACGTCATCTATATAAAACCATTCCGAGGGCCAACCCTCGGGCGCCTTCTTTGGGGTTCCGGATAGATATCCGGTCCCGGCAATGCGCCATACTTCGGCTCCGCCCACTTGGTATATAGACCCCTCTTGAGAACGGGGCACCAGGTAGAATATCTTCTTCCACAGCGCGAAATGAGCCTCGACGCCTAAAAATAGCTCGCAAAGAGCAATGAAGCCCGCGATGTGTAACACGGAGCCGGGCGTAAGATGGTGCAGCTGGAGGCCATAGAACTCCAAAAGCCCACGGAGAAATGGATGAATTGGAAATCCCAGTCCCCTTATTAGATAAGGGACCAGGCACACCCGCTCCCCTTTAGAGGGTGAGGGAGTCCTGGATTAGGGGGTGTTCGGCTAGCCGGACTATACTCTCAGCCGGACTCCAGGACTATGAAGATACAAGTTAGAAGACTCTGTCCCGTGTCCGGAAGGTTCTTTCCTTGGCGTAGAAGGCAAGCTAGGCGTGCGGATACTCAAGATCTCCTACCAAGACAACCGACTCTGTGTAACCCTAACCCTATCCAGTGTCTATATAAACCGGAGGGTTTTAGTCCGTAGGAAGAGAATCCTTCATTATTCATCACAACCATAGGCTAGCTTCTAGGATTTAGCCTCCTTGATCTCGTGGTAGATCTACTCTTGTACTACCCATATCATCAATATTAATCAAGCAGGAGTAGGGTTTTACCTCCATCGAGAGGGCCCGAACCTGGGTAAAACAAAGTGAACCCTGTCTCCTGTTACCATCCGACCTTGACGCACAGTTCGGGACCCCCTACCTGAGATCCGCCGGTTTTGACACCGACATTGGTGCTTTCATTGAGAGTTCCTCTGTATCGTCGCCTTCGGGTTCGATGGCTCCTTTGATCATCAGCAATTACGAGGTCCAGAGTGAGACTTTTCTCCCCGGACAGATCTTCGTCTTCGGCGGCTTCGCTCTGCGGGCCAACTCCCTTGGCCATCTGGAGCAGATCGAAAGCTATGCCCCTGGCCATCAGGTCAGGTTTGGAAGCTTAAACTATACGGCAGACATCCGAGGAGACTTGATCTTCGATGGATTCGAGCCACAGCCAAGCGTGCCGCACCATCTCGAGGGACATGATATAGCTCTGCCCCTGAATAGTGCCCTGGAGGCCGCACATGCTCCGGCCCCGACCCTCGATTCGGAGCCCGTTGCGCTCGTTGAGGATGAACGGTTGGGCGTCACCTCAGGGGCTGCGATCTCAAAGGCGATCGAGCCGAACGACAGCCCCGCACTCCGCATGGCCCATGACCTCGAGGAGCCGGACTCTTCCCCGAGTCCCGAAACTCCCTTGCCCCCGCCGATCGAATCGGATGGGGCGCCTATAATGGAGTTCTCCGCCGCGGATATTTTTCAGCATTCACCCTTTGGTGATATACTGAACTCTCTCAAGTCTTTTTCTTTGTCAGGAGAGCCCAGGCCGAACTATGACCTGCGAGGTTGGGATTCGGACGACGAAGAAATTCAAAGCCCGCCCACCACCCACTTAATAGCCACTGTCGACGACCTAACCGACATGCTCGACTTCGGCTCCGAAGACTTCGACGGTATGGACGATGAAGGAGGAGATGAACAAGAGCCAGCACCTGTAGGGCGCTGGACTGCCACCTCGTCATACGACATATACATGGTGGATGCTCCGAAAGACGGATATGGCGATGGAACAACGGAGGATGGCACCTCTAAAAAGCCTCCCAAACGCCGGCGTCAGCGGCACCGCTCTAAGTCCCGCCAAAGCAAGAACGGTGATTCCGGCACAGGGGATAACACTACCCCAGATAGCGCCGAAGACCACAAACCCCAGCAAGATTCGGCATAGGAAGATGGAGAAGCCAGTCCCCACGAGAGGGCGGCAGAACAAGAGGTTGAGGACGATAACTATATGCCTCCCTCCGAAGACGAGGCAAGCCTCGGCGATGATGAATTCGTCGTACCATCAGACCCAGCCGAACAAGAGCGTTTTCAACGCGGGCTCATAGCCACGGCAAATAGCCTAAAGAAAAAGCAGCAACAGCTTCGAGCTGATCAAGACTTGCTAGCTGACAGATGGACAGAAGTCCTTGCGGCCGAGGAGTATGAACTCGGACGCCCCTCCAAAAATTATCCTAAGCACCGGCCGCTCCCACTGTCAGAGGAGGAAGCACAAGACATGGCAGATCGGCCACCTCGTGGCCGCGACAGGGAAACCTGCCGAACAACCAAACAAACCATGCCCCGCCGCCGCTTTACCAAGGCACGGGAAAACGAGCCAGACCTGCGAAGCGTACTGGAGGATAAGGCAAGGCAAACAAGATCGATCTACGGATCGCGCGGACGCCCAAACTTTCAGTCCGGACAACATAAATCCGGCCGGGCTGAAAACAACAAGCACGGCTCTGCCGAGCTGCGTAATGACATAGCCCAGTACAGGGGCGCCGCACACCCACTATGCTTCACAGACGAAGTGATGGATCATAAAATCCCAGAGGGTTTCAAACCCATCAATATAGAATCGTACGATGGTACGACAGATCCGGCAGTCTGGATCGAGGATTATCTCCTCCATATCCATATGGCACGAGGCGACGAACTACACGCCATTAAATACCTCCCACTTAAGCTTAAGGGACCAGCCAGGCATTGGCTTAACAGCTTGCCTGCAGACTCGATCGGTTCTTGGGAGGACCTGGAAGCCGCATTCCTTGACAACTTCCAGGGCACTTATGTGCGACCGCCGGACGCCGATGACCTAAGCCACATAATTCAGCAGCCAGACGAATCGGCCAGGCAGTTCTGGACACGGTTCCTAACAAAGAAAAAACAGATAGTCGATTGTCCGGACGCAGAGGCCCTAGCGGCCTTCAAGCATAATATCCGTGACGAATGGCTGGCCCGGCACCTAGGACAGGAAAAGCCGAAATCCATGGCTGCCCTCACGACACTCATGACCCGCTTTTGTGCGGGCGAAGATAGCTGGCTAGCTCGTAGCAACAACCTATCGAAGAAAACTGGTAATCCGGATAAAAAGGACCAAAGTGGCAGGTCACGCCGGAGTAATCAAAAGCGCCGCGTTAGCAGCGACAGCAATGAGGATACGGCAGTAAATGCCGGATTCAGAGGCCATAAATCCGGTCAGCGAAAGAAGCCATTCAAAAAGAATAACCAGGGCCCGTCCAGTCTGGACCGAATACTCGACCGCTCGTGCCAGATTCATGGCACCCCCGAAAGGCCAGCCAATCACACCAACAGAGATTGTTGGGTGTTCAAGCAGGCAGGCAAGATAAATGCCGAACATAAAGACAAGGGGCTGGACAGCGATGACGAGCAGGAGCCCGGGCCGCCGAACAGCAAAGGACAGAAGGGGTTTCCCCCGCAAGTGCGGACGGTGAACATGATATACGCAACCCACATCCCCAAAAGGGAGAGGAAGCACGCACTACGGGACGTGTACGCGATGGAGCCAGTCGCCCCAAAGTTCAACCCATGGTCCTCCTGCCCGATCACTTTCGATCGAAGGGACCACCCCACTAGCATCCGTCACGGCGGTTTTGCCGCATTGGTTCTCGACCCAATAGTTGACGGATTTCATCTCACAAGAGTCCTCATGGACGGCGGCAGCAGCCTGAACCTGCTTTATCAGGACACGGTGCGTAAAATGGGCATAGATCCATCAAGGATCAAGCCAACAAGGACGACCTTTAAAGGCGTCATCCCAGGTGTAGAAGCCAACTGTACAGGCTCTATAACACTTGACGTGGTCTTCGGATCTCCGGATAACTTCCGAAGCGAAGAGTTAATCTTCGACATAGTCCCGTTCCGCAGTGGCTATCACGCCCTGCTCGGACGAACCGCATTTGCTAAATTCAATGCGGTGCCGCACTATGCATATCTCAAGCTCAAGATGCCAGGCCCTCGAGGCGTAATCACGGTCAGCGGAAACACCGAATGCTCCATCCGGACGGAGGAGCACACGGCGGCACTCGCAGCGGAGGTTCAAAGCAGCCTTTTAAGGCAACTCTCCAGTCCGGCCGCTAAAAAGCCGGACAATGCAAAGCGCGCCCGGGGCAACCTGCAGCAAGACCAACTGGCGCGTTTGGAGCAAGCGTAGCAATGCAGCCCCAACCCTGGCTACAACTGCATAGCAGAGCTAGTACCTAGAGTACATAATTACGCCCTTAAAATTCCATGGGCACAGGGGAAGGGGCATATTCACGGCATGCCTACAGTACGACGTCAAACGCACTAGGGGCTGCCGGATTCTTTTTCTTACTTTCAGGACTCCACATTCTGGACAACCTGTTCGGCGAGGACGCCGCACAGACGATACAAGACCCAGGACAGCAGACAAAGTAACGCCGCATTATGGAACTTTCAGGTGGTCTCTATTTCGAGCAATATAACTGTATTTAAATTCCGCGGCCTGCGCCTGGCTAGGACATGTTATATGGCTTAGCACCTTTTTTCTTCGCTTATTGCACTAATTGTATCGTTCGGCTTGAGTAAACAGCCTTCTTATAAATAATGCATAGCTTTAGTCTATTTTTTGCATTGTGATCTTTTTTATATGTATGATTATTTCACAACATGATGGCACCCGTACACTATGGTACGGCAAACCACGCCAGGGGCTTCATCACCCTTCTTATCTGGTCGTGAGAAGTCCGCACACTTCCCTCAGTGCGGCACCCCGAACTTATAGCACTATATGCATCGGCTCCGAGTCATGATTTTGGTCATATGTTGGGTTTGCCCGGCTCCTATGTTTTGGTACCTTACGTTCCACTCTATCGGCTAAGGTAGCACTAGGAGAACCGCTGCAATTTGCGCCCCAGATCAGGTGGGTGAGCGCCTCAGTGGAGAAAGCTAAAACAGACTGTCATGATAGGGCGTGAGACCGGTCGCTGTTCGAGAGGTTTTTTCGAGTCCTTAAAGGCTTATGCCGTTTTCGAACGGAGAGCTGGTTAAATCCGGCTAAAAGGCGTGGATAGTGCCCCGAATTCGGCCTTCCGAACTAGGGGCTTCGCCGAAATTTAAAATTATAAAGTTCTATGGCTAAGTGAGAGTGTTCAAGCATTATAGTCCGATTGCCTGGTTCGTTGTGTTGCGGGCCTCCCTCGAAGGGCCCAACTATGGGAACAAGAGCCCGCAGGTTTATCCCGAACACCTCAGCACTAGTTGCATGAGGGCAGAAGCCGACGACTCGCCATCTCTCAGTTATTGATAAACGGCCACACAGAAAACAATATTTTAAATTCAAAGCATTGCTTAAAGCGCATACGAACAAGTTTTCGGCGTATAGGATAAAAGCGAACGAGTTCATTGATAGATTACATCATGGGTACATTCATCCGCAATAAGGCGGGATCCGGCAAGAACTTCCTTATAATACATCTCGGGCTTGCGATGTTCTTTCCCCTGCGGCGGACCGTCCGTCACCAGCTTCTCGCCGTCCAGCTTGCCCCAGTGTACCCTTACACGGGCAAGGGTCCTCCGGGCACCTTCGATGCAGGACAAGCGCTTGATGACTTCAAGCCGCGGACAGGCCTCCACCAGCCGCCGCACTAGCCCAAAGTAGCTCCCTGGCAGGGCCTCTCTAGGCCACAACCAAACTAATAAGTCCTTCATGGCCTGTTCAGCCGCCTTGTGGAGCTCGGCCAGCTGCTTCAGCTGGTCGCTCAAGGGCACAGGGTGTCCGGCCTCAGAACACTGAGACCAGAACACACTCTCCGTCGAGCTGTTCCCTTCGCTCCGGAAGAATGCGGCGGCATCGGATGCACTGCGGGGTAGATCGAAGAACGCCCCTGTAGAACTCCGGATCCGGGTAAGTAACAGGTATTTTACTTTTGTGTTCCTACTTTGCATTGAGAATGTCTTACCCGCTGCTATCTTTCTCATCTCCTCCAACTCTTGGAGGGCCCTTTGGGCTTCGGCCTTGGCACTCTTGGTGGCCTCAACGGCGAAGGCGAGTTCGGTGGCTTGCGCTTTCACGTCAAGCTCCAAACCCTCATGTTTTTCCATGAGAGCTTGCAGCTTCTGCTGCACCTCTCCGTATTGGCCGCCGAGCCTCTCTCGTTCAGTGCGCTCCTCGGCCGCCTTCTTCTCGGCCTTGGCGAGCGCCCGCTTTAGGGTCTCCATCTCTGTGGTGACCCCTACAATAGGCAGTTTAATCCTGTTATTTTTTGCAATCAAGCCTCTCTATAGGCATATTTTATTATTGAAGGGGTCATCTTACCTTCCTTCTCCTCGAGCTGCCTCTTGGCAAGACCGAGCTCCTGCTCGGACCGCTCGAAGTCCTTCTTCAGGACCTCCACCTGCGCAGTCAGTGCGGCGGCGGATAGTAGGGAAGCCTGCATACGCATATTTGACTTTTCATAGTTAGACTCCTGCGGAATTATTAGATCCTCTATTCGGCTTTTCCTTCCGAACACCGAACAAAGCATCAGGGGCTACTGTCTATGCGGTAATTAACTCAGAATCTTTTTTGTTTACCTGGAAGCCTGTTAGAAGGCTGGTGCAGGCTTCATTCAGCCTGCTCTTGGCGGACTGAACCTTCTGGACCACCGTACTCATAATAGTACGGTGCTCCTCGTCAATGGTGGCGCCTTCAAGCGCCTCCAGCAGATTGTCCGGCGCCTCTGGTTGGACAGAGGTCGCCGGCTCGGATAGCTTACTCCCTTTAAAAGGAGTTCGCCCACCGTGAGCTCGGACGTTGGAGTCCGGCACGGTGTCCGGCTTAAAGCCGGACTGGGAGCCCTGGGGGGTTTTATCCCCTGTACTCCTGGGGTCCTGAGGATTGCCTTGCGGCTCCTCCAGGACCACCTCCTCCTGCTCCATTTGGCGGGACGCCACTTCGGCATCATCCGCCTCGCGGGGGGAGACCGCGGGAGGAACAGAGTCCATCTCCGACGGATCCAGGGAGCCGCTCGACGAAATGTCAAGTGTGGCCCGGGGCGGCCTGCACAATTATATTCATACATAAGGGAAAGCTGTAAAAGAATATCATGAGTTACTCTGGTATCCGAATACTTACGACTTCGCCGGACGCTTGGTCCTTTCCGGCCACTCCTCCTCGTCCTCGTTGGTGTCAGGGGAGTAGTTCGGCGGAGGGGTCTTCCTCTTTTTGGACCCTTCAGCTGCCCCCGCCGGGGCAGCCTTCCTCTTCTTACCTTCCCCCGTTGGAGGGGGAGGGATTTCTTCTTCCTCCTCCTCGTTTTCCCGAGCGGAGGGCGTCGCGGACTCGTCAGATGATGAGTCCGACACCACCATGTTGCGGGCACTCTTTCGAGTCCCGGTGGTCTTGATCTTCTTGACCTTCTTTTTCGGCACCACATAAGGCGCCGGAGCCATTAGCTTCACCAAGAGAGCTGGGGTTGGGTCTTCGGGCAGAGGAGCCGGACAGTTAATCGGTCCGGCTATCTTCAGCTACGCCTGTCAAAGGCAAAGGGAGTTTTTAGATCCCGCATAGAGTCAATCTATGTAGAAGAGCTTAAACGAACCTGTCAAAGGTATAGATAGCTTACCTCGCCAGCGTTGCGCTGCGAGCTGTATCCGCGATCCTCGGAGGCGGATGTGGGGGACTCAGCGCCTTTGGTTAGCACCTTCCAGACATCTTCATACGTCGTGTCGAAGAGCCTATTGAGGGTTTGGTGCTGCGCCGGGTCAAATTCCCACAAAGTGAAATCCCGTTCTTGGCACGGGATGATCCGGCGGACGAGCATAACCTGGATGATATTAACATGCCGGATGGGCTTGTTCATCAGGGACCGGATGCAAGTTTGCAATCCGGTCACTTCTTCTTCGTTACCCCACGACAGGCCCGTCTCTTTCCAGGACATGACCCGCGTGGGGGGTCCGGATCGGAACTCAGGGGCCGCGACCCATTTCGAGTCGGGTGGCTCGGTGATGTAAAACCACCCTGCCTGCCACCCCTTTAAAGTCTCCACAAAGGAGCCATCGAACAAGAGGGCGTTGGCCATCTTGCCGGCCATAGCACCTCCGCACTCCGCCTGGGTGCCGGACACCACCTTGGGCTTGACGTTGAAGGTCTTGAGCCAGAGGCCGAAGTGGGGGCGGATGCGGAGAAAGGCCTCACACACGACGATAAACGCCGAGATATTGAGGACGAAGTTCGGGGCCAGATCGTGGAAATCTAGGCCGTAGTAAAACATGAGCCCCCGGACAAAAGGGTGAAGTGGAAAACCCAGTCCGCGGAGGAAATGGGGGAGAAAAACTACCCTCTCATGGGGCCTCGGGGTAGGAAGAAGCTGCCCCTCCGCAGGAAGCCGGTGCGGGATGTCCTTGGACAGGTATCCGGCCTTCCTAAGCTTTTTAATTTGAGCCTCCGTGACGGAGGAAGCCATCCACTTCCCTCCCGCTCCGGACATTGTTGGGCAAGGTTGAGGGAGAAAGGGCGGACTTGGGCGTTGGAGCTCGAGTGCGCGAGAGATGGATGGGCAAAGGAGGAAGAAGGCATAGGTGAAAGAGGTGGATCTTTATCCCCTTATATAGGCTGATGCTGTTATGCGTCCCCACCTGCCTCATAAAACTCGCTTGCCGCTCAAGCGCCGTGGTAAATGGCGCGATTGGGTTACCCACGTCCGTATTAATGAGAATCCCGTTAAAGGGGGCACACGATCTCTGCTTCAACAAGACGTGCCAAGGAAACCGCCTCGTTGAACATGCTGCGGTGGAACAGTAAAAAATAATCCATACAGAAGGCTTGGTCGCAGTGTTATGACGCACTGCGGAATACGTCAGCAGATTTGATTTGTGTTTGTATTATTCTCTACATGGCAATACGTGGAAATTTGTTTTGCAGAGACGGACACTATTTTCTGGTGTTCATTATCTTCTTGAAGAACTTGGAGGAGGAACCCGCCTTGCAATGCCGAAGACAATTTGCGCGCCGGACTCGTCGTCATTGAAGCCTGGTTCAGGGGCTACTGAGGGAGTCCTGGATTAGGGGGTGTTCGGCTAGCCGGACTATACTCTCAGCCGGACTCCAGGACTATGAAGATACAAGTTAGAAGACTCCGTCCCGTGTCCGGAAGGTTCTTTCCTTGGCGTAGAAGGCAAGCTAGGCGTGCGGATACTCAAGATCTCCTACCAAGACAACCGACTCTGTGTAACCCTAACCCTATCCGGTGTCTATATAAACCGGAGGGTTTTAGTCCCTAGGAAGAGAATCATTCATTATTCATCACAACCATAGGCTAGCTTCTAGGGTTTAGCCTCCTTGATCTCGTGGTAGATCTACTCTTGTACTACCCATATCATCAATATTAATCAAGCAGGAGTAGGGTTTTACCTCCATCGAGAGGGCCCGAACCTGGGTAAAACAAAGTGTCCCCTGTCTCCTGTTACCATCCGACCTTGATGCACAGTTCGGGACCCCCTACCCGAGATCCGCCGGTTTTGACACCGACAGAGGGACTAGGTGAGCTCTTCGCTTGTTTTCCGCCTTGATAAGTGGCGAGTCCGGCTCGGACCGAGACCATGTAGGCTTGAGGGAGAAATCCCTTGGCTTGAAGCGACACTAACTCGTTGTGCGGGATGGCGCAACTCTCCCAGTCTCCTGGGATAGGACTGGAGGGGCGAGAGGAGGAGCTGAGGCGGGTGGCCATGTTGGAATGGACCTTTGCTGGAGGCGCTCTAATGATTTCTCGTGGAAAGGGGGAGGTGTGGTTTGGATCTGAATCCTCATCCCGTTAAATAGGCGGCTCGCTTAGGCGGCCAGGGGTGTGGATGTAAAAATATCTCGGCTTTTCGCATTTGTTTGACACGTGGAAGATGGCCATTATTGGGTGTGGAAGCCAAGGAGCGCTACATTATGAAAATTGGACGTTATTCCCACAGGTGCACAGGGTTTGGAGAAGAACCCGCCTTGCAATGTCGAAGACAATCTGCGCGCCGGACTCGTCGTCATTGAAGCCTGGTTCGAGGGCTACTGAGGGAGTCCTGGATTAGGGGGTGTTCGGATAGCCGGACTATACCCTCGCCGGACTCCAGGACTATGAAGATACAAGATTGAAGACTTCGTCCCGTGTCCGGAAGGATCTTTCCTTGGCGTAGAAGGCAAGCTAGGCGATGCGGATATTCAAGATCTCCTACCTTTGTAACCGACTCTGTGTAACCCTAACCCTATCTGGTGTCTATATAAACCGGAGGGTTGTAGTCCGTAGGACAACCATCATCATACACAATCATACCATAGGCTAGCTTCTAGGGTTTAGCCTCCTTGATCTCGTGGTAGTCCGTATTTTCAAACCGACTCTTGTACTACCCATATCATCAATATTAATCAAGCAAGAGTAGGA
Source organism: Triticum aestivum (assembly GCF_018294505.1). NCBI lineage: Eukaryota > Viridiplantae > Streptophyta > Magnoliopsida > Poales > Poaceae > Triticum > Triticum aestivum. The sequence continues at coordinate 615,992,280 of NC_057809.1, forward strand.
TTTTACCTCCATCGAGAGGGTCCGAACCTGGGTAAATAAAGTGTCCCTTGTCTCCTGTTACCATCCGACCTTGACGTACAGTTCGGGACCCCCTACCCGAGATCCGCCGGTTTTGACACCGACACTAGGTTAAGACTGTTATTTGATGAATATCATCCAATGAATTCACTGATCTAATGCCTACGAGTTTTTCTTGTCCAACTTCAACTAATTTTCTCAAGTTTGAAAATAATTAATGGGTACATCATAGAAGATGTCCAAGATAATATATTTGTATGTGAAAGTTCTTCTCTTGCTCATACTAATCATTCATGAATTGCTTATATGACCAATATTGTGATTGTCAAGCTTCATTAGATTTCACTTTCTAAACCCAATGTGAAACTACTATTACGGACAGAAATCACATATTTGACCTGAGGGCGAAATCAAATCACAAACTGACCTGCTCTCGAAAAAATTTCACTCGGCTAACCCTTTAGTGTGGCGCCCAACAGCTAGGCGTCGCACACTACTATGCAGCGCCCTTCCCTTGGGTGTTGCACATCCAGCCAGCGTGGCAGCCCTGGTCCAGTTGCGGCCCCACAGACAGCACTGCAGCGCCTAAGGCTTGGGCGCCACACTGTGTAAAGTGCAGCGCCTATCGCTTGGGCGCTACACATTGACTTAAGCCGCATCGGGCCAGCCCCTCCCAGGCAGTTCTTCCCCCTCTGAGGAAGTTGCTCTCTGTAAAGAGAGCGGCAGCGACGGCGCCCCCTTCGGATCCCCCCCACACCCCTCTCAGATCTGAAGTTTTGAGGCCCGGATTCGATCTCCAATCCCTCCTACTAGGTAAACTCCTCTGTTTCCCTTTCTTTTCCTCCGTAAATGCGTTGCAATTTTAGGGATTTGCCGAAGATTAGGTGGAACCTTTGATTTGCTTGGTTTGGATCTTTGTTTGCCCAAGATTAGGTGGAACCTTTGGTCCCCCCGCCCCCACACTATATGATTCTTGTTAGTGAAACCTAGATTGTAATTTTTTTTAGATATATATGAGATGCCTAGTTTTGTAGATAATTATGAGATGTTGAGTTTTGTAGTTATATGTGAGATGTTGAGTTTTTTTAGATATATATTAAATATTGAGTTTATTTGAAATATGAGATGTTGATTTACTTGAACACATATGACATACTAGATATATATGAGAATTTACAATCATTTATTCATTGTGTGAGGAGATGTTGAGATTCTTGTAGATGAATACATATGAGATGTTTAGATGAACACATATGAAATGTTGAGTGTTTACCGATATTTGAGATGAACTCATATATGTTTATTGTTTGAAATTTGTAAGGATGGTTTGGCTTCTCGACGATGTCTACGACACGAAACACCGGGCCTACATGACGCGCGAGAAGGAGATGGTAATAACGAGTAATCAAAATATTTTTCAAATTTGCCTTAAGTTGAAATTTGCATGCCCTAAGATTTGTCATTACTTGTTTTCTGCAGAAGCTTGAACCTTTGAAGATTCGGTATCACGGGGTCTCTGGTCCTGCCATGCCTTACGATGAGCGGTACACACCGTAGATCAAGCAGGCAGGACTACTCCCATGGATTCAGTTGGTCAGCCGGTCCACGCCGAATCTGAACGCTCCACTGGTGTCCGCTCTTGCTGATCGGTGGAGGCCGAAGACACACAATTTCCATCTTCGGACTGGGGAGATGACCGTGACGCTCGAGGATGTCTCGTTGATCACCGGTCTTGCTATCGACGGGATGTCTCTCTGTATGAGCACTGATTCTGATGGGTGGCACGAGCAAATGATTGCTCTTATCGGTATGGCTCCTACCGAGGCTGAGGCTGATGTAGAGGATTGAGAAGAGAATAAGAAGAGGGAAAGGAAAGCAGCCGGAGCTGCTTTCACGTGGATTCAAAATAACTTTTCGACGTGCCCTCCGGATGCCACTGATGATGTGATCTAGACACATGCTCGTGTCTACATGTGGTACGTTGTGTCGAGGACTTCGTTTCCTGACTCCACTGGCAAGAACGCTCCATGGATGTGGCTGAAGGCGTTGACCATCTTCGATAGCAAATTGAGCTGGGGTTCATCGACTCTTGCCTACTTGTACCGACAGGTAGTTGGTCTGTTTTGTGATCAACTCATTTCTTCATTAGCAATGCAAGCTTGTTGTCAAGTTAACATTGTTTTTCTTTCATATGCAGCTAGACGATGCGTGTTGTAGGATCACATATAGTGCAGGCATTGGTGGTAATATGCTTCTACTTTCTGTATGGAGCTGGGAGCGTCTTCCTGTTGGACGCCCAAAGAGCGTCAGGTTTAATCCTTGGAATGAAGATGAAGATGACGAATTACGGCGCCCCACTTGGGCTTACAAGTGGGATGTGGTTTCCGAGATGACGAACGATGTCAATCTCATGTACCAAAAGTACGTTGCCAAGTTGGACACGATTACGCCTGAGCAGGTAACAAGGTCATTACTTCAGTCATTTCTCATGCTTGCCAAAAAAGTCACCAATTTTGCATTGTTGCCCTATTTCATAGGTGGAATGACAGCCATATGGCGCCGATGACAGACTTGGGTACACCCCGGAGTTTTCCATCAACCTGATGTGCTTGCGGGATAGGGATCTCTGGCTTATGCGGTGCCCACTGATATGCAACTGGGCTGTTGAGTTTCATTTGCCACATCGCGTGTTTCGTCAGTTTGGTCTGTTCCAGCCTCACCCGCCGGAATGGGTGGATACGGACAAAGCACTTCATAGGTAAGAGAGTGTGTTGACTAAGCATCATCAGTCCTTCTTGATTTTGCTAATGTTTGGTATTGTACCATGTAGGTTGGACAGGAGAAGGCAACGGAAGATAAAGGACTGGGACAAGCATCATGCTTCGTATGTTACTCGCTTCTAGCTTTGCGTGGAGCAAGCTTGTAGCAATGCACGCGCCAAGCTTCGTGAGCATAACCCACTTGCTTTTGATAACTACATACGATGGCTTCTTGAAAATACTCGAGTTGAGATATGCCCGCCGACATATAATGAGGATATTCTTGAAGAACCCGTAAACTTTGAGGATCTATCAAAGGGGAAGTACAACAGAGATGTCAGGGTAGGGCAAGGAGTCCCTGCTGTTCTGGTGATTAACTATGTGGTAAAGTGTTCCTTCTTTACTTTCCCGTTGGCCGTATTACACATGTTTGAATGGCTAACATGTTCATTCTTTCTCATCCGCAGTGCACCGAGATCAAGAAAGCAGCTGATGAGAGCCAGTCTATTCTGGAGAACATACCGGTTGGAAAAGGCAATGATGATGGTTCACTACGAGCATTCCTCAAGGTACATATCGCATTCACTATGAGAGCCAGTCTATGTTGCGGAGTTTGATATCTTCCACACTTGTTCATGTTACAGCATCAGGCCAAGAAGTTAAGGCGGTTATCGAATCTTCTCGGTTGTCGTGATCCTGAATTTGATGAACCATCTTCCTCTAGGTCTGGTACACCATCAGACCCCTTATCTGACCATCAGGGGGCCGATGTGAGTTCCTCATATGCTTATTTGGATGATGAGGGTGCGGTCACCCAAGAGGTATGACTAATACTTTAGATGTGATTCTCACTTGATTGCGACGCCGGTCTTCATCATATTGTTTGATTGTGTGATAGGGCCATGAGCTTAATGATGACATGACTTTGGCGGACGCTTAACTTCGGTCCCCATATGTGTTCAAGCCTAGGCATCCCAGACGCCGGTACACGCCCAACGACTTTGACTATAGAGGCAACCCAAAGGTGGTCGTAGGGACCTCATGGATGGCTAGCTTGGATGATGAGGCGGAGGCGGAGCCGGAGGAGGAATTGCAGGAAGAGGAGGCTCGTCCACCCAGGAAGAAGAAGATTGCTTGCAGGCGTGGCACCAGGAACACACGCGGAAGGCATTAGTGCTTGTGTTTGTTAGTGCTCTTGTAGCCGTTTAATTAGGTTGATGAACTTGTGAGGTTATGTTATATGTTGGTGAACTCTTACTAGTGTGGTATTTGTGTTTGCGAACAAGTAGTAATGTTGAATTGTCCTAAATGATGTGATGTTCAAGTTATTAGTTGTCTTTGTTTAGTATTTGTGTTTACAATAATTTTAGTGATGTTCAAGCAAGTTATGTGAGTGTTGCATGGGCCAAAATGGCATCTGTTTCTGCAGTTTGGCAGTTAACAGCACTGCAGCGCCCAACAGCCAGGCGCTGCACTGTACTGTGCAGCGCCCAACGCTTAGGCGCCGCACCATACACTGCAGTGCCCCTCTCATAGGCGCTGCTCAACTGGCCATGGCTATCCAAAGAGCCACAGAAGGCTTGCAGCACTGACAATCCATGAAAATTACCAAGTCAGAGTGCAGCGCCCAAGAGCCAGGCATGGTCTTCCAACGGATGTGCATTCCATAACCAACATTATGCCTTCCCTCGGACTCAACAACGTCACTTAGGTCCATCCAATTCAAATCCTTCCTCACTTGGTCCAAGAGCTCCGCATAGCTAGGACTACTCTCAAACACCATGTCAAGCTCATCCGGGTCCGGCTCAACATTGCCTTTCAAAAAGGCCTCTTTATCCACATGATGAACATAAACACATTTTCTCCCCATCCCTATAATAATCAAAAACACACATATATCAAGTAAGTACTTAACAAAAATATTTGCACAAAATACATATGCCATAACATATATATGAATTAATAACCATAACCCCCACATAACAATTACCACAACCCTAACTGTAGCATAACCCTGACACCAACATCAAACACACATAACCCTAACCCTAGCATACTATGAAAGCCTAACCATACCAAATTAGCAAAGAAACATAACATGATTCAACACAAATTTGCAAATCCAAGCCAAAACTAGGGTTTCCCCAAAGTAGCAAGATTTGAGCAAATGTGACAATTCCTATGGATGAAAACGAGGGGATCGGAGGAGATTAACTTAAGCGAGGGATTGGCTTCGAAATCCACAGTCAAATACTCTGGATTTGCAAGATTTGAGAAGGATTTGAGAGGGGGAGAGGGGAAGAGAGGAGGGGCGCAAGTCTAAGGGTTTGGGTGGGGTGGGTGTGTGGGGTGGGGGTGGGAGGGGAGAGAGGGTGGGGCCAGCCTAAGTGAAACACAGACTGTGCAGCGCCTAAGAGACGGGCGTTGCATATTACAAGTGTGGCGCCTAGGCCTTAGGCGCAGCAGTGCTGTCTGTGGGGCCGCAACTGGACCAGGGCTGCCACGCTGGCAGAAGGTGTGACGCCCAAGGGAAGGGCGCTGCATAGTAATATGCGGCGCCTAGCTGTCGGGCGCCACACGAAAGGGTCAGCAGAGTGAAATGTTTTCGAGAGCAGGTCAGTTTGTGATTTGATTTCGCCCTCAGGTCAAATATGTGATTTCTGCCACTATTAGGCATGACATGAACATATAATTTCATCTTAATGATATTCAATTCGTTCAATAATTTACTGATAGGATATAAATGAAGCACAAGAGTAAATGACGAGCTACTCCAAAAAGATATAAGTGAAGATCAAACGAGTAGTTAAGTAAATGGATAACTATTTGAAGACTCTCTCTTATTTAAAAAAAATTCAGATCTAAGTATTTTATTAAAAAACAAGCAAAAAATAAATAAAATAACATTCCAACAATAGCACAACTCATGTGAAAAAGCAAAAACTTAAGCTCAACCGATACTAACCGATAATTGCTGAAAAAGAAAGGTAGGATGCCTACCCGGGAATCCCCAAGCTTAGATGTTTGAGACTTGTTGGGATATTATCTTGGGATGCCTTGGGCATCCCCAAGCTTGAGCTTTTGTGTCTCCTTAATTTCTTTTATATCACCATTTCCCTAAATCTTAAAAACTTCATCCACATAAAACTATCTTGCTTTTCTGATTGCATTGTTATCTTACCTTGAATTGTTATGAGAAAAAATTCATCGTAATATATGTTATTTCTCTTAATGTTAGTAATGCATTCTTCTAATTGTGCAAATGTGGAGATACTCTATGATATATTAATTTCTCTGACTTTTTATTCATTCAAATGTTCAAATGGACATATATTTATGTTTCCTTTCATAACTTTCCCTATTTCCCACTCCATAAGTCCCGTCCAAGTGTTTCCACAGATCGAACAGATTGATTCATGCTAGGATCGACCAGCGGGCTGCACGCCGGCGGCGACCACACAACGCGATGATCTGGTAGGGAGCGGTCACTAGCCAAGCATAGAACACGGCGGCAGCACGGCGGACGGCCACACAACACGGCGACGGTCGACAGACGCCCACACAATGCAGCGGCGGTCGAAGGATGGCCATACAACTCGGTCGCCGGCGTCCGCCGGCCGGTGCTGGCGGCCAACAGTCCAGAAGGACTCGCAACATGCAATACAACCTCACGTGCTGCCTAGAACTAATGAGCACCACATGTGTATATGATCGGACGTTCATAAAAGATAGAAGTTGTAAATCTGAATAGAGTTCACAAAATTGATAATAAATCACAAATTTAGAAAAGTTCATGAAATTTGTACAAAGTTCACGAAGTTTAAATAATCATGAATTCGAAAAATAAATCAAGGGCTAATAGTTCGTGCATCTGAAAAAGTTCAAAATTGGATAAAATCATGAATTAAAAAAGGGGCGTGCTACGCGTCCGCCGGCTGATCTTTTTAAAAAGATCAGCCGGGTCGCGGGCCGTCCGATTTGCCGCATCAAGCTGAGCCGAGTGCGCTTTCACTACCGCAACACAGGCCTTGTTGCAGAATTATTTCTGAAACATAGGTCTTGTTTCAGAAATTGTTTGCAGCTGATGTTTTGTTGCAAAAAAAAAATTTTGCAACTGAGATCTTGTTGCAATTTTTTTTGCAACTGAGGTCTGGTTGCAGAAAAATTTCACTACCAAGATTTTGTTGTAGAACATAGACCCGTCGTAAACTACTGCAACAGCACATATGTTTCAGAAACATAGCCTCTGTTGCAAAAGCGTGTTTGATGAAGGACGGTATACGAGCCCTCACAGAACACGTGTCATGCATTGGAGGTGGCGGACGCTGCCGCTCTGATCCGCCGGGTGATGATAAGCTTTTCCCTTAATAAAAATAATTTACCAAAATTTTAGCCAAGGTAATAAACACTTAAACCCAAACGCGGTGTCTCGAGAGGGATATATGATTTTTGGCACATGAAGCAGGTCGTGTCTCTTTTCTCGCTAGGTGCAACGCACGGGCATTTGTACTAGTCTGTCTTCTATACTACTATTACTAGTAATTTGTACGTGCTTTGCACGTTAGATTATTATGTGTGACCACAATACTAAATCATGTAAATTAAAAATAGAATATTCTGTGCTATAATAAAATGGTAACTTCTGGAATTTTTTTACAATTCGTCTTGAATCACGGTAGCACAACAGATTTCTATATGAAGAATGCTTTGAAAAACATACTTTTATTCCAAAAGAAATGTTATTGACGTGTTTGTGAAATCTTTTAGCTTTTTCATGTTCCACCTTGAAAATACAAATAAAGTTAGTTTGATGTTAATTTTCACCATTTCAAACAGTAAACTTTAAATAACTTAACATCCGATGAAGAAAAATAAATTAAAATCTAAATTTGAATTTTCTATAAGTTGTTTGAATATTTCTCTTAACAAACAGCAATACTCGTTTCGTTCCATAATATAGTGCGTAAAGATTTTTTGAAAAGTCAATCCTCACAAACTTTGACCAAGTTTGTAAAGAAAAACATTTACATCTAGAATTCCAAGCATATATCATTAGCTTCATCGTAAGATGTATTTCATATTTTTGGTATTGTAGATATAAATAGTTTTCTCTGTAAACTTGGTCAAAGTTTAAAAAATTTGACTTTTCAAAAAACTATACACGCTCCATTATGAAATATATCCTTATTCCACTAAGGATAATTTTGACCGTTGTCCAGTGATCTACTCCTAGATCACTATTGTACTCCCTTGCTAAACACAGTGTAGGGTATACAATAGATCTGGTACACAGCATGGCATACTTTATAGAACCTATGGCCAAGGCATAGGGAATGACTTTCATTCTCTTTCTATCTTCTGCCGTGGTCGGGTTTTGAGTCTTACTCAATTTCACACCTTGTAACACAGGCAAGAACTCTTTCTTTGACTGTTCCATTTAGAACTACTTCAAAATCTTGTCAAGGTATGTACTCATTGAAAAAACTTATCAAGCGTCTTGATCTATCTCTATAGATCTTGATGCTCAATATGTAAGCAGCTTCATCGAGGTTTTTCTTTGAAAAACTCCTTTCAAACACTCCTTTATGCTTTGCAGAATAATTCTACATTATTTTTTATCAACAATATGTCATTCACATATACTTATCAGAAATGCTGTAGTGCTCCCACTCACTTTCTTGTAAATACAGGCTTCACCGCAAGTCTGTATAAAACTATATACTTTGATCAACTTATCAAAGCGTATATTCCAACTCCGAGATGCTTGCACCAGTCCATAGATGGATCGCTGGAGCTTGCATATTTTGTTAGCACCTTTAGGATTGACAAAACCTTCTGGTTGCATCATATACAACTTTTCTTTAATAAATCCATTAAGGAATGCAGTTTTATTTATCCATTTGCCAGATTTTATAAAATGCGGCAATTGCTAACATGATTCGGACAGACTTAAGCATAGATACGAGTGAGAAACTCTCATCGTAGTCAACACCTTGAACTTGCCGAAAACCTTTTGCGACAATTCTAGCTTTGTAGATAGTAACACTACTATCAGCGTATGTCTTCCTCTTGAAGATCCATTTAATCTCAATGGCTCGCCGATCATTGGACAAGTCAATCAAAGTCCATACTTTGTTCTATCATGCATGGATCTCATCTCAGATTTCATGGCCTCAAGCCATTTCGCGGAATCTGGGCTCATCATCGCTTCCTCATAGTTCGTGGGTTCGTCATGGTCAAGTAACATGACCTCCAGAACAGGATTATCGTACCACTCTAGTGCGGATCTCACTCTGGTCTACCTACGAGGTTCGGTAGTAACTTGATCTGAAGTTACATGATCATCATCATTAGCTTCCTCACTAATTGGTATAGTAGTCACATGAATAGATTTCTGTGATGAACTACTTTCCAATAAGGGAGCAGGTACAGTTACCTCATTAAGTTCTAATTTCCTCCCACTCACTTCTTTCGAGAGAAACTCCTTCTCTAGAAAGGATCCATTCTTAGCAAAGAATATCTTGCCTTCGGATTTGTGATAGAAGGTGTACCCAACAGTAACTTTTTGGGTATCCTATGAAGACGCACCTTTCCGATTTGGGTTTGAGCTTATCAGGATGAAACTTTTTCTTATAAGCATCGCAACCCCAAACTTTAAGAAACGACAACTTTGGTTTCTTGCCAAACCACAGTTCATACAGTGTCGTCTCAACGGATTTAGATGGTGCCCTTTTTTCATGAATGCAGCTGTCTCTAATGCATAACCCCAAAACTATAGTGGTAAATCGGTAAGAAACATCATAGATTGCACTATATCCAATAAAGTACGGTTATGACGTTCGAACACACCATTATGCTGTGGTGTTCCAGGTGGCATGAATTTGTGAAACTATTCCACATAGTTTTAATTGAAGACCAAACTCGTAACTCAAATATTTGTCTCCGTGATCAGATCGTAGAAACCTTATTTTTCTTGTTACGATGATTTTCCACTTCACTCTGAAATTCTTTGAACTTTTCAAATGTTTCAGACTTATGTTTCATCAAGCAGATATACCCATATCTGCTTAAATCATATGTGAAGGTTAGAAAATAATGATACCCGCCGCGAGCTTGAACACTCATCAGATCGCATACATCAGTATGTATTATTTCCAATAAGTCAGTTGCTCGCTCCATTGTTCCGGAGAACGGAGTCTTTAGTCATCTTGCCCATAAGGCATGGTTCGCAAGCACCAAGTGATTCATAATCAAGTGATTCCAAAATCCCATCAGCATGGAGTTTCTTCATGCGCTTTACACCAATATGACCTAAATGGCAGTGCCACAAATAAGTTGCACTATCATTAACTTCGCATCTTTTGGTTTCAATATTATGAATATGTGTATCACTATGATCGAGATCCAACGAACTTGTTTCATTGGGTGTATGACCATCGAAGGTTTTATTCATGTAAACAGAACAACAATTATTCTTTGACTTTAATGAATATCCGTATTGCAATAAACATGATCAAATCATATTCATGCTCAACGCAAAAATCAAATAACATTTATTTAGGTTCAACACTAATCCCGATAGTATAGGGGAGTGTGCGATGATGATCATATCAATCTTGGAACTACTTCCAACACACATCGTCACTTCACCCTTAACTAGTCTCTGTTTATTCTGCAACTCTTGTTTCGAGTTACTACTCTTAGCAACTGAACCAGTACCAAATACCGAGGGGTTGCTATAAACACTAGTAAAGTACACATCAATAACATGTATATCAAATATACCTTTGTTCACTTTGCCATCCTTCTTATCCGCCAAATACTTGGGGTGGTTCCGCTTCTAGTGACCAGTCCCTTTGCAGTATAAGCACTTAGTCTCAAGCTTAGGTCCAGACTTGGGCTTCTTCACTTGAGCAGCAACTTGCTTGCCGTTCTTCTTGAAGTTCCCTTCTATCCCTTTGCCCTTTTCTTGAAACTAGTGGTCTTGTTAACCATCAACACTTGATGTTTTTCTTGATTTCTACCTTCGTCGATTTCATTATCACGAAGAGCTTGGGAATTACTTTCGTCATCCCTTGCATATCATAGTTCATCACAAAGTTCTACTAACTTGGTGATGGTGACTAGAGAATTCTGTCAATCACTATTTTATCTGGAAGATTAACTCCCACTTGATTCAAGCGATTGTAGTACCCAGACTATCTGAGCACATGCTCACTAGTTGAGAGATTCTCCTCCATCTTTTAGCTATAGAACTTGTTGGAGACTTCATATCTCTCAACTCGGGTATTTGCTTGAAATATTAACTTCAATTCCTGGAACATCTCATATGGTCCATGACGTTCAAAACGTCTTTGAAGTCCCGATTCTAAGTCGTTAAGCATGATGCACTAAACTATCAAGTAGTCATCATACCGAGTGTTTGTCAAAAACGTTCATAACGTCTGCATCTGCTCCTACAATAGGTCTGTCACCTAGCGGTGAATCAAGGACATAACTTTTTTGTGCAGCAATGAGGATAAACCTCAGATCACGGATCCAATCCGCATCTTTGCTACTAACATCTTTCAACTTAGTTTTCTCTGGGAACATATCAAAATTAAACGGGGAGCAACATCGTGAGCTATTGATCTACAACATAGATATGCTAATACTATCGGGACTAAGTTCATGATAAATCAAAGTTCAATTAATCATATTACTTAAAAACTCCCACTTAGATAGATATCCCTCTAATCCTCTAAGTGATCACGTGATCCAAATCAACTAAACCATAACCGATCATCACGTGAAATGGAGTAGTTTTCAATGGTGAACATCACTATGTTGATCATATCTTCTATATGATTCATGCTCGACCTTTCGGTCTCGGTATTCCGAGGCCATATCTGCATATGCTAGGCTCGTCAAGTTTAACCTGAGTATTCCGTGTGTGCAAAACTGGCTTGCACCCGTTGTAGATGGACGTAGAGCTTATCACACCCGATCATCACGTGGTGTCTGGGCACGACGAACTTTGGCAACGGTGCATACTCAGGGAGAACACTTTTATCTTGAAATTTAGTGAGAGATCATCTTATAAACCTACCGTCGAACTAAGCAAAATAAGATGCATAAAAGATAAACATCACATACAATCAAAATATGTGACATGATATGGCCATGTTCATCTTGCGCCTTTGATCTCCATCTCCAAAGTACTGTCATGATCTCTATTGTCACCGGCATGACACCATGATCTCCATCATCTTGATCTATATCAATGTGTCGTCACGTGGTCGTCTCGCCAACTATTGCTCTTGCAACTATTGCTATCGCATAGCGATAAAGTAAAGCCATTATTTGGCGCTTGCATCTTATGCAATAATGAGACAACCGTAAGGCTTCAGCCAGTTGCCGATAACTTCAACAAAACATGATCATCTCATACAACAACTTATATCTCATCACGTCTTGACCATATCACATCACAACATGCCCTGCAAAAACAAGTTAGACGTCCTCTACTTTGTTGTTGCAAGTTTTACGTGGCTGCTACGGGCTTAGCAAGAACCGTTCTTACCTACGCATCAAAACCATAATGATAGTTTGTCAAGTTGGTGTTGTTTTAACCTTCGCAATGACCGGGCGTAGCCACACTCGGTTCAACTAAAGTTGGAGAAACTGACACCCGCCAGCCACCTGTGTGCAAAGCACGTCGGTAGAACCAGTCTCGCGTAAGCGTACGCGTAATGTCGGTCCGGGCCGCTTCATCCAACAATACCGCCGAACCAAAGTATGACATGCTGGTAAGCAGTATGACTTATATCGCCCACAACTCACTTGTGTTCTACTCGTGCATATAACATCAACACATAAAACCTAGGCTCTGATACCACTGTTGGGGAACGTAGTAATTTCAAAAATTTCCCTACGCACACGCAAGATCATGGTGATGCATAGCAACGAGAGGGGAGAGTGTAGTCTATGTACCCTCGTATACCGAAAGCGGAAGCATTATGACAACGCGGTTGATGTAGTCGTACGTCTTCACGGCCCGACCGATCAAGCACCGAAACTACAGCACCTCCGAGTTCTAGCACACGTTCAGCTCGATGACGATCCCCGGACTCCGATCCAGCAAAGTGTCGGGAAAGATTTCCGTCAGCACGACGGCGTGGTGACGATCTTGATGTTCTACCGTCGCAAGGCTTCGCCTAAGCACCGCTACAATATTATCGAGGATTATGGTGGAGGGGGGCACCGCACACGGCTAAGAGAACGATCACGAAGATCAACTTGTGTGTCTATGGGGTGCCCCCTGCCCCCGTATATAAAGGAGTGGAGGAGGGGATGGCCGGCCCTCTCTATGGCGCGCCCTAGGGGAGTCCAACTCCCACCGGGAGTAGGATTCCCCCTTTCCTAGTCCAACTAGGAGTCCTTCCAAGTAGTAGGAGTAGGAGACAAGGAAGGGGAAGAGGGAAGAGAAGAAAGGAGGGGGCGCCGCCCCTCCACTTAGTCCAATTCAGACTAGTCAATGGGGGGGCGCGCGCCTGCCTCTCCCTCTCCCCTAAAGTCCAATAAGGCCCATATACTTCTTCCCCCGTATTCCCGTAACTCCCCGGTACTCCGAAAAATACCCGAACCACTCGGAACCTTTCCGATGTCCGAATATAGTCGTCCAATATATCGATCTTTACGTCTCGGCCATTTCGAGACTCCTCGTCATGTCCCCGATCTCATCCGGGACTCCGAGCTCCTTCGGTACATCAAAACTCATAAACTCATAATATAACTATCATTGGAACCTTAAGCGTGCGGACCCTACGGGTTCAAGAACAATGTAGACATGACCGAGACACGTCTCCGGTCAATAACCAATAGAGGAACCTAAATGCTCATATTGGCTCCTACATATTCTACGAAGATCTTTATCGGTCAGACCGCATAACAACATACGTTGTTCCCTTTGTCATCGGTATGTTACTTGCCCGAGATTCGATCGTCGGTATCTCAATACCTAGTTTAATCTCGTTACTGGCTAGTCTCTTTACTTGTTCCGTAATACATCATCTCGCAACTAACTCATTAGTTGCATTGCTTGCAAGGCTTAAGTGATGTGCATTACCGAGAGGGCCCAAAGATACCTCTCCGACATTCGGAGTGACAAATCCTAATCTTGAAATACGCCAACCCAACAAGTACCTTCGGAGACACCTGTAGAGAACCTTTATAATCACCCAGTTACGTTGTGACGTTTGGTAGTGTTCCTCTGGTAAACGGGAGTTTCATAATCTCATAGTCATAGGAACATGTATAACTCATGAAGAAAGCAATAGCAACATACTTAAATGATCGAGTGCTAAGCTAACGGAATGGGTCATGTCAATCACATCATTCTCCTAATGATGTGATCCCGTTAATCAAATGACAACTCATGTTTATGGCTAGGAAACTTAACCATCTTTGATCAACGAGCTAGTCAAGTAGAGGCATACTAGTGACACTCTGTTCTTCTATGTATTCACACATGTATTATGTTTCCGGTTAATACAATTCTAGCATGAATAATAAACATTTATCATGAAATAAGAAAATAAATAATAACTTTATTATTGCCTCTAGGGCATATTTTCTTCAAAAGCCTCCTCAAAGTCGATTTTGCCCGCAAGGAAGAGTCCTTCTCGGACTTCCAGGACCAGACGCCATGGTCCTTGGCGTCTGGCCCAGGCGCCATGGGCCTTGGTGCCTGGCCCAGGGCCAGACGCTAGGGTCTCCGGCGTATTGCCCCCTGGCCTCCGCAAAACTCCTTTTGCTCCGACCTAAAGCCCAGTGGGCATCACCCCTTGGCCGAATCATATCATTTTATATATCAATCTTTACCTCTGGACCATTCCGGAGCTCCTCGCCATGTCCGTGATCTCATCTGGGACTCCGAACAACATACAGTCACCAACATACATAACTCGTATAGTACTATATCATCAGCGAACGTTAAGCGTGTGGACCCTACGGGTTCGAGAATTATGTAGACATGACCGAGACACCTCTCTGGTCAATAACCAATAGCGGAACCTAGATGCCCATATTGGCCCCCACATATTCTACGAAGATCTTTATCGGTCGAACCTTATGACAACATACGTAATTCCCTTTGTCATTGGTATGTTACTTGCCCGCGATTCGATCGTCGGTATCCTCATACCTAGTTCAATCTCGTTACCGGCAAGTCTCTTTACTTGTTCCATAATGCATCATCCCACAACTAACTCATTAGTCACATTGCTTGCAAGGCTTATAGTGATGTGCATTATCGAGAGGGCCCAGAGATACCTCTCTGATACTCGGAGTGACAAATCCTAATCTCGATCTATGCCAACCCAACAAACACCTTCGGAGACACCTGTAGAGCATCTTTATAATCACCCAGTTACGTTGTGACGTTCGATAGCACACAAGGTGTTCCTCGATATTCGGGAGTTGCATAATCTCATAGTCAAAGGAATATGTATAAGTCATGAAGAAAGAAATAGCAATAAAACTTAACAATCATTATGCTAAGCTAAGGGATGGGTCTTGTCCATCACATCATTCTCCTAATTATGTGATCATGTTCATCAAATGATAACACATGTCTATGGTTAGGAAACTTAACCATCTTTGATTAACGAGCTAGTCAAGTAGAGGCGTACTAGGGACACTTTGTTTTGTCTATGTATTCACACATGTATCAAGTTTTCGGTTAATACAATTCTAGCATGAATAATAAACATTTATCATGATATAAGGAAATATAAAATAACAACTTTATTATTGCCTCTAGGGCATATTTCCTTCAAGGGCTTGATCCCTAGTATCCACTATGTCCTGAGATTGATGTTGCTATGACTTTGCTATGCTTAATGCTTGTCACTAGGGCCTGAGTGCCATGATTTCAGATCTGAACCGTTTATGTTTTCACCATTATATCTATATTCTAGATCCGATCTTGCAAGCCATATGCACCTATTACGTGTTATGATCCGTAAACACCAAGGTGACAGTAATTGGGATACTTTCCGGTGATGACCGTAGTTTGAGGAGTTCATCTATTCACTATGTGTTAATGCTTTTTTTCGGTTCTCTACTAAAAGAAGGCCTTAATATCACTTAGTTTCCTTATGGACCCCGCTGCCACGGGAGGGTTGGACAAAAGATGTCATACAAGTTCTTTTACGTAAGCATGTATGACTATTTATGGAATACATGCCTACATTATATTTATGAACTGGAGCTAATTCTGTGTCGCCCTAGGTTAAGACTGTTATTTGATGAATATCATCCAACGAATTCACTGATCTAATGCCTACGAGTTTTTCTTGTCCAACTTCAACTAATTTTCTCAAGTTTGAAAATAATTAATGGGTACATCATAGAAGATGTCCAAGATAATATATTTGTATGTGAAAGTTCTTCTCTTGCTCATACTAATCATTCATGAATTGCTTATATGACCAATATTATGATTGTCAAGCTTCAATAGATTTCACTTTCTAAACCCAATGTGAAACTACTATTAGGGACAGAAATCACATATTTGACATGAGGGCGATATCAAATCACAAACTGACCTGCTTTCGAAAAAATTTCACTCTGCTAACCCTTTAGTGTGGCGCCCGACAGCTAGGCGTCGCACACTACTATGCAGCGCCCTTCCCTTGCGCGTCGCACATCCAGCCAGCGTGGCAGCCCAGGTCCAGTTGTGGCCCCACAGACAGCACTGCAGCGCCTAAGGCTTGGGCGCCACACTGTGTAAAGTGCAGCGCCTATCGCTTGGGCGCTGCACATTGACTTAAGCCGCATAGGGCCAGCCCCTCCCAGGTAGTTCTTCCCCCTCTGAGGAAGTTGCTCTCTGTAAAGAGAGCGGCGGCGATGGCGCCCCCTTCGGATCCCCCCCACACCCCTCGCAGATCTGAAGTTTTGAGGCCCGGATTCGATCTCCAATCCCTCCTACTAGGTAAACTCCTCCGTTTCCCTTTCTTTTCCTCCGTAAATGCGTTGCAATTTTAGGGATTTGCCCAAGATTAGGTGGAACCTTTGATTTGCTTGGTTTGGATCTTTGTTTGCCCAAGATTAGGTGGAACCTTTGGTCCCCCCGCCCCCACACTATATGATTCTTGTTAGTGAAACCTAGATTGTAATTTTTTTACATATATATGAGATGCCTAGTTTTGTAGATAATTATGAGATGTTGAGTTTCGTAGCTATATGTGAGATGTTGAGTTTTTTTAGATATATATTAAATATTGAGTTTATTTGAAATATGAGATGTTGATTTACTTGAACACATATGACATACTAGATATATATCAGAATTTACAATCATTTATTCATTGTGTGAGAAGGAGATGTTGATATTCTTGTAGATGAATACATATGAGATGTTTAGATGAACACATATGAAATGTTGAGTGTTTACCGATATTTGAGATGAACTCATATATGTTTATTGTTTGAAATTTGTAAGGATGGTTTGGCTTCTCGACGATGTCTACGACACGAAACACCGGGCCTACATGACGCGCGAGAAGGAGATGGTAATAACGAGTAATCTAAATATTTTGCAAATTTGCCTTAAGTTGAAATTTGCATGCCCTAAGATTTGTCATTACTTGTTTTCTGCAGAAGCTTGAACCTTTGAAGATTCGGTATCACGGGGTCTCTGGTCCTGCCATGCCTTACGATGAGCGGTACACACCATACATCAAGCAGGCAGGACTACTCCCATGGATTCAGTTGGTCAGCCGGTCCACGCCGAATCTGAACGCTCCACTGGTGTCCGCTCTTGCTGATCGGTGGAGGCCGGAGACACACAGTTTCCATCTTCGGACTGGGGAGATGACCATGATGCTCGAGGATGTCTCGTTGATCACCGGTCTTGCTATCGACGGGATGTCTCTCTGTATGAGCACTGATTCTGATGGGTGGCGCGAGCAGATGATTGCTCTTATCGGTATGGCTCCTACCGAGGCTGAGGCTGATGTAGAGGAGGGAGAAGAGAATAAGAAGAGGGAAAGGAAAGCAGCCGGAGCTGCTTTCACGTGGATTCAAAATAACTTTGCGACGTGCCCTCCGGATGCCACTGATGATGTGATCCCGACACATGCTCGTGTCTACATGTGGTACGTTGTGTCGAGGACTTCGTTTCCTGACTCCACTGGCAAGAACGCTCCATGGATGTGGCTGAAGGCGTTGACCATCTTTGATAGCAAATGGAGCTGGGGTTCATCGACTCTTGCCTACTTGTACCGACAGGTAGTTGGTCTGTTTTGTGATCAACTCATTTCTTCATTAGCAATGCAAGCTTGCTGTCAAGTTAACATTGTTTTTCTTTCATATGCAGCTAGACGATGCGTGTTGGAGGATCACATATAGTGCAGGCATTGGTGGTAATATGCTTCTACTTTCTGTATGGAGCTGGGAGCGTCTGCCTGTTGGACGCCCAAAGAGCGTCAGGTTTAATCCTTGGTATGAAGATGAAGATGACGAATTACGGCGCCCCACTTGGGCTTACAAGTGGAATGTGGTTTCCGAGATGACGAACGATGTCAATCTCATGTACCAAAAGTACGTTGCCAAGTTAGACACGATTACTGTTGGGGAACGTAGTAATTTCAAAAATTTCCTACGCACACACAAGATCATGGTGATGCATAGCAACGAGAGGGGAGCGTGTTGTCTACGTACCCTCGTAGACCGAAGCGGAAGCATTGACGCCACGTAGAGGAAGTAGTCGTACATCTTCCCGGTCCAACCGATCCAAGCACCGTTACTCCGGCACCTCCGAGTTCTTGACACACGTACAGCTCGATGACGCGCCCCCGGCTCCGATCCAGCAAAGCTTCAGGGAGGAGTTCCGTCAGCACGACGGCGTGGTGACGATCTTGATGTTCAACCTTCGCAGGGCTTCGTCTAAGCACTGCTACAATATGACCGAGGTGTAATATCGTGGAGGGGGGCACCGCACACGGCCAAGGAACGATCACGAAGATCAACTTGTGTGTCCATGGGGTGCCCCCTGCCCCCGTATTTTAAGGAGTGGAGGAGGAGAGGGTCGGCCCTCTCTATGGCGCGCCCTAGGGGAGTCCTACTCCCACCGGGAGTAGGATTCCCCCTTTCCTAGTCCAACCAGGAGTCCTTCCATGTAGTGGGAGTAGGAGACAAGGAAGGGGAAGGGAGAAGGGAAGGAAGGAGGGGGCGCAGCCCCTCCCCCTAGTCCAATTCGGACTAGGCCTTGGGGGCGCGCAGCCTGCCCTAGGCAGCCCCTCTCTCTTTCCCGTATGGCCCAATAAGGCCCAATACTTCTCCCCCGTATTTCTGTAACTCCCCGGTACTCCGAAAAATACCCGAACCACTCAGAACCTTTCCGATGTCCGAATATAGTCGTCCAATATATCGATCTTTACGTATCGACCATTTCGAGACTCCTCGTCATGTCCACGATCCCATCCGGGACTCCGAACTCCTTCGGTACATCAAAACTCATAAACTCATAATATAACTGTCATCGAAACCTTAAGCGTGCGGACCCTACGGTTCGAGAACAATGTGGACATGACCGAGACATGTCTCCGGTCAATAACCAATAGCGGAACCTGGATGCTCATATTGGCTCCTACATATTCTACGAAGATCTTTATCGGTCACACTGCATAACAACATACGTTGTTCCCTTTGTCATCGGTATGTTACTTGCCCGAGATTCGATCGTCGGTATCTCAATACCTAGTTCAATCTCGTTACCGGCAAGTCTCTTTACTCGTTCTGTAATACATCATCTCGCAACTAACTCATTAGTTGCAATGCTTGCAAGGCTTAAGTGATGTGCATTACCGAGAGGGCCCAGAGATACCTCTCCGACATTCGGAGTGACAAATCCTAATCTTGAAATACGCCAACCCAACAAGTACCTTCGGAGACACCTGTAGAGCACCTTTATAATCACCCAGTTACGTTGTGACGTTTGGTAGCTGAGGGAGTCCTGGATTAGGGGGTGTTCGGCTAGCCGGACTATACTCTCAGCCGGACTCCAGGACTATGAAGATACAAGTTAGAAGACTCCGTCCCGTGTCCGGAAGGTTCTTTCCTTGGCGTAGAAGGCAAGCTAGGCGTGCGGATACTCAAGATCTCCTACCAAGACAACCGACTCTGTGTAACCCTAACCCTATCCGGTGTCTATATAAACCGGAGGGTTTTAGTCCGTAGGACAAAGAATCATTCATTATTCATCACAACCATAGGCTAGCTTCTAGGGTTTAGCCTCCTTGATCTCGTGGTAGATCTACTCTTGTACTACCCATATCATCAATATTAATCAAGCAGGAGTAGGGTTTTACCTCCATCGAGAGGGCCCGAACCTGGGTAAAACAAAGTGTCCCCTGTCTCCTGTTACCATCCGACCTTGACGCACAGTTCGGGACCCCCTACCCGAGATTTGCCGGTTTTGACACCGACATTGGTGCTTTCATTGAGAGTTCCTCTGTGTCGTCGCCTTCGGGTTCGATGGCTCCTTTGATCATCAGCAACGACGAGGTCCAGGGTGAGACTTTTCTCCCCGGACAGATCTTCGTCTTCGGCGACTTCGCTTTGCGGGCCAACTCCCTTGGCCATCTGGAGCAGATCGAAAGCTACGCCCCTGGCCATCAGGTCAGGTTTGGAAGCTTAAACTATACGGCAGACATCCGAGGAGACTTGATCTTCGATGGATTCGAGCCACAGCCAAGCGTGTCGCACCATCTCGAGGGACATGATATAGCTCTGCCCCCGAATAGTGCCCTGGAGGCCGCACACGCTCCGGCCCCGACCCTCGATTCGGAGCCCATTGCGTTCGTTGAGGATGAATGGTTGGACGTCACCTCAGGGGCTGCGATCTCAAAGGCGATCGAGACGAACGACAGCCCCGCACTCCGCATGGCCCATGACCTCGAGGAGCCGGACTCTTCCCCGAGTCCCGAAACTCCCTTGCCCCCGCCGATCGAATCGGATTGGGCGCCTATAATGGAGTTCTCCACCGCGGATATTTTTCAGCATTCACCCTTTGGTGATATACTGAACTCTCTCAAGTCTCTCTCTTTGTCAGGAGAGCCCAGGCCGAACTATGGCCTGCGAGGTTGGGATTCGGACGACGAAGAAATTCAAAGCCCGCCCACCACCCACTTAATAGCCACTGTCGACGACCTAACCGACATGCTCGACTTCGGCTCCGAAGACTTCGACGGTATGGACGACGAAGGAGGAGATGAACAAGAGCCAGCACCTGTAGGGCGCTGGACTGCCACCTCGTCATACGACATATACATGGTGGATGCTCCGAAAGACGGAGATGGCGATGGAACAGCGGAGGATGGCACCTCTAAAAAGCCTCCCAAACGCCGGCGTCAGCGGCGCCGCTCTAAGTCCCGCCAAAGCAAGAACGGTGATTCTGGTACAGGGGATAACACTACCCCAGATAGCGCCGACGACCACCAACCCCATCAAGATTCGGCACAGGAAGATGGAGAAGCCAGTCCCCACGAGAGGGCGGCAGAACAAGAGGTTGAGGATGATAACTATAAGCCTCCCTCCGAAGACGAGGCAAGCCTCGGCGATGATGAATTCGTCGTACCATCAGACCCAGCCGAACAAGAGCGTTTTCAACGCAGGCTCATAGCCACGGCAAATAGCCTAAAGAAAAAGCAGCAACAGCTTCGAGCTGATCAAGACTTGCTAGCTGACAGATGGACAGAAGTCCTTGCGGCCGAGGAGTATGAACTCGGACGCCCCTCCAAAAATTATCCTAAGCACCGGCCGCTCCCCCTGTCAGAGGTGGAAGCACAAGGCAGATCGGCCACCTCGTGGCCGCGACAGGGAAACCTGCCGAACAACCAAACAAACCATGCCCCGCCGCCGCTTTACCAAGGCACGGGAAAATGAGCCAAACCTGCAAAGCGTACTGGAGGATAAGGCAAGGCAAACAAGATCGATCTACGGATCGCGCGGACGCCCAAACTTTCAGTCCGGACAACATAAATCTGGCCGGGCCGAAAACAACAAGCACGGCTCTGCCGAGCTACGTAATGACATAGCCCAGTACAGGGGCGCCGCACACCCACTATGCTTCACAGACGAAGTGATGGATCATAAAATCCCAGAGGGTTTCAAACCCATCAATATAGAATCGTACGATGGTACGACAGATCCGGCAGTCTGGATCGAGGATTATCTCCTCCATATCCATATGGCATGAGGCGACGAACTACACGCCATTAAATACCTCCCACTTAAGCTTAAGGGACCAGCCAGGCATTGGCTTAACAGCTTGCCTGCAGATTCGATCGGTTCTTGGGAGGACCTGGAAGCCGCATTCCTTGACAACTTCCAGGGCACTTATGTGCGACCGCCGGACGCCGATGACCTAAGCCACATAATTCAGCAGCCAGACGAATCGGCCAGGCAGTTCTGGACACGGTTCCTAACAAAGAAAAATCAGATAGTCGATTGTCCGGACGCAGAGGCCCTAGCGGCCTTCAAGCATAATATCCGTGACGAATGGCTGGCCCGGCACCTAGGACAGGAAAAGCCGAAATCCATGGCCTCCCTCACGACACTCATGACCCGCTTTTGCGCGGGCGAAGACAGCTGGCTAGCTCATAGCAACAACCTATCGAAGAAAACTGGTAATCCGGATAAAAAGGACCAAGGTGGCAGGTCACGCCGGAGTAATCAAAAGCGCCGCGTTAGCAGCGACAGTAATGAGGATACGGCAGTAAATGCCGGATTCAGAGGCCATAAATCCGGTCAGCGGAAGAAGCCATTCAAAAAGAATAACCAGGGCCCGTCCAGTCTGGACCGAATACTCGACCGCTCGTGCCAGATTCATGGCACCCCCGAAAGGCCAGCCAATCACACCAACAGAGATTGTTGGGTGTTCAAGCAGGCAGGTAAGATAAATGCCGAACATAAAGACAAGGGGCTGGACAGCGACGACGAGCAGGAGCCCGGGCCGCCGAACAGCAAAGGACAGAAGGGGTTTCCCCCGCAAGTGCGGACGGTGAACATGATATACGCAACCCACATCCCCAAAAGGGAGAGGAAGCGCGCACTACGGGACGTGTACGCGATGGAGCCAGTCGCCCCAAAGTTCAACCCATGGTCCTCCTGCCCGATCACTTTCGATCGAAGGGACCACCCCACTAGCATCCGTCACGGCGGTTTTGCCGCATTGGTTCTCGACCCAATAGTTGACGGATTTCATCTCACAAGAATCCTCATGGACGGCGGCAGCAGCCTGAACCTGCTTTATCAGGACACGGTGCGTAAAATGGGCATAGATCCATCAAGGATCAAGCCAACAAGGACGACCTTTAAAGGCGTCATCCCAGGTGTAGAAGCCAACTGTACAGGCTCTATAACACTTGACGTGGTCTTCGGATCTCCGGATAACTTCCGAAGCGAAGAGTTAATCTTCGACATAGTCCCGTTCCGCAGTGGCTATCACGCCCTGCTCGGACGAACCGCATTTGCTAAATTCAATGCGGTGCCGCACTATGCATATCTCAAGCTCAAGATGCCAGGCCCTCGAGGCGTAATCACGGTCAGCGGAAACACCGAACGCTCCATCCGGACGGAGGAGCACACGGCGGCACTCGCAGCGGAGGTTCAAAGCAGCCTTTTAAGGCAACTCTCCAGTCCGGCCGCTAAAAAGCCGGACAATGCAAAGCGCGCCCGGGGCAACCTGCAGCAAGACCAACTGGCGCGTTTGGAGCAAGCGTAGCAATGCAGCCCCAACCCTGGCTACAACTGCATAGCAGAGCTAGTACCTAGAGTACATAATTACGCCCTTAAAATTCCATGGGCACAGGGGAAGGGGCATATTCACGGCATGCCTACAGTACGACGTCAAACGGACTAGGGGCTGCCGGATTCTTTTTCTTACTTTCAGGACTCCACATTCTGGACAACCTGTTCGGCGAGGACGCCGCACAGACGATACAAGACCCAGGACAGCAGACAAAGTAACGCCGCATTATGGAACTTTCAGGTGGTCTCTATTTCGAGCAATATAACTGTATTTAAATTCCGCAGCCTGCGCCTGGCTAGGACATGTTATATGGCTTAGCACCTTTTTTCTTCGCTTATTGCACTAATTGTATCGTTCGGCTTGAGTAAACAGCCTTCTTATAAATAATGCATAGCTTTAGTCTATTTTTTGCATTGTGATCTTTTTTATATGTATGATTATTTCACAACGTGATGGCACCCGTACACTATGGTACGGCAAACCACGCCAGGGGCTTCATCACCCTTCTTATCTGGTCGTGAGAAGTCCGCACACTTCCCTCAGTGCGGCACCCCGAACTTATAGCACTATATGCATCGGCTCCGAGTCATGATTTTGGTCATATGTTGGGTTTGCCCGGCTCCTATGTTTTGGTACCTTACGTTCCGCTCTATCGGCTAAGGTAGCACTAGGAGAACCGCTGCGATTTGCACCCCAGATCAGGTGGGTGAGCGCCTCAGTGGAGAAAGCTAAAACAGACTGTCATGATAGGGCGTGAGACCGGTCACTATTTGAGAGGTTTTTTCGAGTCCTTAAAGGCTTATGCCGTTTTCGAACGGAGAGCTGGTTAAATCCGGCTAAAAGGCGTGGATAGTGCCCCGAATTCGGCCTTCCGAACTAGGGGCTTCGCCGAAATTTAAAATTATAACGTTCTATGGCTAAGTGAGAGTGTTCAAGCATTATAGTCCGATTGCCTGGTTCGTTGTGCTGCGGGCCTCCCTCGAAGGACCCAACTATGGGAACAAGAGCCCGCGGGTTTATCCCGAACACCTCAGCACTAGTTGCATGAGGGCAGAAGCCGACGACTCGCCATCTCTCAGTTATTGATAAACGGCCGCACAGAAAACAATATTTTAAATTCAAAGCATTGCTTAAAGCGCATACGAACAAGTTTTCGGCGTACAGGATAAAAGAGAACGAGTTCATTGATAGATTACATCATGGGTACATTCATCCGCAATAAGGCGGGATCCGGCAAGAACTTCCTTATAATACATCTCGGGATTGCGATGTTCTTTCCCCTGCGGCGGACCGTCCGTCACCAGCTTCTCGCCGTCCAGCTTGCCCCAGTGTACCCTTACACGGGCAAGGGCCCTCCGGGCACCTTCGATGCAGGACGAGCGCTTGATAACTTCAAGCCGCGGACAGGCCTCCACCAGCCGCCGCACTAGCCCAAAGTAGCTCCCTGGCAGGGCCTCTCCAGGCCACAGCCGAACTAATAAGTCCTTCATGGCCTGTTCAGCCGCCTTGTGGAGCTCGGCCAGCTGCTTCAGCTGGTCGCTCAAGGGCACAGGGTGTCCGGCCTCAGAATACTGAGACCAGAACACACTCTCCGTCGAGCTGTTCCCTTTGCTCTGGAAGAATGCGGCGGCATCGGATGCACTGCGGGGTAAATCAAAGAACGCCCCTGTAGAACTCCGGATCCGGGTAAGTAACAGGTATTTTACTTTTATGTTCCTACTTTGCATTGAGAATGTCTTACCCGCTGCTATCTTTCTCATCTCCTCCAACTCTTGGAGGGCCCTTTGGGCTTCGGCCTTGGCACTCTTGGTGGCCTCAACGGCGGAGGCGAGTTCGGTGGCTTGCGCTTTCACGTCAAGCTCCAAACCCTCATGTTTTTTCATGAGAGCTTGCAGCTTCTGCTGCACCTCCCCGTATTGGCCGCCGAGCCTCTCTCGTTCAGTGCGTTCCTCGGCCGCCTTCTTCTCGGCCTCGGCAAGCGCCCGCTTTAGGGTCTCCACCTCTGTGGTGACCCCTACAATAGGCAGTTTAATCCTGTTATTTTTTGCAATCAAGCCTCTCTATAGGCATATTTAATTATTGAAGGGGTCATCTTACCTTCCTTCTCCTCGAGCTGCCACTTGGCAAGACCGAGCTCCTGCTCGGACCGCTCGAAGTCCTTCTTCAGGACCTCCACCTGCGCAGTCAATGCGGCAGGGGATAGTAGGGAAGCCTGCATACGCATATTTGACTTTTCATAGTTAGACTCCTGCGGAATTATTAGATCCTCTATTCGGCTTTTCTTTCCAAACACCGAACAAAGCATCAGGGGCTACTGTCTATGCGGTAATTAACTCGGAATCTTTTTTGTTTACCTGGAAGCCTGTTAGAAGGCTGGTGCACGCTTCATTCAGCCCGCTCTTGGCGGACTGAACCTTCTGGACCACCGTACTCATAATAGTACGGTGCTCCTCGTCAATGGTGGCGCCTTCAAGCGCCTCCAGCAGATTGTCCGGCGCCTCTGGTTGGACAGAGGTCGCCGGCTCGGATAGCTTACTCCCTTTAAGAGGAGTTCGCCCACCATGAGCTCGGACGTTGGAGTCCGGCACGGTGTCCGGCTTAAAGCCGGACTGGGAGCCCTGGGGAGTTTTATCCCCTGCACTCCTGAGGTCCTGAGGATTGCCTTGCGGCTCCTCCAGGACCACCTCCTCCTGCTCCATTTGGCGGGACGCCGCTTCGGCATCATCCGCCTCACGGGGGGAGACCGCGGGAGGAATGGAGTCCATCTCCGACGGACCCAGGGACCCGCTCGACGAAATGTCAAGTGTGGCCCGGGGCGGCCTGCACAATTATATTCATACGTAAGGGAAAGCTGTAAAAGAATATCATGAGTTACTCTGATATCCGAATACTTATGATTTCGCCGGACGCTTGGTCCTTTTCGGCCACTCCTCCTCGTCCGCTTGAGCGGCTGGGGAGTAGTTCGGCGGAGGGGTCTTCCTCTTCTTGGACCCCTTAGCCGCCCCCGCCGGGGCAGCTTTCCTCTTCTTACGCTCTCCCGTTGGAGAGGGAGGGATTTCTTCTTCCTCCTCCTCGTTTTCACGAGCGGAGGGCGTCGCAGACTCGTCCGATGACGAGTCCGACATCACCACATTACGGGCACTCTTTCGAGTCCCGGTGGTCTTGATCTTCTTGACCTTCTTTTCCGGCACCACGTACGGCGCCGGAGCCAACAGCTTCTCTAGAAGAGCTGAGGCTTGGTCTTCTGGCAGAGGGGCCGGACAGTTGATCGGTCCGGCTATCTTCAGCCACTCCTGTCAAAGACAAAAGGGAGTTCTTAGAAAATCCTGCGTAGAGTTAATCTACAATGAGGAGCCTAATGAACCTGTGAAAGGGGCGAATGGCTTACCTCCTTAGCATCGCGTTGCGAGCTGTATCCGCGATCTTCAGAGGCGGATGTGGGGCATTCGGCGCCTTTGGTTAGCACTTTCCAGACGTCTTCATACGTCGTGTCGAAGAGCCTGTTGAGGGTTCGGTGCTGCGCCGGATCGTATTCCCATAAAGTGAAATCCCGTCGTTGGCACGGGATGACCAGACGAATGAGCTTAACCTGGATTATGTCAACATGCCGGGACGGCCTGTTCACCAGGGACTGGATGCAAGTTTGCAATCCGGCCACTTCGCTCTCGTTGCCCCACGATAAGCTCGTCTCTTGCCAGGACTTGAGACGCGTGGGGGTCCGGATCTAAATTCGGGGGCCGCGACCCATGTTGCGTCGCGTGGCTCGGTGATGTAAAACCACCTAGCCTGCCACCCCCTTCAAGGATTCCACAAAGGAACCCTCGAACCAGACGGCGTTGGCCATTCGGCCAGCCATCGCACCTCCGCACTCCGCCTGGGTGCCAGACACCACCTTGGGCTTGACGTTGAAGGTCTTGAGCCAGAGGCCGAAGTGGGGCGGATGCGGAGGAATGCCTCACACACGACGATAAACGCCGAGATGTTGAGGACGAAGTTCGGGGCCAGATCGTGGAAATCTAGGCCATAGTAGAACATAAGCCCCCGGACAAAAGGATGGAGTGGAAAGCCCAGTCCGCGGAGGAAACGAGGGAGGAAGACCACCCTCTCCTTAGGCCCAGGGGTGGGAATAAGTTGCCCCGCCTCAGGGAGCCGGTGCGTGATGTCGTTGGACAGATATCCGGCCTTCCTAAGCTTTGTGATTTGAGCCTCCATAACGGAGGAAACCATCCACTTGCCCCGTGCTCCGGACATCGCTGGAGTGGATTGAGGGCTAGAGGGCGAACTCGGGCGTTGGAGCTTGAGTGCGCAAGAGATGGATAGGCAGAGGAGGAAGAAGGCGTAGGTGAGAAAGGAGGATCTTTATCCCCTTATATAGGCTGATGCCGTTATGCGTCCCCACCTGCCTCATAAAACTCGCCTGCCGCTCAAACGCCGTGGTAAATAGCGCGGTTGGGTTACCCACGTCCGTATTAATGATAATCCCGTTAAAGGGGGCACACGATCTCTGCTTCGACGAGACGTGCCAAGGAAACCGCCTCGTTGAACGTGTTGCGGTGGAACAGTAAAAATAACCCATACAGAAGGCTTGGACGCAGTGTTATGACGCACTGCGTGTCAGGACCCCAATCCTAAGTCACACCCAATCCAGCATGTAACACATCATATCACTTTGCGGCCTCACGCACGGTATTCCACAGGTGCCACCTTACCTGGCCCGGGACCGTTTGCGCCTTTTGGCTCACGTATATGATAGTGTCGCTAGCATCCATGTGACATAGAACCCGGGCCGACATGGCTAGTCGTGAACCCAAGGCGGCACTAACCCATGAGGACAGGCATACATGAATCACATCGAGCATGTCGGTCAACAACGTATAAATCCGGGCTGTAGCACTGGGCTAACAGTACTCCGGTAACCCGGGCTGTAGCAGGCTAGGAAGGGCTCCGGATAACACCGCGCGACATTTCCCCGAAGGGACAGACACAGGAACGACGTGAATCACATGCCGGCCAGTCAAGTGTTCCAAGCAGTAGTGCTGGGCTAGCAGGACTCCGGTGAACCGGGCTGTAGCGGACTACTATCGCTCAGAAGCACTAGACTACATTTCCCCATATGATAGGCTGCCAAGGATAAACAACTAGATAGTCGGATCCCACCCATACCAAGCATTTCGATCATACACACAATATGCCCGATATGAGTAGATACAACATGGCATCACAACATAACTCTACGACTCAAGTATTTATTCATTAGGCTCCGGGGAGCGAGATATTACAAACATGGGTCTCATGACCCAACATTCAGAGCATACAAGTCAAACACATGCGGAAGCTTAACATGTCTGAGTACAGACATCTACAAATGAAAAAGGCTGAGAAGCCTGACTATCTATCAGATCCTGCCGAGGGCACAAGATTGTAGCTGAGGTAACAAGCTAAACGTCGAAGTCCAAGCGGTACGACTAGCAAGACTGACGTCTCTCTGCAAAACATAAAATAGGCAAACGTGAGTACAATTGTACTCAGCAAGACTTACATCAGAACTAACTACATATGCATCAGTATCAATAAAGGGGGTGGTGGAGTTTGACTGCAGCAAGCCAGCTTTGACTCAGTGGCTAACCTGAACTACGACTGCAAGCAACTCTTTTGAGGTGGCGCACACGAGTCCACATATTCACCATATCAATACACCACTATGGATCCACTTCCGTCTCCCTACGAGAAGGCCATCCATAGCACTCACGCTTATCTTGCGCATTTTAGAGTATCCACTTTCACTTGTCTATGAACTGTTATAGACAACCCAGAAGTCCATTACCGCGGACACGGCTATTCGAATAGATGATGTTAACCCTGCAGGGGTGTACTTCTTCACACACGCTCTCACCACTTACCGCCGTTTACACGACATGTACTCGGCAACCTTCAAGCGGAAGCCCAGCGAGGGTGTCGGCCACGGCCTACCTAAACACTCAAGTCTCTAGTCCAGGTTTATCGCCTATTCAGGTTCCATCCGCAGGGAGTCCGGCCGAGGTTTCCACATACGGCCCCGAACGATGTGAGCAGGGTTCCCGAGACACCAAACGGGCGAATCGGTACACTGTGCCACGTGCCTACCGCAACACAGCCCACCCCTACGGTCAGCACTGCATGCGGCCCCTAGCATACTACAAACACCAGAAACTACTTGCAACTCCTGGACAGAGGACAGGGGAGATTAAGAAGTCGAGAGAGTCAATTAAGGATCCCAATGTGTGGTAGTAACTGTTTCATGGATCACAAACACAGAACTCAGTTCCTGAGGACGGCTTCAATGAGACAACCCACCATGTACTCCTACATGGCCTCTCACCAATACCTTTACCAAATCGTATTCACACACTTAGCTCACACACAGTAGGACATGTTCATCACCATTCCAATTCATTCCCGATGAATCAGACCCGACTCAACTCTAAGCAGTAGCAGGCATGACAAACAAGCATGAATGAGTAGGCACATCAGGGCTCAAACAACTCCTACTCATGCTAGTGGGTTTCATCTATTTACTGTGGAATGACAGGTCATGCAAAGGATAAAGGGGTTCAGCTACCGCAACAAGTAACACATGATTCGTTGTTGTCCTAATGCAGTAAAAGAGAGCAGGAGCGAGAGAGTGGGATTTTATCGGAATGAACAAGGTGGTTTTGCTTGCCTGGCACTTCTGAAGATAATATAGTTCTTCATCGGTGTCATCGAACTCATCGTCGAAACATCGTCTACTGAGAGGGGACGGTTACCGGCAAACACAGAAAGACACAATCAATGCAATGCAACAATATGATGCATGATCATGACATGGCAATATGCTGTGATTTGAGCTAATGCATCTAACTATGACTTAAATGAAGTTGGTTTGAATACATGATTCAAATTGCAACTCCATATATGATTATTTAAATGCCCTTTATTTGTTTTGTCCAAAACAGAGGACAAACATTGTTCAAACATGCATGAAAATGGTAAAGATGGATTCCTTGAATTTTTCTGATAATTTTTCATATATAAATTATTTGATTTGGAGCTACGGTTGATTTTATATGAATTTTAGAAGTTTAAACTAATTTCTGGAATTTCCTGATTTATTTTAAAACCAGAAATCCATTACTGCGTCAACATGACAGCAGCATTGCGTCAGCAGGTCAACCAGGTTGACCCGGGTCAAACCTGACGTGTGGGATCCACACGTCAGTAACTAACTAACTAACTAATCTAAGTTAATTAGTGTTAAACTACTACTAACTAAAATTGTCAGTGGAGTTAATTAAACTTAATTTAAAACTAAACTAGGATTAGCTGGGGCCAGGGCCCACTTGTCAGCGACCCACGGGTCAAACCGGGCCCACCTGGTCAATAGTCAGCGGGGTCAAACTCGCCGGCGGCTCGACACCGGCGACGACAGACGCGGCGGAGGGGCTCGGAAATGGGCCACATGCCATCATTTTGAGCGCGGTTAGTTGCTTTCGAACGCACGCAGTGGCGCGCGTCGAACGGTGGTGGTCTCCGGGCCTGGGGTGGCCGGAGTCGATGGCGGTGAGCTCGGTTGCGGCCGCCGGAGTTCGGGCGCCGATGAAAACGACGCTACGGTGCACTAGGGGAGGAACGGGTGGGTGCGACGTGCCCTTGGGGAAGTACTGAACACGAGGACATGCTCAGGCGCGAACTTGCACGGCCGTAGCCGCGGTGGCGACATGGCCGGCGGCGAGGAGCAATCGGCTCCGATGGCCACGGTGGCTAGGAGGCGCGGGAGAGAACGGGGACAAAGGGGAAAGAGGCAGGGGCTCACGGCGAATCCGGTAGAGGCAACGGCGAGGCCGGGGAGGGACTGGAGCTCGCGAATCCCCGGAGAGTTCACCGGCGGCCAGAGGTTGAAGACGATGTCGGGGATGACGCTGCAGGGCCTCCGGCGGGGCACGGCTCGGTGGAGAGGTAGAGGGGGCCGAGGCGGAGCTCTTGACCTCGTCAGGGAAGTGAGGGGGAGGCGGTAGCCGTGGTGGTGCTCGTCGGCGCTCCCGGGTACTCGTGGTCGATCGCGCGCGAGAGAGAAAGAGCAGAGGAGGAGGAGGAGGGGTCCAGAGAGAGAGACGGGCGGTCAGAGGGGGTGTCGTGGCGCTCGGGCCGTCTCCAGCAGCGGCAAGCAGGCAGGAGGTGGCCGTGCGCGTGCCGGCGTGCGATGGCCACACGCCTCGGTCCTTCTGGCGGAGGAAGGAGAAGACACGGGAGCCCCTGGTGGGCTGGGCCGCCAGCTGGGCCACCAGGTGGGCTAGAAGGCCAGGTAAGTGCTGGGCTTCTCTCTCTCTCTTATTTCTGTTTTTTTTGTTCTGTTTGTTTTTATTTATCTTTGCCACTGCTTTTAAAATTCAAAACAGTTTCAACAACAGTGCTAATTATCCTCTAATAAATTTCATGTTGCAAAATGGACTTTTCCAAATGCACATAAAATATATCAGAGGTATTTGGAGATATATCCTATATATATTTGGGTATATTTCCAAATTCAAATAGGATAGTGATTTAAATTTAGTGCCCAAAATATTCCACAAAAATGTTCCCTAATTTTGGTTTGGTCTCAAAACCTTGCCAAAATTAACAAACATTTATGAAGGCATTTTGGAAACAATGAATGCAATTTAAAGGGTTCTTGCCCTTCTTTTAAATTGATTTCTGAGGCTTTCACTTTCCTCATTTCAAATTCATTGAATTTTAAACATGAGGCACACATGACTAGCTAGCCCAGAGCAACCCAGAACTAGGGATGTGACAACTCACCCCCACTAAACAAGAATCTCGTCCCGAGATTCAAGACGTGAGGTAAGAAGAAAGGAGGTCACAAACTATCACGGTCTTCTCGATCCAACTGCCCTTCTCGAAGAAGTAGCTTCATTGCATCATATTGATCTTGACGTCCTCGCTTTGAGATCTTCATCCAACACAATGGCAACAGAAAGAAACGCTATAGGAAACGATCTCCTCGAAGATCGAGCATTCAAGATCAACTCGTGGAATGAGATGTTGAACATCTCGAGTTGAGACACAAAACACATTGAGAGGGACGGAGGAACAAACAACGAGGTTCAATTTGGTGGGCAACAATTCCACGCTTAGAGAGATGGTAGATGGTGTCAAGGTGGCGAGGAAAAAATTGCCATGATCCCGTAACGGGGCACCTCAGGGAAGGTGACTCAAAGAACTATTCCCTTAAGTGGCAAAAAGAATTACTTTTGATTCAGAGATCATTGAAACTCTTTATTCCAGCCTAAGGCAATCACAAACGATCGTTTGAACGAACTCGAAGAAATGGCGTACTCGGACTAGGATGGATGATGTGAACTACCTTGTTGAAGACAGCGC
Source organism: Triticum aestivum (assembly GCF_018294505.1). Taxonomy (NCBI): domain Eukaryota; kingdom Viridiplantae; phylum Streptophyta; class Magnoliopsida; order Poales; family Poaceae; genus Triticum; species Triticum aestivum. Next base: position 616,025,250 of record NC_057809.1, read on the forward strand.
AATAGATGACTTTGCTTATCACCGGAAATGGATGGGACCCATGACATGACCACTTTTGAAAATGATTCTAAACCGTAATTGCTGAGGTGCAAGCTGGGAACAAAATGCAAATGCTGGAAATGATTCTGGTAACTGGGAAGAAAACTCAACAGTCGAGAGTGATTCCCCTGTTTGAGTGGGTATAGGGTAACCGAAAAACTAAGAGCACGAGAGTTCCTAGGGAGCAACTTCTACAATAAGTCGCACAAAATTCTCATAGAGAAGATGGTCAAATAGTACAATCAAGATACTACCATGATAGATCTTCCGGCTAGGTGTGTCGGCCAGACATCAACCTTGTCGAGACCTACATAATAGATCTTGGAAAAATTCCAACCATCATATCTGCCTGAGATTCAGATCTGGTTGGAGACAGGATATTTCAGACATCACGTCTGGAAAAGAAAGGTTGCAACACAGACCGACGAGATGACGTTGCGAGATTCTCGGGAAATGAACTACGGTAGTAAGCTCCAAAACATGAGCTGGTTCTGCTACACACATGTGAACACGCTGTCCCAGACAAGTATGATCACGTAGTAGTCTTAAGATGAAACACTACCGAGTTCAGGTGGGGAACCGTCATTGAGATAACGAAGTCTTGTGCATATCCGTCTGGGCCCTTCAGGATTAACACTTGAACTTCTTATCCTAGAACAAATCAATCAGTGGCTTGGTGTGGTAGGGATTCATATAGAATGAAGGTTGCAAGTCTCCAGACCACAGAATACTTCGCACAAGTGCATGACTGACCTGGGATGATTCCAGAGGAAACAAAACAAACTTTCTCAAATTCATGGCGGCAACTTACACCTAATGCACTTGAATTCGAGGAAGTCACTTCTTCCATCCAAGCATAAGCTTCATGAACGGAACGCGAAGGCATTGCTTACAAAGTTTCCAACACTAGGTTGATGTTCAACATGACTTATGGGGGAGACAAAATGCTGCTGATGGGCTCAACAACAACTCATTGGGATTTCCATATCACTGGACTTCCACCATCATGTGAACATGGTGATAGCATTGGTCAGACCAAAAGATATAATGGTGTATGCCCGAGGGATCAACCACGAGTACGACAACATTACGAACATCGTTGGTTCTGATTTGACTTGACGATAGCCCATACTCAAGTCAAAGTTTTGACAAGACAATAGATCGAACAACTGATCACGAGGACCAATCGATGGAGATATCATCTTTCTTCAACACACACACACACACACAAAGATATCCCTTAACATGAACTAAGTTAGACAAGCTTTTATCTTCCAACTCTCCAAGTTGTTGTTTAGCTTAACCAACTAGCTCAGGGGTATCCAACACAGATTCTTGGAGAATGGGTGGTTTGTAAGAAACCAACATGATCACGAGCTCAACATAGCAGTCGGGGTCAACCAGGTAATACTTCCGAGAAGATATTCAGAAAATCACGAACCACCGATATGTTACCAAGCTCGAGAACAATCTTTCTTTTCAGGGCAAGACGGTATGATCAACAGAGCAAGGGTTTGACAAAATCCTAACTCATTGATCGACGAGTGCACCAGAAATAAGGACTAGGTAGCACGATCAATCTTAGGGTGATGATTTAGTAACCAGCACACTAAGAATGAGAGTTTTGTCCATTAACTACCAAGCAACGGAGTGGCTAGTAGTATTGATTTCACACATCATGGTTCACTTGTCGTCATTCCGGTTGCAACAACACGGAACCGAGGAATGAATAATGATAGCGAGAAGTATCACTACGTCAAGAATTCATGAGAAATGGTGCAATTCTCATGACAATCCTGACATAAAGGGGTAATACTCTGAGGTAGAACAAATCAAAAGCTGGATTGGCATTGATTTGCGGAGTACAACTGCTTTGACCCAATCTTGGATATGGATGAGGTACTGGAGTTTGTTTCTCCTAGCCATTCTGAAATAGAATGGCTGGACGGACCATAAGAATAATAGGCATCGATAACACGAATGCTCAACTACTCTTGACCAACAATTGACAAACGAAGGTCGGAAACAACTAAGGAGAACAACTCAAAGGAACATATCACTTTCTGAGTTGTGGATGCATAGATTAGTATATCGAGCAAAGCTCAACATTTCTTCCGGATAACCCATGCAGAAGAGGAAGAATTGGCAGAGTCACAATATAGAATGAAGAACTCATGAGTACTCTGACTGTGATCTTTTGGTTCAAAGAACTTCTGCCTTAATGGTTCATGGTATTTGGAAGAAGGAAATACCACGGACCTCGAGGACTAATGCAAAGGTTATTAATATCCTAAAGAAACGAGCAAACACTATCGACATGAGGTAGGTAGGGTGAATCTCGGGTTCAAAAACCCTGGAGTAGAATACCTACTACTAATGGCATCACGGGATGCTTTCGAGAATGGTGGCCAGATTCATCACACTGGGAACACAAAACATTGCTAGATTACTGAGTGGTTCTCGAGGACACCTAGGGTCATAATAGTAGCTCCAGCATATACGCCGAGGCAACAAAGTACCTCAACAGGCCGATTAGTGTGCTTATTCTGACCAAAAAGGACATCAGGAACGGAGAGAAAGGATTTGCAAATGCATCAGACTATTTAGAGACCTGGGATGACTCGGACAGCATAACGGCTGTAAATGCTCCAAAATGATTTGAGACAACCTGCAAAATGGTGGCATAGCCACTCAACATCACAATATCAAGATTCTGAGATCAGCTGACAACATACTAGAGGTAGTAGGAACTGAACAGGGGCTCGAATCCAACAATCCTAGGCAACTACGGTTTAGTAACACGTCATCCTGATAGATAGATGAGAAGGCCTAGTTCTTAAACCCCGTAGAAGAGAAGAGGGTGACTCAGATCAGAGGGCATGAGGTATAAGGAGTAAAAAGAGCCTTACGTTCCCTTCCACAATCAATTCCCTTATATAACTAAAGCATTTCTAGACTCAACTTCGACCAGTTTGGCTTGGTAATCCTACAGGCAGTTAGGCTCTGATACCAACGCTGTCAGGACCCCGATCCTAAGTCACACCGATCCAGCATGTAACACATCATATCACTTTGCGGCCTCACGCACGGTATTCCCACAAGTGCCACCTTACCTGGCCCGGGACCGTTTGCGCCTTTTGGCTCACGTATATGATAGTGTCGCTAGCATCCATGTGACACAGAACCCGGGCCGACATGGCTAGTCGTGAACCCAAGGCGGCACTAACCCATGAGGACAGGCATACATGAATCACATCGAGCATGTCGGTCAACAACGTATAAATCCGGGCTGTAGCACTGGGCTAACAGTACTCCGGTAACCCGGGCTGTAGCAGGCTAGGAAGGACTCCGGATAACACCGCGCGACATTTCCCCGAAGGGACAGACACAGGAACGACGTGAATCACATGCCGGCCAGTCAAGTGTTCCAAGCAGTAGTGCTGGGCTAGCAGGACTCCGGTGAACCGGGCTGTAGCGGACTACTATCGCTCAGAAGCACTAGACTACATTTCCCCATATGATAGGCTGCCAAGGATAAACAACTAGATAGTCGGATCCCACCCATACCAAGCATTTCAATCATACACACAATATGCCCGATATGAGTAGATACAACATGGCATCACAACATAACTCTACGACTCAAGTATTTATTCATTAGGCTCCGGGGAGCGAGATATTACAAACATGGGTCTCATGACCCAACATTCAGAGCATACAAGTCAAACACATGCGGAAGCTTAACATGTCTGAGTACAGACATCTACAAATGAAAAAGGCTGAGAAGCCTGACTATCTATCAGATCCTGCCGAGGGCACAAGATCGTAGCTGAGGTAACAAGCTAAACGTCGAAGTCCAAGCGGTACTACTAGCGAGACTGACGTCTCTCTGCAAAACATAAAATAGGCAAACGTGAGTACAATTGTACTCAGCAAGACTTACATCAGAACTAACTACATATGCATCAGTATCAATAAAGGGGGTGGTGGAGTTTGACTGCAGCAAGCCAGCTTTGACTCAGTGGCTAACCTGAACTACGACTGCAAGCAACTCTTTTGAGGTGGCGCACACGAGTCCACATATTCACCATATCAATACACCACTATGGATCCACTTCCGTCTCCCTACGAGAAGGCCATCCATAGCACTCACGCTTATCTTGCGCATTTTAGAGTATCCACTTTCACTTGTCTATGAACTGTTATAGGCAACCCAGAAGTCCATTACCGCGGACACGGCTATTCGAATAGATGATGTTAACCCTGCAGGGGTGTACTTCTTCACACACGCTCTCACCACTTACCGCCGTTTACAGGACATGTACTCGGCAACCTTCAAGCGGAAGCCCAGCGAGGGTGTCGGCCACGACCTACCTAAACACTCAAGTCTCTAGTCCAGGTTTATCGCCTATTCAGGTTCCATCCGCAGGGAGTCCGGCCGAGGTTTCCACATACGGCCCCGAACGATGTGAGCAGGGTTCCCGAGACACCAAACGGGCGAATCGGTACACCATGCCACGTGCCTACCGCAACACAGCCCACCCCTACGGTCAGCACTGCGTGCGGCCCCCAGCATACTACAAACACCAGAAACTACTTGCAACTCCTGGACAGAGGACAGGAGTGATTAAGAAGTCGAGAGAGTCAATTAAGGATCCCAATGTGTGGTAGTAACTGTTTCATGGATCACAAACACAGAACTCAGTTCCTGAGGACGGCTTCAATGAGACAACCCACCATGTACTCCTACATGGCCTCTCACCAATACATTTACCAAATCGTATTCACACACTTAGCTCACACACAGTAGGACATGTTCATCACCACTCCAATTCATTCCCGATGAATCAGACCCGACTCAACTCTAAGCAGTAGCAGGCATGACAAACAAGCATGAATGAGTAGGCACATCAGGGCTCAAACAACTCCTACTCGTGCTAGTGGGTTTCATCTATTTACTGTGGAATGACAGGTCATGCAAAGGATAAAGGGGTTCAGCTACCGCAACAAGTAACACATGATTCGTTGTTGTCCTAATGCAGTAAAAGAGAGCAGGAGCGAGAGAGTGGGATTTTATCGGAATGAACAAGGTGGTTTTGCTTGCCTGGCACTTCTGAAGATAATATAGTTCTTCATCGGTGTCATCGAACTCATCGTCGAAACATCGTCTACTGAGAGGGGACGGTTACCGGCAAACACAGAAAGACACAATCAATGCAATGCAACAATATGATGCATGATCATGACATGGCAATATGCTGTGATTTGAGCTAATGCATCTAACTATGACTTAAATGAAGTTGGTTTGAATACATGATTCAAATTCCAACTCCATATATGATTATTTAAATGCCCTTTATTTGTTTTGTCCAAAACAGAGGACAAACATTGTTCAAACATGCATGAAAATGGTACAGATGGATTCCTTGAATTTTTCTGATAATTTTTCATATATACATTATTTGATTTGGAGCTATGGTTGATTTTATATGAATTTTAGAAGTTTAAACTAATTTGTGGAATTTCCTGATTTATTTTAAAACCAGAAATCCATTACTGCGTCAGCATGACAGCAGCATTGCGTCAGCAGGTCAACCAGGTTGACCCGGGTCAAACCTGACGTGTGGGATCCACACGTCAGTAACTAACTAACTAATCTAAGTTAATTAGTGTTAAACTACTACTAACTAAAATTGTCAGTGGAGTTAATTAAACTTAATTTAAAACTAAACTAGGATTAGCTGGGGCCAGGGCCCACTTGTCAGCGACCCACGGGTCAAACCGGGCCCACCAGGTCAATAGTCAGCGGGGTCAAACTCGTCGGCGGCTCGACGCCGGCGACGACAGACGCGGCGGAGGGGCTCGGAAATGGGCCACAGGCCATCATTTTGAGCGCGGTTAGTTGCTTTCGAACGCACGCAGTGGCGCGCGTCGAACGGTGGTGGTCTCCGGGCCTGCGGTGGCCGGAGTCGACGGCGGCGAGCTCGGTTGCGGCCGCCGGAGTTCGGGCGCCGATGAAAACGACGCTACGGTGCACTAGGGGAGGAACGGGTGGGTGCGACGTGCCCTTGGGGAAGTACTGAACACGAGGACATGCTCAGGCGCGAGCTTGCACGGCCGTAGCCGCAGTGGCGACATGGCCGGCGGTGAGGAGCAATCGGCTCCGATGGCCACGGTGGCTAGGAGGCGCGGGAGAGAACGGGGACAGAGGGGAAAGAGGCAGGGGCTCACGGCGAATCCGGTAGAGGCAACGGCGAGGCCGGGGAGGGACTGGAGCTCGCGAATCCCCGGAGAGTTCGCCGGCGGCCAGAGATTGAAGACGATGTCGGGGACGACGCTGCAGGGCCTCCGGCGGGGCACGGCTCGGTGGAGAGGTAGAGGGGGCCGAGGCGGAGCTCTTGACCTCGTCAGGGAAGTGAGGGGGAGGCGGTAGCCGTGGTGGTGCTCATCGGCGCTCCCGGGTGCTCGTGGTCGATCGCGCGCGCGACAGAGAGAGAGAGCAGAGGAGGAGGAGGGGTCCAGAGAGAGAGGGGCGGTCAGAGGGGGTGTTGTGGCACTCGGGCCGTCTCCAGCAGCGGCAAGCTGGCAGGAGGTGGCCGTGCGCGTGCCGGCGTGCGATGGCCACACGCCTCGGTCCTTCTGGCGGAGGAACAGAAGACACGGGAGCCCCTAGTGGGCTGGGCCGCCAGCTGGGCCACCAGGTGGGCTGGAAGGCCAGGTAAGTGCTGGGCTTCTCTCTCTCTCTTATTTCTGTTTTTTTGTTCTGTTTGTTTTTATTTATCTTTGCCACTGCTTTTAAAATTCAAAACAGTTTCAACAACAGTGCTAATTATCCTCTAATAAATTTCATGTTGCAAAATGGACTTTTCCAAATGCACATAAAATATATCAGAGGTATTTGGAGATATATCCTATATATATTTGGGTATATTTCCAAATTCAAATAGGATAGTGATTTAAATTCAGTGCCCAAAATATTCCACAAAAATGTTCCCTAATTTTGGTTTGGTCTCAAAACCTTGCCAAAATTAACAAACATTTATGAAGGCATTTTGGAAACAATGAATGCAATTTAAAGGGTTCTTGCCCTTCTTTTAAATTGATTTCTGAGGCTTTCACTTTCCTCATTTCAAATTCATTGAATTTTAAACATGAGGCACACATGACTAGCTAGCCCAGAGCAACCCATAACTAGGGATGTGACACTGCGGAATAAGTCAGCAGATTTGATTTGTGCTTACATTATTCTCTATATGGCAATACGTGGAAATTTGTTTTGCAGAGCCGGACACTATTTTCTGGTGTTCATTATCTTCTTGAAGAACTTGGAGGAGGAACCCGCCTTGCAATGCCGAAGACAATTTGCGTGCCGGACTCGTCGTCATTGAAGCCTGGTTCAGGGGCTACTGAGGGAGTCCTGGATTAGGGGGTGTTCGGCTAGCCGGACTATACTCTCAGCCGGACTCCAGGACTATGAAGATACAAGTTAGAAGACTCCGTCCCGTGTCCGGAAGGTTCTTTCCTTGGCGTAGAAGGCAAGCTAGGCGTGCGGATACTCAAGATCTCCTACCAAGACAACTGACTCTGTGTAACCCTAACCCTATCCGGTGTCTATATAAACCGGACGGTTTTAGTCCGTAGGACAAAGAATCATTCATTATTCATCACAACCATAGGCTAGCTTCTAGGGTTTAGCCTCCTTGATCTCGTGGTAGATCTACTCTTGTACTACCCATATCATCAATATTAATCAAGCAGGAGTAGGGTTTTACCTCCATCGAGAGGGACCAAACCTGGGTAAAACAAAGTGTCCCCTGTCTCCTGTTACCATCCGACCTTGACGCACAGTTCGGGACCCCCTACCCGAGATCCGCCGGTTTTGACACCGACAGTAGCACACAAAGTGTTCCTCCGATAAACGGGAGTTGCATAATCTCATAGTCATAGGAACATGTATAAGTCATGAAGAAAGCAATAGCAACATACATAAACGATCGAGTGCTAAGCTAACGAATGGGTCATGTCAATCACATCATTCTCCTAATGATGTGATCCCGTTAATCAAATGACAACTCATGTCTATGGCTAGGAAACTTAACCATGTTTGATCAACGAGCTAGTTAAGTAGAGGCATACTAGTGACACTCTGTTTGTCTATGTATTCACACGTGTATTATGTTTCCGGTTAATACAATTCTAGCATAAATAATAAACATTTATCATGAAATAAGGAAATAAATAATAACTTTATTATTGCCTCTAGGGCATATTTCCTTCAGTCTCCCACTTGCACTAGAGTCAATAATCTAGTTCACATCGCCATGTGATTTAACAGCAATAGTTCACATCACCATGTGATTAACACCCATAGTTCACATCGATATGTGACCAACACCCAAAGGGTTTACTAGAGTCAATAATCTAGTTCACATCGCTATGTGATTAACACCCAAAGAGTACTAAGGTGTGATCATGTTTTGTTTGTGAGAGAAGTTTAGTCAACGGGTCTGCCACATTCAGATCCATATGTATTTTTGCAAATTTCTATGTCAACAATGCTCTGCAAGGAGCTACTCTAGCTAATTGCTCCCACTTTCAATATGTATCCAGACTGAGACTTAGAGTCATCTAGATCAGTGTCAAAATTTGCATCGACGTAACCCTTTACAACGAACCTTTTGTCTCCTCCATAATCGAGAAATATATCCTTATTCCACTAAGGATAATTTTGACCGCTGTCCAGTGATCTACTCCTAGATCACTATTGTACTCCCTTGCTAAACACAGTGTAGGGTATACAATAGATCTGGTACACAGCATGGCATACTTTATAGAACCTATGGCCAAGGCATAGGGAATGACTTTCATTCTCTTTCTATCTTCTACCGTGGTCGGGTTTTGAGTCTTACTCAATTTCACACCTTGTAACACAGGCAAGAACTCTTTCTTTGACTGTTCCATTTTGAACTACTTCAAAAACTTGTCAAGGTATGTACTCATTGAAAACTTATCAAGTGTCTTGATCTATCTCTATAGATCTTGATGCTTAATATGTAAGCAGCTTCACCGAGGTTCTTCTTTGAAAAACTCCTTTCAAATACTCCTTTATGCTTTGCAGAATAATTCTACATTATTTCTGATCAACAATATGTCATTTACATATACTTATCAGAAATGTTGTAGTGCTCCCACTCACTTTCTTGTAAATATAGGCTTCACCGCAAGTCTGTATAAAACTATATGCTTTGATTAACTTATCAAAGCGTATATTCCAACTCCGAGATGCTTCCACCAGTCCATAGATGGATCGCTGGAGCTTGCATATTTTGTTAACACCTTTAGGATCGACAAAACCTTCTAGTTGCATCGTATACAACTCTTCTTTAATAAATCCATTAAGGAATGCAGTTTTGTTTATCCATTTGCCAGATTTCATAAAATGCGGCAATTGCTAACATGATTTGGACAGACTTAAGCATAGATACGAGTGAGAAACTCTCATCGTAGTTAACACCTTGAACTTGTCAAAAACTTTTTGCGACAATTCTAGCTTTGTAGATAGTAACACTACTATCAGCGTCTGTCTTCCTCTTGAAGATACATTTATTTTCTATGGCTTGCCGATCATCGGGCAAATCCATCAAAGTCCATACTTTGTTCTCATACATGGATCCCATCTCAGATTTCATGGCCTCAAACCATTTTGTGGAATCTGGGCTCATCATCGCTTCCTCATAGTTCGCAAGTTCATCATGGTCTAGTAACATGACTTCCAGAACAGGATTACCGTACCACTCTGGTGCGGATCTCACTCTGGTTTACCTACGAGATTCGGTAGTAACTTGATCTGAAGTTACATGATCATCATCATTAGCTTCCTCACTAATTGGTGTAGTAGTCACAGGAACAGATTTATGTGATGAACTACTTTCCAATAAGGGAGAAGGTACAATTACCTTATCAAGTTCTACTTTCCTCCCACTCACTTCTTTCGAGAGAAACTCCTTCTCTAGAAAGGATCCATTCTTAGCAACGAATGTCTTGCCTTTGGATTTGTGATAGAAGGTGTACCCAACTGACTCTTTGGGTATCCTATGAGGGACATTTACATCTGTGCCCCTAACTCGAACCCACTACTCATATTTGCCCCTAATTTTGAAGCATGCTCAAATTTGCCCCTCCGCCGTTAAGTCACTACTCAGAAATGCCCTTCCGTACAGTACTGTAGCACTTTCCATCCAATGCTGTAGCACTTTCCATCTGCTACAGTACACATGGGCCTTTGACGGTCAAAGGCCTTTGACTGGACGGAAGGGCATTTCTGAGTAGTGACTTAACGGCAGAGGGGCAAATTTGAGCATGCTTTGAAATTTGGGGCAAATCTGAGTAGGTGGTTCGAGTTAGGGGCAGAAATGCAAATGGCCCATCCTATGAAGACACATTTCTCCGATTTGGGTTTGAGCTTATCATGTTGAAACTTTTTCACATAAGCATCGTAATCGCAAACTTTAAGAAACGACAACTTAGGTTTCTTGCCAAACCATAGTTCATACGGTGTCGTCTCAACGGATTTTGATGGTGCCCTATTTAACGTGAATGTAGCTGTCTCTAATGCATGGCCCCAAAACGATAGTGGTAAATCGGTAAGAAACATCATAGATTGTACTATATCCAATAAAGTACGATTATGACGTTCGGACACACCATTATGCTGTGGTGTTCCAGGTGGCATGAGTTTGTGAAACTATTCCACGTTGTTTTAATTGAAGGCCAAACTCATAACTCAAATATTTGTCTCCGCGATCAGATCTTAGAAACTTTATTTTCTTGTCACGATGATTTTCCACTTCACTCTGAAATTCTTTGAACTTTTCAAATGTTTTAGACTTATGTTTCATCAAGTAGATATACTCATATCTGCTCAAATCATCTGTGAAGGTTAGAAAATAATGATACCTGCTGCAAGCCTTAATATTCATCGGACCACATACATCAGTATGTATGATTTCCAACAAATCTGTTGCTTGCTTCATTGTTCCGGAGAACGGCGTTTAGTCATCTTGCCCAAGAGGCATGGTTCGGAAGCATCAAATGATTCATAATCAAGTGATTCCAAAGTCCCATCAGCATGGAGTTTTTTCATGCGCTTTACACCAATATGACTTAAACAGCAGTGCCACAAATAAGTTGCACTATCATTATTAACTTTGCATCTTTTGGCTTCAATATTATGAATATGTGTATTATTACGATCGAGATCCAACAAACCATTTTCGTTGGTGTGTATGACCATAGAAGGTTCTATTCATGTAAACAGAACAAGAATTTATTCTCTTACTTAAATGAATAACCGTATTGCAATAAACATGATCAAATCATATTCATGCTCAATGCAAACACCAAATAACACTTATTTAGGTTCAACACTAATCCCGAAAGTATAGGGAGTGTGCGATGATGATCATATCAATTTTGGAACCACTTCCAACACACATCGTCACTTCACCCTTAACTAGTCTCTATTCATTCTGCAACTCCCGTTTCGAGTTACTACTCTTAGCAACTGAAACGGTATCAAATACCGAGGGGTTGCTATGAACACTAGTAAAATACACATCAATAATCTGTATTTCAAATATACCTTTGTTCACTTTGCCATCCTTCTTATCCGCCAAATACTTGGGGCAGTTCCGCTTCCAGTGACCAGTCCCTTTGCAGTAGAAGCACTCAGTCTCAGGCTTAGGTCCAGAGTTGGGCTTCTTCACTTGAGCAGCAACTTGCTTGCTGTTCTTCTTGAAGTTCCCCTTTTTTCCTTTGCCCTTTTCTTGAAACTAGTGATCTTGTCAACCATCAACACTTGATGCTCTTTCTTGATTTCTACCTTCATCGATTTCATCATCATGAAAAGCTCGGGAGTCGTTTTCGTCATCCCTTGCATACTATAGTTCATCACGAAGTTCTACTAACTTGGTGATGGTGACTAGAGAATTCTGTCAATCACTATCTTATCTGGAAGATTAACTCCCACTTGATTCAAGCGATTGTAGTACCCAGACAATCTGAGCACATGTTCACTAGTTGAGCGATTCTCCTCCATCTTGTAGCTATAGAACTTGTTGGAGACTTCATATCTCTCAACTCGGGTATTTGCTTGAAATATTCACTTCAACTCCTGGAACATCTCTTATGGTCCATGACGTTCAAAACGTCTTTGAAGTCCCGATACTAAGCCGTTAAGTATGGTGCACTAAACTATCAAGTAGTCATCATATTGAGCTAGCCAAACGTTCATAACGTCTGCATCTGCTCCTGCAATAGGTCTGTCACCTAGCGGTGCATCAAGGACATAATTTTTCTGTGCAGCAATGAGGATAAACCTCATATCACAGATCCAATCCGCATCATTGCTACTAACATCTTTCAACACAATTTTCTCTAGGAACATATCAAAATAAACATATAAAAGCAACAACGCGAGCTATTGATCTACAACATAGATATGCTAATACTACTAGGACTAAGTTCATGATAAATTAAAGTTCAATTAATCATATTACTTAAGAACTCCCACTTAGATAGACATCCCTCTAATCTTCTAAGTGATCACGTGATCCAAATAAAACTAAACCATAACCGATCATCACGTGAAATGGATTAGTCTTCAATGGTGAACATCATTATGTTGATCATATCTACTATATGATTCACGCTCGACCTTTCGGTCTCCGTGTTCCGAGGCCATATCTGCATATGCTAGGCTCTTCAAGTATAACACGAGTATTCTACATGTGCAAAACTGGCATGCACCCGTTGTAGATGGACGTAGAGCTTATCACACCCGATCATCACGTGGTGTCTGGGCACGACGAACTTTGGCAACGGTGCATACTCAGGGAGAACACTTCTCGATAATTAGTGAGAGATCATCTTATAATGCTACCGTCAATCAAAGCAAGATAAGATGCATAAAAAGATAAACATCACATGCAATCAATATAAGTGATATGATATGGCCATCATCATCTTGTGCTTTGTGATCTCCATCTCCGAAGCACCGTCATGATCACCATCATCACCGGTGCGACACCTTGATCTCCATCATAGCATCGTTGTCGTCTCGCCAATCTTATGCTTCTACGACTATCGCTACCGCTTAGTGATAAAGTAAAGAATTACAGGGAGATTGCATTGCATACAAGAAAGCGACAACCATATGGCTCCTGCCAGTTGCCGATAACTCAGTTACAAAACATGATCATCTCATACAATAAATCTTAGCATCATGTCTTGACCATATCACATCACAACATGCCCTGCAAAAACAAGTTAGACGTCCTCTACTTTGTTGTTGCATGTTTTACGTGGCTGCTACGGGCTTAGCAAGAACCAATCTTACCTACGCATCAAACCACAACGATAGTTTGTCAAGTTGGTGCTGTTTTAACCTTCGCAAGGACCGGGCGTAGTCACACTCGGTTCAACTAAAGTTGGAGAAACTGACACCCGCTAGCCACCTATGTGCAAAGCACGGCGGTAGAACCAGTCTCGCGTAAGCGTACGCGTAATGTCGGTCCGGGCCGCTTCATCCAACAATACCGCCGAACCAAAGTATGACATGCTGGTAAGCAGTATGACTTATATCGCCCACAACTCACTTGTGTTCTACTCGTGCATATAACATCAAACCATAAAACCTAGGCTCGGATGCCACTGTTGGGGAACGTAGTAATTTCAAAAATTTCCTACGCACACACAAGATCATGGTGATGCATAGCAACGAGAGGGGAGAGTGTTGTCTACGTACCCTCGTAGACCAAAGCGGAAGCGTTGACACAACGTAGAGGAAGTAGTCGTACATCTTCCCGGTCCAACCCATCCAAGCACCGTTACTCCGGCACCTCCTAGTTCTTGGCACACGTACAGCTCGATGACGCACCCCGGGCTCCGATCCAGCAAAGCTTCGGAGAGGAGTTCCGTGAGCACGACGGCGTGGTGACGATCTTGATGTTCAACCGTCGCAGGGCTTCGCCTAAGCACTGCTACAATATGACCCAGGTGTAATATCGTGGAGGGGGCACCGCACACGGCTAAGGAACGATCACGAAGATCAACTTGTGTGTCCATGGGATGCCCCCTGCCCCCGTATATAAAGGAGTGGAGGAGGAGAGGGCCGGCCCTCTCTATGGCGCGCCCTAGGGGAGTCCTACTCCCACCGGGAGTAGGATTCCCCCTTTCCTAGTCCAACTAGGAGTCCTTCCATGTAGTGGGAGTAGGAGACAAGGAAGGGGAAGGGAGAAGGGAAGGAAGGAGGGGGCGCAGCCCCTCCCCCTAGTCCAATTCGGACTAGGCCTTGGGGGGCGCACGGCCTGCCCTAGGCAGCCCCTCTCTCTTTCCCGTATGGCCCAATAAGGCCCAATACTTCTCCCCCATATTTCCGTAACTCCCCGGTACTCCGAAAAATACCCCAACCACTCAGAACCTTTCCGATGTCCGAATATAGTCGTCCAATTTATCGATCTTTACGTCTCGACCATTTAGAGACTCCTCGTCATGTCCCCGATCCCATCCGGGACTCCGAACTCCTTCGGTACATCAAAACTCATAAACTCATAATATAACTGTCATCGAAACCTTAAACGTGCGGACCCTACGGTTCGAGAACAATGTAGACATGACCGAGACATGTCTCCGGTCAATAACCAATAACGGAACCTGGATGCTCATATTGGCTCCTACATATTCTATGAAGATCTTTATCGGTCAGACCGCATAACAACATACGTTGTTCCCTTTGTCATCGGTATGTTGCTTGCCCGAGATTCGATCGTCGGTATCTCAATACCTAGTTCAATCTCGTTACCGGCAAGTCTCTTTACTCGTTCTGTAATACATCATCTCGCAACTAACTCATTAGTTGCAATGCTTGCAAGGCTTAAGTGATGTGCATTACCGAGAGGGCCCAGAGATACCTCTCCGACATTCGGAGTGACAAATCATAATCTCGAAATACGCCAACCCAACAAGTACCTTCGGAGACACCTGTAGAGCACCTTTATAATCACCCAGTTACGTTGTGACGTTTGGTAGCACACAAAGTGTTCCTCCGGTAAACGGGAGTTGCATAATCTCATAGTCATAGGAACATGTATAAGTCATGAAGAAAGCAATAGCAACATACTTAAACGATCGAGTGCTAAGCTAACGAATGGGTCATGTCAATCACATCATTCTCCTAATGATGTGATCCTGTTAATCAAATGACAACTCATGTCTATGGCTAGGAAACTTGACCATCTTTGATCAACGAGCTAGTCAAGTAGAGGCATACTAGTGACACTCTATTTGTCTATGTATTCACACATGTATTATGTTTTCGGTTAATACAATTCTAGCATGAATAATAAACATTTATCATGAAATAAGGAAATAAATAATAACTTTATTATTGCCTCTAGGGCATATTTCCTTCAATTACGCCTGAGCAGGTAACGAGGTCATTACTTCAGTCATTTCTCATGCTTGCTTGAAAAAAACTCACCAATTTTGCATTGTTGCCCTATTTCATAGGTGGAATGACAGCCATATGGCGCCGATGACAGACTTGGGTGCATGAGTTTAGCGAGGAGAAGGACAAAGGACTGGAGTGGGAACCATCTGCCCTAGATTTCAATCATCACAGCCTGGCTGAGCTCTGTATCTATGGTTTTCGGGCAGAAGACAAATTTGTGAGGTATGCCAGAAACATCATGGAGGCAGCGGTGAACCTGGTGGCTGTAAACCTGTATAAGAATCCAGGGTGTGAGAAATGCAAGCGCGGGCTTCCAAGTGGGTGGACGTGGACGGAGATGCTGTTGATTAGAGACAAAATCAGCAAGGGCATGTCGTCAGATGTTGGGATTCGCTTCCCGAGTTGACGGGCGACAATTCATATGGATCGGAGGAAGTACCATCTCAAAATACACAGGTTCATTGTTGACGATGAATCAGTGCATACAGCAGTAGCTTTGCAGCGTGAGTGTGTTGTTTTGTCTAAGAAAAAAACTTGCTGTCAGCGACAATTAATATGAATCGGAGGGAGTACTAAGTTGTACAATAATATGAGTAGCCTTAACAGTAGTGTCAAGTATTTTTTTTTTCATTCTTCATTCCTTGTTGGGTTAGCTGAAATAGGATGCACGAAAAATATGGTAGGGAAAAAAATGAGGTACTGAAACAGGATCCACGAAAAGACAAGTGAGAGCTTGTATTGGTTGACCTGACATATAAGCTTAATAATGAGTTGCAAAAATACACATATACTCCCTCCGTTCGGAAATACTTGTCTCGGAAATGGATGTATCTAGAACTGAAATACATCTAGATACATCCATTTCTGCGACAAGTAATTCCGAACGAAGGGAGTATAAGCTTAATGTGTTACAAATACAGTAGTGAAATTGGTATAAGCACAAGTTGAATACAAGCTTTTATGACAAATCTACATTTCTCTACCTCCCAGGAGAAGATTTATCCATTGTGGACTCAACAGTGACGGTGCTTTCTCCCTTTCGAGGGTATTGTCGTGGAGCTTAGATGTACTAGAGCTTTTATGGAAAACTTGATTGTTTATTTATTTTGGAAAATGGAGAACTTGATGTTGACATAGGTATGGTCTCAGTTGCTACCTACCTGGGCTGGACATGCTTGATTCCAAGTCGGTCGATGATCATGGTTTGCCGATGGATCGATCCAGCAGAGCATATAAATAAGACTCTTTGGTTCTATCTCTTGAAAATGTGCGACCGCCCAGCAAAATGAAGCACCATGTCAGCATGTGTATTTTTTTGAGAAATCTCGCCCACTTTATTGATTCATAACAATGTTCATAGGTACAAGGTTTTGATCATGGGGTACTTAACCCCCAGGCAGCCAACTATGCCGGCCAGGCCCAAGACCGCGACCAAATTTGGCGAGATTATGAGGTTCGAAATTAAACACCCTACGCTCATGGCTAAAACTACAAGAAATAAAAGCATCTACCGTATGATAGCGCCATGTAGTCCAGCAGAATCATGCTTTATGTCCTTGATGATCTGTTTCCTTCTCCAGCCTCCTTTTCATTGTTGTGTGTGTGTGTGTGAGAGAGAGAAGGAAAAAAGAATTACAACACAGTACCCATGGCTAATCCTATTTGTTGCTCTCTACGACGAGGTGTTGTTTAATCACACGGAGAATTGCACAACAGCACAAGTGGGAGTGAATTCCAATACAACTTATGTTTATAAGAAATTATTGAATAGCCCTTACTTCATATATTAATTGAAAAAAACCTGACCCAATTAGACATATAGAAGGAATCCGGTTTTGCGAACCTTGTAGACAGCTTTGGTCCATTTTTTTCCTTTTCTTGTTGTTTTATTTACCAGATTTCCTTTTTTTAATTTTTTTCATTGTCTGGATTCCCCTGTTTTATTTTTCATTTATTTAAATGTTTGAAAATTTAAAGATTTTACTTGAAAGTTAAAATTTAGAATGTTCTGAATAAAAAAATGTCCATGTTAAACATAATTACAATAAATGTTAAAATATGGAAGTTTAAAAATCGTTGTCATCGGTTGGGTGATTTAAATCACTTCCCTTATAGTCTTATATGTATCCAGATCAATCTATAGAATTCGATTTGATCTTCAAGCTAATATGGCAATAGCCTTTTTAAGGAACTTTAAAATTCATACAAACAAATTGTGACGGGGAGTCTACCGAAGCAAAACTCTTGATAAATGTATGAAAATTTAGAAAATTGCCATAGACTAAAATCTTCATTGTTTACAAAAAAATGTTCGCAAATTCCAAAAGTCTTCCCAATTTTGAAAAATATTCGTGAAATTACAAAATATGCAAAAATTTGAAAAATGTTATTTCAAAAGTAAATGAACTTGAAAATGTGCGAATTTAAAAAAATTTCATCAGTTTTTTAAAAAGTTCACAAATTTTAAAGGTGTTAAGGAATTTAATAATCTTCCTAAATTTTAGAAAATATTTTTGAATTTTAAAAACATGTGGAAACTTGAAGTATTCATAGAGCAGATTTACAAATTCTTCATAAATTTACAGAGACAATTAAGAATTCTAGTATTGACCCAAAAAAAATTATTCACAATTTAGGGAAATGTAAATTTTAAAAAGTTTGCTAATTTAAATGATTGTGTATTGATATCATAATATTTCCAAGTTTCAAAAAACTATTTGCTAATCTAAATAATAATTATCAATTAAAAGGGAAATTGGAAAAATAGATGAAAACTCCTGAAAACAAGATAAAAAGCACAAAAAAATAAGAAGAAAATTAATGCGAAAAGATGGAAAAATAGATACGTTGGAGACGTATCACCCACCCAAGTTCCTCCTCCGCCGCATCTGAAACAAGATCTGGAGCCGCGTCTGCCGTCCCTGGGAGCACCAGTGTCCGCGTCTGTCGCCGTCCCGCTGCTCGGGGAGCATTGGCGTGGGCAGCCATGGCTGCCGCCTCCTCGAGCTCAGTTTCCCGCTACAAGTTTTGTGCAACAACGGTGCTTCTACATCCCCGGCAGCCATGCTCGCCTCCCTCATCCATTGCTGCACTCGCTTACCCTTCCATGGTCGTGCTAATTTTGCAACATGGGTCCTGTTGCAGAAAATTAGATGCGGCAGAGATGTCATTTAAATTTTTACAGCAAGGGTATTGTTGCAGAAAATTAGACGCAACGGAAGATGTTGATGCAATTTTTGCAACAAGGATCTTGTTGCAGAAAATTAAAAGCGGGAAAGATGTTGCAGAAAATTAGATGCGTGAAAGATGTTGCACAAAATTAGACGCTTGAAAAATGTTGTTGTAGACAATTAGACACGGCGAGAGATGTTGTTTGCAATTTTTCTAAGGGTTTTGTTGCAGAAAACTAAAAAAGAATAGGTTTTGCAACATGGGTCTTGTTCCAGAAAATTATAGAAGATGATGTTTCGCAACAAGGCCTTGTTGCAGGAAATCAGAGAAGACCAGATCTTGCAACAAGAGCTTCGTTGCATGAAACTAGAGAGGAGGATTGAACGGCTCGCGTCACGCATCGAATGGCTCGCGAGATGCTTATTTCTGCAACTCGACCGTTGTTTCAGGAATTAATGGGTCGAGGGAGGAGACCAAGCCGTGCACCAGAAGTAGATCAGACGGCTGTACGCGTGTACATCGAATGGCCGTTGAGGTGGCGGATATTTCATACGGATTACCCGGCGGACGCGTAGCGTCTCCCCTTAAAATAAGTGTCTTAAGTTAAGATGTACTATGAAACTTGTGACACATGGACTACTTATACAAAATCTAATCGGAATAGATAGGTTAATAAAAATAATTTACCAAAATTTTAGCCAAGGTAATAAACACTTAAACCCAAACGAGGTGTCTCCAGAGGGATATATGATTTTTGGCACATGAAGCAGGTCGTGTCTCTTTTCTCGCTAGGTGCAACGCACGGGCATTTGTACTAGTCTGTCTTCTATACTACTATTACTAGTAATTTGTACGTGCTTTGCACGTTAGATTATTATGTGTGACCACAATACTAAATCATGTAAATTAAAAATAGAATATTCTGTGCTATAATAAAATGGTAACTTCTGGAATTTTTTTACAATTCGTCTTGAATCACGGTAGCACAACAGATTTCTATATGAAGAATGCTTTGAAAAACATACTTTTATTCCAAAAGAAATGTTATTGACGTGTTTGTGAAATCTTTTAGCTTTTTCATGTTCCACCTTGAAAATACAAATAAAGTTAGTTTGATGTTAATTTTCACCATTTCAAACAGTAAACTTTAAATAACTTAACATCCGATGAAGAAAAATAAATTAAAATCTAATTTAAATTTTCTATAAGTTGTTTGAATATTTCTCTTAACAAACAGCAATACTCGTTTCGTTCCATAATATAGTGCGTAAAGATTTTTTGAAAAGTCAATCCTCACAAACTTTGACCAAGTTTGTAAAGAAAAACATTTACATCTAGAATTCCAAGCATATATCATTAGCTTCATCGTAAGATGTATTCCATATTTTTGGTATTGTAGATATAAATAGTTTTCTCTATAAACTTGGTCAAAGTTTAAAAAATTTGACTTTTCAAAAAACTATACACGCTCCATTATGAAATATATCCTTATTCCACTAAGGATAATTTTGACCGTTGTCCAGTGATCTACTCCTAGATCACTATTGTACTCCCTTGCTAAACACAGTGTAGGGTATACAATAGATCTGGTACACAGCATGGCATACTTTATAGAACCAATGGCCAAGGCATAGGGAATGACTTTCATTCTCTTTCTATCTTCTGCCGTGGTCGGGTTTCGAGTCTTACTCAATTTCACACCTTGTAACACAGGCAAGAACTATTTCTTTGACTGTTCCATTTAGAACTACTTCAAAATCTTGTCAAGGTATGTACTCATTGAAAAAACTTATCAAGCGTCTTGATCTATCTCTATAGATCTTGATGCTCAATATGTAAGCAGCTTCATCGAGGTTTTTCTTTGAAAAACTCCTTTCAAACACTCCTTTATGCTTTGCAGAATAATTCTACATTATTTTTGATCAACAATATGTCATTCACATATACTTATCAGAAATGGTGTAGTGCTCCCACTCACTTTCTTGTAAATACAGGCTTCACCGCAAGTCTGTATAAAACTATATGCTTTGATCAACTTATCAAAGCGTATATTCCAACTCCGAGATGCTTGCACCAGTCCATAGATGGATCGCTGGAGCTTGCATATTTTGTTAGCACATTTAGGATTGACAAAACCTTCTGGTTGCATCATATACAACTCTTCTTTAATAAATCCATTAAGAATGCAGTTTTGTTTATCCATTTGCCAGATTTTATCAAATGCGGCAATTGCTAACATGATTCGGACAGACTTAAGCATAGATACGAGTGAGAAACTCTCATCATAGTCAACACCTTGAACTTGCCGAAAACCTTTTGCGACAATTCTAGCTTTGTAGATAGTAACACTACTATCAGCGTCCGTCTTCCTTCTGAAGATCCATTTAATCTCAATGGCTCGCCGATCATTGGACAAGTCAATCAAAGTCCATACTTTGTTCTCATACATGGATCTCATCTCATATTTCATGGCCTCAAGCCATTTCGCGGAATCTGGGCTCATCATCGCTTCCTCATAGTTCATAGGTTCGTCATGGTCAAGTAACATGACCTCCAGAACAGGATTACCGTACCACTCTAGTGCGGATCTCACTCTGGTCTACCTACGAGGTTCGGTAGTAACTTGATCTGAAGTTACATGATCATCATCATTAGCTTCCTCACTAATTGGTATAGTAGTCACATGAATAGATTTCTGTGATGAACTACTTTCTAATAAGGGAGCAAGTACAGTTACCTCATTAAGTTCTACTTTCCTCCCACTCACTTCTTTCGAGAGAAACTCCTTCTCTAGAAAGGATCCATTCTTAGCAAAGAATATCTTGCCTTCGGATCTGTGATAGAAGGTGTACCCAATAGTAACTTTTTGGGTATCCTATGAAGACGCACCTTTCCGATTTGGGTTTGAGCTTATCAGGATGAAACTTTTTCTTATAAGCATCGCAACCCCAAACTTTAAGAAACGACAACTTTGGTTTCTTGCCAAACCACAGTTCATACAGTGTCGTCTCAACGGATTTAGATGGTGCCCTTTTTTCGTGAATGCAGCTGTCTCTAATGCATAACCCCAAAACTATAGTGGTAAATCGGTAAGAAACATCGTAGATTGCACTATATCCAATAAAGTACGGTTATGACGTTCGAACACACCATTATGCTGTGGTGTTCCAGGTGGCATGAATTTGTGAAACTATTCCACATAGTTTTAATTGAAGACCAAACTCGTAACTCAAATATTTGTCTCCGTGATCAGATCGTAGAAACCTTATTTTTCTTGTTATGATGATTTTCCACTTCACTCTGAAATTCTTTGAACTTTTCAAATGTTTCAGACTTATGTTTCATCAAGCAGATATACCCATATCTGCTTAAATCATATGTGAAGGTCAGAAAATAATGATACCCGCCGCGAGCTTCAACACTCATCAGATCGCATACATCAGTATGTATTATTTCCAATAAGTCAGTTGCTCACTCCATTGTTCCGGAGAACGGAGTCTTTAGTCATCTTGCCCATAAGGCATGGTTCGCAAGCACCAAGTGATTCATAATCAAGTGATTCCAAAATCCCATCAGCATGGAGTTTCTTCATGTGCTTTACACCAATATGACCTAAACGGCAGTGCCACAAATAAGTTGCACTATCATTATTAACTTCGCATCTTTTGGTTTCAATATTATGAATATGTGTATCACTATGATCGAGATCCAACGAACTTGTTTCATTGGGTGTATGACCATCGAAGGTTTTATTCATGTAAACAGAACAACAATTATTCTCTGACTTTAATGAATATCCGTATTGCAATAAATATGATCAAATCATATTCATGCTCAACGCAAAAACCAAATAACATTTATTTAGGTTCAACACTAATCCCGAAAGTATAGGGGAGTGTGCGATGATGATCATATCAATCTTGGAACTACTTCCAACACACATCGTCACTTCACCCTTAACTAGTCTCTATTTATTCTGCAACTCCTGTTTCGAGTTACTACTCTTAGCAACTGAACCAGTACCAAATACCGAGGGGTTGCTATAAACACTAGTAAAGTACACATCAATAACATGTATATCAAATATACCTTTGTTCACTTTGCCATCCTTCTTATCCGCCAAATACTTGGGGTGGTTCCGCTTCTAGTGACCAGTCCCTTTGCAGTATAAGCACTTAGTCTCAGGCTTAGGTCCAGACTTGGGCTTCTTCACTTGAGCAGCAACTTGCTTGCTGTTCTTCTTGAAGTTCCCTTCTATCCCTTTGCCCTTTTCTTGAAACTAGTGGTCTTGTTAACCATCAACACTTGATGTTTTTCTTGATTTCTACCTTCGTTGATTTCAGCATCACGAAGAGCTTGGGAATTACTTTCGTCATCCCTTGCATATCATAGTTCATCACAAAGTTCTACTAACTTGGTGATGGTGACTAGAGAATTCTGTCAATCACTATTTTATCTGGAAGATTAACTCCCACTTGATTCAAGCGATTGTAGTACCCAGACTATCTGAGCACATGCTCACTAGTTGAGCGATTCTCCTCCATCTTTTAGCTATAGAACTTGTTGGAGACTTCATATCTCTCAACTCGGGTATTTGCTTGAAATATTAACTTCAATTCCTGGAACATCTCATATGGTCCATGACGTTCAAAACGTCTTTGAAGTCCCGATTCTAAGTCGTTAAGCATGGTGCACTAAACTATCAAGTAGTCATCATACCGAGCGTTTGTCAAAAACGTTCATAACGTCTGCATCTGCTCTTGCAATAGGTCTGTCACCTAGCGGTGCATCAAGGACATAACTTTTTTGTGCAGCAATGAGGATAAACCTCAGATCACGGATCCAATCTGCATCTTTGCTACTAACATCTTTCAACTTAGTTTTCTCTAGGAACATATCAAAATTAAACGGGGAGCAACATCGTGAGCTATTGATCTACAACATAGATATGCTAATACTACCAGGACTAAGTTCATGATAAATTAAAGTTCAATTAATCATATTACTTAAAAACTCCCACTTAGATAGACATCCCTCTAATCGTCTAAGTGATCACGTGATCCAAATCAACTAAACCATAACCGATCATCACGTGAAATGGAGTAGTTTTCAATGGTGAACATCACTATGTTGATCATATCTTCTATATGATTCATGCTCGACCTTTCGGTCTTGGTATTCCGAGGCCATATCTGCATATGCTAGGCTCGTCAAGTTTAACCTGAGTATTCCGTGTGTGCAAAACTGGCTTGCACCCGTTGTAGATGGACGTAGAGCTTATCACACCCGATCATCACGTGGTGTCTGGGCACGACGAACTTTGGCAACGGTGCATACTCAGGGAGAACACTTTTATCTTGAAATTTAGTGAGAGATCATCTTATAAACCTACCGTCGAACTAAGCAAAATAAGATGCATAAAAGATAAACATCACATGCAATCAAAATATGTGACATGATATGGCCATGATCATCTTGCGCCTTTGATCTCCATCTCCAAAGTACTGTCATGATCTCTATTGTCACCGGCATGACACCATGATCTCCATCATCTTGATCTATATCAATGTGTCGTCACGTGGTCGTCTCGCCAACTATTGCTCTTGCAACTATTGCTATCGCATAGCAATAAAGTAAAGCAATTATTTGGCGCTTGCATCTTATGCAATAATGAGACAACCATAAGGCTTCAGCCAGTTGCCGATAACTTCAACAAAACATGATCATCTCATACAACAACTTATATCTCATCATGTCTTGACCATATCACATCACAACATGCCCTGCAAAAACAAGTTAGACGTCCTCTACTTTGTTGTTGCAAGTTTTACGTGGCTGCTACGGGCTTAGCAAGAACCGTTCTTACCTACGCATCAAAACCACAACGATAGTTTGTCAAGTTGGTGTTGTTTTAACCTTCGCAAGGACCGGGCGTAGCCACACTCGGTTCAACTAAAGTTGGAGAAACTGACACCCGCCAGCCACCTGTGTGCAAAGCACGTCGGTAGAACCAGTCTCGCGTAAGCGTACGCGTAATGTCGGTCCGGGCCGCTTCATCCAACAATACCGCCGAACCGAAGTATTACATGCTGGTAAGCAGTATGACTTATATCGCCCACAACTCACTTGTGTTCTACTCGTGCATATAACATCAACACATAAAACCTAGGCTCTGATACCACTGTTAGGGAACGTAGTAATTTCAAAAATTTCCCTACGCACATGCAAGATCATGGTGATGCATAGCAACGAGAGGGGAGAGTGTAGTCTACGTACCCTCGTATACCGAAAGCGGAAGCATTATGACAACGCGGTTGATGTAGTCGTATGTCTTCATGGCCCGACCGATCAAGCACCAAAACTACGGCACCTCCGAGTTCTAGCACACGTTCAGCTCGATGACGATCCCCGGACTCCGATCTAGCAAAGTGTCGGGGAAGATTTCTGTCAGCACGACGGCGTGGTGACGATCTTGATGTTCTACCGTCGCAAGGCTTTGCCTAAGCACCGCTACAATATTATCGAGGATTATGGTGGAGGGGGGCACCGCACACGGCTAAGAGAACGATCACGAAGATCAACTTGTGTGTCTATGGGGTGCCCCCTGCCCCCGTATATAAAGGAGTGGAGGAGGGGAAGGCCGGCCCTCTCTATGGCGCGCCCTAGGAGTGTCCTACTCCCACCGGGAGTAGGATTCCCCCTTTCCTAGTCCAACTAGGAGTCCTTCCAAGTAGTAGGAGTAGGAGACAAGGAAGGGGAAGAGGGAAGAGAAGCAAGGAGGGGGCGCCGCCCCTCCCCTTAGTCCAATTCGGACTAGTCAATGGGGGGCGCGTGGCCTGCCTCTCCCTCTCCCCTAAAGTCCAATAAGGCCCATATACTTCTTCCCCCGTATTCCCGTAACTCCCCGGTACTCCAAAAAATACCCGAACCACTCGGAACCTTTCCGATGTCCGAATATAGTCGTTCAATATATCGATCTTTACGTCTCGACCATTTCGAGACTCCTCGTCATGTCCCCGATCTCATTCGGGACTCCGAGCTCCTTCGGTACATCAAAACTCATAAACTCATAATATAACTATCATTGAAACCTTAAGCGTGCGGACCCTACGGGTTCGAGAACAATGTAGACATGATCGAGACACGTCTCCGGTCAATAACCAATAGCGTAACCTGAATGCTCATATTGGCTCCTACATATTCTATGAAGATCTTTATCGGTCAGACCGCATAACAACATACGTTGTTCCCTTTGTCATCGGTATGTTACTTGCCCGAGATTCGATCATCGGTATCTCAATACCTAGTTTAATCTCGTTACTGTCAAGTCTCTTTACTCGTTCCGTAATACATCATCTCGCAACTAACTCATTAGTTGCATTGCTTGCAAGGCTTAAGTGATGTGCATTACCGAGAGGGCCCAGAGATACCTCTCCGACATTCGGAGTGACAAATCATAATCTTGAAATACACCAACCCAACAAGTAACTTCAGAGACACCTGTAGAGCACCTTTATAATCACCCAGTTACGTTGTGACGTTTGGTAGTGTTCCTCTGGTAAACGGGAGTTTCATAATCTCATAGTCATAGGAACATGTATAAGTCATGAAGAAAGCAATAGCAACATACTAAACGATTGAGTGCTAAGCTAACGGAATGGGTCATGTCAATCACATCATTCTCCTAATGATGTGATCCCGTTAATCAAATGACAACTCATGTCTATGGCTAGGAAACTTAACCATCTTTGATCAACGAGCTAGTCAAGTAGAGGCATACTAGTGACACTCTGTTTGTCTATGTATTCACACATGTATTATGTTTCCGGTTAATACAATTCTAGCATGAATAATAAACATTTATCATGAAATAAGAAAATAAATAATAACTTTATTATTGCCTCTAAGGCATATTTTCTTCAAAAGCCTCCTCAAAGTCAATTTTGCCCGCAAGGAAGAGTCCTTCTCGGACTTCCAGGACCAGACGCCATGGTCCTTGGCGTCTGGCCCAGGCGCCATGGGCCTTGGTGTCTGGCCCAGGGCCAGACGCCAGGGTCTCCGGCGTATTGCCCCCTGGCCTCCGCAAAACTCCTTTTGCTCCGACCTAAAGCCCAGTGGGCATCACCCCTTGGCTGAATCATATCATTCTATATATCCATCTTTACCTCTGGACCATTCCGGAGCTCCTCGTCATGTCCGTGATCTCATCTGGGACTCCGAACAACATACAGTCACCAACATACATAACTCGTATAGTACTATATCATCAGCGAACGTTAAGCGTGTGGACCCTACGGGTTCAAGAACTATGTAGACATGACCGAGACACCTCTCTGGTCAATAACCAATAGCAGAACCTAGATGCCCATATTGGCCCCCACATATTCTACGAAGATCTTTATCGGTCGAACCTTATGACAACATACGTAATTCCCTTTGTCATTGGTATGTTACTTGCCCGAGATTCGATCGTCGGTATCCTCATACCTAGTTCAATCTCGTTACCGGCAAGTCTCTTTACTTGTTCTGTAATGCATCATCCCACAACTAACTCATTAGTCACATTGCTTGCAAGGCTTATAGTGATGTGCATTATCGAGAGGGCCCAGAGATACCTCTCTGATACTCGGAGTGACAAATCCTAATCTCGATCTATGCCAACCCAACAAACACCTTCGGAGACACCTATAGAGCATCTTTATAATCACCCAGTTACGTTGTGACGTTTGATAGCACACAAGGTGTTCCTCGGTATTCGGGAGTTGCATAATCTCATAGTCAAAGGAATATGTATAAGTCATGAAGAAAGCAATAGCAATAAAACTTAACAATCATTATGCTAAGCTAAGGGATGGGTCTTGTCCATCACATCATTCTCCTAATTATGTGATCATGTTCATCAAATGATAACACATGTCTATGGTTAGGAAACTTAACCATCTTTGATTAACGGGCTAGTCAAGTAGAGGCATACTAGGGACACTTTGTTTTGTCTATGTATTCACACATGTATCAAGTTTTCGGCTAATACAATTCTAGCATGAATAATAAACATTTATCATGATATAAGGAAATATAAAATAACAACTTTATTATTGCCTCTAGGGCATATTTCCTTCAAGGGCTTGATCCCTAGTATCCACTATGTCCTGAGATTGATGTTGCTATGACTTTGCTATGCTTAATGCTTGTCACTAGGGCCTGAGTGCCATGATTTCAGATCTGAACCGTTTATGTTTTCACCATTATATCTATATTCTAGATCCGATCTTGCAAGCCATATGCACCTATTACATGTTATGATCCGTAAACACCAAGGTGACAGTAATTGGGATACTTTCCGGTGATGACCGTAGTTTGAGGAGTTCATCTATTCACTATGTGTTAATGCTTTTTTCCGGTTCTCTACTAAAAGAAGGCCTTAATATCACTTAGTTTCCTTATGGACCCCGCTACCACGGGAGGGTTGGACAAAAGATGTCATACAAGTTCTTTTACGTAAGCATGTATGACTATTTATGGAATACATGCCTACATTATATTTATGAACTGGAGCTAGTTCTGTGTCGCCCTAGGTTAAGACTGTTATTTGATGAATATCATCCAACGAATTCACTGATCTAATGCCTACGAGTTTTTCTTGTCCAACTTCAACTAATTTTCTCAAGTTTGAAAATAATTAATGGGTACATCATAGAAGATGTCCAAGATAATATATTTGTATGTGAAAGTTCTTCTCTTGCTCATAGTAATCATTCATGAATTGCTTATATGACCAATATTGTGATTGTCAAGCTTCAATAGATTTCACTTTCTAAACCCAATGTGAAACTACTATTAGGGACAGAAATCACATATTTGACATGAGGGCGAAATCAAATCACAAACTGACCTGCTCTCGAAAAAATTTCACTCTGCTGACCCTTTAGTGTGGCGCCTGACAGCTAGGCGTCGCACACTACTATGCAGCGCCCTTCCCTTGGGCGTCGCACATCCAGCCAGCGTGGCAGCCCAGGTCCAGTTGCGGCCCCACAGACAGCACTGCAGCGCCTAAGGCTTGGGCGCCACACTGTGTAAAGTGCAGCGCCTATCGCTTGGGCGCTGCACATTGACTTAAGCCGCATAGGGCCAGCCCCTCCCAGGTAGTTCTTCCCCCTCTGAGGAAGTTGCTCTCTGTAAAGAGAGCGGCGGTGACGGCGCCCCCTTCGGATCCCCCCCCCCCCACACCCCTCGCAGATCTGAAGTTTTGAGGCCCGGATTCGATCTCCAATCCCTCCTACTAGGTAAACTCCTCTGTTTCCCTTTCTTTTCCTCCGTAAATGCGTTGCAATTTTAGGGATTTGCCCAAGATTAGGTGGAACCTTTGATTTGCTTGGTTTGGATCTTTGTTTGCCCAAGATTAGGTGGAACCTTTGGTCCCCCCCGCCCCCACACTATATGATTCTTGTTAGTGAAACCTAGATTGCAATTTTTTTAGATATATATGAGATGCCTAGTTTCGTAGATAATTATGAGATGTTGAGTTTTGTAGCTATATGTGAGATGTTGAGTTTTTTTAGATATATATTAAATATTGAGTTTATTTGAAATATGAGATGTTGATTTACTTGAACACATATGACATACTAGATATATATGAGAATTTACAATCATTTATTCATTGTGTGAGGAGATGTTGATATTCTTGTAGATGAATACATATGAGATGTTTAGATGAACACATATGAAATGTTGAGTGTTTACCGATATTTGAGATGAACTCATATATGTTTATTGTTTGAAATTTGTAAGGATGGTTTGGCTTCTCGACGATGTCTACGACACGAAACACCGGGCCTACATGACGCGCGAGAAGGAGATGGTAATAACGAGTAATCTAAATATTTTGCAAATTTGCCTTAAGTTGAAATTTGCATGCCCTAAGATTTGTCATTACTTGTTTTTTGCAGAAGCTTGTTTGAAGATTCGGTATCACGGGGTCTCTGGTCCTGCCATGCCTTACGATGAGCGGTACACACCGTACATCAAGCAGGCAGGACTACTCCCATGGATTCAGTTGGTCAGCCGGTCCACGCCGAATCTGAACGCTCCACTGGTGTCCGCTCTTGCTGATCGGTGGAGGCCGGAGACACACAGTTTCCATCTTCGGACTGGGGAGATGACCGTGATGCTCGAGGATGTCTCGTTGATCACCGGTCTTGCTATCGACGGGATGTCTCTCTGTATGAGCATTGATTCTGATGGGTGGCGCGAGCAGATGATTTCTCTTATCGGTATGGCTCCTACCGAGGCTGAGGCTGATGTAGAGGAGGGAGAAGAGAATAAGAAGAGGGAAAGGAAAGCAGCCGGAGCTGCTTTCACGTGGATTCAAAATAACTTTGCGACGTGCCCTCCGGATGCCACTGATGATGTGATCCAGACACATGCTCGTGTCTACATGTGGTACGTTGTGTCGAGGACTTCGTTTCCTGACTCCACTGGCAAGAACGCTCCATGGATGTGGCTGAAGGCATTGACCATCTTCGATAGCAAATGGAGCTGGGGTTCATCGACTCTTGCCTACTTGTACCGACAGGTAGTTGGTCTGTTTTGTGATCAACTCATTTCTTCATTAGCAATGCAAGCTTGCTGTCAAGTTAACATTGTTTTTCTTTCATATGCAGCTAGACGATGCGTGTTGCAGGATCACATATAGTGCAGGCATTGGTGGTAATATGCTTCTACTTTCTGTATGGAGCTGGGAGCGTCTGCCTGTTGGACGCCCAAAGAGCGTCAGGTTTAATCCTTGGTATGAAGATGAAGATGACGAATTACGGCGCCCCACTTGGGCTTACAAGTGGGATGTGGTTTCCGAGATGACGAACGATGTCAATCTCATGTACCAAAAGTACGTTGCCAAGTTAGACACGATTACTGTTGGGGAACGTAGTAATTTCAAAAATTTCCTACGCACACACAAGATCATGGTGATGCATAGCAATGAGAGGGGAGAGTGTTGTCTACGTACCCTCGTAGACCGAAGCGGAAGCGTTGACGCAACGTAGAGGAAGTAGTCGTACATCTTCCCGGTCCAACCGATCCAAGCACCGTTACTCCGGCACCTCCGAGTTCTTGACACACGTACAGCTCGATGACGCGCCCCGGGCTCCGATCCAGCAAAGCTTCGGGGAGGAGTTCCGTCAGCACGACGGCGTGGTGACGATATTGATGTTCAACCTTCGCAGGGCTTCGCCTAAGCACTGCTACAATATGACCGAGGTGTAATATCGTGGAGGGGGGCACCGCACACGGCCAAGGAACGATCACGAAGATCAACTTGTGTGTCCATGGGGTGCGCCCTGCCCCCGTATTTTAAGGAGTGGAGGAGGAGAGGGCCGGCCCTCTCTATGGCGCGCCCTAGGGGAGTCCTACTCCCACCGGGAGTAGGATTCCCCCTTTCCTAGTCCAACTAGGAGTCCTTCCATGTAGTGGGAGTAGGAGACAAGGAAGGGGAAGGGAGAAGGGAAGGAAGGAGGGGGCGCAGCCCCTCCCCCTAGTCCAATTCGGACTAGGCCTTGGGGGGCGCGCGGCCTGCCCTAGGCAGCCCATCTCTCTTTCCCGTATGGCCCAATAAGGCCCAATACTTCTCCCCCGTATTTCCGTAACTCCCCGGTACTCCGAAAAATACCCGAACCACTCAGAACCTTTCCGATGTCCGAATATAGTCGTCCAATATATCGATCTTTACGTATCGACCATTTCGAGACTCCTCGTCATGTCCACAGTCCCATCCGGGACTCCGAACTCCTTCGGTACATCAAAACTCATAAACTCATAATATAACTGTCATCGAAACCTTAAGCGTGCGGACCCTACGGTTCGAGAACAATGTAGACATGACCGAGACATGTCTCCGGTCAATAACCAATAGCGGAACCTGGATGCTCATATTGGCTCCTACATATTCTACGAAGATCTTTATCGGTCACACCGCATAACAACATACGTTGTTCCCTTTGTCATCGGTATGTTACTTGCCCGAGATTCGATCGTCGGTATCTCAATACCTAGTTCAATCTCGTTACCGGCAAGTCTCTTTACTCGTTCTGTAATACATCATCTCGCAACTAACTCATTAGTTGCAATGCTTGCAAGGCTTAAGTGATGTGCATTACCGAGAGGGCCCAGAGATACCTCTCCGACATTCGGAGTGACAAATCCTAATATTGAAATACGCCAACCCAACAAGTACCTTCGGAGACACCTGTAGAGCACCTTTATAATCACCCAGTTACGTTGTGACGTTTGGTAGCACACAAAGTGTTCCTCCGGTAAACGGGAGTTGCATAATCTCATAGTCATAGGAACATGTATAAGTCATGAAGAAAGCAATAGCAACATACTTAAACGATCGAGTGCTAAGCTAACGAATGGGTCATGTCAATCACATCATTCTCCTAATGATGTGATCCCATTAATCAAATGACAACGCATGTCTATGGCTAGGAAACTTAACCATGTTTGATCAACGAGGTAGTCAAGTAGAGGCATACTAGTGACACTCTGTTTGTCTATGTATTCACACATGTATTATGTTTTCGGTTAATACAATTCTAGCATAAATAATAAACATTTATCATGAAATAAGGAAATAAATAATAACTTTATTATTGCCTCTAGGGCATATTTCCTTCAGTCTCCCACTTGCACTAGAGTCAATAATCTAGTTCACATCGCCATGTGATTTAACAGCAATAGTTCACATCACCATGTGATTAACACCCATAGTTCACATCGATATGTGACCAACACCCAAAGGGTTTACTAGAGTCAATAATCTAGTTCACATCGCTATGTGATTAACACCCAAAGAGTACTAAGGTGTGATCATGTTTTGTTTGTGAGAGAAGTTTAGTCAACGGGTCTGCCACATTCAGATCCATATGTATTTTTGCAAATTTCTATGTCAACAATGCTCTGCAAGGAGCTACTGTAGCTAATTGCTCCCACTTTCAATATGTATCCAGATTGAGACTTAGAGTCATCTAGATCAGTGTCAAAATTTGCATCGACGTAACCCTTTACGACGAACCTTTTGTCTCCTCCATAATCGAGAAATATATCCTTATTCCACTAAGGATAATTTTGACCGCTGTCCAGTGATCTACTCCTAGATCACTATTGTACTCCCTTGCTAAACACAGTGTAGGGTATACAATAGATCTGGTACACAGCATGGCATACTTTATAGAACCTATGGCCAACGCATAGGGAATGACTTTCATTCTCTTTCTATCTTCTACGGTGGTCGGGTTTTGAGTCTTACTCAATTTCACACCTTGTAACACAGGCAAGAACTCTTTCTTTGACTGTTCCATTTTGAACTACTTCAAAAACTTGTCAAGGTATGTACTCATTGAAAACTTATCAAGTGTCTTGATCTATCTCTATAGATCTTGATGCTTAATATGTAAGCAGCTTCACCGAGGTTCTTCTTTGAAAAACTCCTTTCAAATACTCCTTTATGCTTTGCAGAATAATTCTACATTATTTCCGATCAACAATATGTCATTTACATATACTTATCAGAAATGTTGTAGTGCTCCCACTCACTTTCTTGTAAATACAGGCTTCACCGCAAGTCTGTATAAAACTATATGCTTTGATTAACTTATCAAAGCGTATATTCCAACTTCGACATGCTTGCACCAGTCCATAGATGGATCGCTGGAGCTTGCATATTTTGTTAACACCTTTAGGATCGACAAAACCTTCTAGTTGCATCGTATACAACTCTTCTTTAATAAATCCATTAAGGAATGCAGTTTTGTTTATCCATTTGCCGGATTTCATAAAATGCGGCAATTGCTAACATGATTCGGACAGACTTAAGCATAGATACGAGTGAGAAACTCTCATCGTAGTCAACACCTTGAACTTGTCAAAAACTTTTTGCGACAATTCTAGATTTGTAGATAGTAACACTACTATCAGCGTCTGTCTTCCTCTTGAAGATCCATTTATTTTCTATGGCTTGCCGATCATCGGGCAAATCCATCAAAGTCCATACTTTGTTCTCATACATGGATCCCAACTCAGATTTCATGGCCTCAAACCATTTTGTGGAATCTGGGCTCATCATCGCTTCCTCATAGTTCGCAAGTTCATCATGGTCTAGTAACATGACTTCCAGAACAGGATTACCGTACCACTCTGGTGCGGATCTCACTCTGGTTTACCTACGAGATTCGGTAGTAACTTGATCTGAAGTTACATGATCATCATCATTAGCTTCCTCACTAATTGGTGTAGTAGTCACAGGAACAGATTTATGTGATGAACTACTTTCCAATAAGGGAGAAGGTACAATTACCTTATCAAGTTCTACTTTCCTCCCACTCACTTCTTTCGAGAGAAACTCCTTCTCTAGAAAGGATCCATTCTTAGCAACGAATGTCTTGCCTTTGGATCTGTGATAGAAGGTGTACCCAACTAACTCTTTGGGTATCCTATGAGGGACATTTACATCTATGCCCCTAACTCGAACCCACTACTCATATTTGCCCCTAATTTTGAAGCATGCTCAAATTTGCCCCTCCGCCGTTAAGTCACTACTCAGAAATGCCCTTCCGTACAGTACTGTAGCACTTTCCGTCCAATGCTGTAGCACTTTCCATCTGCTACAGTACACATGGGCCTTTGACGGTCAAAGGCCTTTGACTGGACGGAAGGGCATTTCTGAGTAGTGACTTAACGACAGAGGGGCAAATTTGAGCATGCTTTGAAATTAGGGGCAAATCTGAGTAGGTGGTTCGAGTTAGGGGCAAAAATGCAAATGGCCCATCCTATGAAGACACATTTCTCCGATTTGGGTTTGAGCTTATCATGTTGAAACTTTTTCACATAAGCATCGCAATCCCAAACTTTAAGAAACGACAACTTAGGTTTCTTGCCAAACCATAGTTCATACGGTGTCGTCTCAACGGATTTTGATGGTGCCCTATTTAACGTGAATGCAGCTGTCTCTAATGCATGACCCCAAAACGATAGTGGTAAATCGGTAAGAAACATCATAGATTGTACTATATCCAATAAAGTACGATTATGACGTTCGGACACACCATTATGCTGTGGTGTTCCAGGTGGCATGAGTTTGTGAAACTATTCCACATTGTTTTAATTGAAGGCCAAACTCATAACTCAAATATTTGTCTCCGCGATCAGATCGTAGAAACTTTATTTTCTTGTCACGATGATTTTCCACTTCACTCTGAAAATTCTTTGAACTTTTCAAATGTTTTAGACTTATGTTTCATCAAGTAGATATACTCATATCTGCTCAAATCATCTGTGAAGGTTAGAAAATAATGATACCTGCTGCAAGCCTTAATATTCATCGGACCACATACATCAGTATGTATGATTTCCAACAAATCTGTTGCTTGCTTCATTGTTCCGGAGAACGGCGTTTTAGTCATCTTGCCCAAGAGGCATGGTTCGGAAGCATCAAATGATTCATAATCAAGTGATTCCAAAGTCCCATCAGCATGGAGTTTTTTCATGCGCTTTACACCAATATGACTTAAACAGCAGTGCCACAAATAAGTTGCACTATCATTATTAACTTTGCATATTTTGGCTTCAATATTATGAATATGTGTATTATTACGATCGAGATCCAACAAACCATTTTCGTTGGTGTGTATGACCATAGAAGGTTCTATTCATGTAAACAGAACAAGAATTTATTCTCTTACTTAAATGAATAACCGTATTGCAATAAACATGATCAAATCATATTCATGCTCAACGCAAACACCAAATAACACTTATTTAGGTTCAACACTAATCCCGAAAGTATAGGGAGTGTGCGATGATGATCATATCAATTTTGGAACCACTTCCAACACACATCGTGTTGGGGATCGTAGCAGAAATTAAAATTTTCCTACGCATCACCAAGATCTATCCATGGAGTATTCTAGCAACGAGGGGATAGGAGAGCATCTACATACCACTTGTAGATCGCAACGGAAGCGTTCAAGAAGAACGTGGATGATGGAGTCGTACTCGTCGTGATCCAAATCACCGATGACCAGCGCCGAACGGACGGCACCTCCGCGTTCAACACACGTACGGTCGGGATGACGTCTCCTCCTTCTTGATCCAGCAAGGGGGAAGGAGAGGTTGATGAAGATCCAGCAGCACGACGGCGTGGTGGTGGATGCAGCAGAGTTCCAGCAGGGCTTCGCCAAGCTTCTGTGAAGAGAGGGAGAGGTGTAACGGGGAGAGGGAGGCGCCAATGCAGCAGGGGTGCGGCTGCCCTCCCTCCCCCCCCCCTTTATATAGGCCCCCTAAGGGGGGGCGCAGCCCTGGAGATGGATCTCCAGGGGGGCGGCGGCCAAGGGGGTGCCTTGCCCCCCAAGGCAAGTGTGGCGCCCCCTGCCCTAGGGTTTCCAACCCTAGGCGTAGGGGAAAGGCCCATGGGGGGCGCACCAGCCCACTATGGGCTGGTTCCCTCCCACTTCAGCCCACGGGGCCCTCCGGGATGGGTGGCCCCACCCGGTGGACCCCCAGGACCCATCTGGTGGTCCCGGTACAATACCGGTGACCCCCAGATCCACCCCGATGGCCGAAACGACACTTCCTATATACAATTCTTCACCTCCGGACCAATCCGGAACCTCTCGTGACGTCCGGGATCTCATCCGGGACTCCGAACAACCTTCGGTTTGCTGCATACTAATATCTTTACAACCCTAGCGTCACCGAACCTTAAGTGTGTAGACCCTACGGGTTCGGGAGACATGCAGACATGACCGAGACGATCTCCGGTCAATAACCAACAGCGGGATCTGGATACCCATGTTGTCTCCCACATGCTCCTCGATGATCTCATCGGATGAACCACGATGTCGAGGACTTAATCAATCCCGTACTCAATTCCCTTCGTCTAGCGGTACGATACTTGCCCGAGATTCGATCGTCGGTATACCGATACCTTGTTCAATCTCGTTACCGGCAAGTCTCTTTACTCGTTCCCGTAACACATCATCCCGTGATCAACACCTTGATCACATTGAGCTCATTATAATGATGTCTTACCGAGTGGGCCCAGAGATACCTCTTCGTCATACGGAGTGACAAATCCCAGTCTCGATTCATGCCAACCCAACAAACACTTTCGGAGATACCTGTAGTGCACCTTTATAGTCACCCAGTTACGTTGTGATGTTTGATACACCCAAAGCATTCCTACGGTATCCGGGAGTTGCATAATCTCATGGTCTAAGGAATGATACTTGACATTCAGAAAAAGCTCTAGCAAACGAACTACACGATCTTTGTGCTATGCTTAGGTTTGGGTCTTGTCCATCACATCATTCTCCTAATGATGTGATCCCGTTATCAATGACATCCCCATGTCCATAGTCAGGAAACCATGACTATCTATTGATCAACGAGCTAGTCAACTAGAGGCTTACTAGGGACACATTGTGGTCTATGTATTCACACATGTATTATGATTTCCGAACAATACAAGTTATAGCATGAACAATAGACAATTATCATGAACAAGGAAATATAATAATCCATTTATTATTGCCTCTAGGGCATATTTCCAACAGTCTCCCACTTGCACTAGAGACAATAGTCTAGTTACATTGTGATGAATCGCACACCCATGGAATTTTGGTGTTGATCATGTTTTGCTCTAGGGAGAGGTTTAGTCAACGGATCTGCCACATTCAGGTCTGTATGTACTTTACAAATCTCTATGTCTCCATTTTGAACACTTTCACGAATGGATTTGAAGCGATGCTTGATATCCCTGGTCTTCCTGTGAAACCTGGGCTCCTTCGCAAGGGCAATTGCTCCAGTGTTGTCACAGAAGAGAGTCATCGGGTCTGACGCATTGGGTATGACTCCTAGGTCGGTAATGAACTCCTTCACCCAGACTGCTTCTTGTGCTGCCTCCGAGGCTGCCATATACTCTGCTTCACATGTAGATCCCGCCACGACGCTTTGCTTGCAACTGCACCAGCTTACTACCCCTCCATTCAAAATATACACGTATCTGGTTTGTGACTTGGAGTCATCCAGATCTGTGTCGAAGCTGGCGTCGACGTAACCCTTTACGACGAGCTCTTCGGCACCTCCATAAACGAGAAACATATCCTTAGTCCTTTTCAGGTACTTCAGGATGTTTTTGACCGCTGTCCAGTGTTCCTTGCCGGGATTACTTTGGTACCTACCTACCAAACTTACGGCAAGGTTTACATCGGGTCTGGTACACAGCATGGCATACATAATAGACCCTATAGCTGAGGCATAGGGGATGACACTCATCTCTTCTATATCTTTTGCCGTGGTCGGACATTGAGCCGTGCTCAATCGCACACCTTGCAATACAGGCAAGAACCCCTTCTTGGACTGATCCATTTTGAACTTCTTCAAAATCTTGTCAAGGTACGTACTTTGCGAAAGACCGATGAGGCGTCTCGATCTATCTCTATAGATCTTGATGCCTAATATATAAGCAGCTTCTCCAAGGTCCTTCATTGAAAAACACTTGTTCAAATAGGCCTTTATGCTTTCCAAGAATTCTATATCATTTCCCATCAATAGTATGTCATCCACATATAATATGAGAAATGCTACGGAGCTCCCACTCACTTTCTTGTAAACGCGGGCTTCTCCATAAGTCTGCATAAACCCAAACGCTTTGATCATCTCATCAAAGCGAATGTTCCAACTCCGAGATGCTTGCACCAGCCCATAGATAGAGTGCTGGAGCTTGCATACTTTGTTAGCATTCTTAGGATCGACAAAACCTTCCGGCTGCATCATATACAATTCTTCTTTAAGGAAGCCGTTAAGGAATGCCGTTTTGACGTCCATTTGCCATATCTCATAATCATAGTATGCGGCAATTGCTAACATGATTCGGACGGACTTCAGCTTCGCTACGGGTGGGAGAGTCTCATCATAGTCAACCCCTTGAACTTGTCGATAACCCTTAGCGACAAGTCGAGCTTTATAGATGGTCACATTACCATCCGCGTCTGTCTTCTTCTTAAAGATCCATTTATTTTCTATGGCTCGCCGACCATCGGGCAAGTCATTCAAAGTCCACACTTTGTTTTCATACATGGATTCTATCTCGGATTTCATGGCTTCTAGCCATTTGTCGGAATCTGGGCCCGCCATCGCTTCTTCATAGTTCGGAGGTTCACCGTTGTCCAACAACATGATTTCCAGGACAGGGTTGCCGTACCACTCTGGTGCGGAACGTGTCCTTGTGGACCTACGAAGTTCGGTAGGAGTTTGATCAGAAGTATCTTGATCATTATCATTAACCTCCTCTTGAATCGGTGCAGGCACCACAGGAACATTTTCCTGAGCTGCGCTACTCTGATTTTCAAGAGGTAGTACTTCATCAAGCTCTACTTTCCTCCCACTTACTTCTTTTGAGAGGAACTCTTTCTCTAGAAAGGACCCGTTCTTGGCAACAAAGATCTTGCCTTCGGATCTGAGGTAGAAGGTATACCCAACTATTTCTTTGGGATATCCTATGAAGACGCATTTTTCTGATTTGGGTTCGAGCTTTTCAGGTTGAAGTCTCTTGACATAAGCATCGCAGCCCCAAACTTTCAAAAACGACAGCTTAGGTTTCTTTCCAAACCATAATTCATACGGTGTCGTCTCAACGGATTTTGACGGAGCCCTATTTAAAGTGAATGCGGCTGTCTCTAGAGCATATCCCCAAAATGATAGCGGTAGATCTGTAAGAGACATCATAGACCGCACCATATCCAATAGAGTGCGATTACGACGTTCAGACACACCGTTACGCTGAGGTGTTCCAGGCGGCGTGAGTTGTGAAACGATTCCACATTTTCTTAAGTGTGTGCCAAATTCGTGACTCAAGTATTCTCCTCCACGATCTGATCGTAGAAACTTGATTTTTCTGTCACGTTGATTTTCAACCTCACTCTGAAACTCCTTGAACTTTTCAAAGGTCTCAGACTTGTGTTTCATTAAGTAGACATACCCATATCTACTCAAATCTTCAGTGAGAGTGAGAACATAACGATAGCCTCCGCGAGCCTCAACGCTCATTGGACCACACACATCTGTATGTATGATTTCCAACAAGTTGGTTGCTCGCTCCATTGTCCCTGAGAATGGAGTCTTGGTCATTTTGCCCATGAGGCATGGTTCGCACGTGTCAAATGATTCATAATCGAGAGACTCTAAAAGTCCATCAGCATGGAGCTTCTTCATGCGCTTGACACCAATGTGACCAAGGCGGCAGTGCCACAAGTATGTGGGACTATTGTTATCAACTTTGCATCTTTTGGTATTCACATTATGAATATGTGTAACATCACGTACGAGATTCATTAAGAATAAACCATTAACCATCGGAGCATGACCATAAAACATATCACTCATATAAATAGAACAACCATTATTCTCGGATTTAAATGAGTAGCCATCTCGCATTAAACGAGATCCAGATACAATGTTCATGCTCAAACTTGGCACTAAATAACAATTATTGAGGTTTAAAACTAATCCCGTAGGTAAATGTAGAGGCAGCGTGCCGACGGCGATCACATCGACCCTGGAACCATTCCCGACGCGCATCGTCACCTCGTCCTTCGCCAGTCTCCGTTTATTCCGCAGCTCCTGTTTTGAGTTACAAATATGAGCAATGGCACCGGTATCAAATACCCAGGAGCTACTACGAGCACTGGTAAGGTACACATTAATTACATGTATATCACATATACCTTTAGTGTTGCCGGCCTTCTTATCCGCTAAGTACTTGGGGCAATTCCGCTTCCAGTGACCAGTTCCCTTGCAATAAAAGCACTCAGTTTCAGGTTTGGGTCCATTCTTTGACTTCTTCCTGGCAACTGATTTACCAGGCGCGGCAACCTCCTTGCCGTCCTTCTTGAAGTTCTTCTTACCCTTGCCTTTCTTGAACTTAGTGGTTTTATTCACCATCAACACTTGATGTTCCTTTTTGATCTCCACCTCTGCAGATTTCAGCATTGAATACAACTCGGGAATGATCTTTTCCATCCCCTGCATATTGTAGTTCATCACGAAGCTCTTGTAGCTAGGTGGGAGCGACTGAAGGATTCTGTCAATGACCGCCTCATCCGGAAGATTAACTTCTAGCTGAGTCAAGCGGTTGTGCAACCCAGACATCTTGAGTATGTGCTCACTGACAGAGCTATTTTCCTCCATCTTGCAGCTAAAGAACTTGTCGGAGACATCATATCTCTCGACCCGGGCATGAGCTTGGAAAATCAATTTCAGATCCTCGAACATCTCATATGCTCCGTGTTGCTCAAAACGCTTTTGGAGCCCCGGTTCTAAGCTGTAAAGCATGCCGCACTGAACGAGGGAGTAATCATCAGTACGTGACTGATGGGCGTTCATAACGTCCTAGTTTTCTGGGAATGGTGCTTCACCTAGCGGTGCTTCTAGGACATAATCTTTCTTGGCTGCAATGAGGATGATCCTCAGGTTCCGGACCCAGTCCGAATAGTTGCTGCCATCATCTTTCAGCTTGGTTTTCTCTAGGAACGCGTTGAAGTTGAGGGTGACATTACCGTGGGCCATTTGATCTACAAGACATATTGTAAAGATTTAGACTAAGTTCATGATAATTAAGTTCATCTAATCAAATTAGTGAATGAACTCCCACTCAGATTTGACATCCCTCTAGTCATCTAAGTGATACATGATCCGAGTCAACTAGGCCGTGTCCGATCATCACGTGAGACGGACTAGTTATCATCGGTGAACATCTCCATGTTGATCGTGTCTTCCATACGACTCATGTTCGACCTTTCGGTCCTCCGTGTTCCGAGGCCATGTCTGTACATGCTAGGCTCGTCAATCCAACCTAAGTGTATTGCGTGTGTAAATCTGGCTTACACCCGTTGTATGCGAACGTAAGGACCTATCACACCCGATCATCACGTGGTGCTTCGGAACGACGAACCTTAGCAACGGTGCACAGTTAGGGAGAACACATTTTTGATATTTAAATGAGGGATCATCTTATTTATGCTACCGTCGTTCTAAGCAAATAAGATGTAAAACATGATAAACATCACATGCAATCAAATAGTGACATGATATGGCCAACATCATTTCGCTCCTTTGATCTCCATCTTCAGGGCGCCATGTTCATCGTCGTCACCGGCATGACACCATGATCTCGATCATCATGATCTCCATCATCGTGTCTTCGTGAAGTTGTCACGTCAACTATTACTTCTACTACTATGGCTAACGCTTTAGCAATAAAGTAAAGTAATTACATGACGATTTAAGTTGACACGCAGGTCATAAATAAATAAAGACAACTCCTATGGCTCCTGCCGGTTGTCATACTCATCGACATGCAAGTCGTGATTCCTATTACAATAACAAGATCATCTCATACATCACATACATGATTCATCACAACTTCTGGCCATATCACATCACAAAGCACTTGCTGCAAAAACAAGTTAGACGTCCTCTAATTGTTGTTGCAAGTTTTTACGTGGCTGTTATAGGTTGCTAGCAAGAACGTTTCTTACCTACATTGAAACCACAACGTGAATTGTCAATCTCTATTTACCCTTCATAAGGACCCTGTTCATCGAATCCGATCCAACTAAAGTGGGAGAGACAGACACCCGCCAGCCACCTTATGCAACTAGTGCATGTTAGTCGGTGGAACCGGTCTCACGTAAGCGTACGTGTAAGGTTGGTCCGGGCCGCTTCATCCCACAATACCGCTGAATCAATATAGGACTAGTAACGGCAAGAAGAATTGACAATTCAACGCCCACAACTACTTTGTGTTCTACTCGTGCATAGAAACTACGCATAGACCTAGCTCATGATGCCACTGTTGGGGATCGTAGCAGAAATTAAAATTTTCCTACGCATCACCAAGATCTATCCATGGAGTATTCTAGCAACGAGGGGATAGGAGAGCATCTACATACCACTTGTAGATCGCAACGGAAGCATTCAAGAAGAACGTGGATGATGGAGTTGTACTCGTCGTGATCCAAATCACCGATGACCAGCGCCGAACGGACGGCACCTCCGCGTTCAACACACGTACGGTCGGGATGACGTATCCTCCTTCTTGATCCAGCAAGGGGGAAGGAGAGGTTGATGAAGATCCAGCAGCACGACGGCGTGGTGGTGGATGCAGCAGAGTTCCAGCAGGGCTTCGCCAAGCTTCTGTGGAGAGAGGGAGAGGTGTAACGGGGAGAGGGAGGCGCCAATGCAGCAGGGGTGCGGCTGCCCTCCCTCCCCCCCTTTATATAGGCCCCCTAAGGGGGAGCGCAGCCCTGGAGATGGATCTCCAGGGGGCGGCCAAGGGGGGTGCCTTGCCCCCCAAGGCAAGTGTGGCGCCCCCTGCCCTAGGGTTTCCAACCCTAGGCGCAGGGGAAAGGCCCATGGGGGGCGCACCAGCCCACTATGGGCTGGTTCCCTCCCCACTTCAG
The DNA here is from genome assembly GCF_018294505.1 of Triticum aestivum. NCBI lineage: Eukaryota > Viridiplantae > Streptophyta > Magnoliopsida > Poales > Poaceae > Triticum > Triticum aestivum. The sequence continues at coordinate 616,068,483 of NC_057809.1, forward strand.
CCCACGGGGGCCTCCGGGATGGGTGGCCCCACCCGGTGGACCCCCGGGACCCATCTGGTGGTCCCGGTACAATACCGGTGACCCCCAGATCCACCCCGATGGCCGAAACGACACTTCCTATATATAATTCTTCACCTCCGGACCAATCCGGAACCTCTCGTGACGTCCGGGATCTCATCCGGGACTCCGAACAACCTTCGGTTTGCTGCATACTAATATCTTTACAACCCTAGCGTCACCGAACCTTAAGTGTGTAGACCCTACGGGTTCGGGAGACATGCAGACATGACCGAGACGATCTCCGGTCAATAACCAACAGCGGGATCTGGATACCCATGTTGGCTCCCACATGCTCCTCGATGATCTCATCGGATGAACCACGATGTCGAGGACTTAATCAATCCCGTACTCAATTCCCTTCGTCTAGCGGTACGATACTTGCCCGAGATTCGATCGTCGGTATACCGATACCTTGTTCAATCTCGTTACCGGAAAGTCTCTTTACTCGTTCCCGTAACACATCATCCCGTGATCAACACCTTGATCACATTGAGCTCATTATGATGATGTCTTACCGAGTGGGCCCAGAGATACCTCTTTGTCATACGGAGTGACAAATCCCAGTCTCGATTCATGCCAACCCAACAAACACTTTCGGAGATACCTGTAGTGCACCTTTATAGTCATCCAGTTACGTTGTGACGTTTGATACACCCAAAGCATTCCTACGGTATCCGGGAGTTGCATAATCTCATGGTCTAAGGAATGATACTTGACATTCAGAAAAAGCTCTAGCAAACGAACTACACGATCTTTGTGTTATGCTTAGGTTTGGGTCTTGTCCATCACATCATTCTCCTAATGATGTGATCCCGTTATCAATGACATCCCCATGTCCATAGTCAGGAAACCATGACTATCTATTGATCAACGAGCTAGTCAACTAGAGGCTTACTAGGGACACATTGTGGTCTATGTATTCACACATGTATTATGATTTCCGAACAATACAAGTTATAGCATGAACAATAGACAATTATCATGAACAAGGAAATATAATAATCCATTTATTATTGCCTCTAGGGCATATTTCCAACACATCATCACTTCACCCTTAACTAGTCTCTGTTCATTCTGCAACTCCTGTTTCGAGTTACTACTCTTAGCAACTGAAACAGTATCAAATACCGAGGGGTTGCTATGAACACTAGTAAAATACACATCAATAATCTGTATATCAAATATACCTTTGTTCACTTTGCCATCCTTCTTATCCGCCAAATACTTGGGGCAGTTCCGCTTCCAGTGACCAGTCCCTTTGCAGTAGAAGCACTCAGTCTCGGGCTTAGGTCCAGAGTTGGGCTTCTTCACTTGAGCAGCAACTTGCTTGCTGTTCTTCTTGAAGTTCCCCTTTTTTCCTTTGCCCTTTTCTTGAAACTAGTGATCTTGTCAACCATCAACACTTGATGCTCTTTCTTGATTTCTACCTTCATCGATTTCATCATCATGAAAAGCTCGGGAGTCGTTTTCGTCATCCCTTGCATACTATAGTTCATCACGAAGTTCTACTAACTTGGTGATGGTGACTAGAGAATTCTGTCAATCACTATCTTATCTGGAAGATTAACTCCCACTTGATTCAAGCGATTGTAGTACCCAGACAATCTGAGCACATGTTCACTAGTTGAGCGATTCTCCTCCATCTTGTAGCTATAGAACTTGTTGGAGACTTCATATCTCTCAACTCGGGTATTTGCTTGAAATATTCACTTCAACTCCTGGAACATCTCTTATGGTCCATGACGTTCAAAACGTCTTTGAAGTCCCGATACTAAGCCGTTAAGTATGGTGCACTAAACTATCAAGTAGTCATCATATTGAGCTAGCCAAACGTTCATAACGTCTGCATCTGCTCCTGCAATAGGTCTATCACCTAGCGGTGCATCAAGGACATAATTTTTCTGTGCAGCAATGAGGATAAACCTCATATCACAGATCCAATCCGCATCATTGCTACTAACATCTTTCAACACAATTTTCTCTAGGAACATATCAAAATAAACATATAAAAGCAACAACGCGAGCTATTGATCTACAACATAGATATGCTAATACTACTAGGACTAAGTTCATGATAAATTAAAGTTCAACTAATCATATTACTTAAGAACTCCCACTTAGATAGACATCCCTCTAATCTTCTAAGTGATCACGTGATCCAAATAAAACTAAACCATAACCGATCATCACGTGAAATGGATTAGTCTTCAATGGTGAACATCATTATGTTGATCATATCTACTATATGATTCATGCTCGACCTTTCGGTCTCCGTGTTCCGAGGCCATATCTGCATATGCTAGGCTCGTCAAGTATAACCCGAGTATTCTACATGTGCAAAACTGGCTTGCACCCGTTGTAGATGGACATAGAGCTTATCACACCCGATCATCACGTGGTGTCTGGGCACGACGAACTTTGGCAACGGTGCATACTCAGGGAGAACACTTCTTGATAATTAGTGAGAGATCATCTTATAATGCTACCGTCAATCAAAGAAAGATAAGATGCATAAAAAGATAAACATCACATGCAATCAATATAAGTGATATGATATGGCCATCATCATCTTGTGCTTTGTGATCTCCATCTCCGAAGCACCGTCATGATCACCATCGTCACCGGCGCGACACCTTGATCTCCATCATAGCATCGTTGTCGTCTCGCCAATCTTATGCTTCTACGACTATCGCTACCGCTTAGTGATAAAGTAAAGCACTACAGGGAGATTGCATTGCATACAATAAAGCGACAACCATATGGCTCCTGCCAGTTGCCGATAACTCAGTTACAAAACATGATCATCTCATACAATAAATCTTAGCATCATGTCTTGACCATATCACATCACAACATGCCCTGCAAAAACAAGTTAGACGTCCTCTACTTTGTTGTTGCATGTTTTACGTGGCTGCTACGGGCTTAGCAAGAACAAATCTTACCTACGCATCAAACCACAACGATAGTTTGTCAAGTTGGTGCTGTTTTAACCTTCGCAAGGACCGGGCGTAGTCACACTCGGTTCAACTAAAGTTGGAGAAACTGACACCCGCTAGCCACCTGTGTGCAAAGCACGGCGGTAGAACCAGTCTCGCGTAAGCGTACGCGTAATGTCGGTCCGGGCCGCTTCATCCAACAATACCGCCGAACCAAAGTATGACATGCTGGTAAGCAGTATGACTTATATCGCCCACAACTCACTTGTGTTCTACTCGTGCATATAACATCAAACCATAAAACCTAGGCTCGGATGCCAGTGTTGAGGAACGTAGTAATTTCAAAAATTTCCTACGCACACACAAGATCATGGTGATGCATAGCAACGAGAGGGGAGAGTGTTGTCTACGTACCCTCGTAGACCAAAGCGGAAGCGTTGACACAACGTAGAGGAAGTAGTCGTACATCTTCCCGGTCCAACCGATTCAAGCACCGTTACTCTGGCACCTCCGAGTTCTTGGCACACGTACAGCTCGATGACGCACCCCGGGCTCCGATCCAGCAAAGCTTCGGGGAGGAGTTCCGTCAGCACGACGGCGTGGTGACGATCTTGATGTTCAACCGTCGCAGGGCTTCGCCTAAGCACCGCTACAATATGACCCAGGTGTAATATCATGGAGGGGGCACCGCACACGGCTAAGGAACGATCACGAAGATCAACTTGTGTGTCCATGGGATGCCCCCTGCCCCCGTATATAAAGGAGTGGAGGAGGAGAGGGCCGGCCCTCTCTATGGCGCGCCCTAGGGGAGTCCTACTCCCACCGGGAGTAGGATTCCCCCTTTCCTAGTCCAACTAGGAGTCCTTCCATGTAGTGGGAGTAGGAGACAAGGAAGGGGAAGGGAGAAGGGAAGGAAGGAGGGGGCGCAGCCCCTCCCCCTAGTCCAATTCGGACTAGGCCTTGGGGGGCGCGCGGCCTGCCCTAGGCAGCCCCTCTCTCTTTCCCGTATGGCCCAATAAGGCCCAATACTTCTCCCCCGTATTCCCGTAACTCCCCGGTACTCCGAAAAATACCCGAACCACTCAGAACCTTTCCGATGTCCGAATATAGTCATCCAATTTATCGATCTTTACGTCTCGACCATTTAGAGACTCCTCGTCATGTCCCCGATCCCATCCGGGACTCCGAACTCCTTCGGTACATCAAAACTCATAAACTCATAATATAACTGTCATCGAAACCTTAAGCGTGCGGACCCTACGGTTCGAGAACAATGTAGACATGACCGAGACATGTCTCCGGTCAATAACCAATAACGGAACCTGGATGCTCATATTGGCTCCTAGATATTCTATGAAGATCTTTATCGGCCAGACCGCATAACAACATACGTTGTTCCCTTTGTCATCGGTATGTTACTTGCCCGAGATTCGATCGTCGGTATCTCAATACCTAGTTCAATCTCGTTACCGGCAAGTCTCTTTACTCGTTCTGTAATACATCATCTCGCAACTAACTCATTAGTTGCAATGCTTGCAAGGCTTAAGTGATGTGCATTACCGAGAGGGCCCAGAGATACCTCTCCGACATTCGGAGTGACAAATCATAATCTCGAAATACGCCAACCCAACAAGTACCTTCGGAGACACCTGTAGAGCACCTTTATAATCACCCAGTTACGTTGTGACGTTTGGTAGCACACAAAGTGTTCCTCCGGTAAACGGGAGTTGCATAATCTCATAGTCATAGGAACATGTATAAGTCATGAAGAAAGCAATAGCAACATACTTAAACGATCGAGTGCTAAGCTAACGAATGGGTCATGTCAATCACATCATTCTCCTAATGATGTGAACCTGTTAATCAAATGACAACTCATGTCTATGGCTAGGAAACTTGACCATCTTTGATCAACGAGCTAGTCAAGTAGAGGCATACTAGTGACACTCTGTTTGTCTATGTATTCACACATGTATTATGTTTCCGGTTAATACAATTCTAGCATGAATAATAAACATTTATCATGAAATAAGGAAATAAATAATAACTTTATTATTGCCTCTAGGGCATATTTCCTTCAATTACGCCTGAGCAGGTAACGAGGTCATTACTTCAGTCATTTCTCATGCTTGCCTGAAAAAAAGTCACCAATTTTGCATTGTTGCCCTATTTCATAGGTGGAATGACAGCCATATGGCGCCGATGACAGACTTGGGTACACCCCGGAGTTTTCCATCAACCCGATGTGCTTGCGGGATAGGGATCTCTGGCTTATGCGGTGCCCACTGATATGCAACTGGGCTGTTGAGTTTCATTTGCCACATCGCGTGTTTCGTCAGTTTGGTCTGTTCCAGCCTCACCCACCGGAATGGGTGGATACGGACAAAGCACTTCATAGGTAAGAGAGTGTATTGACTAAGCATCATCAGTCCTTCTTGATTTTGCTAATGTTTGGTGTTGTACCATGCAGGTTGGACAGGAGAAGGCAACGGAAGATAAAGGACTGGGACAAGCATCATGCTTCGTATGTTACTCGCTTCTAGCTTTGCGTGGAGCAAGCTCGTAGCAATGCACGCGACAAGCTTCGTGAGCATAACTCACTTGCTTTTGATAACTACATACGATGGCTTCTTGAAAATACTCGAGTTGAGATATGCCCGCCGGCATATAATGAGGATATTCTTGAAGAACCCGTAAACTTTGAGGATCTATCAAAGGGGAAGTACAACAGAGATGTCAGGGTAGGGCAAGGAGTCCCTGCTGTTCTGGTGATTAACTATGTGGTAAAGTGTTCCTTCTTTACTTTCCCGTTGGCCGTATTACACATGTTTGAATGGCTAACATGTTCATTCTTTCTCATCCGCAGTGCACCGAGATCAAGAAAGCAGCTGATGAGAGCCAGTCTATTCTGGAGAACACACCGGTTGGAAAAGGCAATGATGATGGTTCACTACGAGCATTCCTCAAGGTACATATCGCATTCACTATGAGAGCCAGTCTATGTTGCGGAGTTTGATATCTTCCACACTTGTTCATGTTACAGCGTCAGGCCAAGAAGTTAAGGCGGTTATCGAATCTTCTCGGTTGCCGTGATCCTGAATTTGATGAACCATCTTGCTCTAGGTCTGGTACACCATCAGACCCCTTATCTGACCATCAAGGGGCCGATGTGAGTTCCTCATATGCTTATCTGGATGATGAGGGTGCGGTCACCCAAGAGGTATGACTAATCCTTTAGATGTGATTCTCACTTGATTGCGACGCCGGTCTTCATCATATTGTTTGATTGTGTGATAGGGCCATGAGCTTGATGATGACATGACTTTGGCGGACGCTTAACTTCGGTCCCCATATGTGTTCAAGCCTAGGCAGCCCAGACGCCGGTACACGCCCAACGACTTTGACAATAGAGGCAACCCAAAGGTGGTCGTAGGGACCTCATGGATGGCTAGCTTGGATGATGAGGCGGAGGCGGAGGCGGAGGAGGAATTGCAGGAAGAGGAGGCTCGTCCACCCAGGAAGAAGAAGATTGCTTGCAGGAATGGCACCAGGAACACACGCGGAAGGCATTAGTGCTTGTGTTTGTTAGTGCTCTTGTAGCCGTTTCATTAGGTTGATGAACTTGTGAGGTTATGTTATATGTTGGTGAACTCTTACTAGTGTGGTATTTGTGTTTGCGAACTAGTAGTAATGTTGAATTGTCCTAAATGATGTGATGTTCAAGTTATTAGTTGTCTTTGTTCAGTATTTGTGTTTACAATAATTTTAGTGATGTTCAAGCAAGTTATGTGAGTGCTGCATGGGCCAAAATGGCATCTGTTTCTGCAGTTTGGCAGTTAACAGCACTGCAGCGCCCAACAGCCAAGCGCTGCACTGTACTGTGCAGCGCCCAACGCTTAGGCGCCGCACCATACACTGCAGCGCCCCTCTCATAGGCGCTGCTCAACTGGCCATGGCTATCCAAAGAGCCACAGAAGGCTTGCAGCACTGACAATCCATGAAAATTACCAAGTCAGAGTGCAGCGCCCAAGAGCCAGGCATGGTCTTCCAACGGATGTGCATTCCAGAACCAACATTATGCCTTCTCTCGAACTCAACAACGTCACTTAGGTCCATCTAATTCAAATCCTTCCTCACTTGGTCCAAGAGCTCCGCATAGCTAGGACTACTCTCAAACACCATGTCAAGCTCATCCGGGTCCGGCTCAACATTGCCTTTCAAAAAGGCCTCTTTATCCACATGATGAACATAAACACATTTTCTCCCCATCCCTATAATAATCAAAAACACACATATATCAAGTAAGTACTTAACAAAAATATTTGCACAAAATACATATGCCATAACATATATATGAATTAATAACCATAACCCTCACATAACAATTACCACAACCCTAACTATAGCATAACCCTAACACCAACATCAAACACACACATAACCCTAACCCTAGCATACTATGAAAGCCTAACCATACCAAATTAGCAAAGAAACATAACATGATTCAACACAAATTTGCAAATCCAAGCCAAAACTAGGGTTTCCCCAAAGTAGCAAGATTTGAGCAAATGTGACAATTCCTATGGATGAAAACGAGGGGATCGGAGGAGATTGCCTTAAGCGAGGGATTGGCTTCGAAATCCACGGTCAAATACTCCGGATTTGCAAGATTTGAGAAGGATTTGAGAGGGGGAGAGGGGAAGAGAGGAGGGGCGCAAGTCTAAGGGTTTGGGTGGGGTGGGGTGTGTGGGGTGGGGTGGGAGGGGAGAGAGGGTGGGGCCAGCCTAAGTGAAACACGGACTGTGCAGCGCCTAAGAGACGGGCGTTGCATATTACAAGTGTGGCGCCTAGGCCTTAGGCGCAGCAGTGCTGTCTGTGGGGCCGCAACTGGACCAGGGCTGCCACGCTGGCAGAAGGTGTGACGCCCAAGGGAAGGACGCTGCATAGTAATATGCGGCGCCTAGCTGTCGGGCGCCACACGAAAGGGTCAGCAGAGTGAAATGTTTTCGAGAGCAGGTCAGTTTGTGATTTGATTTCGCCCTCAGGTCAAATATGTGATTTCTGCCACTATTAGGCATGACATGAACATATAATTTCATCTTAATGATATTCAATTCATTCAATAATTTACTGATAGGATATAAATGAAGCACAAGAGTAAATGACGAGCTACTCCAAAAAGATATAAGTGAAGATCAAACGAGTAGTTAAGTAAATGGGTAACTATTTGAAGACTCTCTCTTATTTAAAAAAATTCAGATCTAAGTATTTTATTAAAAAACAAGCAAAAAAATAAATAAAATAACATTTCAAGAATAGCACAACTCATGTGAAAAAGCAAAAACTTAAGCTCAACCGATACTAACCGATAATTGCTGAAAAAGAAAGGTAGGATGCCTACCGGGGAATCCCCAAGCTTAGATGTTTGAGACTTGTTGGGATATTATCTTGGGATGCCTTGGGCATCCCCAAGCTTGAGCTTTTGTGTCTCCTTAATTTCTTTTATATCAACATTTCCCTAAATCTTAAAAACTTCATCCACATAAAACTATCTTGCTTTTCTGATTGCATTGTTATCTTACCTTGAATTGTTATGAGAAAAAATTCATCGTAATATATGTTATTTCTCTTAATGTTAGTAATGCATTCTTCTAATTGTGCAAATGTGGAGATACTCTATGATATATTAATTTCTCTGACTTTTTATTCATTCAAATGTTCAAATGGACATATATTTATGTTTCCTTTCATAACTTTCCCTATTTCCCACTCCATAAGTCCCGTCCAAGTGTTTCCACAGATCAAACAGATTGATTCATGCTAGGATCGACCAGCGGGCTGCACGCCGGCGGCGACCACACAACGCGATGATCTGGTAGGGAGCGGTCACTAGCCAAGCATAGAACACGGCGGCAGCACGGCGGACGGCCACACAACACGGCGACGGTCGACGGACGCCCACACAATGCAGCGGCGGTCGAAGGATGGCCATACAACTCAGTCGCCGGCGTCCGCCGGCCGGTGCTGGCGGCCAACAGTCCAGAAGGACTCGCAACATGCAATACAACCTCACGTGCTGCCTAGAACTAATGAGCACCACATGTGTATATGATCGGACGTTCATAAAAGATAGAAGTTGTAAATCTGAATAGAGTTCACAAAATTGATAATAAATCACAAATTTAGAAAAGTTCATGAAATTTGTACAAAGTTCACGAAGTTTAAATAATCATGAATTTGAAAAATAAATCAAGGGCTAATAGTTCGTGCATCTGAAAAAGTTCAAAATTGGATAAAATCATGAATTAAAAAAGGGAAATGATTAGCTTCAACCGACTGATGCTTTATCGTTCATCCGCCTCCTCACGCCCGCGACGCGTGTCCGTGTGGGACCAGCTCATTCTTATTCTCACGCCAACGACCACGCCTCCCATTCCCGAAGCTTCTCACTAGAATCGTTTTCCCTTTCGTCTACCCCGTCTTCTCCCATCTCCTCCAATCTCTCTCCTGTGAGCCCGTGCTGCTCCTCCATCTTTCTCATCTCCCCTCCCCTCCATACTGTGGTGTTGCATCGGTTACACTAGACAAGTCTGGCAAGATTCAGATTGACGGTGGCCGGCTGCCTGGCATACCTACTTCAAGGTTCCATGGTTGTAGGCTAGGCCCCAAATGGTACATGTGCATGTCGCTCACCATCGAGCTTTGGATGAAATTCATGACATGATATTACAAGTGCTTCACGTGGAATTTTTGCAACAAAGATCTTGTTGCAGAAATACAGAGAAGAGGTCGTACAGGTTGTTCTAATTTTTGCTACAATGGTCTTGTTGTAGGAATACAAAGAAGTTTTTGGCAACAACGGTCTTGTTGCAGAAATGCAGAGCTGAGATCGAAGATGTTGTTGCAATTTTTGCAACAAGGATCTTGTTGCAGGAATGGAAGAGGCGGGAGATGTTTTTGCATTTTTTGCAACAATGGTCTTGTTGCATGAATTTAGAGAAGAGGCCAAAGATGCTTCTGCAATATTGATTTTGTTGCAACGAAGTTTTGCAACAAGCGTCTTGCTGCAGAAAATAAAGAGAGACAATGGGATGACTCGTGGCATACAATCGGACGGCTCCTGACCTGGCTGATCTTTTAAAAAGATCAGCTGGTGGACACATAGCAGGCCCCATAAAAAAACATGGGCTCAAAATTCATGAATTTTGAAAGAATCACATATTTGAAAAAATCATGAATTTAAAAAAGTTCATTATTTTTAAAATTGTTTACAAAAAATGTAAAGAAAAGCCAAAAAAGAAGAAAAGGGAAAACTGTAAAAGAAAAAGAAACAAAAAGAAGAAAACCAAAGAAAAAACGAAACAAGAACCGATAAAACCCCAACTGGAAAACATACAAAAAACATAAGTATATGGGACGACCCGCTACAAAACCTAGGGTACTGGGGGAGGTGAGGGTGCACCCCGTACGAAAACACCCTTAACTGATGCTTAATGCGTTGAATAGGGATTTGTGCACTGGGCTTGCGCATAGAGGGTTGAGGGGTCGCTATTGGTGGACTTCCCACGCCTTACACGGGGAATAGGATCCACATATATAACACCCTTTTGCTTCAAATTGTCGACATGCCACACATGCGGTTACGCGGATCATTATCGACAAGTGTTGGGCGATTGTTGCCTGGTTTTTTTTACTAGTTTTGAATTATTGGTTTGTGGTAAAAAAAAAGAAACGTCAATATTTATTTTCTTTAAAAATAAACACATCCAAAAATTTGAGAACATATTTTTTTAAACAAAGTAGATTTTTTTAAATTCAAACATGCATTGAAATGTATGTGAGAATTTTTTGAAAAAATCTCACATTTTACATAAAATTTGTGGATGTGTACTTTGGAAGTATGAAATTTTGTTTGAAATATTTCAAGAATTTTGAAAAGGCACAAATTTTGTATGGCAAATAAAACAACAAGAAAAGGAAAACAAAAATGGACCGAAACCTTCTAAAAGGTTCGCAAAACCGGATTCCTTCTGGATGTCTAATTGGGTCAGGTCCCCTCCCCCCCTCCCCCCCCCCCTCCCCCCCCCCCCCCCCCCCCCCCCTCGGCTAGAGAAGGAAACGGACAATGAGCACACCGAGGAAGTGAACGAAACCAGCCAGAAGCAGGGACTTCACCGAGAATTGGGAAAGTGAACATTGTCCAAAAAAAGTTGGTAATGAGTTCCACGTCTTTTCTTGAAATTAACATGAAAATAATTTCATGTAAAAAAATAAAATAACGACACTGCAAATGACCTTGCACCTGTAGGAACTCAAAGAACAACATGAAAGATGTAATGATAATCCTGAATTTGCGCCACCTTACAAGAATGCAAACAGATGGGTGCCAAGCGCCATTGAGGGCCGCCAAATCTGGAGTTTGATGGCGTGTTCGGCGCGCTGCCCTGGCCAAATTCTTTCAACAGTAATGGCTTCACCTTTGGTAAGCTACTTTGTAAGTCTGACAACCAGCATATCAGCGATGGAGTCGTGTCGAGTTATGGTGAAGAGGAGATCCATTATTTATTTTTTCTGGTGTTTGCTGCGGTGGTGCTGGAGGCAAGTAACAAGCGTTGGATTCAAGCTCAAGGGTGCCATCGGTCTTGATTGTAATTTTCTTTCTTGACGGTCCTTTGTGCAAGGGCTAGTTTTCAGATGTCTTTTTACTAGTTTTGTCAGGTCGACATCTTCGTGTGATTTGTATTTTGATCATTTTATATTAATTAGACACATACTACCATAAAAAATATGAAACGAAACAATTTTTTAATTGGAAGCAGCAGAGAGTAGAGAAATACTACAAGCCTTTGTTTTTTTAGAAATAGTACAACCTGGACCTCGAGGACTGAGCAACAATGGCTGCAATTGCACATTGGGCCTTTAACCCATCGGTGCCATCATTCCTCCATCGCAGGCCTTGGTATATGATGGTGATGTTTCTCAAAAAAAAAAAAAACAGTTCGCCCACCCTTAGGGTTCCACCAGAGAGGAAAGGGGATCGGGTGTCAGTTATGCGCCGCCGCCGCCTGCCGTGCGCCGATCTCCCCCCTCTCGCCGTCGCAATTGCCGTCGGATGCCTCGAATGAGGATCCACTGCTGCTTGCGAATAGGCGACCAAATAAGCAGCTCCCCCTTTGGGAGCCGCACTCCCCAATCGAAGCTCTTTAGGGAGCGACGATCCGCAATCAAGCGGCTCCTCTCCGAGCTGCAACCGGCAATCAAAGCAATCAAGCGGCTCCACTCCGAGCCGCAGTCCGCAATCGAAGTAGCTCCCATTTTTAGTGGCTAATCCGGAATCAAAGAAGTCCTTTCCGGATTACAATCAGAAACAGGCCCTCTTTCGAATTCAGTCTCCGAGTTTCCATTGGTGGCGGGGACCTAGCAGATAGTATATATATCTGGCCGGGCGGACACCACGGTACCCGCCAATTTTAAGAGGGGACGAGCAACTCTCTCTTCCCAGCGACCGGCTACCAGATCGGCCTCGGCAAATCCTCCCTCGACATGACGGTGAGTTCGTCCTCCTGTTGTAGATCCTCTTACAACTTCACCGCAGGAAAAAAAAAATCAAGGAATAATAAAAAGTACTGTAGGAACCATAATCATAATTCATGGTCAAAATTTAACCTTTCTGGTGGCGAAATGTCAAAATTGCGTCAGTCTCTTGGAAAGTATGAAATTTTCCAACACTGTGGGTAATTACAGAGAACTGTACTATCAAAATTGTGTGTTTCTGTGGGAAAGTATGAAATTTCTACAATCAAATTTGTGTCTTTCTGTGAGAAAGTATATATTTTATTTTTTGTCTGTGGAAAATATTAAAATTGCACCTGTCTCAGTAAGTAATCAGACTCTGATTTGTTTCCATAATAAAATGTAGGACAATGAAGTTGATAGGCTCAGCAAGTTGCCCGATGACGTTTTGCTCAACATTGTCGAGCGACTTGATATCACCGACGTCGCAAGAACCACCATCCTATCCAGGCGCTGGAAGCAGATCCCTGCCATGCTCTCAAAAATTATCATAACGGTCGGTTCTTTTGAGCCCAAGCGCGGAAGAGGGACAAAATTAACCTCACATGATATAGCTCGGGCCAACACCACCGTGCGGGAAGCAACCAGGAGCATACTAGAATGCAGGACCGGAAGTCTACACACCATTCACCTAATGTCCATGCAATTCTATCTGGGAGATGACTCCATCTTCATTGGCCAGACTGTTGCCAACACCATAGCAACACAAAAAGTTGCTTCGGTTGAGTTCGTAATCTTAACCGAAGTGCGTACCAATTGTTACGTCGATGACCTGCTCAGTTATGGGAAGCGGTTCATGTTATTCTTTGATTCATGTCCAAACGCATTTGGTGGCCTTGCACGCCTCTGGCTAGAGAATTTGAGGTTAGGCGAATCAGACTTCCCCAAAATTTTCAGTATATGCAAGCAACTAGAGTTCTTGCGCCTCTGGCGGTGTGACACGGGGGATCTGTCTTTGCTGGAAGTGGAACACCTGCAACTCCGTGAACTTGTGATTTCGGATAGCAGTCTTGAGAGGGTTGATCTCAAGTGGGTACCAAAGCTCACAGTACTGAAATTTAATGGGTTTTTATCTCGAGATGACCCTTTCTCTTTGGGCTATGTCCCACAGCTCCAGACTGTGAGCATCACTAATGTTGGTCTTTCTTGGCACAAGATGCTCAAGCTAAGTGAGTTGCTTGGTAAAACAGCCATAAGCAACCTGCATTTGAACTTCAGATGTGAAAAGGTTAGTGAAGGTCTGCAACTAATGTTATCAGAATGATGTGTGTCATGGAGATGTTGTAGTCATTATTTTTGGCTAACATAATTCTGCATTATCCCCCTCTTTTGCAGATTTGGGTCAAACCAGAAGGCCGGAAGCAATTGTTACCGGTGTTCCGCAAACTAAGTTTTGTGAATTTGTTCAACATTTCCGAAGAATGCGATCTGAATTGGACGATGTTCATACTCCAAGGCGCACCCACCCTTAAGGAACTGTGCATTACGGTAAATAAACTCTTGTACCGGTTCTTCATCTCTCATTTTTTATTCCAGCACATGTTGAATATGCAAATCGAATTCTCTTTTTCGAAGTTCAAACTTTCCATGACCAGTTAGGAGTTTTTGACCTGATTGAATGCAGGTGCGGGATCATTTATGTGAAATGACAAAGGGGAAGCGGAGGTACATGCATGAGTTTAGCGAGGAGAAGGACAAAGGACTGGAGTGGGAACCATCTGCCCTAGATTTCAATCATCACAGCCTGGCTGAGCTCTGTATCTATGGTTTTCGGGCAGAAGACAAATTTGTGAGGTATGCCAGAAACATCATGGAGGCAGCGGTGAACCTGGTGGCTGTAAACCTGTATAAGAATCCAGGGTGTGAGAAATGCAAGCGCAGGCTTCCAAGTGGGTGGACGTGGACGGAGATGCTGTTGATTAGAGACAAAATCAGCAAGGGTATGCCGTCAAATGTTGGGATTCGCTTCCCGAGTTGACAGGCGACAATTAATATGGATTGGAGGGAGTATCATCTCAAAATACACAGGTTCATTGTTGACGATTAATCAGTGCATACAGCAGTAGCTTTGCAGCGCGAGTGCGTTGTTTTGTCTAAGAAAAAAATTTGCTGTCAGCGACAATTAATATGGATCGGAGGGAGTACTAAGTTGTACAATAATAAGAGTAGCCTTAACAGTAGTGTCAAGTATATTTTTTCCCATTCTCCATTCCTTGTTGGGTTAGCTGCTTCATATAATCTTAAAAGATTTATGATATCAAAACTGAAACAGGATCCACGAAAAGACAAGTGAGAGCTTGTATTGGTTGACCCGACATATAAGCTTAATAATGAGTTGCAAAACTACACATATATAAGCTTAATGTGTTACAAAAAAATTGACCAAGTTCACTACTGTATCACAAATCTACATTTCTCTACCTCCCAGGATTTAAAAAACGTATAGAGAAGATTTATCCGTTGTGGACTCAACAGTGATGGTGCTTTCTCCCTTTCGAGGGTATTGTCGTGGAGCTTAGGTGTACTAGAGCTTTTATGGAAAACTTGATTGTTTATTTATTTTGGAAAATGGAGAACTTGATGTTGACATAGGTAGGGTCTCTAATTCCAAGTCGGTCGATGATCATGGTTGCTGATCGATCGATCCAGCAGAGCAGATAAATAAGACTCTTTGGTTCTATCTCTTCAAAATGTGCGAACGCCCAGAAAATGAAGCACCATGGTCTCTCTTCCGTCCGTCAGGGACGTCGGAAAATGGTGTCAGCATGTGTTTTTTTTTTTTTGAGAAATCTCGCCCACTTTATTGATTCATAACAATGTTCATAGATACAAGGTTTTGATCATGGGGTACCCCAGGCAGCCAAATATGTCGGCCAGGCCTAAGACAGCAACCAAATTTGGTGAGATTATGAGGTTCGAAATTAAACACCCTACGCTCATGGCTAAAACTACAAGAAATAAAAGCATCTCCCGTATGATAGCGCCATGTAGTCCAGCAGAATCATGATTTATGTCCTGATCACCCCTTCACAATCCGAAGCAATGTGTATGCTTTGCAGGTTCAGGTCTGCTGCTAGGGATAGTGCCTCGCGGGCTGCATAGGCTTGAAGAGTTTTAGGGTTTGTTAGGCCGGATCAGCATGTGTATACAAGTGTAGGCAACGTGGATGGGCTGAGTCTGAGAGAACAGCGAGCAGCAGCCGAGATGGGGCGCTGGCATGGCCTGAAATAAAATAAAGTCGACTCGGCCACCTGCTCCTTGGGCCAAACTGAGCAACTCTAGCAGATCCCGCATCTCGCCGATCCGTAAAACGTGTTTGTAATTCGCGGAAAAAGCTTTTGCGGGCCGGCGCGGATGGCCCCAGTTGCAGACCCCGCATAACGGACCCGTAAAAAAGGATATTCGCGAAATATGCTCTTTTACGGGTCGGCTTTGCGGGGACTGATCTGGCGCAGTTCCTCCCAGCCCGGAAAACCTAAATTAGCACCTTAATTTGATCCAACATAATGCATTTCTTTGCTTTTTTAATAACGTTGGATACACAAGACATCACCAAATCTTTGCTAGAATAGCAAGACCAAATAAAACAAAAACCACAGGTATGCATTTTAGAAGATTTTTAACTTCCATAACTGCTCCCACTAGTTGAAGCAATATCTTCTCCATGCACTCATTGTTGATCTGCGGATTCTTAATCTTGCATTCTTCAATGTTCATCTTTGGTTCGAAAGAAGTAGACGTTGCTTCCCCTCTAGTTGCAAATGCAGCCGCATCATTGCCTTTGATTCTACTAAGGAGTGCATGGACGTCTATTAAGTTTCTTTCTATCAATAAATCAATGTATTCACCTTCCCAAAACTAAAATGAGCATCCATCTTCCTACACACATGAATGAGCATGTTCGAAATGAGCTGCCGCAATTGAACCAAAGAACGAGCTATCAAAATGAGCTACCGCAAGTGCACGTACCCCGTCGTTTTCGCATTTGAAGAACACCCATCTGGGGTGCTTCGGCGTGCCTGAAGTTAGCCGCATCACTGTTCGCGTGCAGTCGTCGCACGGTATGAGCGACATCGGCGAGCCACAGAGCCGCTGCGCGAGCGCCAAGCCCGGTGGACGGCCAGACGAATCCATGCCCGCAAATCGTCGGCGGCGCCGGGAGGACGAACCCGTACCTGCATGCGGCGATGCGCCCTTGCCGAGACCGCGGGAGATGCTCCCCGACCACTCCATCGCTTGGCGCAGCCACCGGCGACCGGAAAAGCCAAATCCAGCGGCCCTCGATGAAGGTCCGCAGATCCGCAAATCCGGTGGCCCGCCGGCGCAGGGGGGGAGAGGGGAGGCCTCGTGCGTGTGGTAGCCTTTCGGCGAGCTCTTGCCGGCTGCTTTCGCCGGAATCTTGGGCGGCGGCCCGGCGGCGGCGCAAGGGGGAGAGGGGAGGTGGTTGGTGGGGAAAGCGCGGGCTGAAATGTCCCCCCACCAACCGCTGCGGCAAGGGGGAAACCCATGAATACGCGGGTTGGGGCCGAGAATTTGCCGCGCCCCTCAAAAAAATTTGCAGGCGGAGGCGGGATGCGGTGTTTGATCGGGCAGGTTTTTCCGCCTCGACCCGCATTTTGGCGGTTATTTTGCGGGTCGGGGCGGGATGTAGGGTCTGCTAGAGTTGCTCTCTGAACCCAAACCGCATCTATCTGAAGAATTCAACACTCTGTCGAAAGATTCAGTTAAGTTTGAACCAGCAAGTAAGCGCGCCAAAGTCTCCAGAGCCTCCCAGCTCCTGCAATCCGACGCCCCCCCTCCTTCCGTACCGCTTCCCGGAGTTATGATGGAGTAATCATCGTTGATCTCGGGACGTCGCTCTTCTTCTTCCGGCAAAACGCTCACCCACTTTGTTTTCCTTTTATCCCTTTTTCTTCTCAGTTGTAACTTGTAAGGCTATAGAAGGCAGGGTCCTAGAGACTTGTAGATCATTCTGGATTATTAGGGTTCCCCCCTTTCGCCGCCGGTGTTCCTGGTTGGCTTAGTTCCTCTTGTAACGAGCTCCAGCTATCGAATCCTTCCTCTGAAAGTAATAAGAAAGTGCTAATTTCTGAATGCTGTTCGTCAGAACACCTCGTGTCTGACACAAACACGCCTGTAAGCGCGTTGGTTGGCATAACAAAGCAGTCAAGCAGAACCCAATACTACGTTCGATTCAGTCAGGTTGCCAGTTTGGGAACCACGGTGAGTGGTCGACAGAACGAAATGAAATGTTGTCTCTCTCTCTCTCTCTCTCAGCTGATCAGTCTCTTGCGGTGCTCTCTCTTTCCACGATCATCGTCTTCACTCCAACATTCGTCACCCCACTTATCTCGGCCGTGCCGGTGCCCACCAACTATAAAACCTCATCTTCTTTGCTTGTAAACCTCCTCCTCATCATCATCCATTCATGATCCATCCCTTATATGTGCTCCTGCTCCGGTGCTTGCTCTGTCCACCATTGTCACCGGCCCCTATCAATTTATTTAACTTTCCTGCCTCCTTTCTCCTCACTTCGGGTCCGGATTTCACAGTGTCATCCCGTTTGCATGATAACCCTGGCTGGCATCATCAACTGTCAAAAGCATATAACATTTCAGTAAAGCGTCACAAAAAATAAAATCATCTGCAGCATGCGCTGGTGAACCAATACACTATGAATCTATGATGCTTCAGACAATAAATAAGAAGAAGCCCCGCCTTCATCCTCCTCACAGACATTATCCTGAGCCCACTCTGTAACAAAATGTAGAATGCTAAAAGCATCAGTAATAGCATGAGATACATACAAATATGGTAGGGAAAAAATTGAGGTACCGATAAATAATACCTGCATGGAGAATCACACACAGGTGCATCTTAATCATAACCGAGTCCAGTGTTACCGATTTTCTGCAAATTAACTCTGTTAAATATATTTCAACAAAAAAATATATAGTGCTGAAGACAAAAGGTAAAAAAAAAAAACGGCTACAAAAATCCTCTTGGCATCCATGCTGTACAGAGCTTCAGACCATAAACTGAATGTAACCAGATAATGAGACAGAACTTCAGAGTTTTTCCTACAGTGATAAAACTGTTGAAGACCTCCGCAGGCAGCAATTTGGGGCACGGAAGTGAAGCCTTAGGGCATCTCCAGCCGTTGGCTCCCCAGGGGCGTCTAAAAGCGCCGCCTGGGGGTGAGCCGGCGCAAAAAATGGCCCTGGGGCGAGTCGGTCCCCAGGGCCGCCCCAGGCGCGTATTAAAAAACAAAAAAGAAGAACGTTCGGCGAAGTTATGATAAAAACTAGTTAAATTTCGGCCAAACATTACAAATTTCGGCGAAATTCGTCCAAACATTACATTAACCTAATCTAAAAAAAAGAAAGGGGGAAGTCGTCGCCGCCGTCGCCGCCATCGTCGTCGTCGGCCTTCTCCTCCTTGACGCGGGCGCCCCTACTGGACCCCTGCCCGGCGTTGCCATGGCGAACAGGCGGCGGCGCGTCGTCGTCGCTGCTGTCGCATAGGACGACGACCCCGCCTTCCTCGCGGCCGCGCCGGCGCTCCTCGAAGCGGCGCGCTGGCGCTCCTTCTCCTTCTCGCGGCGCGCCTTCTCCATCGCAATGGAGTCCTGGCGCGCCCATTCGAGGGCGGCGTCGTCGGCGGCGGCGAACTCGGCCTTCACCGGCGCCAGTGGCTCCGTCTTCACCGGCGCCAGCCCCGGCTCCGTC
Source organism: Triticum aestivum (assembly GCF_018294505.1). NCBI lineage: Eukaryota > Viridiplantae > Streptophyta > Magnoliopsida > Poales > Poaceae > Triticum > Triticum aestivum. The sequence goes on from NC_057809.1 coordinate 616,087,780, forward strand.
TTCGGCTTGACGAAGCGCGGAGGAGCCCCCGACGAGGGGGCGCGCCGGCCGCCCTCGTTGATGACGATGCTGGCGCTGCTAGTGCGCCGGCCGAGCGGCGTCTCTGCCGCGGGCTCGGCCTTGACGCCGAGCAGCGCCGGAGAGCCGGAGGAGTGGGAAGAAGAACGGGATGACGAGGAGGAAGAAGAGGATGCGCCGAACCTTCTTGGAGCCCATGGCCCGACGCGGCGGTGCTGCGCCGGGGCGGCCGCCCTCGCCGGGGGGTACGCCAACGGCGGGTTGTTGCCGCCCTCGAGGTGCGTGAGCACGCCCTCGAGTGTGCGGCCGGGGACGCCCCGCCAGAGGTAGCGTCCCTCGCTGTTCTGCCGGCTGCCGCCGACCAGCGGCGCGCCGTTGGTGGACGCCAAGCGCTGCTGTTGGCGGTGCTCGAAATACGCCGCCCAGGCCGCGTGGTTGTCGGCGGCGTACTGGGGGAGGGAGAGCTCGGCGTCGGTGAGGGACAGGCGCATGATGTCGACCTCCTCGGCGAAGTACCTCGGGTCCACCGCGGCGTCGGGCACCGGGGGAATGGGCACTCCCCCGGCGCTGAGTCTCCACCCCGTCGGCCCGGCGCGCATGTCCGGCGGCGCTGGGATGTTCGCCTGGAACAGGAGCCACGGCTCCTGTTTGCGCAGTGAACGGCGGCCGAAGCCGTTGGCCGCCGCCGTATCTCCGGGGAAGCGCTCTGCCATGGCGAAGGTGGGGCTGGGCGGGCTCGGAAGAGGTAGAGGGAGGGGCTGGGCGGCGGCGCTCGGGGAGAGAGGAAGGGCTGGACGGCGGCGAGGGGGGGGGCTGGTGTGGGCGCAGGTGAGCGGAGGCCGCCGGCTTTTATAGCCGGGCCGCGCCGTGTGTGCGCGTGCGAGGGAGTGGAGGCGTCGGCGCGCCGTCCCGTGAACGCGCCGCCCGTGAGGAATCAATGGCAAGGCTGACCGGCGGCAGCCTTGCCATTGATTCCCACGGGAACCGAGGCCGTTGGGGGAAGATGAGGCGCCGAGTCGCTGACGCGGCTGGCCCGCGTCTTTTTCGCGCCAAAACAGCTCGCCCCGGCGCCCTCCAGCGCGCCGGGTTCGGCCTGGGTCCGCCGGCGCTGTTTTTGGCCCAAGCCGGCGAAAATCGGGCTCCTGGGGCGCGACTGGGCCGTTTTTTCAGCGCCGGCGCGAAAAAATCGCTTGGGAAGGCCTTCCTGGGGGCGCGGCTGGAGATGCCCTTATGCCACACTGCTGGATAGTACCACCAGCTCAGTAGTGCACCAGCGTGCCAGATCATGGTAAGGAGGAGAAAGGAGGCAACTCTGAAGTAGCGTTTCTGAAGGTACCCCTGACGAAACTGAAGAAACGTGCAGCACTGCCAAGCTGATGGATTCTCTCGTGTGGCCCAACAGTTGGATTTACACAGGCCACTTCTGTGGTTACATGAGGTACTGAATTCCTATGCAACTGACAGCTCTGGACAGAAGGCGCTTCAGCAGTTGGCTTTGCACAGTACTGACGAAGATGGATTTTATGTAGTGGATGGTGTTATTCGGAAAGAGGGCAAGATATGGGTTGGTGCTAATGCAGCTTTGCTGACTAAACTGATCCGAGCTTTTCATGCATCTGCCCTAGAAGGCCACTCAGGCATTCAAACAATATTTCAACAAATTCACAAACTATTTGCTTGGTCTGGGTTCAAAAGAGATGTCACTGAATTTGTACAACAGTGCAAGCTAAACATGAACACTGCTGGACACCTGGCCTTGACTACCACGGGTCCTTGGCAAGACCTCCCTGGAAAGCCCTCTCGCGCCCTCCTTCTAGCAGCGCCATAACAATTTTATAGAAGGTTTGCTAAATCCAATGGCCATTCAGTCCTTTTTGTCCTGGTGGGCAGATATACAAAATGTGCACAGTTCTTTCCTCTGAAACATCCATACACTGCTGCTACAATATCTCAAATATTCTTTGGTATAGTCAGCTTACATGGTATTCCCATATCAATAGTATCAGATAGAGATAAGATTTTGTAAGTACACTTTGTCAAGATTGTCAAAAGACATGATATTCGGTTAGCACTCAGTACAGCTTATCATCCCCAGTCTGATGGCCAGAGCGAGTCATTCAGAGTCTTGAGATGTATTTGCGGCTTGCAGCCAATGCCACTCCCACTCATAAATGGTCTTCTTGGCTGCACATGGCTGAGTTTTGGTATAACTCTTCTCACTATTCCTCACTGGCTTGTTCCCCTTTCAAGGCCTTATATGGTATAGATCCTACTGCCGGTTTTCTACCTGGTTCTCCTACTGATGATAGAACTGAAGTTGGTGCTCTGCTGCAAGACAGAGCAGCTCACTCTGTTCTACTTCAACATCAGTTGGCCTGGGCTCAACACAAGGTGAAGAAGTACGTGGATTTAAAGAGATCACATTGAGAGTTCCAGGAAGGTGACCAAGTGTTCCTCGAACTCCAGCCCTATGCTCAGCATTCTGTCATTAGCAGGCCTTCCCCAAGCTGGCCTTTAAGTATTTTGGGCCATACAAGATCCTCTTCAAGGTTGGTCAATTGGCTTACAAACTGAACTTGGCAGATCATAGACCTGTCTTTGCGGATTTTACCTCCTGGCCTCACCCTGGATTGCCTGCCGGTGGAACTGGAACTGATTCTGGAGCGTTGGCTGGACAAAAGGGACAATGTGCCTCTCCTTCAGGTGCTGGTGAGATGGACCCCGTTACCTGCAAGCATGGCCACTTGGGAGGACCACTCCACGTTGCAGCAACGCTTTCCGGATGCTCCGGCTTGAGGGCAAGCTGGAGCTCAAGCGGGCGACAATATCCAGATTGTGGTAAGGAGGAGAAGAAAAGAGGCAGCTCTGAGAGAGCGTTTCTGAAGATACAGTCAGGCCAGTTAGTCTGAATCGGCTTTGTTTCTCTGAAACTGTCGAAGCGTCCTGTTCAGTAGTGCCGGATGCAAGGAGCGACGTCCATCTTCAGTCTGACGGTCGGTTGGGAACTTATGGCTTCGCTCCCTCGATCTCCAACAGCAACCGTAGATCTTAAATCTGACGGCTACCGCTCATTCACCTGTAGTAGTTTGAATTTACCTTTTGCTTTTTGCCAGTGTCAGGCACCTTTCTCTCTTTTTACCTGCTTGTAAGGCTATAATGTCGAGCCCCGAGATTTATGTATTGGGTTGTAACCCTAGCCGCCATGTTCCGTCTGGCCTAAACCTACCTCCTTAATTTGAGAAGATCTGTGTGATTTGTCTCCACAAATTTGCTATTTTTACACTGAATTCCTGAAATTCTTCGTCAGACCTTAGATCGAGCTTGACAGATACACTCTGACAAAACTGAGAAACGCGCAATGCTGTTAAACCTGAAGCTGAAGCTGGGGCAAAGGTTTCGACCGCTGTGAAGGAAACGGGGAAGGGAAAGACGTCTCTGCCACGTTGACGAGGTCTGGAGTTGTTGGGGTGGGGTCCCGGTGTCAGTGTGAGTGGGAATGATTATAAGCCTGGGTTTTGCTAATTTCTTAAATATGTTCATTATTTGCTTGCACGTGTATTATCATTGTCAGTCCATGTATGTGACAGAACATAAGCAAGGAAAAACTAGAAGGAAAAAAACAAAGTATATTCATTATGACGTGAGAAGTGTGCATAAAGCTTCTCTTCACCTTATGATACATGAAAAGAGATTCCATGGACTCCCTGTGTACTGCAATTCATTTCACATTTTTTTGTTTTTAAAAGGGTGCTTTCGTGATGCAGTTCTCACTGACTAACAGTTTCTGCTGGAAGCAGCAAGGCCATATGTTTAGCCAAAATGTGTTCCCTTTAAAATCTATACTCGATCTGGAGGAAGTTTACTTGGCTCTTCGGTCGCCCATTCAGCACCGGAAGTTCACTGAATGGCTATTTTTCCTGGCTTTCTGCTTCTTTATCTGATTTATTATTGTCATTTTTTTCAGATAAATATTGAACAAGCTGAGAAAACTGTGGAGTTGCTACTACCAATTGACATTACTACTGTAAGGATTAGATTTTCTCCAATGAGTGATGATACTGGCAGTCGTGCTACACATGTATCCATAGCCCAGAGATGTGTTGCACAGTAAAATGCAATCTTGTGGACCTCTTTAAACATGTTTGAAGCCATATATGCTCACGTTTGGGCTCATGAGCATTCAGAGCCTTCTATTGCATCCAACACAATTCAATCTGTCCATCTTGATTAACCTGTTAATGGAATCAGCATGCCCTTTTGCATAGGTTCATCATAATGTTGAAGCTTCGGCAACACCAAGCATTTATCCGAAACTTCCATTTGCCAGAACACTTCACACTAATGTCAAGAGTACACCTAATCCTCCTCAACTCAGTACGATTTCAAAATACACATAATTGAAAAGGTTCACTAGTGACAATTAATCGATGCATACAATGATACAACAGTTCCTATCAACTGCTGCAGCTTGCAGCTTAAGAGCAGTATTTTGACCAAGTACGAAATTCCCCTAAACCCGGGAACTGAATCTGGACGTTCGAAGACAGCATCCCCATGTTGAGTTTGTGGCTAAGCGACGACTTCTCCATCAATGTCCACTCCTGAAGCATGTGCTTGCAGTCCTCACACACTGGACTCTTAAAAAGTTTTATGTCCTCCAGATTCACCGCTGCTTCCATGACATTCCTGACAAAGCGCACGATGTTGTCTTGTGCTTGAAACCTCCCATAGATTCTGAGCTCGGCAAGGTTGTGGTGCTTGAAATCAGGTGCAGATGGTTCTCACTCTAGTCCATTGTCCTTCTCCTCGCTAAACATAAACTTTTTCCTCTGCTCCCCTGTTATCATTTCACATAAATGATCCCGGACCTGCATTTGGTCAGGAATTAAATTCCTAAGCAAGTTTGAACTTCAAAATGAGACAATAAAAATGAGAACCGAATAACCGGTACAAGAGTTCACCAAGATGCTTAGTTCCTTAAGGGTGGGTGCACCTTGGAGTATGAACATTATCCAAGTCAAATCACATTCTTCAGAAATGTTAAGCAAATTCACAAGCGTTAGTTTGTGGAACACCGGTAACAATTGTCTTCGACCTTCCGGTTTGACCCAAATCTGCAAAAGAAGGGGATAATGCAGAATTATGTTAACCAAAAATAGTGACAATAACCTCCACCCACGACATGGACAACAAAACTTACGCACATCACTGACAACATAGAAGACCTTCACTAACCTTTTCGCTTCTGAAGTCCAAATGCAGGTTGCTTATGCCGGTTTTACCCAGCAACTCACTAAACTTGAGCATCTTGTGCCAAGCAAAACCAGTATTAATGATGGTCACAGTCTGGAGCAGTGGGACATAGCCAAGACAGAAGGGGTCATCTTGAGATCTAAATACATTAAATTTCAGTACTGTGAGTTTCGGTAACCACTTCAGATCATCCCTCTTAATAAGCCTGCTACAGGCAATCACTAGTTCACTGAGTTGTGGGTGTTCCACTTCCAACAAAGAGTCGATGCCCATATCACAGTGGTAGAGGCGGAGTAACTCCAGTTGCTTGCATACACTGAAAATTTTGGGGAAGTCTGATTCGCCTAACCTCAAATTCTCTAGCGTGAGGCGTGCAAGGCCACCAAATGTGTTTGGGCACGAATCAAAAAATGACATGAACTGCCTCCCATAATTGAGCAGCCCATTATTGGTAATCTTTTTGCGCACCTTGGTCATGATTGTAAACTCAACTGAAGCAACCTTGGTGTTGGCAACAGTCTGGCCAATGAAAATGGACTCATCTCCCAAGTAGAATTGCATACACAACAGGTGAATGGTGTATGGACTTCCAGCCCTCCTTTCCAGTATGCTTCTGATTGCTTCCAGCACGGTGGTATTGGCCCGAACTATATCATCCGAGGTTAACTTCCTTCTTTCATGTGTAGGCTGAAAAGAACCGGCGGTTATGATAATTTTTGAGAGCATAGCAGGGATCTGCCTCCAACGCCTGGAGAGGATGGTGGTTCGTGCGACATCAGTGATATCAAGTCGCTCGACAATGTTGAGCCAAACGTCATCAGGAAGCTTGCTGAGCCTATCAACTTCATTGTCCTCCTACATTTGATACGGAAACAAATCATAGTTTTTGATTATACAGTTTTCAGAAATTTTGATTATAGAATTTTTATACTTACCATCATGCCGACTGCCGAGGCCCTTCACGGAATCCAGTTGTTCGCCCAAGGAAGTTGCTGGTCTCCTCTTATAATTGGCGGGTATTGCAGTTGCCGCGAGGCCAGATATACACGGATGGCGAGCTCGGGGACTGAATTCGATACAGGACCGGTTTCTGATTGTAATCCAGAAAGGACTGATTTGGTTGCGGATTGCGACTACAAAAGGGAGACTTAATTGCCGGTTGCAGCACGACGGAGCAGAGCTGCTTGATTGTGGATCGAGCTGCTGCTGCTCCTTGGACGACTGGGGACTGCAGGGGGTAGCTGCTTACTTGGCCACCTCTGCTCAAGCACCACTTGATCTTCATACGAGGACTCCAATGGCAACGGCGACGGAGGCTCGGGAAACGGCAGGAGGCGGCGCATTACTGAACTCTGATCCTCTTCTCCTCCCTCATTTTTTTGTTCTTCTCCTCCTCCCTGATTTTTTTTTAAGACAATCTCGCGAAGCTTTATTCAAACCACCATAATGTTTACAGAGATGAAATGAATACCATCCAGTTGGCCCAACCAAACATGACGGCCAAGCCCTAACCTTAATGCGTAATGATGGCACGGATGGGCTAAGGCCCAAAGTACGGTTTCAGCCATTGTTTCGTTCGGTACTCGAGGCCTTGTAGTATTTCTTAAAAAAATCAGTTTCGGACATGGAATTTCTGCTTCCCGGATGCGCATATGCACCTGGATAAATAGGAAAATCAGAAGAAAAAACAATTTTGATCTTTTTTATAAACATGGATGAGTGTTTTACGTGGGTGTGAATTTTCATGATGAAATCACATTCGTGTATGTCTGGGCAAAATATTTGATGCTCCAAAAATACTATTTTTAAAGCATTTTCGAGCAGTAGTTTTGTTACTTTGCTTTAAATCTTCATGATGTGGTTTCATCACAAAAATTTCCACACGGACAGAGAACTAAGAAGGGTTGTCAAAACAATAAAAAATGAATTATTTTTTCTATTTTTTCCGAATTAATTGTGGCCACTGCTACGGATCATCCGGATGATTTCTCTGCGTAACCGTCAGATTCTTCCCCGCGGCCGTTGGATTCGCACTGAAGAAGCAACATGAGTTGCTGCTTTCGAGCATTGGAGGCAAGTAATGAGCATTGGAGTCAAGCTCAACGGTGTCGTCGGTCTTGACTTGACAGTCTTTTGTGCAAAGGCTAGCTTTCATATGCCTTTTTACCTTTTTTTAGGAACATATGTCTTTTTACTAGTTTTGTCACGTTGATGTCTTCGTGTGGTTTATACTTTGATCATTTTATATTAATTAGACACGTACTACCATAAAAAATATGAAAATGAATGCTATTCTTTTTTTTGGGAGTACTTCCTCTGTCCCATAATGTGCAGTGCCAAAAACGTCTTACATTATGTGATGGAGGGAGTAGCAGAGAGTAGAGAAATACTACAAGCTTTTTTTTAGAAATACTACAAGCTGGACCTCGAGGACCGAACAACAAATGGATGCAATTGCACATTGGGCCTTTAGCCCATCGGTGCTATCGTTCCTCCATCACAGGCCTCGGTATACGACGGTGACTACCAGTCCGCCCACCCCTGGGGTTCCACTTCCACCAAGATTCCACCAAGAGAGAGGAAAGGGGATCGGGAGTCAGTTATGCGCCGCCGCCTGTCGTCCACCGATCTCCCCCATCGCGCCGTCGTCGTCGCCGTCGCCGTCGGATGCCTCGAATGAGGATCCACCGGTGCTTGAGCAGAGGCGACCAAATAAGCAGCTCCCAAAGGGGAGCTGCACTCCCCAATCGAAGCAGCGGCAGCTCCATTCCGAGCTGCGACCGGCAATTGAAGCAATCGAAGCGGCTCCCTTTCTTAGCGGCGATCCGGAATCAAAGCAGTCCATTACAATCAGAAACAGGCCCCATTTCGAATTCAGTCTCCGAGTTTCCATTGGTGGCGGGAACCCAGCAGCTATATATACTATCTGGCCGGACGGCACCGCAGCACCGCCAGTTTTCGAAGGAGACCAACTCACGGCAACTCGTGAGCCTTCAGCTTGCCGAATTTCGGAGGGGACGAGCAAACTCCCGTGGCATCCGGCGATGTCGAGCTCTCTTCGCCGGCGACCGGCTGCAAGACCGACGGCCAAGCCATCCGCCAAGGGCCGCCTCAACAGCTCTAACCGATGGTCCTCTCTAGCCAATCTGGTGAGTTGCTTATCATGTATACATCTTTTTTTCATTGCCTGAGATAATCTTTTCTCTGAGTGGTCAAAATGTTTTGTGTGCAAAATAGCACAATCGAGTTTTCGAAATAGCATCATATAGATGCTAATTAATCAACTCTGATTTCCTTTCATGCCAAATACAGGGAGAAGAGGAAGGGCATCATCAGGATGATCGGCTCAGCAGTTTGCCTAATGATTTGTTGCTTAATATCATAGAGCGACTTGATACCACAGATGCCGCAAGAACCGGCATCCTTTCCAGACGGTGGAAGCCAATCCCTGCTATGCTCTCCAAAATTTGTCTGACGGTTGGTTCCTCGGACTGTGACTATGACAGGTCAAAGTTGACCTGTGACCATGTAGTTCGGGCCAATGCCAACATGCTTCAAGCAACCAGGAACTTGCTGGAAAGCAGGACAAGCCTATACCCCATTCATCTCCTGCGCTTGCAGTTTTTCTTGGGAGATGAATCCGATAGCATTGGCCGGGCTGTTGCCAACACCATATCAACAAAAAAGGTTGGATCTGTCGAGTTAACTCTCCTCACAAAGAAGGGAGGCAGCCAATGCTCCCCTGCCGATTTCCTCACTCACGGGAAACAGCTCAAGTCATTTGTTGATGCTTGTCCTAACACATTCGGTGGTCTTTCACGACTGAGCCTAGAGAATTTAAGGCTAGGTGAATCAGATTTCCCTAAAATTTTCAGCATATCCAAGCGATTGGAGTTCCTCCGCTTGTGCAACTGTGACATGGGACTGCTGTCTTTGCTAGAAGTGGAACACCCGCAACTCCGTGAACTTGAGATTCTCAAGAGTGATTTTGAGAGAGTTGATCTGAATTGGCTGCCGAAGCTCACAACATTATCTTTTGCATGTTGGATATCTAAGCATGATCCTTTGTCTTTTGGTTATGTCCCATTGCTCCAGACCTTGAATATCAGTAATACCGCTCTTTCATATCATAAGATGCTCAAGCTAAGTGAGTTACTTGGCAAAGCCGCTATAAGGGACCTGCATTTGAACTTTGAAAGCGAAAAGGTTAGTGAAGGTTGTATATTCTTGTTGATGATGCACGTAATTTTACTTGGTCATGCCATTCTGAGGTTCTAGTCTCTTAGCTGGCTAACATATTCCGCATTCGTCTGAATTTGCAGATTTGGGTTAAACCGGAAGGTCCAAGAGAATTATCTCAGGTGTTCGACAAACTAAGGCTTGTGAGTTTGGCTGACATTTCAGAAGAGTGTGATCTGACTTGGACAATGTTCGTTCTTCAAGGCGCACCCTCCCTTCAGGAGCTATCCATCAAGGTAAATTCTTTGTAGCTAATCTCCCTTTGTGCTGCACGCTCAAGTTTGCTCTGTGCATTGAAGTTACATAAGTTTGTTTGTTTTCTCAAATGTAATTTTGTTTGCCTGATGAAATGCAGGTGTGGGATCATCTATGTGATATGGTCGAGGATGAGGAGCTTAGGAAGAGGCTCAAGTATACCGAGGTGAAGAAGGATGCGTGTGCACAGTGGGAAGCACCTGCATCGGGTTTCAAGCACCACAATCTGACTGTGCTGAGGATCTTTGGGTTTCAGTCAGAGGACAAATTTGTGGATTATATCGCGGGTGTGATAGAAGCATCCGTCAGTCTTGAGGACATATACTTGTATGAGAAGCCAGCATGTGAGACATGTAAGCGCAATACCAAGGACAGGTACCCACGGACAAACAAGGAGAGGATTGCGCTTAGGAACATATTCAACTGGGAGATGTCCTCCTTTGCAAGGATTCACTTTCCGAGTTCAAGAAACTGAAGATTTCGTCATAGGCACGCAAGTGTTTGTTTAGTCGTGTAACTTGTTGGCATATTCGGCAATCAAATTTGTACTACTACTGAAGAATGCCAAGAAACCATGGTAGTAGGGGAAGAACGTTTTAGTACTGTAAGCCAGTGTTTGCTGAAGTTGTTTAGTTTGTTGTTACTGGAATTAATATGTAATCTGATATCATAGTTTTTCCCTATGATGAGATGTAAACCTCTCCTTATGTTTTATAATCGTTTTTCCTTTGTTGGGGTCTAAAACAAAGTTTGTTCAGACTCACGGTATGTATTTGCTGGCAAAACTCCATTGATAGATCTTTTTTCAGTGGCCAATCTATTTCCATGGATGAATCTAGGACGCCCCATATGGCACGGCTGCATTGCTGGTGTTGAAACCGCCCCCATGGCGTCGCGGTAGCTAGTATCTGTAGGTGAAGCGGTGCGAGGAGATGGAGGTACTGGAGGGAGAGCGGGGATAAGGAAATAAGACGGGCGCGGGCTGTGGCGTGTTTTTGATGGTGTGGGATGAGGTGGTTCAACACAGGCACTATGATCGCCAATCAGTCCAAGATTATATTTTCGAGTGTACAGCGAACCAAGGAAATCAAATGCCGAACGAAACCACATGACCACAACTCACAGGAGCTGTCTTGACTACTTCTCAGTAGGAACGAGTGTTGAAGTTAAAAATTCTTGTGAGATTGAGCATGGCTGAAGCAACTGACCAATGACAGTGAACATTCTCTATCAGACAAATTTTAACCAACCACTGTTACAGAGATGACTTGCGTCAGTACTGAACTGTTTAC